>NC_135235.1:567144532-567768032 GCF_051348905.1 Ranitomeya variabilis
CTGCAGAGATGCAGTGAAGAGGCCCTATGGTGTACCGACCAGGAGGCGCTGCTGCCCGGGTAGAGTGTGCCTTAAACACACGCTCCAGTTCATTTTCCGCGCTCCAGAGTTCAGAGCGGTGTCAGGGAGGGAGTGTAGCATCAGTGACATCAGCATTAGTCTTTGAAGCAGAGCCAGCAGCATCTCATTCATTCAGCAGTGGTTTGCAGCTGGGGCGGTCGCATCTTGGCACCGTCCTGGTTGTAAACTACTCATACCCCAGATATGGATTATGGTGTGGGAAATGATGACGACAGACAGTTTTGGTATATTGTTGCTTTTTTATTTTATGTTTATTACAGAAGATCGAGGGCGTAGCAGGAATTAGGTGTATAATAAAATGGGAATAGCCGGATTACTTACGGTAATGCTCTTTTAATGAGTCCATGACAGCACCCACTGGAGAGATAGGGATCCGCCCCAAGGAACAGGAAACCTACAGAGACATAAAAGGGGGCGGTCCCCCTCTCCTCCTCAGTTTAATTTCAGAGTACCCGGAGGACCGCCAGTGTTAGTCAATCATCACAATGTATCATCAGAATATAAACTTCATAGAAGTAATTACATTGGCTTTTATTAGGGAGGGATGTGACTGGGTGCTGTCATGGACTCATTAAAAGAGCATTACCGTAAGTAATCCGGCTATTTACCCTTCGCCATGACAGCACCCACTGGAGAGATTTCCAGAGACCAACACCTAGGGGGGGACCACCGTGCTGAGGATAGTCCTGCCAAAGTGTAGGTCAGAGTCGGAAGACAGGTCGAGCCTGTAGTGATTATAGAAAGTGGAAGGAGCCAACCAAGTTGCAGCCTTACATATATCTTCGATTGGCACGTTCCCTTTTTCGGCCCAGGAAGAAGCCATGGCTCTGGTGGAGTGTGCTTTGATGCCCTCCGGAGGTTCTTCATTTTTCATGGAATAGGCCAACCGGATAGCGTCTCTTATCCACCTGGATAATGTTGCTCTTGTGACTCCATATCCTTTCTTTTTGCCCTGGAAGGATATGAACAGAGCCCTACTCTGCCTCCAACTACTAGTTTTCTCAATATATTGCAAAACTACTCTCCTGACGTCTAGAGTATGGAATTTTTGTTCTTCAGGAGTAGAGGGGTCTTTAAAGAAAGTAGGAAGATGTATCTCCTGTGACCTGTGGAACTTCCCTGCTACCTTAGGAAGGTATAGGGGGTCCGGTTTTAAGATTAGTCTGTCATGAAATGTGAGAAGGTAAGGTTGATCTATCGACAAGGCCTGAATGTCGCTGACTCTTCTAGCCGATGTTAAGGCTACTAAGAAGGCTGTTTTTAACGACAAGTGTTTTAAAGATGCTGTGTCTATAGGCTCAAACGGAGATTCTGTTAGAGAGTCTAAGACTAGGTTTAGATCCCACGGAGCTACTCTAGGTATGTGGATAGGAGTAACTCGTTCACAGGCCGTGATGAAGCGGGATACCCATTTATTACCAGCAATATTATGGCCATAGAGGGCACCCAGAGCGGACACCTGGACCTTTAGTGTGTTAACTGACAGACCTAACTCTTTCCCTTTCTGCAGAAATTCTAGTACAGATTTTATTGGGACTTCAGAGGGGTTTGAACTAGTATGGAACTGAAGAAACTTCTTCCATACTTTGGTGTAAATTTTTGTTGTAGATGGTTTCCTGCTAAGCAGGAGTGTATCAATTAGGCCCTTTGAAAACCCCCTGGAATTTAATATCTGCCTTTCAAATTCCAGGCCGTCAGGTGGAGGCTGTCCACCTGAGGGTGGAAGAAAGGTCCCTGGGAGAGAAGGTTTGGGATTGAGGGAAGGACCCAAGGATCCGTCACCGACATCGACCGCAGGCACGAGAACCATGGTCTCTTGGGCCAGAATGGCGCTATTAGTATTATCCTGGCCTGCTCTTCCCTGATTTTCCGTATTACTTGTGGAAGCAGAATTATCGGAGGGAAAGCATACGCCAGCTTGAATTGCCATGGTGTTTGAAGAGCATCTAGAATGTCCGGGTGATCTGCACGGGACCGAGATGCGAATTTGTGGACTTGTTTGTTTTGTTTTGTAGCGAACAGGTCTATTTGGGGTTTGCCCCATAACAATGTTATCTTGTGGAAAATGTAAGGATTGAGACACCATTCTCCTTGATGAAGAGTGTGTCGACTTAGGAAGTCCGCTTGTTGATTGTCCTCTCCTTTGATGTGGACTGCCGAGAGGGACAACAGATGCTTTTCGGCCAGGATTAAGGTACTGTTTGCGGAAGACATTAGAGCGTCTGATCTTGTGCCGCCTTGTTTGTTTAAATACGCCACTGTCGTAGTGTTGTCTGAACAGATTCGGACGTGGCTTCCTCGTAGCTGTGGGAGAAATTGACGCAGTGCATAGTTTAATTCTTTTAGGTTTGATGAATATAAATCTTCATTCTTATCCCAGGTTCCCTGGCAGAATCTATCTCCCATGTGTGCGCCCCACCCGTGGGGACTAGCGTCCGTAGTTATCGTGTGGGATGGTGATATTACCCAAGGGACACCCCCCGCTAGGTTGTCTTTATTTAGCCACCATTCTAAGGAGGATAAGACTTTCTCGGATAAAGTTATTTTCGATTCAAGGTGCCCCAGAAATTTTCTCTGTTCCCGAAGTATCTGATGTTGTAATGTTCGGGTATGAAGTTGTGCCCACTGAACGGCTGGAGTACAGGAGGAGAGGGATCCTAGCAAGGACATTCCTGCTCTCAGGGACATTTGAGGTTTGTGAATGGCCGCCACAACTTTACCCTCTATAAGAGATATTTTTTCTTGGGGAAGTAGACATTTTTGCTTTATGGAATCTAGACTAAATCCCAAAAATGTCTGAAGGGAAAGTGGGGTGAGTCTGGATTTTTTATAGTTGACGATCCAGCCCAGGCTTTCTAAGGACGAGACAGTGTCAGCTAATCGTTCCGCACACTGAAGGGATGAATTTCCTACAACTAAAAAATCATCTAAGTAGGGAATGATTAATGTGTCTCTCTGGCGAAGGTAGGCCATTACTTCTAACATTACCTTCGTGAAGATCCTGGGTGCCGTGGAGAGACCGAAGGGCATGGCTGTATACTGGAAATGATGAATCTCCCCCTCAAGAGTTACTGCCACTCTTAAGTATTTTTGATACCTACTATGGATAGGGAGATGGTAGTAGGCATCTTTTAAATCAATGCCGCCCATTCTACAATTTGGAAAAAGGAGCTTAATGGCCGATCTAATAGACTCCATTTTAAACGTATAATTTTTAATAAACGTATTGAGTTTTTTAAGATTTATAATTGTTCGAAATGAACCATCGGGTTTAGGGATTAAAAATAACGGAGAGTAGAACCCTTTACCCTCTTGTCCCTTTGGCACCCTAACTAAAACATTTTTAACTATAAGACTTCTAATTTCTAGCTCAAGGGCCTTCTGTTGCACTGGTGAGGAAAGGGCTGTTAAAATAAAGGAATCATGGGGAATTTGGAGGAATTCGATTTTCATTCCTTCCTTAATAATATTTAGCACCCAGGAACTTGACGTGATTTTTCGCCATTGGGGAAAGAAAAATTTTAACCTGCCCCCTACTGGGGTGTCTGGTGTTTCAGGATTTGTTGTCTCTACGGAAGGGGGGGCCTTTGAACATAGTGCCACCCTGTTTTCCCTCTCTTGTGGCCCATCGTGACGATCTTTCATTTTGTGTTCTTTTCCCGAACGGCCTCTTCCTAAAGGTCTTCCTATAGAAAGGAATTGAGGGGTCAGGGAAGGCTTTTTTCCTCTCTTTTGCTTTTTTGAGGATCTCGTCTAATGCTTTCCCAAACAAAAACTCACCCTCACACGGAATAGCGCAGATCTTAGCCTTTGACTGCGTATCCCCCTTCCAGCTCTTCATCCATAACGCACGTCTGGCATTATTAATTAGACCGGCTGACCTTGCTGCAAGGCGAAGAGAGTCAGCTGAAGCATCGGCCATGAATGCTGCTGCACCTCTAATTAGTGGTATCGCATCCCGCAATTTTTGTCTGGAGACCCCCTGTTCGATTTGTTGATCCAGCTGATCAATCCACACAAGCATGGATCTAGCTGTGCACGTGCTGGCAATTGATGGCTTAAATATGCCCGTGGAAGCCTCCCATGATCGTTTCAGTGACGATTCTGCCTTCCGATCTAGAGGATCAGAAAGTAGGCCCGCATCCTCGACTGGTAGGGCTGACTGTTTTGAGGTGGAGGCGACTGCAGCGTCCACCTTAGGGATTTTAGTCCATGAAATTAACTCCTCATCATTAAAGGGGTACTTCCTTTTGGAGGCTGACGGGAGAAAACCTCTCTGGTCCTGTTTCTCCCACTCCCTCTTTATCAGAGCCTTAACCGCCGGAATTACTGGGAATGCTCTTCTCTTCCTCTCCGCCAACCCTGCAAACATGATGTCTTGTGCAGTTTGGTCGTCTTTTGTATCCTCACAACCTATAGTATTCCTGATGGACTTTACTAGGTTGTCCACCCCATCAAGAGGAAAACAAGCTCGACCCTCAATGTCGGAATGTGTTGAGGAAGAGGATGACGCCTGCGAGGAGTCTGAGTGGATAACGCCTTCCTCCTCGGACTCAGAGCTGGATATAGCCTTTTCTTTCCCGGATTTTTTAGGGGGGGTACTGGCTTGTGAGATGGCCTGTAACTCCTCTCTAATTATGGCCCGTATATCTGTGACCGACATAGATGGACTCTGCATTGTTTCCGCCATACACTGATTGCAGAGTTTTTTGGGGTGGGAATCTGGGAGAGGCTCGTCACATAACGCACATTGCTTGTGCTTAGATTTCTGTCTCTTTTTGGCCTGGGAGAAGGACATTTGTGGAAAAGGGTGTCAGCTTTATAGGCAGAGGGGAAATCACACTCACCCAGGGAAGCTGTACGGTACCGAAATAGGAGGCTGCGACTTTCTGGATCTTGAATTCTTGGTCTCACTCCTGTGGCTGGCATCTGAGGACCTTCTGCTGGCTGGCTCACCTGCTGGGTCCACAGTCTTGCCTGGGGACGACATGTTGCATCGCCTGTGCGTTTGCAACTTCCCCCTTTTTATAGGCCAAGATCCGGTCTCAATCAATTTTTTTTTTTTTTTTTTTTTCCCTCCCCACAGCGGTGTACTGCGCATGCGCGAAACCGCGCTTTCCCTCACCGCTGTGTGGGTGACCCGGAAGTGCTCACCGGCCCCGGGGCAGTATGGGGATGTTTTCCCCACCACCACGCACGCGCGGCCGCCATCTTTGTCCGGCCTGCGCTATGGAGCGGTGTGCCGGCTGCCGCTGCAGCTGTGCCTCAGAACTCGGACCTCATACCTGGCGGTCCGCGTTTGGAGCTCCTTTTAGGGCCGCACATCTGCCGCAATGCCTGTGGAATCGAGCAGCCTCCCGGACCATGCGTTCCATATGCCGGCCAGACGAGGGGGGAGCCGTCTAGCGGAATCTCCCCCGACGCTGCTTCTGGACTGCATCCCCTGCCGTTCTCGCGGACACCGCACAGGCGGATGCGTGTAGCCCAGGTATGCCTGTAGTTCGAAGAATCCAGAGATCCTGTCCCCTGGGAACAGGAAACCTAAACTGAGGAGGAGAGGGGGACCGCCCCCTTTTATGTCTCTGTAGGTTTCCTGTTCCTTGGGGCGGATCCCTATCTCTCCAGTGGGTGCTGTCATGGCGAAGGGTAAAAACTGTGTTTAGTGTTTTATTTCATTAAAATACTTTAATCTGGCTGCGTCTTTATTTAACATGTAACAACTATAGGATTAGTAATGGATAGGTGTCTTATTGACATCTCTCCATTACTAAGCCGTGGGCTTGATGTCACCTTACAATACGAAGGCGACATCAACCCAACAACTATTACCCCACTTGCCACCGCTATGGAGCAAGTGGGAAGAGCAAGGCTAAATGCCGGAATTGGCGCATCTTAGTGATGCGCCTTTTCTGGGGCGGCTGCGTGCTGATGTTTTTAGCTTGGGGGGCCAATATCCAAGGCCCCTACCTAGACTATTCATATCAGCCCTCAGCTGTCTGCATAGCCTTTGCTGGTTATTTATTATGGGGGGGACCCCACATCATTTTTTTGGTCCCCTATTTTAACAGCCAGTAAAGGCTAAGTATACAGTTGTGAGCTGATATTAATAGCCTGGAAAGCTCCATGGGTATTACCACCTTCCCAGGCTATAAACATCTGCCCCCAGTCTCTGGCTTTCCCCTCTGCTGGTTCCCGTAAAATAATCTTTTATTAAATACATGTCCAGTAATTAGCACATACACTGTACCAATTGTATTTGTCACTGACATCTATATATCTACCTATTTCTACCTATTCTATATGTATTTACTGTATGTTATCCCTCTCTTCTATCCTGTCGACTCCTGCAGTGATTTTACAGAAGCCAGCAGATGAATTACCGGCTTTTCTTCTATCTTTCTGTGCAATATATATCTGTTACTGATATGTATATTTATACATATATGTATTCTATGTGTATATTTCTATTCTATTCTAACCTGTTAGTGTGATTTTACTGAATGCAACACATGAATTACTGGTTTTTCACAGGACACCGGTGTGTAAAAAACAGACAGAACTCGCATGGTACGAGTGCTGTGCGTCTTTTTTCTCTCATCCATTGACTTGCATTGATGAGTCTCGTCCGAGATATGCAGCAAATCGCAGCATGCTGCAATTTTTTTCTCAGTCTGATTTCAGCTGAGAAAAAAATTGCAGATGAGATGTAACTCATTGAATAACATTGGTCAGAGTGCAATATGATTTTTTAGCGGATTGCACTCATCCGTTTTTCTCGCAAATGAGGATGAGCCCTTACGTTGACACTTTGACAGCTAAGTTGTGCTGTTACCTCAATGTCCATTACATGCACTATATATTTGGTTACCTCTATAGTGTGAACACCTATTATGGTATATCTGACTACTACTACTTCTATTTCATGTAGAACTAGGCTTTGTCTATAGCTACTATGGCCTTAGCCTTTTTCCTATTTAAGGCAGCACCTTTTTTTAATAATTGTTAAAAGTTATGTTTTATAATTGCACCTCAATCTTTTGCTGTACACACACCGAAAAAATAAATAACGTTCATTATACAAAATAAAAGCATCCTTTTCACACTGGCTGCACACTGTAATTATAAACTATAATAATGTGTAGACAATAAGATAACACTGACAGTGATAAACAGAATCACTAAACCATTACCTCTTGTTTGATAAATGTGCTGATCGATGGGTCCACCACTAAACTGCTAGTTTTTGAAATAAAGTTTTCAAGTATCTGTATTTTACCTGTATAGACATTGAAAATGAAGATAAATGAAATAAAGAAATAAACCCCAGAACTCTTTTGCTTAGGAGTAATCTACTTACCATCACTATTGTGGTCATGTACAACCTGTAAAATGGACACATAGAAAAGATTAAATTTTAATGCATTTAAGAAGACATTTTTGACAAGCTTTTGGTACATTATGGCTCTTTTTAATGGAGTATTAGACTATGGCTGCATGGTGACTATGTTCCCACAACAAAACCACACTACGAGTAATGTTCATGAATGTGATGGCATTACTATTTTTCCTGCACAATTTGAAGTCAACTGACAAATGTGACAGTGTAGCCTTATAAAAAAACAAGAAGAAAAAAAAACCACTATAAACTTTACATTTTTATTAATGAATAATATTAAAATCATAACAGTGATTCATAACAATGATAAAGGCTAAAAAAAAGCAAGATATCTTCAATTCTACACTCCCTGACAAAAGTTATGTCGCTTATCCATGTTATGTAAATAAAAGCTTATAACCTGATGTAAAATTCATCCATTGGTTGTATAAATTATTCTTTTGAAAGCTGAAACCCTCTGAAATGTGGTTTAGGTTAAGAAAATAAATTGGAATCAATGCAGAAATATCGATCAGTTAATGGACACAGAATGGTCAGATTTTGTCAAGACAAAAGTTTTGTCGACTGGTCATAATGCACCCAATTCTAGTTTACATCCTCACCTGTGTTCAGTAAATGATCAGTTAATTAGTTTGTGTGTGTGTATAAAAAGAAACCCAGCACCCCAGACCTTCACTTGAACTGCAACTTGAGCTCTGACAACATGCCAAAGCCTGGATTATCAAGAGGCTGAAGACCAGATCCACTGCAGAGGTGGCTGGCACCTTTAATGTGTCTCAGCTTCAAGTACAAAGAATTAAAAAAAGATTTGAAGAGACTGGAGATGTGTTTGACAAGCCCAGGTCCGGCAGACCCCGCAAGACAACTGCTCAGGAGGAACATTTGTTGGTTAGAAAATCCAAAGCAAGCCCCTCTTCCACTGCAGCAGAGCTCCAACAGGGCTGGTCACCTCAAGTCCCTGTGTCAACTAGAACAGTTTGTAGGATTCTGTCTCGAAATGGCCTCCATGGTCAAATCAGCACCCAGAAGCCAGCACTAAACAAAAGGCAAATAAAAAATCGTGTGGCATTTGCAAAGTCCCACAGCCTGCTAAACAGATGGACGCTGGAAAAGTGGCAGAAGGTGGATTTCTCTGATGAATCTTTAGTAGAATTACACCACAGCTGCCGCAAATACTGCAGGAGACCTACTGGAACCCGTATGGATCCGAAATACACCAAGAAAACAGTTAAATGTGGTGGTGGAAAGATCATGGTCTGGGGTTACATTCAGTATGGGGGTGTGCGAAACACTTGCAAGGTGGAAGGCAATATCAATAGCCTAAAATATCAAGAAGTATTAGCTACCTCTTATATTCCAAATCATAAAAGGGGTCAAATTCTGCAGCAGGATGGTGCTCCATCTCATACATCCATCTCTACAACAAAGTTCCTCCAGGCAAAAAAGATCAAGATGCTCAAGGACTGGCCAGCCCAGTCACCAGACATAAATATCATTGAGCATGTTTGGGGTAGGATGAAAGAGGAAGCTTGGAAGACAAAACCAAAGAATCTAGATGAACTCTGGGAGGCATGTAACACTGCATTATTTGCTATTCCTAATGACTTCAAATTGTATGAATCATTGTTGAACCGCATGGATGCAGTCCTTCAAGCTCATGAAAGTCACACAAAATATGAACTATGACTAATAGCACCACAACTTCATTCACCAATGTTATGCAACATATATTTGTATTTTAAGTTAATTTGTTTGAATTACACAATACCGCTGTCTCCAACATCATGTCCTCCCTCTATCTGAAACTGAACCTGTCAAAATCTGAACTCGTCGGGTTTTCTCCCTCTACTAACCTACATTTGCCTGACATTGCCATCTCCGTGTGCGGTTCCACCATTACTCCAAAGCAACATGCCCACTGCCTTGGGGTCATACTTGATTCCGAGCTTTCATTCACCCCCCACATCTGATCACTGGCTCGCTCTTCTTATCTGCATCTCAAAAACATTTCTAGAATTCGCCCTTTTCTTACTTTCAACTCTGCAAAAACTTTTACTGTTTCACTTATTCATTCTCGTCTGGATTATTGTAACTCTCTACTAATCGGCCTCCCTCTTACCAAATTCTCCCCGCTCCAATCTGTCCTGAATGCTGCTGCCAGGACCATATTCCTCACCAACCGTTACACCGATGCCTCTACCTTGTGCCAGTCATTACACTGGCTACCCATCCACTCCAGAATCCAGTACAAAACTACTAGCCTCATCCACAAAGCACTCCATGGCTCAGCACCACCCTACATCTCTTCTCTGGTCTCAGTCTACCACCAAACGTGTGCCCTCCGCTCCGCTAATGACCTCAGGTTAGCATCCTCAATAATCAGAACCTCCCACTCCCGTCTCCAAGACTTTACACGTGCTGCGCCGATTCTTTGGAATGCACTACCCAAGTTAATACGATTAATCCCCACAGTTTTAAGGGTGCCCTAAAAACTCATTTGTTCAGATTGGCCTACCGCCTCAACGCATTAACCTCGCATCATGTTCTCATACACTTTATGCAGTTAATAGCCCTCTGTGTCTGTACTGCTACATACTTAGGCAGTTAACTGGTTCAAGCAGCTTTACATGAACACCTGAACCTTACACTATGGCTGGTTCGAATAACTAAAGCAATTGTTACCATCTACCTCTCGTGTCTCCCCTTTTTCCTCATAGTTTGTAACGTTGCGAGCAGGGTCCTCATTCCTCTTGGTATCTATTTTGAACTGTGATTTCTGTTATGCTGTAATGTCTATTGTCTGTACACGTCCCCTCTATAATTTGTAAAGCGCTGCGGAATATGTTCGTGCTATATAAATAAAATTATTATTATTACTTTCTGTGGGCGACAAAACTTTTGTCTTGCCAAAATCTGACCATTCTGTGTCCATTAACTGATCAATATTTCTGCATTGATGCCAATTTATTTTCTTAACCAAATCCACATTTCGGCGGGTTTCAGCTTTCAAAAGAATAATTTATACAACCAATGGATGAATTTAACACCAGGTTATAAGCTTTTATTTACATAACATGGATAAGGGACATAACTTCTGTCAGGGAGTGTACAGGATAGTATCTCAGGATACAGTGAACAAAGCGCATTCATTTCACTACAGTAGGGCCACTATAATTATATTGGGATCCTAGAATTCCCTAATATCTGTCCTTACCTAACTGCAGAGATTGGCACCCAAAAAAGTATGACAATGGCGCCCCAACGAAGACTGTTCCCTAAGCAGTCCCTAGAATTATTCCCAGAAATAACACAGGATATCTAGTACAATGTATATATATATATATATATATATATATATATATATATATATATATATATATATATATATATATATATATATATATATATATAGTAACTAATTAGTAACACACCAACAAGGCAATAGATTATTAATGATACAGCAAAATGTTGCATAAAACAATCATCTGAGTTTATCGTAGATCCATCTGGTTCAAAACTTCCCCATTTGTTTCAACTCCAATATATTGGGGTTTATAAGGGGAACATATCTGTAGACCCATCAACGGAGTAGGTATGAAATACCAATTTCAGGTTCATAATATAAATGCAATGATGAGTTTAGATGTGCCATGCTAAAAAGGTGATCAATTTAAACCCCAGAGGACAAAAAAAAAAAAAAAAAAACTTAGCTGAAAGCATCTGTGTGCCGAAGCCTGGGAGCACAACGTCAAAGTACACAAGAGAAAACAGCCAGCTCACTGATATTGCAAGGTACACGGAACTCTGTTATGATAAGATCTGAACAATGTAGAAGATTTCATGCTGGAGCGCCTTGTAAAAATTCGAAATGTATTCAGTTCATATTAAAACATGCAAAATGCTCTTGGACCGCAATATAGTGAACAAATGAACAAAGCAATGCGTTTCGATCACCGCAACAATCTTTATCAACGCTTGTATACCTCCATATAACAAAATGCTTTAACCCCTTAAGCCCCGAGGGTGGTTTGCACGTTAATGACCGGGCCAATTTTTACAATTCTCACCACTGTCCCTTTATGAGTTTATAACTCTGGAACGCTTCAACGGATCTTGGCGATTCTGACAATGTTTTCTCGTGAGATATTGTACTTCATGTTAGTGGTAAAATGTATTCGATATAACTTGTGTTTATTTGTGAAAAAAACGGAAATTTGGCACAAGTTTAGAAAATTTCACAATTTTCCAACTTTGAATTTTTATGCCCTTAAATCACAGAGATACGTCAAGCAAAATACTTAATAAGTAACATTTCCCACATGTCTACTTTACATCAGCACAATTTTGGAACCAACATTTTTTTTTGTTAGGGAGTTATAAGGGTTAAAAGTTGACCAGCAATTTCTCATTTTTACAACACCATTTTTTTTTTAGGGACCACATCTCATTTGAAGTCATTTTGAGGGGTCTATATGATAGAAAATACCCAAGTGTGACACCATTCTAAAAACTGCACCCCTCAAGGTGCTCAAAACCACATTCAAGAAGTTTATTAACCCTTCAGGTGTTTCACAGGAATTTTTGGAATGTTTAAATAAAAATGAACATTTAACTTTTTTTCACACAAAATTTACTTCAGCTCCAATTTGTTTTATTTTACCAAGGGTAACAGGAGAAAATGGACCCCAAAAGATGTTGTACAATTTGTCCTGAGTACGCCGATACCCCATATGTGGGGGTAAACCACTTTTTGGGCACATGACAGAGCTCGGAAGCGAAGGAGCGCCATTTGACTTTTCAATGCAAAATTGACTGGAATTGAGATGGGACGCCATGTTGCGTTTGGAGAGCCCCTGATGTGCCTAAACATTGAAACCCCCCACAAGTGACACCATTTTGGAAAGTAGACCCCTTAAGGAACTTATCTAGATGTGTGGTGAGCACTTTGACCCAACAAGTGCTTCACAGAAGTTTATAATGCAGAGCCGTAAAAATACAAAATCATATTTTTTCACAAAGATGATCTTTTCGCCCCCAATTTTTTATTTTCCTAAGGGTAAGAGAAGAAATTAGACCACAAAAATTGTTGTGCAATTTGTCCTGAGTACAACGATACCCCATATGTGGGGGTAAACCACTGTTTGGGCTCATAGCAGAGCTCGGAAGAGAAGGAGCGCCATTTGACTTTTCAATGCAAAATTGACTGGAATTGAGATGGGACGCCATGTTGCGTTTGGAGAGCCCCTAATGTGCCTAAACATTGAAACCCCCCACAAGTGACACCATTTTGGAAAGTAGACCCCTTAATGAACTTATCTAGATGTGTGGTGAGCACTTTGACCCAACAAGTGCTTCACAGAAGTTTATAATGCAGAGCCGTAAAAATACAAAATCATATTTTTTCACAAAAATGATCTTTTCGCCCCCAATTTTTTATTTTCCCAAGGGAAAGAGAAGAAATTAGACCACAAAAGTTGTTGTGCAATTTGTCCTGAGTACAACGATACCCCATATGTGGGGGTAAACCACTGTTTGGGCTCATAGCAGAGCTCGAAAGGGAAGGAGCGCCATTTGACTTTTCAATGCAAAATTGACTGGAATTGAGATGGGACACCATGTCGCGTTTGGAGAGCCCCTGATGTGCCTAAACATTAAAACCCCCCACAAGTTACACCATTTTGGAAAGTAGACCCCCCTAAGGAACTTATCTTGATGTGTTTTGAGAGCTTTGAACCCCCAAGTGTTTCACTACAGTTTATAACGCAGAGTCGTGAAAATAAAAATTCTTTTTTTTTTTTTTTTTAGAAAAATGATTTTTTAGCCCCCAGTTTTGTATTTTCACAAGGGTAACAGGATAAATTGGACTCCAAAAGTTGTTGTCCAATTTGTCCGGCGTACGCTGATACCCCATATGTAGGGGGGAACCACTGTTTGGGCGCATGGCAGAGCTCGGAAGGGAAGGAGCGCCATTTGGAATGCAGACTTAGATGGATTGGTCTGCAGGCGTCATGTTGCATTTGCAGAGCCCCTGATGTACCCAAACAGTATAAACCCCCCATAAGTGACCCCATATTGGAAACTAGACCTCCCAAGGAACTTATCTAGATGTGTTGTGAGAACTTTGAACCCCCAAGTGTTTCACTACAGTTTACAACGCAGTGCCGTGAAAATAAAAAATCCTTTTTTTCCCACAAAAATGATTTTTAGCCCCCCAAATTTTTATTTTCCCAGAGATAACAAGAGAACTTGGACCCCAAAAGTTGTTGTCCAATTTGTCCCGAGTACGCTGATGCCCCATATGTTGGGGTAAACCCCTGTTTGGGCGCACGGGAGAGCTCGGAAGGGAAGGAGCACTGTTTTACTTTTTCAACGCAGAATTGTCTGGAATTGAGATCGGACGCCATGTCGTGTTTGGAGAGCCCCTGATGTGCCTGAACAGTGGAAACTCCCCAATTCTACCTGAAACTAATCCAAACACACCCCTAACCCTAATCCCAACTGTAACCCTAACCACACCCCTAACCCTGACACACCCTTAATTCTAATCCCAACCCTAATCCCAACAGTAAATGTAATCCAAACCCTAACCCTAACTTTAGCCCCAACCCTATCCCTAACTTTAGCCCCAACCCTAACTTTAGCTCCAACCCTAGCCCCAACCCTAACCCTAACCCTAGCCCTAACCCTAGCCCTAACCCTAACCCTAGCCCTAATGGGAAAATGGAAATAAATACATTTTTAAAATTTTATTATTTTTTCCTAACTAAGGGGGTGATGAAGGGGGGTTTGATTTACTTTTATAGCGTTTTTTTATATCGGATTTTTATGATTGGCAGCTGTCACACACTAAAAGACGCTTTTTATAGCAAAAAAGTTTTTGCGTCTCCACATTTTGAGACCTATAATTTTTCCGTATTTTGGTCCACAGAGTCATGTGAGATCTTGTTTTTTGCGGGACGAGTTGACGTTTTTATTGGTAACATTTTCGGACATGTGACAGTTTTTGATCACTTTTTATTCCGATTTTTGTGAGGCAGAATGACCAAAAACCAGCTATTCATGAATTTCTTTTGGGAGAGGCGTTAATACCGTTCTACGTTTGGTAAAATTGATAAAGCAGTTGTATTCGTCGGGTCAGTACGATTACAGCGATATCTCATTTATATCATTTTTTTATGTTTTGGCGCTTTTATACGATAAAAGCTATTTTATAGAAAAAATAATTATTTTGGCATCGCTTTATTCTGAGGACTATAACTTTTTTATTTTTTTGGTTATGATGCTATATGGCGGCTCGTTTTTTGCGGGACAAGATGACGTTTTCAGCGGTACCATGGTTATTTATATCCGTCTTTTTGATCGCATGTTATTTCACATTTTGTTCGTCGGTATGATAATAAAGCGTTTTTTGGCTCGTTTTTTTTTTTTTCTTACGGTGTTCACTGAAGGGGTTAACTAGTGGGACAGTTTTATAGGTTGGGTCGTTACGGACGCGGCGATACTAAATATGTGTACTTTTATTGTTTTTTGGGGGGTTTTTTTAGATAAAGAAATGTATTTATGGGAATAATATATATTTTTTTTCTTCATTATTTAGGTTTTTTTTTTTTTTTATACACGTGGAAATTTTTCTTTTAACTCTTTTACTTTGTCCCAGGGGGGACATCACAGATCGCCGATCTGATAGAGTGCTATGCAAGCTATCAGATCGGCGATCTCACTCACATGGCCGCAGGCTTACCAGCGCCTGCACGGCACCCGGAAGTACTCCCTGCAGGACCCGGATGCAGCCCCGTGGCCATTTTGGATCCGGGGCCTGCAGGGAGGAGACGCTCGGTACAAGGTGAGTACATTCCCTTGTACCGATCGTCTCAGGGAAGCCCGCAGGGAGCCCCCTCCCTGCGCGATGCTTCCCTGTACCGCCGGTACACCGCGATCATGTTTGATCGCGGTGTGCCGGGGGTTAATGTGCCGGGGGCGGTCCGTGACTGCTCCTGGCACATAGTGCCGGATGTCAGCTGCGATAGGCAGCTGACACCGGGCCACGATCGGCCACGCTCCCCCCGTGAGCGCGGCCGATCGCTATGACGTACTATCCCGTCACTGGGAATTAAGTCCCAGGTCACCTTGACGGGATAGTACGTCATATGGGATTAAGGGGTTAAAGAAGCCACAAACCAATCAATTGTTCAAGCAATGTCAGATACTAAAAAACAAACATATTAAATAAAACAAGCCAAAATGAAAGAGAAAGGGACAAAGTGAATTAAAAATGAGAATGTACACACAATTTCAATTAATACTAAGATACTAATAATGAAACAGGATCTAATTGTGTTTGTTGAAACCATTTGGGACCCAGGTTATAGATCCAATAAGCCTCACAATTGAGCAGGAGGTGCCTGATATCTCCACCACGCAATGATCTGTTAACCCATTCTATCCCACACACCTGGAAATACGGAATACTGTGAGAATAGTAGGAAACAAAATATTTGTCATGATAAAATGTTGATTTTGGTATTGGTGACATTGGATATATCATATAAAATGCTCTGAAATGCGTGTTTATAACGTTCTTGATGTACATCACACATATGCTTTCTAACATACAGTACAATCAATTTTATAAAATACAGTTGATAAATTCCATTATATTATAATCTATACTATTATTGTAATTGCGAAAGTATTTAGTTTTAATTTCTGTTTGCATGTTCTGCAATTTGTGGTGCCACATTTAAAACAGCCCCTGCAATCAAGCCATGTCCTTTGAGGAATTTTAGATACAAAAATACTGGAGCATATAATATTCCCCAGTGTTGGTGCTCTCCTTGCCACTATATTGAACCCTGATTGTAAAACAGATGCCAGAGTTCCTCATATAACATGGGCAAAAACCTACTAATGATCTGTCTAATTTTATAGAAATGAGAACTGTACTGAAAGCAAACAAAAAGATCTGCTTGTGAAATGGGGATCTAGGTTTTTATTATTAACTATCATTTTTATTAGTTTTTATGGAAAATTACATCATTGCGATCTTTCTGTGATACTACATTTAACCCCTTTACCCCAAGGGTGGTTTGCACGTTAATGACTGGGCCAATTTTTACTCTTCTGACCACTGTCCCTTTATGAGGTAATAACTCTGGAACGCTTCAACAGATCCCGGTGACTCTGACAGGTTTTCTCGTGATATATTGTACTTCATGATAGTGGTAAAATTTATTTGATATGACTTGCGTTTATTGGTGAAAAAAAAAACGGAAAATTGGCAAAAATTTAGAAAATTTCGCAATTTTCCAGCTTTGAGTTTCCATGCCCTTAAATCACAGAGATGTGTCACACAAAATACTTAAAGGGAAGGTGCCGCAATTTTGTTTTTGTATTAAAAATGATTGTTTATATAAACAATTATTTTTAATACAAAATTATTTTTTTTAATTTTAAGATCTTTTTTATTATTAATAATTTTTGCAGCCACTGAGCGCCGCCATTTTGCTTTGCAGGAGTGTAAGAGTCCCAGCCAGCACGACACTTACACTCTGCAAATATGGCAGCCCTGGGCATAGGAGGCTGCGGTCGGGAGCCGACCGCATACCTATCATTGAGCTGCTCCCTGCTCTGATGTGGCCATGCCCCCTGGGCTGTCTCCACATCACAGCAGAGGCAGGAGGTCGGCGCCATCTTTCTTCAGCCCACAGTGTGTGAGCTCCACTCACTGTAACTTCAGAGCTGCGCTGTTATAGGAGGGACAGCTCCAGCTGCCTCTCCTTTCACACTGTCAGCAGCCGGCCGTTCCCTGTCCTCTGCTGCCTGGTGCCCTGGCTCTAATCTCTAGAATCGCTAGAGAGGGTGAAGTGCTGTGGTCTGATGTCCTCTTATCAGGAGCTACAGAGAGGTAACAGAGGGGGGAGGGGGAGAATCTCTGTGCTGCTCCGACCCTGCCTCTCACTGCAGCTCCTCACAGGACATCAGACCGTGTATCTGTCACTATACTGTGCTGAGCCATGTACCGTATATACTCGAGTATAAGCCGAGATTTTCAGCCCAAATTTTTGGGCTGAAAGTGCCCCTCTCGGCTTATACTCGAGTCACGGTCGGCGGGTGAGGGGGAGAGGGCGCTGAGGCATACTTACCTGCTTCCGGGGCTCCTGGCGCTCCCCCTGTCCGTCCCACGGTCTCCGGGTGCCGCAGCTCTTCCTCTGTCAGCGGTCACGTGGGACCGCTGATTAGAGAAATGAATAGGCGGCTCCACCGCCTATTCATTTCTCTAATCAGCGGTCCCACGTGACCGCTGACAGAGGAAGAGCTGCGGCACCGAAGACCAGCTGTCCGGGGGAAGGAGCGGGACGCCGGGAGCAGGTAAGTATGTCATATTCACCTGTCCGCGTTCCACACGCCGGGCGCCGCTCTGTCTTCCCGGCGTCTCTCTCTCCGCACTGACTGTGCAGGTCAGAGGGCGCGATTACGCATATAGTGTGCGCGCCGCCCTCTGCCTGATCAGTCAGTGCGGAGAGACGCCGGGACGGGACGCTGGGGAGCTGCAAGCAAGAGAGGTGAGTATGTGTTTTATTATTTTTATTGTAGCAGCAGCAGCACAGCTTTCTATGGCACAGCTATGGGGCAATAATAAACGGTGCAGAGCACTATATGGCACAGCTATGGGGCAATAAGGAACGGTGCAGAGCACTATATGGCACAGCTTTCTATGGCACAGCTATGGGGCCATAATAAACGGTGCAGAGCACTATATGGCACAGCTATGGGGCAATAAGGAACGGTGCAGAGCACTATATGGCACAGCTATGGGGCAATAATGAACGGTGCAGAGCACTATATGGCACAGCTATGGGGCAATTCTGAACGGTGCAGAGCACTATATGGCACAGCTATGGGGCAATAATGAACGGTGCAGTGCACTATATGGCACAGCTATGGGGCAATAATGAACGGTGCAGAGCACTATATGGCACAGCTATGGGGCAATAATGAACGGTGCAGAGCACTATATGGCACAGCTATGGGGCAGTAATGAACGGTGCAGAGCACTATATGGCACAGCTATGGGGCAATAATAAATGGTGCAGAGCACTATATGGCACAGCTATGGGGCAATAAGGAACGGTGCAGAGCACTATATGGCACAGCTATGGGGCAATAAGGAATGGTGCAGAGCACTATATGGCACAGCTATGGGGCAATTCTGAACGGTGCAGAGCACTATATGGCACAGCTATGGGGCAATAATGAACGGTGCAGAGCACTATATGGCACAGCTATGGGGCAATAATGAACGGTGCAGAGCGCTATATGGCACAGCTATGGGGCAATAATGAACGGTGCAGAGCACTATATGGCACAGCTATGGGGCAATAATGAACGGTGCAGAGCACTATATGGCACAGCTATGGGGCAGTAATGAACGGTGCAGAGCACTATATGGCACAGCTATGGGGCAATAATAAACGGTGCAGAGCACTATATGGCACAGCTATGGGGCAATAAGGAACGGTGCAGACCACTATATGGCACAGCTATGGGGCAATAAGGAACGGTGCAGACCACTATATGGCACAGCTATGGGGCAATTCTGAACGGTGCAGAGCACTATATGGCACAGCTATGGGGCAATAATGAACGGTGCAGAGCACTATATGGCACAGCTATGGGGCAATAATGAACGGTGCAGAGCGCTATATGGCACAGCTATGGGGCAATAATGAACGGTGCAGAGCACTATATAGCACAGCTATGGGGCAATTATGAACGGTGCAGAGCACTATATGGCACAGCTATGGGGCAATTATGAACGGTGCAGAGCACTATATGGCACAGCTATGGGGCAATAAGGAACGGTGCAGAGCGCTATATGGCACAGCTATGGGGCAATAATGAACGGTGCAGAGCACTATATGGCACAGCTATGGGGCAATAATGAACGGTGCAGAGCACTATATGGCACAGCTATGGGGCAATAATGAACGGTGCAGAGCACTATATGGCACAGCTATGGGGCAATAATGAACGGTGCAGAGCACTATATGGCACAGCTTTCTATGGTACAGCTGTGGGGCAATAATGAATGGTGCAGAGGACTATATGGCACAGCTATGGGGCCATAATGAACGGTATGGAGCATCTATTTTTATTTTTGAAATTCACCGGTAGCTGCTGCATTTTCCACCCTAGGCTTATACTCGAGTCAATAAGTTTTCCCAGTTTTTTGTGGCAAAATTAGGGGGGTCGGCTTATA
The DNA here is from genome assembly GCF_051348905.1 of Ranitomeya variabilis. Lineage (NCBI taxonomy): Eukaryota > Metazoa > Chordata > Amphibia > Anura > Dendrobatidae > Ranitomeya > Ranitomeya variabilis. The sequence continues at coordinate 567,164,269 of NC_135235.1, forward strand.
CTCGGGTCGGCTTATACTCGAGTATATACGGTATCTAATCCTCTCCTGTATGATACTGTCTGCTGTGCCGTGTACCTAATCCTCTCCTGTGGGATACTATGCTGAGCCATGCATTTAATCCTATACTATGTGATACTATGCTGAGCCGTGTATCTTATCCTATACTGTGTGATACTGTCTGTTGAGCCATGCATCTAATCCTCTCCTGTGTGATACTATGCTGAGCCGTGTATCTAATCCTATCCTGTGTGATACTATGCTGAGCCGTGTATCTAATCCTATCCTGTGTGATACTGTCTGCTGAGCCGTGTATCTAATCCTTTCATGTGAGATACTGTGCTGAGCTGTGTATCTAATCCTATACTGTGTGATACTGTCTGCTTAGCCGTGTATCTAATCCTGTGTGATACTGTCTGCTGAGCCGTGTATCTAATCCTATCCTATGTGATACTGTGCTGAGCCGTGTATCTAATCCTATACTGTGTAATACTGTCTGCTGAGCCGTGTATCTAATCCTATCCTGTGTGATACTATCTGCTGAGCTGTGTATCTAATTCTTTCCTGTGTGATACTGTGCTGAGCTGTGTATCTAATCCTATACTGTGTGATACTGTCTGCTGAGCCGTGTATCTAATCATATCCTGTGTGATACTATGCTGAGCCGTGTATCTAATCCTATCCTGTGTAATACTGTCTGCTGAGCCGTGTATCTAATCCTATCCTGTGTGATACTGTGCTGAGCCGTGTATCTAATCCTCTCCTGTGTGATACTGTCTGCTGAGCCGTGTATCTAATCCTATCCTGTATGATACTCTGCTGAGCCGTGTATCTAATCCTATCCTGTGTGATACTGTCTGCTGAGCTGTGTATCTAATCCTTTCCTGTGTGATACTGTGCTGAGCTGTGTATCTAATCCTATACTGTGTGATACTGTCTGCTGAGCCGTGTATCTAATCCTATCCTGTGTGATACTATGCTGAGCCATGTATCTAATCCTATCCTGTGTAATACTGTCTGCTGAGCCGTGTATCTAATCCTATCCTGTGTGATACTGTGCTGAGCCGTGTATCTAATCCTCTCCTGTGTGATACTGTTTGCTGAGCCGTGTATCTAATCCTATCCTGTATGATACTCTGCTGAGCCGTGTATCTAATCCTATCCTGTGTGATACTGTCTGCTGAGCTGTGTATCTAATCCTTTCCTGTGTGATACTGTGCTGAGCTGTGTATCTAATCCTATACTGTGTGATACTGTCTGCTGAGCCGTGTATCTAATCCTATCCTGTGTGATACTATGCTGAGCCGTGTATCTAATCCTATCCTGTGTAATACTGTCTGCTGAGCCGTGTATCTAATCCTATCCTGTGTGATACTGTGCTGAGCCGTGTATCTAATCCTCTCCTGTGTGATACTGTCTGCTGAGCCGTGTATCTAATCCTATCCTGTATGATACTCTGCTGAGCCGTGTATCTAATCCTATCCTGTGTGATACTGTCTGCTGAGCTGTGTATCTAATCCTTTCCTGTGTGATACTGTGCTGAGCAGTGTATCTAATCCTATACTGTGTGATACTGTCTGCTGAGCCGTGTATCTAATCCTATCCTGTGTGATACTATGCTGAGCCGTGTATCTAATCCTATCCTGTGTAATACTGTCTGCTGCGCCGTGTATCTAATCCTATACTGTGTGATATTATGCTGAGCCGTGTATCTAATCCTCTCCTGTGTGATACTGTATGCTGAGCCGTGTATCTAATCCTATCATGTGTGATACTGTCTGCTGAGCCATATATAATAATAATAATCTTTATTTTTATATAGCGCTAACATATTCCGCAGCGCTTTACAGTTTGCACACATTATCATCGCTGTCCCCGATGGGGCTCACAATCTAAATCTAATCCTATCCAGTGTGATACTGTCTGCTGAGCCGTGTATCTAATCCTATACTGTGTGATACTGTATGCGGACCTGTGTATCTAATCCTATACTGTGCTGACCTGTGTATCTAATCCTCCTGTGGAATACTGACTGCTGAGCCGTGTATCTAATCCGCTCCTGTGTGATACTGTCTGCTGAGACATGTATCTAATAATCCTCTCCTGTGTGATACTGTCTGCTGAGCCGTGTATCTAATCCTCTCCTGTGTGATACTGACTGCTGAGCTGTGTATCTAATCCTATCCTGTGTGATACTATGCTGAGCCGTGTATCTAATCCTATCCTGTGTGATACTGTGCTGAGCCGTGTATCTAATCCTCTCCTGTGTGATACTGTCTGCTGAGCCGTGTATCTAATCCTATCCTGTATGATACTCTGCTGAGCCGTGTATCTAATCCTATCCTGTGTGATACTGTGCTGAGCCGTGTATCTAATCCTATCCTGTGTGATACTGTGCTGAGCCGTGTATCTAATCCTATCCCGTGTGATACTGTCTGCTGAGACATGTATCTAGTAATCCTCTCCTGTGTGATACTGACTGCTGAGCCATGTATCTAATCCTATCCTGTGTGATACGGTTTGAGCCATGTATCTAATCCTATCCTGTGTGATACTGTCTGCTGAGCCGTGTATCTAATCCTCTCCTATGCACTCCTCTCCCCCCTGCATATCTTTCCCCATTGCACACACAACTCAATGCGTGCAATAACAGGAGCTGCAGGGGTCATGCTGTATTATGGCATTATGTGAGATCTATATGACGGTATTATGTGATCTGTATGGTGGTATTATGCTTGATCAGTATTGTGAGAATTTTATGGTGGTATTGTGTGGCGTGTACTCCGGAGGACAGAGAATGAACTTCAATCCAATATTGCGGCCAGCATGCAGCCAGCGGGTAAGGAAAGGGTGAATCAAACACCCGAAAACCCCGCCCATATGACCCAAAACTGGTCCCGCCAAATTCAGGTGACAGGTTCCCTTTAATTCTCATAAACTCTACCACAGGGATCGATCTAATTGTATGCTTACGATGACTGTAAGGGGCATGAAGAATCGTATTGCCAGTAAATGGCATTGACTATGCTTTTGTAGAAATCACCTTATTATGTACGTCATGCAATTTTAGTCCAATAATTAAATCCTGTATGCATAGATGTAAATTTTAAATTACAGTCATTCAAATTAAGATGATCCACAAAGTCCCTACAAATGATGAGTGTATCGTCAGTGCATCTGCTATACCAGACAATGGACGACACAAAACCATTAAAAAGAGCAAACAACTGATGAAATTCCCAGAAGGACATGATCAGGTTCGCCAAGGAGGGTGAAAATTTGGCATCCTTCGCCACGTCTGTGCATTGTAAATAGTACTGCTGATTAAAGGAAAAGAAATTGTGAGTCAATAAAAAAATGTAACCTAAGCTAATCTACGTACCGTATATATTCGAGTATAAGCCGACAAGAGTATAAGCCGAGACCCCTAATTTTGCCACAAAAAACTGGGAAAGCTACTGGTAAATTTCAAAAATAAAAATAGGTACCAATACAAGTAAAATTGATTGAGACGTCAGTAGGTTAAATGTTTTTGAAAATCCATAGTGAATCAGCAGCCCCATATAATCCTTCATAAAGTTCATGATGGGCCCCATAAGATGCTCCATACAAAAATATGCCCAATATAATGCTACACAAAAGGATAATGGCCCCATAAGATGCTCCATATTAAAATATGCCCCCATATAATGCTGCACAAAGGTTAATGATGGGCCCATAATATGCTCCATAGAATAATATGCCCCATATAATGCTGCACAAAGGTTGATGTTCTCATAAGATGCTCCATAGAATAATAAGCCCCATATAATGCTCCATAATAGTTGATGGCCCCATAAGATGCTCCATAGAATAATATGCCCCATATGCTGCTCCATAAAGGTTGATGGCCCCATAAGATGCTCCATAGCATAATATGCCCCATATGCTGCTCCATAAAGGTTGATGGCCCCATAAGATGCTCCAAAGCATAATATTCCCCATATGCTGCTCCATAAAGGTTGATGACCCCATAAGATGCTCCATAGCATAATATGCCCCATATGCTGCTCCATAATGGTTGATAGCCCCATAAGATGCTCCATAAAATAGTATGCCCCATATGCTGCTGCTGCGATTTAAAAAAAAAATAAATTACATACTCACCTCTCATCGCTGGGCGCCGAGTGACAGAGTCGATGCTGGCTCAGGCCCCCGGCACTTGCGATATTCACCTGTCCCCATTCCATTGCTCATTAAAGTAATGAATATGCGCTCCACACCTATGGGAGTGGAGTCGCGCGCATATTCATTACTTTAATGAGTGGCACCACTTGACGGCTGAACACTGGAAGAGCTGCAGGCACCAGAGACCATCTGAGAAGCAGGGACGTGCAGAGACGCATCAGGTGGGGGTGAGTATGATGTGACAGCCGCCACTCCTGCTGCTCCCCCTCCGACCCCCTGGGACAAAGACTCGAGTATAAGCCGAGAGGGGCACTTTCAGCCTAACAAAATGGGCTGAAAATCTCGGCTTATACTCGAGTATATACGGTATATTCAGATGACCAAATTTTCTGTGACAAAACATTAAGAATATCCTTCGAATCCTTAATATAACCAGGAATCCGTTGGAACAATGGCTGCAATATTGAATCAAGCCACTCACAAAAGGTGTTCATTGGCAGAACCTACTGTATTCCTGAGACAATTGGTCTCATAGGGGAACACCCTTTTGTTTGTAGATTTTAGGTAATTCAAGTAATATTGGAAGAATTAAATGTTGGATCTCAAGGAAATTAGCCTGTTTTAACACCCCTAACATTAATCCATCATTTATAATTTTACAAAGTCTAATCAAGTTTTTTGGTTGAAGAGCATTTTGCATGTTTTAATATGAATACATTTCAATTTTTAACAAGGAGCTGAAGCATCACTAGCACATCATCAAAACCACGACATGCCTCTCAGTTTGGAACACATGGTAATGATACTGACATCACTTCTGCCAACTTGTGTCACCTAAATACAGGGACATCTGGCCACGCCGGAGGAAGTGACGCTGGCATCATGACTGTGCATTAAAACCCTTTCAGCATGGCATAGCGAAACTCATCACTGCATTTGCATGGAAAGTTGAAAAAAAAAGATTTTTTGTAGTACTTTTCTTTATTTAAAAAATACTGCAACCAGATAAAGTCAATAAAGAAATATCAACATTACAAACAATGCTTTTTTGTTTTGCAGTGGATTTCTAGCTGTTTGGAGACTTTTTTGTGTGTCCTTTATTTTTTTCTAAATATAACATGTCCAACATTTATTTCTGCTATTTTCTACTATTTTCACATGGGTTTCTCATTGGGATATGAGAAAAGCCAAAAAATACACTTCCGCTTGTGGCTTGAGGATCAAACACTACGAACAGTGGATCAAAGAATGCACTATTAAGCTGCATCAAACTGCATGTGTTTCCATATCCAATGCAGCAAGTAAACATACCATGACAGCATCAAAGTAATCTTCTGTCAAAACAAGTAAAGCTTCATTCCTTGAACTTCCAGCGCATATCAGAATATTTCTGATTTTTTCATACCAAGCTACCATGTAAAGAACAAGAGATTTGATCAATTTAGTGCAATAGTGATACATTAAAAGATATATTCCCAGAATTGCATTGTTTTTTACAAAGCACAGTATCTGCATGACTATTCTTAGCATATATTACAAGTCCCACATAAAATTGGATTTTTGCATTACTGTAAAATCCCTTTCTTGTTGAAAACATTGGGAGAGACAGGACAGTGGGTATACACCCTGCCAATAGGAGGCTTGACGCTATGTGAATAAAAGTGTTGGTTCCCCCTGGTAGGCTAGACCCTCTCCTCAGACACAAACTAGTAAGAATTCCATAACAGAAAACAACTAAAAAATAATATCAACTGGTACAGTTGATATTATTTTTTAGTTGTTTTCTGTCAAAGGGAAGAAAAACACATACTGTAGGCCAAGAGTAACAGAACTGACACCGTGAAAAAGAAAAGCGAGGGATGGGAGCTCTGTCCCCCAATATATTCAACAGGATTATATTGTAAGTACAAAAAAACAATTGTCTTGTTAATAGCATTGGGTGACAAAAAACAACAGCTTACCATGTGGACTACCAAGTAGACATCGTACTACAATATCTGGCATCCCATGAAAAGAGCAGCAGAAGTTATAGAGTAGATCTTGTAGAATATGAACAGAGACACAGGTGGTAGCACTGTATACTTGAGAAAAACAGGCCTGATGACTGGCCGCTCCTTCTACAAGGGCAGTCAGGGAGCTCTGACTGCCATTATAGCAGGAGCGGTTAGTCAAAAAGGCAGAGAATTTCTGTGGGCCTTGTAAGCTTCTACAACTGGAGGGGAGGACTATGTCCTAAGTAGAAAGCAGAAATCCCTTGTAGAAGAAAGGATGGCATGGGGTGCAAGACCATCTTGTCCTGCAGGAAAACAAGGAAGGGATCCCTGAAAGAAAGGTCAGTGAATGCAGACACCTGGCCGGAGAATATCATCACCAGAAATGCCACTTTTCAATAAATTAACTCCTGATGCGCAGACAGAATAAAGGTTAAAGTCCCAAGGTTCTACTGGATGCCTATAGGAAAAGGCACAATGAGCTACCCCTAGAAGCAAAGTCTTAACTTGTTTCTGAAAACCAGAATACAGTGAGTATGGAAATAGCAAATCCTGGGAATGGAGAAAACCATTTAATGGAAATCACTCTGTTCACACCAGCGAAAGTAGGACCTCTAGGTCTGTTGTAAACTTTGGCACATTGCAGCTTTCAAACCTTCACCTTGGTTTCAACAACAGAGTCACAAAAAGTCAGACAGAGACTCGGCTTTCAGAACCTTGGCTTCACCAGCAAAGCAGTTAAACAAAAGGAAGGTAAACTGAGATGGAATAGAGGACCTTGTGAAAAGTCAGGATGAGGAGGGAGGAATAATGGAGAATCTATGAGGAGTAATGGAGAATCTGCGAGGGGTAATGGAGAATCTGCAATCAGATGGATGAGGTTGAACTACCCTGCTTGGTGAGGCAAGACTCGAGTTATCAGGATCATCGAATGCTTTCTTTCTTGAGACGCTTGATAACGCGAAGAAACAGTAGCAGAGGAGGAAAGAGACAATGCAGAGAGCTTGTATGTTCTCCCCATGTTTGCATGGGTTTCCTCCGGATTCTCCGGTTACCGCCCACATTCCAAACACATACTGATAGGGAATTTAATTTAGATTGTGAGCCCCAATGGGGACAGTGCCGATAATGTATGTAAAGCGCTGTGGAATTAATGGCGCTATATAAGGGGTCTAAGGGGTAGCGTTTCTCCTAAGTCATATTGAACGACTCGTTAAAGGGTTGATTGTGACTTGTAGGATCGCTACTTCCAACAGGTGGCGCTATAGAGTTTAAGTCCTCTTTTTCTCAGAAGAGGCAATTTGAATATTGGCGCTATATAAGTGAGTAAAATAAATAAATAAAACTCTGTCCATGTAGTGAGCAGCGCTGCCATTGCAAAAGCCCTCAGGTCTAGGGACCTGATGATAAAGGTTGGAAGAACCTTGTGATTAGGACAGGACAAGAAGTGGTCCATGTCGAGAGTGCTCCAAGAAAGGCACAGCTGGCTTAAGAGCTCTGAGAAGAGAACCTACTCTCCAAGATCTGGAGTTTCTGGGCTGAGAAAGTCAGCAGTCCCATTTTCATGCCTTGAATGTGAAGCGCAGAGAAAGCAGGAATATGGAGCTCTTGTGTGGGGCTCCTGGTACACCCATGATGGTTCAGGAAGGCCATCGCAGTTGAGCTGTCTATCTGCACTCAAAGTGGTTGGTCCCTGAGGAGGAGGGACCTGTGAGCAAAATCCAGAAAGATGGCTCTCAGTTCAAGCAAGTTGATCTAGAAGCGTAAATCATCCGAAGACCCAGAGTGGTATGATGGTTTAAAACCACTACCTAGCCCGAGAAACAGGCATCAGTCGTCACCATTTGCCATAAAAAGGAAGGGAAGTATTGGCCAGAAAGCAGAGCAGGAGCTGTCAACAATGAAATAAGGTCTTTGCAGACTTCAATGGGAAAACAAATGCGACAATCCAAGAAGTCTACTGATTTGTTTAAGAGAGACACAATGATGTTGTAGCAGGATTACGTGAGAATGAAAGAAGAATACCTTCTGAAAAACTAATACCATCCTGCCCAGAACATCATAAAAAAAACGATGGAGCACAAGGTTTCCATCCGGAATAGAGACACTCTGGCTCATAGAAGGGAGAGCTTCTTTGGTGGAAAAAAAAACCTGACCTGCATCGATAAAGAAAATTATGCACCAGAGATGACTTTTGTCTGTTGATGATCCAACCAAACAGGAATCCAAGGTGATTTCAAGACCAAACAGATTCTTATCCCTGGACAATGGGCACTCTCCAAAAGATTGTCTAGAGAAGGGATGCTTGCTACCTGGCTTTCTGGAGCACCACCAGGAGAGCAAGCACTTTACTGAAGACCCAAGGGCTGCCAGTACTAAGGGTAGTACGACAAACTAGAAATGAAGAGAAGTTAAGAAATCGCTGATTGGAGCCTGTGACGGCTATATGAATAAAAGTGTTGTCTATGTCTACTGAAGAGAGGAATTCTTCTAGCTCAAGTGATGTGAACACAAGCGCAAAAATACGAACCTTGAGAGGGGACAAATGAAAAAACCTGTTTGGGGGCAAAGAGGTGAATTCAATTTTGCAGCCCAGAGATACCACCTCCATAATCCAGGCATCGTCCATGTGAGCCATACAGATCTCCATGAGGGAGAGAAGACATCATCCGAGAAGGTGATACGAATGGGGGGGGGGGAAGACCGATTGATCACTTATAAGATTACTTACAGCATGGATCAAAGACCTGACCCCTTCAATCTGGGTGGGATACTGAAGGCAGATCCTGAGGGTCCTGGGCAGGCTGGGTGTTAAGACACTGGGTTATAGAGGGAATCTGGCTGACCGCATGGCAAACATTTGTCTCAGGGCTGGGAGAATCTTCCTGGGAAAAGAACATGATGCCTGAAAAAAAATGAAAATAGGTCCAAAAGGACTCTTGACCATTCCAGGAAAGGAGCAGGAGCTGTTAAATGCTGGCAAAAGAAGGCAGCTGGGTCTTCAATCGGGATGGTTCTTGAGGCTTTCAGAAAGGAAGAATGCCAAAACATTACATGAGGGGCAGCAAGGGTGTGCAGAGAAATGCAGACAGTCTGGAACCCTATAAAGAAACCCAGGAAAATAAGCTCATTCCCAAATGTTAAGAGCAAGAAAAGCTCTAGAGGGGAGAAAAAGCCCCTTGAGCTAGATAAAGGGTAGAGTGAGGTAGCAAGCCACCCTGTAGGCACAACAAAATTTACAGCCTAGCTGCAAAAAAAGCAAAGGCCTCCATTAGCAAGGAAATCAGGTGGCGCTGTTCTCTTGGAGATAGCCAGGAGTCAATAAAAGGTCACGGTAACGAAGAAAAGGGAGGCACCAGGGTAGAGCGGCACAAGAAAGGTGCCAGAGCCACACAAAAGAGTCACAGACAAGCTGGAATAAAGTCTAGAATACAGCCAAAGAGGCTGTAAACCATAGGACCAGACAAGGAAAAGAGATGGCCTTGGAGGAATAAGTAAAAGACCCCCAAGGAACGGTCTGTAGCAAGCTCACAGAAAATGGAGAGGATTTTGTAGGGAATATATGCACCTATTCGTCTGCATGGTCACCCCTTCGGTGGCATTTCATGAATTGTCCGGACACCGGCACTCCATTGCAACAGCAGTTGTGGGGTATGAGTGACAGGTGATAATATGGTGTCCGCAGGGAGATACACAGTGTGGTGTACATGGTGTGTCCTCCTGAGATGGTGAACATAAGGTGGGGGACATTCGCACCACCTTTATAAAACTGAAAAAAAAATGAATGTCTGAGGAGAGGGTATAGCCCACCACTACTATTAACCTAAAAGGTTCTTTCTTGCACCTTTACATTTTTTTTACATTTCCTTCTGCCCCGATGTGTATCAAGCTTCACAGAGCTGAATTGGAGGCTATATTATCGGCTAAAATTACATTTTCCATCAGCACAGTGCTTTTTCTTATAACTACATGCCTTCCATTTGCTCTCCTCTATGTTGCCTGATAAAGTTATCAACATATGCAATTTTTAATTTTATGGATGAGTTTGCCAATTGAATGACTATGATCAACTATTTAACCAATATTCTTTATTACTTTCAAACTCCAAATTTCATTGCTGGTCGCTGAGAATCCTCAGAGCATGACTATACTCTCTTCTGCATTCACAGCAGAACTAAGCATAGAATAGTTGAGCTGTGCTACTGTCACGATTCCTCCGCTCAGTGAATAATTGCTATGCTGTTCTGTGGAAACTGTCTGTGTCTTGATTGACATTTTGTATGTCCAATACTGTGGTGGGCTTGCTGGGCTGTCAGTGCCTTGATTGACATCTCTACAGTCCAATCTGTGACTGAGACGTGCGGGACTTTCTGCAGGTGGTCAGTGTTTTGCTGATCGCATAGCTACTTAACTGAACTGTCCCTGATCCCTGCCATAGTTTGTGCTTCTTGGTGTTAGCCTGATTCTGCTGCCTGACCCTTTGGACCGTGTTCTGACTATCCCTTTGTCTTGTCTTTTGATCCGCTATCTCTTCTTAGTGACCCTGGACTGTAACCTGCTTTACGCCTTCATCTTTTCCCTTGGTTATCTACGTACTCTTGATATTGACCCTGGATCGTTTGACTCTTCTGCCTCACAGCCTGTCTGTGAGTAGTGACTGGCATTACATTAAGTTAGGCCCTGAACAATGGACCCAGTTCGTGCACTATGTGATCAGGTGATGAATCTGACCCAGATGGTTCAGGATCTGGCCAGGAATCACCAGAGGCTAGAATCATCACAGTCCCAGCTGCAGGGTCAGTTTAGTACTCTGGATGGTTCCCAAAGCGCTCCGTTATCCACAGTGGTTGACTTTCCCCGAACCAGTTGTGGCACTTCCTGACAGATTTTAGGGGGGATCAATTTAGGGTATTGGGGAAATAATTTTTTACTCTACGACCTCAGTCTTCTTGGGATGAGTCCCAGCGGGTGGGTATAAGTATGTCCCTATTGTGTGGGGGTCCTCAGACTTAGGCATTCTTTTTGTCCCCACTAAGCCTAGAACGCTCTTCTGTTGACGCCTTTCTTGACGCTTTAGGGATGATAGGGTCCAGGTCGCAGATGCTAAGATTATGAACGTGACGCAGAGAAGCTGCATAACCGCAGAAGATTATAGTTCAGAGTTCCTGCAATTGTCATCTGAGGTTCTATGCAACAATGCTGCTCTCAGGTGTCAGTTTCGCCTGAGCACTGCAGCACTTTGCGCTGCCCTCAACAGGGCAGAAAAAGTATGCCTGCGCCGGAGCTGCAGCGTGAAGACAAGAAGAAGACGTCATCGTAAGAAGATGGGAGGCCCCGGACCTCGACACCCATCAGACCAGAACAGAAAAGGGACCGTCCCTGGGAGAGTATAATCTAACCTCCTTTTCTCATCTTTCAGGATACAATGGGGGCTTATCTACAGCATTATAGAATGCTGTAGATAAGCCCCTGATGCCGTTGGGCTTACCTCACCTTCGATTTTGGGGGTGGCAGGTTCTCTTTAAAAGGTATCAACTACTGAGGACTCTCAATTCTAAATATTTTTCTATCCACTGGCTAATACGGTACCAAGATATATATCTTACCTGTATCCTCAGGGTATAGTAATTTCTATGGTATCCTCAGAATTGGAAGCTGAGATTCGCCGAGCCCAGTCTTTAGCTCTTTCTGCTACTCCTGGATCTAAATTATTTGTGCCTGTGTATCTCAGATTATGTCTGTTGTAAGAGTTTCATGACTATCTTGAGTGGTCACCTCGGGGTCACTGCTACACAGAAAGCTATATGTATACTTTTATGGTGGCCATCCGTGCTGTAGTGCAGCGGGGTTGGTGCAGTGTGATAGAGAGGCAGTGACCCAGGAAAGTTCCAACAAAAAGTCTCTTTAATATTTAACTCACAGCAATACACAGTACACAATATCCTCTGGATCACAGTCGGGAACCATATTCTCCAGATTGCAGCCAATAAAACTGCAGTCCACCTCCGAGATCAGTTGCCATGGGCGAATGCACAGCTGTGTACGCTGTGGGTGCAAGGCCTTTCAGCTCCACTTGCCTGTGTTGACTCCCAGGTGGAGCTCTGCAGAGCCTTCTGCTCTGCATTTGTGCAAAACCCAAACTGACTCTTACACACCCAACCCTCTGCTTCAGAGCTTTTTACAAGCAACCTGTGGCCTTCGGCCACATGGAAAACCCAGCCAGAAAGGAAACGGACTGTCCCACTACCATCCTGCAGTCTGTTTAAAAAATAAAAGCCCAGCAGGTTTTCTTAAATCTGCCCTGGACAAATAGCCTGCCCAAGACCTATACTCACTTTTATTCTGCATTGCAATCACAGCTGCGCCTGTTACTGTAATGCACTCCCATGGCCTCAATACGCCTCCGTGTGCATCCTGGGGGGAACATACACTGACCCTCACATGTGACAACGGTCACTGCATCACAGTACTTAATGACATGGAAAGCTTAGTATCCGCTTGTGAGGTTTGTGCACGCGCTAAAGTTTGTCATAACTGGCCGGCCGGGAATTGGCTCCATTGCCTATTCCAGAAAGACTGTGGACTCATTTGTCCATGGATTTCATCACTAATTTGCCTTTGTCTAGTGGGAAAGCTGTTATTTGGGTGGTGGTTGACCGATTCAGTAAACAAGCTCACTTTGTTCCGTTTCAGGGTTACCTAATGCTGAGACGCTTTCCAGGTTATTCATCAATCATGTGGTGAGATGGCATGGCATCCCTTTAAACATTGTATCTGATAGGGGGGTGCAGTTTGTCTCTAAATTCTGGAGAGCGTTTTGTAAGAGACTGACCTGTCTTTTTCCTTTGCTTACCATTCTGAAACCAACGGTCAGACGGAAAGGACAAATCAGTCGTTTGAGTAAATTCTAAGGTGTTTTGTCACGGCTCAGCGGGAGGAGTGGTACTCATTCTTACCTCTTGCTGAATTCGCCTTTAACAGTCGGGTTAACCAGTCTACTGGAACCTCGCTTTTTTTCGTAATTATGGTTTTCATTCTCATTTTGGTGAATTCTCGAGGATGAGTTCTGGATGTTCGGGAGTAGAGGTTGCTATACAAAAACTAGGGGATGTCTGGTGACAGGTTCAGAGGAATATTGAGGTGGCCCAGTGTTGCCAGAAACGGAAAGCAGATAGGAAACATTCAAGGGGTCCTGTTATGACCCCAATGGCAGAGGGTCTCAAAAGTAAATACCAAGTCTGCAAACACAAAAACCCAGCTCATAGGGCAGTGGTAACTGGGCTGACCGTATATCTAATCCTAGCACCACAAATAGCAGCAGCCGGGGAACGTGCCTACGTTGGTTCTAGACGTCTCGCGCCAGCCAGAGAACTAACTAAACCTAGAAGGGAAAAGATAGACCTTTCTTGCCTCCAGAGAAAAGACCCCAAAAGTTGGATACAAGCCCCCAACAAATAATAACGGTGAGGTAAGAAGGAAAGACAAACGTAAGAATGAACTAGATATTTAGCAAAGAGAGGCCCACTGACTAATAGCAGAATATAGTAAGATGACTTATACGGTCAGCAAAAACCCTATCAAAATTTCCACGCTGGATATTCAAGAACCCCCGAACCGTCTAACGGCCCGGGGGGAGAATACCAGCCCCCTAGAGCTTCCAGCAAAATCAGGAATCACATTTAGTACAAGCTGGACAAAAAATAAGAGCAAAGCAAAAACCAAAAAACAAAGAAGCAGGACTTAGCTTAATTTTGCAAGATCCAGGACCAGCAGACAGGAGCAAACAGAAAGGAACTGATTACAACGATGCCAGGCACCAGACTGAGAATTCAGGAAGTTTATATAGCAACACCCCTGGACTAACGACCCAGGTGGGTGCCAAACTGAGGAAAGACAATCCCAGAGTCATATCACTAGTGACCACAAGAGGGAGCCAAAAAAGTCTAATTCACAACAGGGTCCCATATTCAAGGTTGGTGATAAGGTCTGGCTTTCTTCCAAAAATATTAAATTGAAAGTGCCATCAGCCAAGATGGGTCCTAAGTTTATTCGTCCATTTGAGATTTTGGAGGTAGTTAACCCAGTGGCTGTCAGATTAAAACTTCCTCCATCTTTTCGCATTCCAAATGTTTTGCATAAATCACTGCTAAGGCCTCTTTCACACTTCAGTCTTTTGGCGTCAGTTTGAATCCGCCGTTTTCGTCAAATAGCGGATCCACCATTTTTCCATCCGCCATGTGACGGATCCGTCGAGATTTGGTGGACGTCGTCTAGACATTGACGGACATTGCAACGTTTTTTGTCTGCGCCGAAATGGCGGTTCGCGACGAATCCGTCGCGTCTGCCATTCCCTAGAATGGCCACCTATGGGCGACGGACCCATCGCGATCCGTCATTTGGCGAATCCCAATCCGCTTTTTCAATTGAGCATGCTCCAAAAAGTAGATACTTTTCCCAGACAACCCCAAAACTATATAAACAGGACAGGTGGGCTTCACTCTTCAATGTGCCATCAAGAAGAGAAGAAGCAGAGAGAGAACACATTGCCAGCCAGCAAGACAGACCCTGCCAGCAGCCAGCAACACAGACCGATTAGCCTCAAAAGTGAAATCCGCACATATCTTCACAATATTCGCCAGTACTCCTTCCATCTCTGCCACTTTCTCTACAACCTTTCAAAGATGTGGTGTAAATACACTGTATATATAGTTTCCCAGTAGTTTCCAGTAGCCAGTCACATTTCCCAGTACTCTGTATTAGCCAATCACATTGAGATCCTCGGTTTTTAAAAAATGGATCCGTCAAAAAACGGTTCCAACGGATGTAAAAAAAACTGTTGCAACGGTTCTAACAGATCCGGATTTTTGACGCATCCGTGTAACGGATCCGTAAAAAAAAACGGATCCGTTAGAACCGTTTTCTCAACAATTTTGACGGATCCGTCACAATGTCGGAGCAGACTGATGCCAAACAACTGAAGTGTGAAAGAAGCCTAAAAGAGTTTGTACCTTCCGTTTTGGTTCCTTCATCTCCACCTCCACCGGTTTCTGTCAATGACAGTTTGGAGTTTGAGGTTCAACAGAATGTTGACTCCCGGAAAGTCGGCAATTGCCTCCAGTACCTCATTCATTGGAGAGGTTACGGACCGGAAGAGAGATATTGCGTCCCTGCTCGAGCTGTCAATGACGATTTTCTGGTCAGGGCCTTCCATTGCAGGTTTCCTGGGAAACCTGGGGGTCCGGTGGCCCTCCTAGAAGAGGGGGTACTGTCACGATTCCTCCGCTAAGCGAATGATTGCTATGCTGTTCTGTGTAAACCGTCTTGCTGAGCTGTCTGTGCCTTGATTGACAGCTCTGCTGTCTAATCTGTGACTGGGACATACGGGACTTTCTGCAGGTGGTCAGTGTTCTGCTGATCGCATAGCTACTTAACTGAACTGTCTGCCCCTGATCCCTGCCAGGCGTAGTTTTTGCTTCTTGGTGAGTGTTAGCCTGATTCTGCTGCCTGACCCTTTGGACCGTGTTCTGACTATCCCTTTGTCTTGTCCTTTGGCTTTTGATCCACTATCTCTTCTTATTGACCCTGGACTGTGACCTGACTTACGCCTTCGTCTTTTCCCTTGATTATCTACATACTCTTGATATTGACCCCGAAACGTCTGACTCTTCTGCGTTCACGGCCTGTCTGAGTAGTGACTATCTTAACAGCTACAAAACGGCTGTCAGGGTAATGAGGATGCCATGAGAATGTGTGGGGGATGATTTATTACAGAGGGTCATAGATACTATAACATCTGTTTTTCATGAATTAGACAGGGTCATTAATGCAGCTCATATCAATGCGATCTCCAATATAGCATAACAGAGTTGTGCTATAACCCAGCTGTCAAATATTTTATTAGACAGGGTCATTAATTGCATCTGTGTTTCATGAATTAGGGTCAATAGGTGCAAATACAGGTGGTATCAGGGGGATCTTCAGAATAGCATGCAATATTAAATACACAGGGTTCTTGGGTTCATTTGCACATGCTAGAACAATAGCAGTAGAACTACTGGAGGATGAATCCAGTGGAAACACAGGGTAAAGAGAACCCTGTTGGTCATGATTAGGGGGGCAAAAGCTGCAAATTTGTACAGATTTAAAAATAGGTTGTTTAAGCACACATGACTAATACTGCGTGCATAAAAACTAAGGCCGCATTATGATTTTGGGAATAACCCTTTAAAGGGAACCTGTCACCCCCAAAATGGAAGTTGACCTAAGCCCACCGGTATCAGGGGCTTATCTACAGCATTCTGTAATGCTGTAGATAAGCCCCGGATGTAATCTGAAAGATGAGAAAAAGAGGTTAGATTATACTCATCGATGAGCGTCGTGGTCCGGTCCGGGCCTCCCATCTTCTTACGATGGCGTCCTCTTCTAGTCTTCACACTGCGGCTCCGGCGCTTTGTCTGCCCTGATGAGGGCAGAGCAAAGTACTGCAGTGCACAGGCGCCGGGAAAGGTCAGAGAGGCCCGGTGCCTGCGAAATGCAGTACTTTGCTCTGCTCTTAACAGGGCAGACAAAGTACGCCTGCGCCTGAGCAGCAGCGTGAAGACAAGAAGAGGACGTCATCCTATGAAAATGGGAGGCCCTGGACCGGACCGCGATGCTCATCGGACCAGACCGCAGCGGGAACGCCCCTGGGTGAGTATAATATAACCTCTTTTTCTCATCTTTCAGGATACATCGGGGGCTTATCTACAGCATTCCAGAATGCTGAAGATAAGCCCCTGATGCCGGTGGGCTTAGCTCAACTTCCATTTTGGGGGTGACAGGTTCCCATTAAAGTAATTTAGCAAAGTAATGTATTTTATTAATGACATACTAGTATTATAGAAATAACTGTCTAGGTTTGCCTTGGTTGAGAAAGAATGCTCAGCAGGAAACAAATAAAAACACTTATCTTTTCAACAAGTCCCTGATTGATTGCTGTTGTGAGCCATTCTTCATGACTGGAAGTCATGCATTTGGAAAACTTATAAATAACGTTCAACAATAGTGACACATTCCTTATATCTTTCTTATCAAGTTCCTGAAAAAAAACATAAATAATTAATTTGTGAAAATAAGGTATTTGCAAGGCATAAGATAACTGAAGCAATGTAGATAAATAAGGTATATGAAGTTAAAAGTTACAGGTGTTATTAAATTGCTTTAGCTAGCATGCAAATTGATTCTTCAGAGAAAAAGAGGACTTGAAATCTATAGCGCCACCTGTTAGAAGTAGCGATCCTACAAGTCACAATCAACCCTTTAACGAGTCTTACAATATGACTTAGGATAAAAGCCAAATAAGTATCTCAATTCACAGACACGGTGTTTCGGGCTGTTGGCCCTCGTCAGTGCGAAGCATGCAAACTGATTTGGCTAGGTAAGAGGCTCTGGACTGAGGTCTAAGGGGTAAGGTTTCTTCTTGTGGAGAGTGACCAGCTCTAGCGTGTGAAGGTAAGGAGGCTTATTCGCCGTGTAATGCTCCTCTGGGAAATTTAATATGCAAATTGCCTCTTCAGAGAACGAGAGGACTTGAACTCTATAGAGCCACCTGTTGGAAGTAGCGATCCTACAAGTCACAATCAACCCTTTAACGAGTCTTGCAATATGACTTAAGATAAAAGCCAAATCAGTATCTCAAATCAGACACGGTGTTTCGGGCTGTTGGCCCTCGTCAGTGCGAAGCATGAGAACTGATTTGGCTAGGTGAGAGGCTCTGGACTGAGAATTAGCAATTTTGCACATGACTTTCTTTGGTATCAGCTTTCATTCTCCTGCTGTGATGACTTTTATCTTACAAAGTGTATAGTACCGTTCCGCTAGCCATGCAGTAGTTACATTCCAGTAGAGAAGACCTGGCAAAGTGCGGGCCACATCCGACCCTCTAGCTGTCTCAGTCCGGACCGTGGACCAAGACAGCCGATGGGCTGGAAACCAAAGGTCCACAGGCCGCACCGTGCTCGCTCGCTGTCTCTGGCATCTGGACTGACTTCTTTGGTGGAGGAAGGGCCTCCGGACACTTCTTCCACCAATCAGCTTGTGAAACTGCTGATGCAATGATGTCATTTCATTGCGTCAGCAGTGTACTGTGGAGAGTTAGTGAACTTGAGGGAGGGAGAGAAGCAGAGCGCCGGGGAACGGGACTGACATGAGTACATCCTGTTCTTTTTTTTTTCGTTTGTTTGTTTGTGTGGGTATGGGGGGTGTCATGCTTCACATGGGGAGGCTGTGGGGGTGTCATGCTTCATATGAGGAGGCTATGGGGGTGTCATACTGCACATGAGGAGGCTATGGAGGCGTCATGCTGCACATGGTGTGGCTATGGAGGTGACATGTAGCTCATGGGGAGGCTATGGGGACGTCCTGCTGCACATAGGGAGGCTATGGGGGCATACTGCTGCACATACAGAGGCTATGGGGGTGTCATGCATCATATACAGAGGCTATGGGGGTGTCGTGCAGCACACACAGAGGCTATAGGGGTGTCGTGCAGCGTATGAGGAGGCTATGGGGGAATCATGCTGCGCATGAGGAGGCTATGGGGGAATCATGTTGCGCATAGGGAAGCTATGGGGGCGTCATGTTGCACATGGGGAAGCTATGGGGGTGTCATGCAGCCCATGAGGAGGCTATGGGGACGTCATGCTGTCCATGAAGAGGCTATGGGGGCATCATGTTGCGCATTGGGAGGCTATGTTGGCAGGGTCGGACTGGGGTGCCTAGGGCCCACCAGGAGAATTAACTCTAGTGGCCCACTCTACAGCTTCCATAAACGTTTTCTTATATAAGGACAGAGATGTTAATCATATTTGTAATATACTTCGTTAGGAAAATAAGTTTATGGCAGCAGCAAATGATGAGTCCTGATGTTCCTGAGCACTCGGCTTTTTCTACTCCCGACCTCTGATTTACAGGTTTGTGGGTTTTTTTGTTTTTTTTTAAAACTGAATTAGCAACGGGGACAGAGAAAGTCAGGAACTCCTGAAAATTCAGGACACAACATTATGTGCTGGAGCTTCTAATACAACATTTTGGTACAACTGAGTGACCCAACATTTTGCTATGGTATGTGTCACTAGTTTGTTACCCTTAGTTAGGACATCATGAAATCAGTGACAGATTCCCTGTAACAGAATCCCTGGATAATACCTTTAGGGTAGTTTCACACTAGTCCACTGAGGGATGCCTGCTGCTTGTATCCTACAGTGGACCCGCACTGGAGGAGGATCGTGACGACATTATATTGATATATAGTCACATGTATATAATGCCGGGTGCATTATATACAATGTTTAGAGTCTGAGAGAAATCTTTCATGTGTATTGGACACCTCTTTAAAGGCTCTCTGTCAGCACAGAATGACTATTGAAACCAAGCAGAAGCGCTCAGATTATCATGGTGGCCAATCATTTATATACACCTTCCCACTTGCTTGTTTTCCATCCATCTATGAAGCCAGAGCTGTCAATCACATTAGACACTAGAAAGGAGGGGTGGAGAATGATGGAATACAAACAGGTGGGAAAGTGAATGTACATGATTGGCACCTCCATGAAGCACCGAGCGGCAGGACTTGAACAGTCATTCTGCACTGACAGAGCCCCTTTAACCCCTTTACCCCCAAGGGTGGTTTGCACGTTAATGACCAGGCCAATTTTTACAATTCTGACCACTGTCCCTTTATGAGGTTATAACTCTGGAACGCTTCAACGGATCCCGGTGATTCTGACATTGTTTTCTCGTGACATATTGTACTTCATGATAGTGGTAACATTTCTTTGATATTACCTGCGTTTATTTGTGAAAAAAATCAGAAATTTGTCGAAAATTTAGAAAATTTCGCAATTTTCCAACTTTGAATTTTTATGCAATTAAATCTCAGAGATATGTCACACAAAATACTTAATAAGTAACATTGCCCACATGTCTACTTTACATCAGCACAATTTTGGAAGTTTGACCAGCAATTTCTCATTTTTACAACGCCATTTTTTTTTAGGGACCACATCTCATTTGAAGTCATTTTGAGAGGTCTATATGATAGAAAATAACCAAGTGTGACACCATTCTAAAAACTGCACCCCTCAAGGTGCTCAAAACCACATTCAAGAAGTTTATTAACCCTTCAAGGTGTTTCACAGGAATTTTTGGAATGTTTAAATAAAAATGAACATTTAACTTTTTTTCACAAAAAATTTACTTCAGCTCCAAATTATTTTATTTTACCAAGGGTAACAGGAGAAAATGGACCCCAAAAGTTGTTGTATAATTTGTCCTGAGTATGCCGATACCCCATATGTGGGGGTAAACCACTGTTTCGGCGCATGGCAGAGCTCGGAAGCGAAGGAGCGCCATTTGGCTTTTCAATGCAAAATTGACAGGAATTGAGATGGGACGCCATGTAGCGTTTGGAGAGCCACTGATGAGCCTAAACATGGAAACCCCCCACAAGTGACACCATTTTGGAAAGTAGACCCCCTAAGGAACTTATCTAGATGTGTGGTGAGCACTTTGACCCATTAAGTGATTCACAGAAGTTTATAATTCAGAGCCGTAAAAATAAAAAATCATATTTTTTCACAAAAATGATCTTTTCGCCCCCAATTTTTTATTTTCCCAAGGGTAAGAGAAGAAATTGGACCCCAATAGTTGTTGTACAATTTGTCCTGAGTATGCTGATACCCCATATGTGGGGGTAAACCACTGTTTGGGCGCATGGGAGAGCTCGGAAGGGAAGGAGCGCTGTTTGACTTTTCAATGCAAAATTGACAGGAACTGAGATGGGACGCCATGTTGCGTTTGGAGATCCACTGATGTGCCTAAACATTGAAACCCCGCACAAGTGACACCATTTTGGAAAGTAGACCCCCTAAGGAACTCATCTAGATGTGTTGTGAGAGCTTTGATCCCCCAAATGTTTCACTACAGTTTATAACGCAGAGCCGTGAAAATAAAAATGACTTTCCCTAATGGGAAAATGGAAATAAATACATTTTTTTAATTTTTTAATTTTTCCCTAACTAAGGGGGTGATGAAGGGGGGTTTGATTTACTTTTATAGCGGGTTTTTTAGCGGATTTTTATGATTGGCAGCTGCCACACACTGAAAGACGCTTTTTATTGCAAAAAAATATTTTTTGCGTTACCACATTTTGACAGCTATAATTTTTCCATATTTTGGTCCACAGAGTCATGTGAGGTCTTGTTTTTTGCGGGACGAGTTGACGTTTTTATTGGTAACATCTTCAGGCACGTGACATTTTTTGATCGCTTTTTATTCCGATTTTTGTGAGGCAGAATGACCAAAAACCAGCTATTCATGAATTTCTTTCGGGGGAGGCGTTTATACCGTTCTGCGTTTGGTAAAATGGATAAAGCAGTTTTATTCTTCGGGTCAGTACGATTACAGCGATACCTCATTTATATCATTTTTTTATGTTTTGGCGCTTTTATACGATATAAACTATTTTATAGAAAAATAATTATTTTTGCATCGCTTTATTCTGAGGACTATAACTTTTTTATTTTTTCCTTGATGACGCTGTATCGTGGCTCGTTTTTTGCGCGACAAGATGACGTTTTCAGCGGTACCATGGCTATTTATATCCGTCTTTTTGATAGTGTGTTATTCCACTTTTTGCTTGGCGTTATGATAATAAAGCGTTGTTTTTTGCCTCGTTTTTTTTTTTTTTTTTTTTTTTTTTACGGTGTTCACTGAAGGGGTTAACTAGTGGGACAAACTTTTCAGAATCTTATCCCAGGCTCGAGTTCATATGAGTTCATCCAGCAGAGGGCACATCACCGCGACTCGAGGTAACTATAGGACATTCCCCTGCATTCCATTCATTCACCAAATTTTACAGACAGGAGCACAGCTGTATTAGCAGGGCTCCTGGGTGTAAAATGATTTAACCCCTTCAGATGGATTTACAGCATGGGACATGACTGATCGACAGAAGGTATGGAATATTGTTGTTTGTTTTGTTTAACTTTATTTCAGATGACAAGGGTCTTCAGGTGGATTGAGAGTATAATAAAATATTAAAACACCCTGTGTCTTTATTTCATTAAAATACTTTTTAATAATGTGTGTGTTTTATTAACCATTTCATACTATTGGATTAATAATGGATAGGTGTCATAATTGACGCCTCTCCATTATTAACCTGGCTTAATGTCACCTTACAATAGCAAGGTGACATTAACCCTTCATTACCCCATGTCCCACCGCTACACGGGAGTGGGAAGAGAATGACCAAGTGCCAGAGTAGGCGCATCTTACAGATGTGCCTTTTCTGGGGTGGCTGGGGGCAGATGTTTTTAGCCAGGGGGGGTCCTATAACCATGGTCCCTCTCTAGGCTATTAATATCTGCCTTCAGTCACTGGCTTAACCACTCTGGCGGAGAAAATTGCGCTCGAGCCCACGCCAATTTTTTCCGGGATTTAACCCTTTAATTTAATAGCTAGAGCCCCCAAATTTGACACACAGACACTTCTTACATTAGTAAAGAGGAATATGTAATAAAAGAAGGGATATGAGAT
This sequence comes from Ranitomeya variabilis, assembly GCF_051348905.1. NCBI lineage: Eukaryota > Metazoa > Chordata > Amphibia > Anura > Dendrobatidae > Ranitomeya > Ranitomeya variabilis. The sequence continues at coordinate 567,187,002 of NC_135235.1, forward strand.
AGTTTACTGTATGTAAACCATGTTTCATATCCTGTCGGGTTTGTGAAGGAGAGCAATTGAATTACCGGCTTTTATGCTATCTAGCGCTGCATTAAATATAAATATATATATATATATATATATATATATATATATATATATATATGTGTCTCACTGACACATATATATATATATATATATATATATATATACAGTTATATATATATGTATATATACCTATTCTATGTGTATATATCTACTCTATTTTAACCTGTCAGTGTGATTTTACTGTACACCGCGCTGAATTACTGGCTTTTCAAAGGACACCGGTGCGTAAAAATCAGACAGAACTCGCATGGTGCGAGTGCTGTGCGATTTTTTTCTCGTACCCATTGACTTGCATTGGCGAGTCTCGTCCGAGAATTGCAGCAATACGCAGCATGCTGCGATTTTTTTCTCAGTCCAATTTCGGCTGAGAAAAAAAATCGCAAATGAAAAGACACCTATTGAATAACATTGGTCCGAGTGCAATCCGATTTTTTATCGGATTGCACTCGTCCGTTTTCCTCGCAAGTGGAAATGAGCCCTAACTCTCATCATTCTCCCCTGCTCGCGCCGATCGCCGGTAGAGCAGAGGCGAATGATGAGAGCCATGTTCAGCACCCGGCGCCAGGAAACAGAGATTACTGTAACGCTTCTTCCCTGGCGCTAGTCCATGTGGTACTGGAAAAGTTGACGTTTTTAATGGTATCATTTTCTGGCACATGACATTTTTTGGTCGCTTTATATTCCGATTTTTGGAAGGGAGAATGAGCAAAAAACAGCAATTCAGGAGTTTTTTATTTTTATTTTTTTTTAGTGGGGGTGGTTATATTATTCCATGTGTGGTAAAATTGATAAGGCAGTTTCATTTTTCAGGTCAGTACAATTACAGCTATACTTCAATTATATTTTTTTTATGTTTTGGCGCTTTTACACAATAAAAACTATATGATAGCCAAAATAATTATTTTTGCATCGCTTTATTCTGAGAGCTATAACCTTTTTATTTTTTCACTGATGGAGCTGTATGGTGGATGACGTTTTCAGCTGTACCATGTTTATTTATATACATCTTTTTTATTGTGTTTCATTCCACTTTTTGTTCTGCAATATGACGATAAAACAATGCTTTATGTCTTTTTTTTATTTTTTTTATGGTATTCACTAAAGGGGTTAAATACTGGGACAATTTTATAGGTCAGGTTGTTGCGGACGTGGCAATACCAAATGTGTACTTTTATTATTTATAAAAAAAAATTCACTCAAATATTTTTTTTATTTTTTTGCAGGCTGATCGCTTCTACGGCATGGAGATGCAGCACCATCCTCATGCTGTAGAAATTGTCAGCTCTGCACTGACACAGAAACTTGCTGATCATGCACTGCGCATGTTCAGCATGTTTCCTAGCTCTGGTGACCCAGATGTAGTCATGATGACATCGGATCACCATGATAACGATCGGGAACCCAAGTTATGCTGCGGGGTCTCCGATCCCAGGGCAGAGGGGCTGTCAGCCCTATGTCGGCTTCCAATCTTGTTCGATCGCAGTATTTCGGGGGTTAAAGTGCCAGGAGGGGTGTATAACCGCTCCTGGCACTTAGTGCCGGGTGTCAGCTGTCAAAATCAGCTGACACCCGGCGGCAATCGCCCGCACATCACCCGTGTTCACGAGCTAAGGCGCAGATGTAATAATCCGTCCCTGGTCAGATAGACCCAGGTCACATGGATGGATTATTACATCTGATATCAGAAAGGGGTTAAATTAAAAAAAAATATATATATGCATGTTTGGTATCTAGGCAAGTATACTGATCTGGAAAATCATTGTCAGGTCAGTTTTACACTATAGTGAACATGATAAATAAAAACCCCAAAAACAATTGTGGAATTGCACTTTTTTCCAATTTTAAAGTACTTGTAATTTATTCCCACTTTCAAATGCATCACATCATAAAAAGAATGGTGTAATTCAAAAATACAACTTGTATGACAAAAACAAACAAACCGTCATACAGTTATGTGAATGGAAAAAAAACAAAAACTAAGTTTCTTGCAAGAAGGGGAGGGAAAAAAAAGAAAAGAGCCTAGTCTGTTGCTGTCGCATCAGCTATACACTCCTCTGAATTCAGAAACCAGAGAAAAAACAAAACATGGAGTAAGCAAGAGCCACCAATCAAGAATCTAAGGCTACTTTCACACTAGCGTCGGGAACAACCCGTCGCTGCGCGTCGGGCCGACGTTCCCGACGCTAGTGTGGTCTCCGCCGCACAACGGGGGCAGCGGATGCATATTTTCCACGCATCCGCTGCCCCATTGTGAGGTGCGGGGATGTGCGGGGAGGTGGGGGCGGAGTTCCGACTGCGCATGCGCAGTCGGAAAAAGCGGACCGTCGGGAGCAAAAAACGTTACATGTAGCGTTTTGTTTTCCCGACGGACCGCTACCATACGCCCAAACGCCGCCAAACGCATTCACCGTTTGGAAATGCGTCGCAAATGCGTCGCAAATGCGTCGCTAATGTTACTCTATGACGAAACAACGTATCCAGCAAAAACTTTTGCTGGATGCGGCGTTTCGCAAAAACGACGCATTTGCGACGTATTGCAGTTAACGCTAGTGTGAAAGTAGCCTTAGGGTATGTGTCCACTTTCAGGATGGCCAGCGGTTTGGACGGAGCGGCAAACTTGCTCCGCCCAAAGCTCCGCCCCCTTCTGGAGACGCGATGATGCCGGATGTGTTCATTGCACACATCCGGCATCATCGCACCCCACACATAGGGCCCTGTAATTTACCTTGCGGCGGCGCAGCGTACACGGTACACGGACATGCTGCGACCTAAAAAGACGCGCCGCATGTCCGTAATCGCAGGGCCGCCGGGTGCGTGTTACCACGCATAGTGGAGACGGAATTTCATAAAATCCCCTCCACTATGCTGTAACATCTGGACGCTGCGGATTGAACGCTGCGGCTCCACGCAGCGTTCAATCCGCTGCTATTCCGGATGTAAAACTGCACGTGGACACATACCCTTAGGGTATGTTTCCACGGTCAGGATTGCATCAGGATTTGAAGCAGGTAAGGCTACGTTCACATTTGCGTTGTGCGCCGCAGCGTCGGCGCCGCAGCGCACAACGCAAACAAAAACGCGGCAAAACGCACGCTAAAACGCTGCGTTTTGCGCCGCATGCGTCCTTTTTGGCCGAAAGTTGGACGCAAAAAAAATGCAACTTGAAGCGTTTCTTGCGTCCAACGCTTGCGGCCATGCGGCGCAAAACGCAGCACAACGCATGTCCATGCGCCCCCATGTTAAATATAGGGGCGCATGACGCATGCGGCGCCGCTGCGGCGCCCGACGCTGCGGCGCTGACCGCAAATGTGAACGTAGCCTAAAACCTGCATCAAATCTGCACCGGAGGTCACTGGCAGGTCACCTGCGTTTTTAGATGCGTTTTTTTCCTGCGGAATTGTGTTTTTGTAAGCTAAATAAAGATATTAAAAAAAAAAAAAGAATTGTAATGTCATTTCCTTGTCCAACCTCTTCTTTTACATACTCCATTGAAGAATAATGTTTACACACACAGATAGATAGATCTATAAATACATAGATCTATAGATAGATATAGCTATAGATAGATAGATCGATATCTATCGTAGCTATCTATCGTATCTATCTATCGATAGATATATCGATAGATAGATCAATATACGCTAGATAGATTTATAGATAGATAATAGATAGATGATAGATAATAGATACGATGGATAGATAGATACGATGGATACTATAGATAGATAATAAAATGGTAATAAAGAGTAAGGCCGAGATCACACATGCGAGAAACTCACACGAGTCTTGCACCTCAATACCCGACACTGCCGCCGGCACTCGGGACCAGAGTGTGCGGCTTCATGTATTTCTATTCAGCTGAACGCTCCGGTTCGAGTGCAGGCGGCAGTGCCGGGTATTGAGGTGCGAGTTTCTCACAAGTGTGACCCCGGCCTTAACTGCAATATGTTTAATTTAAAAAGAAATTGAAAAAAAATTGAAAAATGGTGTGGGCTCCCGCGCCATTTTCTGCGCCAGAGAGGGAAAGCCATCGACTGGGGGACCGATGTTTGTAGCCTGGGAAGGGGTTAATACCCAAGGAGCTTCCCAAGCTATGAATATCAGACCGCAGCTGTATATTTAGGCTTTACTGGCTATTAGAAGAGGGGGACCCCCCCCCCCCCAAAAAAAAAAAAACCCGACGTGGGGTCCCCCTATAATATACAGCGAGAAAGGCTGATATTCATAGCCTCGGAAGAGACCATGGATATTGGCCCCCATGGCGACAAATACCAGCACCCAGCCACCCAAGAAATGGTGCATCTGTAAGGTGCGCCAATTCCGGCTCTTGGCCTCTCTCTTCCCACTGCCCTGTAGTGGTGGCATATGGGGTAATAAGGGGTTAATGTCACCTTTGTAAGATGACATTAAGCCGGCTTAGTAATGAAGAGGTGTCAATAAGATACCTACCATTACTAATCCTATAGTTGGTAAAGGGTTAATAAAACACACACATGCAGAATAAAGTATTTTAATGAAATAAAACACCACACAGTTTTGACATCTTTGTTGTACACTCATTCCTGCGACGCCCTCGTTCTCCTGGAAAAAAATAAAAAATAATAAACCAACAGTATACTCCCTGTGTCTGACGTAGTCCATTTAACCCCTTAATCCCATATGACGTACTATACCGTCGAGGTGGGGTGGGCCTTAATTCCCGGTGACGGTATAGTACGTCATACGCGATCGGCCGCGCTCACGGGGGGAGCGCGGCCGATCGCGGCCGGGTGTCGGCTGCATATCGCAGCTGACATCCGGCACTATGTGCCAGGAGCGGTCACGGACCGCCCCCGGCACATTAACCCCCGGCACACCGCGATCAAACATGATCGCGGTGTACCGGCGGTACAGGGAAGCATCGCGCAGGGAGGGGGCTCCCTGCGGGCTTCCCTGAGACGATCGGTACAAGGTGATGTACTCACCTCGTACCGAACGTCTTCTCCCTGCAGGCCCCGGATCCAAAATGGCCGAGGGGCTGTATCCGGGTCCTGCAGGGAGCACTTCCGGGTCGGAGCAGGCTGCAGATGAAAGCTGCAGCCTGCTCCGATGAAAGTATGATCGCAGATCTAATAGAGTGCTGTGCACACTATCAGATCTGCGATCTGTGATGTCCCCCGCTGGGACAAAGTAAAAAAGTAAAAAAAAAAATTTCCACATGTGTAAAAAAAAAAAAAAAAAATTCCTAAATAAATAATAATAAAAAAAAAAATATTATTCCCATAAATACATTTCTTTATCTAAAAAAAACAAACAAAAACAATAAAAGTACACATATTTAGTATCGCCGCGTCCGTAACGACCCAACCTATAAAACTGGCCCACTAGTTAACCCCTTCAGTAAACACCGTAAGAAAAAAAAAAAAAAAACGAGGCAAAAAACAACGCTTTATTACCATACCGCCGAACAAAAAGTGGAATAACACGCGATCAAAAAGACGGATATAAATAACCATGTTACCGCTGAAAACATCATCTTGTCCCGCAAAAAACGAGCCGCCATACAGCATCATCAGCAAAAAAATAAAAAAGTTATAGTCCTCAGAATAAAGCGATGCCAAAATAATTATTTTTTCTATAAAATAGTTTTTATCGTATAAAAGTGTCAAAACATAAAAAAATGATATAAATGAGGTATCGCTGTAATCGTACTGACCCGACGAATAAAACTGCTTTATCAATTTTACCAAGCGCAGAACGGTATAAACGCCTCTCCCAAAAGAAATTCATGAATAGCTGGTTTTTGGTTATTCTGCCTCACAAAAATCGGAATAAAAAGTGATAAAAAATGGTCACGTGTCCGAAAATGTTACCAATAAAAACGTCAACTCGTCCCGCAAAAAACAAGACCTCACATGACTCTGTGGACCAAAATGTGGAAAAATTATAGGTCTCAAAATGTGGAGACGCAAAAACTTTTTTGCTATAAAAAGCGTCTTTTAGTCTGGTTTCACACTTGCGTTTTTATCTGCATGCGTTTTTTAAAAAAACCGCATGTGTGAAAAAATGCATGTAAACGCGGTAAAACGCATGCGTTTTTATAGAAAAACACAAGAAAACAAGAAAAAAACAAAAAACCCTAACCCTACCCCTAACCCTACCCCTAACCTGAAATACGTGGCACTGAAATACGTGGCACTGAAATATACGTTTATATACGTATATACGTATATAAGTGCCACGATATTTCAGTGGCCACGTATATAAGTGCCACGTATTTAAGTGCCACGTATTTAAGTGCCACGTATTTAAGTGCCACGTATTTAAGTGCCACGTATTTAAGTGCCACGTATTTACGTGCCACGTATTTACGTGCCACGTATTTACGTGCCACGTATTTACGTGCCACGTATTTTTCAGTGCCTGAAATACGTGGCACTGAAATACGTGGCACTGAAATACGTGGCACTGAAATATACGTTTATATACGTATATACGTATATAAGTGCCACGATATTTCAGTGGCCACGTATATAAGTGCCACGTATTTAAGTGCCACGTATTTAAGTGCCACGTATTTACGTGCCACGTATTTACGTGCCACGTATTTACGTGCCACGTATTTTTCAGTGCCTGAAATACGTGGCACTGAAATATTGTGGCACTGAAATATCGTGGCACTGAAATATCGTGGCACTGAAATATCGTGGCACTGAAATATCGTGGCACTGAAATATCGTGGCACTGAAGTATCGTGGCACTGAAGTATTTACGTGCCACGTATTTTTCAGTGCCTGAAATACGTGGCACTGAAATACGTGGCACTGAAATACGTGGCACTGAAATACGTGGCACTGAAATACGTGGCACTGAAATATCGTGGCACTTAAATACGTGGCACTTAAATACGTGGCACTTAAATACGTGGCACTTAAATACGTGGCACTTAAATACGTGGCACTTAAATACGTGGCACTTAAATACGTGGCACTTATATACGTGGCACTTATATACGTGGCACTTATATACGTGGCACTTATATACGTGGCACTTATGACTGTCAGAAAATGTTCAGTAAACGGTTAGGGGTAGGGTTTCAGGTAGAATTGGGGAGTTTCCACTGTTCAGGCACATCAGGGGCTCTCCAAACGCGACATGGCGTCCAATCTCAATTCCAGCCAATTCTGCGTTGAAAAAGTAAAACAGTGCTCCTTCCCTTCCGAGCTCTCCCGTGCGTCCAAAAAGGGGTTTACCCCAACATATGGGGTATCAGCGTACTAGGGACAAATTGAACAACAACTTCTGGGGTCCAAGTTCTCTTGTTATCCTTGGGAAAATAAAAATTTGGGGGGCTAAAAATCATTTTTGTGGGAAAAAAAATATGTTTTATTTTCACGGCTCTGCGTTGTAAACTGTAGTGAAACACTTGGGGGTTCAAAGTTCTCACAACACATCTAGATAAGTTCCTTGGGAGGTCTAGTTTCCAATATGGGGTCACTTGTGGGGGGTTTGTACTATTTGGGTACATCAGGGGCTCTGCAAATGCAACGTGACGCCTGCAGACCAATCCATTTAAGTCTGCATTCCAAATGGCGCTCCTTCCCTTCCGAGCTCTGTCATGCGCCCAAACAGTGGTTCCCCCCCACATAGGGGGTATCAGCGTACTCAGGACAAATTGGACAACAACTTTTAGGGTCCAATTTATCCTGATACCCTTGTGAAAATACAAAACTGGGGGCTAAATTTCATTTTTGTGAAAAAAAAAAAAAAAATTATTTTCACGGCTCTGCGTTATAAACTGTAGTGAAACACTTGGGGGTTCAAAGTTCTCACAACACATCTAGATAAGTTCCTTGGGGGGTCTAGTTTCCAATATGGGGTCACTTGTGGGGGGTTTGTACTGTTTGGGTACATCAGGGGCTCTGCAAATGCAACGTGACGCCTGCAGACCAATCCATTTAAGTCTGCATTCCAAATGGCGCTCCTTCCCTTCCGAGCTCTGTCATGCGCCCAAACAGTGGTCCCTCCCCACAAATGGGGTATCAGCGTACTCCAGACAAATTGGACAACAACTTTTGGGGTCCAATTTATCCTGATACCCTTGTGAAAATACAAAACTTGAGGCTAAAAAATCATTTTTGTGAAAAAAAAAATAATTTTTATTTTCACGGCTCTGCGTTATAAACTGTAGTGAAACACTTGGGGGTTCAAAGCTCTCAAAACACATCTAGATAAGTTCCTTAGGGGGTCTACTTTCCAAAATGGTGTCACTTGTGGGGGGGTTTAATGTTTAGGCACATCAGGGGCTCTCCAAACGCAACATGGCATCCCATCTTAATTCCAGTCAATTTTGCATTGAAAAGTAAAATAGCGCTTCTTCCCTTCTGAGCTCTGCTATGCGCCCAAACAATGGTTTACACCCACATATGGGGTATCGTCGTACTCAGGACAAATTGCACAACAACTTTTGTGGTCTAATTTCTTCTCTTACCCTTGGGGAAATAAAAAAATGGGGGTGAAAAGATCATTTTTGTGAAAAAATATGATTTTTTATTTTTACGGCTCTGCATTATAAACTTCTGTGAAGCACTTGTTGGGTCAAAGTGCTCAACACACATCTAGATAAGTTCCTTAAGGGGTCTACTTTCCAAAATGGTGTCACTCGTGGGGGGTTTCAATGTTTAGGCACATTAGGGGCTCTCCAAACGCAACATGGCGTCCCATCTCAATTCCAGTCAATTTTGCATTGAAAAGTCAAATGGCGCTCCTTCCCTTCCGAGCTCTGCCCTGCGCCCAAACAATGGTTTACACCCACATATGGGGTATCAGCGTACTCAGGACAAATTGCACAACAATTTTTGGGGTCCAATTTCTTCTCTCACCCTTGGGAAAATAAAAAATTGGGGGTGAAAAGATAATTTTTGTGAAAAAATATGATTTTTTATTTTTACGGCTCTGCATTATAAACTTCTATAAAGCACTTGTTTTGTCAAAGTGCTCACCACACATCTAGATAAGTTCCTTAGGGGGTCTACTTTCCAAAATGGTGTCACTTGTGGGGGGTTTCAATGTTTAGGCACATCAGGGGCTCTCCAAATGCAACATGGCGTCCCATCTCAATTCCAGTCAATTTTGCATTGAAAAGTCAAATGGCGCTCCTTTGCTTCCAAGCTCTGCCATGCGCCCAAACTGTGGTTTACCCCCACATATGGGGTATCAGCGTACTCAGGACAAATTGTACAACAACTTTTGGGGTCTATTTTCTCCTGTTACCCTTGGTAAAATAAAACAAATTGGAGCTGAAATAAATTTTGTGTGAAAAAAAGTTAAATGTTCATTTTTATTTAAACATTCCAAAAATTCCTGTGAAACACCTGAAGGGTTAATAAACTTCTTGAAAGTGGTTTTGAGTACCTTGAGGGGTGCAGTTTTTAGAATGGTGTCACACTTGGGTATTTTCTATCATATAGACCCGTCAAAATGACTTCAAATGAGATGTGGTCCCTAAAAAAAAATGGTGTTGTAAAAATGAGAAATTGCTGGTCAACTTTTAACCCTTATAACTCCGTCACAAAAAAAAATTTTGGTTCCAAAATTGTGCTGATGTAAAGTAGACATGTGGGAAATGTTATTTATTAAGTATTTTGTGTGACATATGTCTGTGATTTAAGGGCATAAAAATTCAAAGTTGGAAAATTGCGAAATTTTCAAAATTTTCGCCAAATAGTCGTTTTTTTCACAAATAAACGCAAGTTATATCGAAGAAATTTTACCACTAACATGAAGTACAATATGTCACGAGAAAACAATGTCAGAATCGCCAAGATCCGTTGAAGCGTTCCAGAGTTATAACCTCATAAAAGGACAGTGGTCAGAATTGTAAAAATTGGCCCGGTCATTAACGTGCAAACCACCCTCGGGGCTTAAGGGGTTAATAACGAGTGTCCCACGACAAGTCCAGCTCTGCTACATCTGGATGCCCGACATCCACACATAGCAGAGCTTGTAGATGACCACCGGAGATAAATTACTGCAGTGTTCTCACAATCAGCTGATCAGCTGTTTGTGAGAACCAGCCTAATGACCGGAGATAACCCCCGGTCACGTGCACAGCAGTTCTCGCGGTAAGCTAAGTTATCGCGAGAACGGCAATGGACGCGGACTTCCGGCGGTGGGTAAGACCTTATTTAAATTAGGAGACATGCGTAGTAAGCTGCGTTTACGCAGTTACTACGCATGTGACTAATCATTACATGCGGTTTTACCGCATCTAATGATAGTCTATGGTAAATTTACGGTGCGGCGACGTAGCGTCGCCGCATTGTAAACGGTCATGCTGCATTCTGGAAAGACGCGCCGCATGTCCGTTTATGCGGGTCTGCCGCAGGCGTTCTTTAACGCATAGTGGAGATGGGATTTCATGAAATCCCCTCCACTATGCCGTAACATCTGGACACTGTGTGTTTGATGCTGCGGCTCTACGCAGAGTCAAACACACAGCGTTTCCTGACCGTAGAAACACACCCTAAAAAAATTACTTTTTATTTACCAAATATTAAAAATGTCTCATCAATACATATGTAAACATGTCTACTAAGGAGGAAAATAAATGGGAGTATCACAGTCCAATGCAGAACATATGGTAGATAGCAGCAAAAAATATACAAGTCACTCCCATTATATGAATCAATCCCAACTGATAATAGCAAATGCAATGTAAGTCAATCACAGACATAAACCATTAAGGGTAGACAAAGATTTATCAAATAGTAGAGATAGGAGAGAGACAGAAGTCTAAAGTGACATGTGCTGCTTAATATCCAATGTAGTGCCCATTAGTATAGGAGGATTGGATGTGCCCACCACAGCTGTCCAACGCACGTTTTGCGTAAAGGCTAAACAAACAGTTGTGAGCTGTTATTAATAGCCTGAGAACCTTTTGGGATACTGTCCCCTTTCCCAGATTATTAACATCAGCCCCCAGCAGTGGGCTTTTCCAATGCTGGTTTAGAAAATTATGAGGGATCGCACGCCATTTTTAAAAAAATATTTATTTTACACACGATGTACAAAGCGGGTGCTGAATACAACACACGATGTACAAAGCGGGTGCTGAATACAACTCCCATCATTGTCGTCTGGTCGCACTGATCTCAGGCGACAATGATCTGAGCTGTCTTCAGAACCCAGAGCCTGGGAACAGCGCGAACTGTATCACTTTTTCCCAGGCACCTGTAAGTGTCACACTGATGACACACGGATGTCATACGCATGTCAGTGTGCTCATATGCGGGATGTTTTGTGCCCGTGCTGCTGATAAAAATGGACATGTCAGCATGTTTTGCCCACGGACTGTGTGGTCATTTCAATGGGTCTACATGTGTAAACGGTACGTGTGGAAACTGTTACCACACGTTAGATTTATATATGGCCCTGACTAATAATGGTAGTAGTGTGTGTATAAAATTTTGGAGCTGTAGGTGTTAAATTAAAGGATTAATTCCCGGAAAAAACTGGTGTGGGCTACTGCGCAATTTTCTTCGCCAGAAAGGCAAAGCCAGTGACTGAGGGCAGATATTAACCCCTTCACCCCCAAGGGTGGTTTGCACGTTAATGACCAGGCCAATTTTTACAATTCTGACCACTGTCCCTTTATGAGGTTATAACTCTGGAACGCTTCAACGGATCCTGGTGATTCTGACAGTGTTTTCTCGTGACATATAGTACTTCATGATAGTGGTAAAATTTCTTTGATATTACCTGCGTTTATTTGTGAAAAAAAACGGAAATTTGTCAAAAATTTCGCAATTTTCCAACTTTGAATTTTTATGCAATTAAATCACAGTGATATGTCACACAAAATACTTAATAAGTAACATTTCCCACATGTCTACTTTACATCAGCACAATTTTGGAACCAAAATTATTTTTTGTTAGGGAGTTATAAGGGTTAAAAATTGAACAGCAATTTCTCATTTTTACAACACCATTTTTTTTTTAGGGACCACATCTCATTTGAAGTCATTTTGAGGGGTCTATATGATAGAAAATGCCCAAGTGTGACACCATTCTAAAAACTGCACCCCTCAAGGTGCTCAAAACCACATTCAAGAAGTTTATTAACCCTTCAGGTGTTTCACAGGAATTTTTGGAATGTTTAAATAAAAACGAACATTTAACTTTTCACACAAAATTTACTTCAGCTCCAATTTGTTTTATTTTACCAAGGGTAACAGGAGAAAATGGACCCCAAAAGTTGTTGTACAATTTGTCCTGAGTACGCCGATACCCCATATGTGGGGGTAAACCACTGTTTGGGCATATGACAGAGCTCGGAAGCGAATTGAGATGGGACGCAATGTTGCGTTTGGAGAGCCCCTGATGTGCCTTAACATTGAAACCCCCCACAAGTGACACCATTTTGGAAAGTAGACCCCCTAAGGAACTTATCTAGAGGTGTGGTGAGCACTTTGACCCACCAAGTGCTTCACAGAAGTTTATATTGCAGAACCGTAAAAAAAAAAAAAATCATATTTTTTCACAAAAATTATCTTTTCGCCCCCAATTTTTTATTTTCCCAAGGGTAAGAGAAGAAATTGGACCCCAAAAGTTGTTGTACAATTTGTCCTGAGTACGCTGATACCCCATATGTGGGTCTAAACCACTGTTTGGGCGCATGGGAGAGCTCGGAAGGGAAGGAGCGCCGTTTGACTTTTCACTGCAAAATTGACAGGAATTGAGATGGGACGCCATGTTGCGTTTGGAGAGCCTCTGATGAACCTAAACAGTGAAACCCCCCCACAAGTGACACCATTTTGGAAAGTAGACCCCCTAAGGAACTTATCTAGAGGTGTGGTAAGCACTTTGACCCACCAAGTGCTTCACAGAAGTTTACAATGCAGAGCCGTAAAAATAACACAAACATTTTTTCACACAAAAATTATTTTTTAGCCCCCAGTTTTGTATTTTCCCGAGGGTAACAGGAGAAATTGGACCCCAAAAGTTGTTGCCCAATTTGTCCTGAGTACGCTGATATCCCATATGTGGAGGGGAACCACTGTTTGGGCACATGACAGAGCTCGGAAGCGAATTGAGATGGGACGCAATGTTGCGTTTGGAGAGCCCCTGATGTGCCTTAACATTGAAACCCCCCACAAGTGACACCATTTTGGAAAAGTAGACCCCCTAAGGAACTCATCTAGATGTGTTGTGAGAGCTTTGAACCCCCAAGTGTTTCACTACAGTTTATAACGCAGAGCCGTGCAAATAAAAAATATTTTGTTTTTCCACAAAAATTATTTTTTAGCCCCCAGTTTTGTATTTTCCCAAGGGTAACAGGAGAAATTGGACCCCAAAAGTTGTTCTCCAATGTGTTCTGAGTACGCTCATACCCCATATGTTGGGGTAAACCCCTGTTTGGGCGCACGGGAGAGCTCGGAAGGGAAGGAGCGCTGTTTTACTTTTTCAACGCAGAATTGGCTGGAATTGAGATCGGACGCCATGTCGCGTTTGGAGAGCCCCTGATGTGCCTAAACAGTGGAAACCCCCCAATTATAACTGAAACCCTAATCCAAACACACCCCTAACCCTAATCCCAATGGTAACCCTAACCCACACCTCTAACCCAGACACACCCCTAACCCTAATCCCAACCCTATTCCCAACCGTAAATGTAATCCAAACCCTAACCCTAACTTTAGCCCCAACCCTAACCCTAACTTTAGCCCCAACCCTAACTGTAGCCTTAACCCTAGCCCCAACCCTAACCCTAGCCCTAACGGGAAAATGGAAATAAATACATTTTTTAAATTTTTTAATTTTTCCCTAACTAAGCGGGTGATGAAGGCCGGTTTGATTTACTTTGATAGCGGGTTTTTTAGCGGATTTTTATGATTGGCAGCCGTCACACACTGAAAGACGCTTTTTATTGCAAAAAATATTTTTTCGTTACCACATTTTGAGAGCTATAATTTTTCCATATTTTGGTCCACAGAGTCATATGAGGTCTTGTTTTTTGCAGGACGAGTTGACGTTTTTATTGATAACATGTTCGGACAAGGGAGATTTTTGATCGCTTTTTATTCAGATTTTTGTGAGGCAGAATGACCAAAAACCAGCTATTCATGAATTTCTTTTGGGGGAGGCGTTTATACCGTTCAGCGTTTGGTAAAATTGATAAAGCAGTTTTATTCTTCGGGTCAGTTCGATTACAGCGATACCTCATTTATATCATTTTTTTTATGTTTTGGCGCTTTTATACGATATAAACTATTTTATAGAAAAATAATTATTTTGGCATCGCTTTATTCTGAGCACTATAACTTTTTTATTTTTTCGCTGATGATGCTGTATGGCGGCTCGTTTTTTGCGGGACAAGATGCCGTTTTCAGCGGTACCATGGTTATTTATATCCGTCTTTTTGATCGCGTGTTATTCCACTTTTTGTTTGGCGGTATGAGAATAAAGCGTTGTTTTTTGCCTCGTTTTTTTTTTTTTTTTTTTTACGGTGTTCACTGAAGGGGTTAACTAGTGATATAGTTTTATAGGTGGGGTCGTTACGGACGCGGCGATACTAAATATGTGTACTTTTATTGTTTGATTTTTTTTTATTTAGATAAAGAAATGTATTTATGGGAATAATTTTTTTTTTTCTTTATTTAGGAATTTTTTTTTTTTTTTTTTTTTTACACATGTGGAAATTTTTTTTTTTACTTTTTTACTTTGTCCCAGGGGGGGGGACATCACAGATCGCTGATCTGACAGTTTGCACAGCACTCTGTCAGATCGGCGATCTGACTTACAGTGCTGCAGGCTTACCAGAGCCTGGTCTGCACCCGGAAGTAATCCCTGCAGGACCCGGATGCAGCCCCGTGGCCATTTTGGATCCAGGGCCTGCTGGGATAGGAGGTAAGAGACCCTCGCAGCAACGCGATCACATCGCGTTGCTCCGGGGGTCTCAGGGAAGCCCGCAGGGAGCCCCCTCCCTGCGCGATGCTTCCCTGTACCGCCGGCACACCGCGATCATGTTTGATCGCGGTGTGCCGGGGGTTAATGTGCCGGGGGCGGTCCGTGACCCCTCCTGGCACATAGTGCCGGATGTCAGCTGCGATAGGCAGCTGACACCCGGCCGCGATCGGCCGCGCTCCCCCCGTGAGCGCGGCCGATCGCGCTGGACGTACTATTCCGTCCTTAGGGCCCACCCCACATGGACGGAATAGTACGTCCAATGGCAAAAAGAGGTTAAAGGGAACCTGTCACCCCGTTTTTTCAGTATCAGATAAAAATACCGTTAAATAGGGCCTGAGCTGTGCTTTACAATAGTGTATTTTTTGTCCCGATTCCCCACCTATGCTGCCGAAATACCTTACCAAAGTCGCCGTTTTCACCTGTCAATCACGTCTTCCCGTCCTCTTGCAGTGACTGTGCAGGTCAGAGGGCGCGATGATATATTAGTGTGCGCGCCGCCCTCTGCCTGAACAGTCACTGCGGAGAGACAGGACGCCGAGGAGCAGCGGGCAGCAAGAGAGGTGAGTATGTCACTTTTTTTTTATTACTGCAGCAGCAGCATTAAATGTGGCACAGTTTTATATGGAGCATCTATGGGGCAATAATGAATTGTATGGCGCATTATATGGGGCATCTATGGGGCAATAATGAATTGTATGGAGCATCTATGGGGCAATAATGAATTGTATGGAGCATCTATGGGGCAATAATGAATTGTATGGAGCATTATATGGGGCATCTATGGGGCAATAATGAATTGTATGGAGCATTATATGGAGCATCTATGGGGCAATAATGAACTTCATGGAGCATTATATGGGGCATCTATGGGGAAATAATGAATTGTATGGAGCATTATATGGAGCATCTATGGGGCAATAATGAACTGTATGGAGCATTATATGTGGCACAGTTACCGGTAGCTGCTGCATTTCCACCCTAGGCTTATACTTGCGTCAATAAGTTTTCCCAGTTTTTTGTGGCAAAATTAGGGGGGGGTCGGCTTATACTCGGGTCGGCTTATACTCGAGTATATACGGTATATACACACCGGTGTGTGTGTGTGTGCATATATGTATATATATATATATCTCACTGACATAAATACAGTATATGTTCTCAAGAAAATCTGAGTCCATGGATCCATTATAAGTCCATTTTGCAAGCTGGCGAGAAAATCTCGCCATACGGATGTCACACAGATGACATACGGATCACTGTTCAGGGAACATTTCTGCGATTCTCGTCTGCTTAAGACAGACCGATTTTTTCTATACGTTGTGTGTGACTCCAGCCTTAGGCTGAAAATGACAATTGAAGTTAATCACTTCTTCCTCCCAGATCCATAACTTTTTAGTGTACTGAAAATGGGAAACAAAACTTCTACAGTGGAATTGAAAAAGACAACCCGCAATTATGACATTGTTTCTAAAACATACATTTTGTAGTAAAAATGACCTGACAGTATAATTCTCCTCATCAGTATGATTGGGAGATACAGTTTTTTATTTTAGTGGTGAAAAGCAATGTAAAACATTATTTTTTTAATTGAGCTGCCATTTTCCAAAACTTGCAATGTTTTCATTTTTGATTGATAGAGCTGTGTGATAGCTTATTTTTTTGGTGCGATACAAGATTTTTATTTATTAAAATTTTATGATACATATGACAATTTGATAACTTCTTACAGCATTTTTTTTGCTGTATTATGGCGGTATTGTGGCGACCAAAAAAACCTTCATTGATTTTTTTTTTCTGTTTACTGTGTTTACCAATTGGGTTAATTATTTTTATAGATCGGACATTTCTGGACACAGTGATATCACGCGTGTATTTTTTATTAGCTGTATTTTTAATGCGGTAGATGGGGTTGATTGAAACTTATGTTTTTTTCATTTGTTTCATATTTAACATTTTTGTTTTTTTTTTACTGTATTTAAAAGTCCCCTTAGGGTAGGTGTCCATGGTCAGGATGGCCGGCGGTATCGCCGCTCGGCGCTAAGCCCCGCTCCCTTTCTGGGACGCGATGATGCCGGATGTGTTAACTGTACACATCCGGGATCATCGCTCTCTCCCATAGCGCCCTGTGATATGCCTTGCGGGGACGCTGCGTCCCCGCAAGGTGTACGGACATGCTGCGATCTGAAAAGACGCGCAGCATGTCCGGAGTCGCAGGGAAGACGGATGCGGGTTTCCACGCACAGTGGAGACGGGATTTCCTAAAATCCCCTCCACTATGCTGGAACATCTGGACGCTGCGTGTTTGACGCTGCAGCTCTGCGCAGCGTCAAACACGCAGCGTTTACTGACCGTGGAAACTCACCCTTAGGGATTGCTGCATATTGAAGCCTAGCCACAGGTTTCAAAGGAGATCGTCATGACAGACATAAAGGTCTTCCACAAATCCCAGTCTGTCATAGCATCCCATTGGTGCCCCACAAGCACCAATGGGCATATAGATTAACACCCCCCCCCCCCCATGTCAGCACGTTGTTAATGCAGCTGTCAGAGTTTGAAAACAGCATTTAACAGGTTAATAGTTGTAGGCAGAGCTCCTTTCCACCAGCAGCAGTTAGGCCGGGATCACACTTAGGCCGGCGTCACACTGGCGTTTGAAACGGCCGAGTGCAATGCGATAAAAAATCGCATTGCACTCGGACCAATGTTCAGCTATGGGGCAGCTCCCACCAGTCGACTTTTTGTCGGCCATTTTCCTCGGTCCGAGACAATCGCAGCATGCTGCGATTGTGTCGGACCGAGGAAAACTCTCGGCTCACTCGCACCCATATAAGCCTATGGGTGCGAGTGAGACAGCGCACACCACTCGGATATCATCTGAGTGCTGTGCGTTATAAGCGGACCCCAGCAATGGAGGAGATGGAGAAATTAATTTCTCCGCCTCCTCCGCAGCTGTGCTCCGATCCTCCCTGTGCGAGAGAATCGGAGCACAGACGCATGACACTCGGCTACTGCTCTGCTGCGAGCAGGAGCCGAGTGTCATTAACATTTCGCATCGGATGCAATACGCCAGTGTGACGCCGGCCATACGCAAGATACGGCCGAGTCTCGCAGGTGAAAACCCAGCTCTGGCACTCCGGAGCTGAGCGTACAGCCGCACAGCAATACATGGAGCTGCATGCTCCGCTCCGGAGTGCCGGCGCCAGAGCTGGGTTTTCACCTGCGAGACTCGGCCGTTTCTCGAGTATGTGTGATCCCAGCCTTAGGCCGGGATCACACTAGACCGTAATACGGACGAGTGCTATGCAATAAAAAATCGCATAGCACTCGGCCCAATGTTAATCAATGGTGCAGCTCCCATCATCCGATATTTTCTCCACCGTATTCAGGATCCGAGTGAAATCGCAGCATGCTGCGATTGTCAGCGTATCTCGGCCGAGACTCGCCAATGCAAGTCTATGGGTGCGAGAAAAAATCGGATTACACACGGACCATGCGTGTGCATTGCGAGAAATACGCAGCGGTGTTAGAGAAAAGCCGGTAATTCAATTGCCGGCTTTTCATTTCTCCTGCCTAAACCCGACATGATATGAGACATGGTTTACATACAGTAAACCATGTCATATCCTCCTTTTTTTGCATATTCCACACTACCAATGTTAGTAGTGTGTATGTGCAAAATTTCGGCGCTGTAGCTATTAAATTTAAGGGTTAAATGGCGGAAAAAATTGGCGTGGGCTCCCGCGCAATTTTCTCCGCCAGAGTGGTAAAGCCAGTGACTGAGGGCAGATATTAATAGCCTAGAGAGGGTCCATGGTTATTGGCCCCCCCCGCCCCGTGGCTAAAAACATCTGCCCCCAGCCACCCCAGAAAAGGCACATCTGGAAGATGCGCCTATTCTGGCACTTGGCCACTCTCTTCCCACTCCCGTGTAGCGGTGGGATATGGGGTAATGAAGGGTTAATGCCACCTTGCTATTGTAAGGTGACATTAAGCCATATTAATAATGGAGAGACGTCAATTATGTCACCTATCCATTATTAATCCAATTGTCTGAAAGGGTTAAAAAACACACACACGATTAAAAAGTATTTTAATGAAATAAACACACAGGTTGTTTTAGTATTTTATTGCTCTCTCAATCCATCCGGAAGACCCTCGCTTGGCAAAATAATAAACCCACAATATACATACCCTCTCTGATGAACTGTCACGTCCCACGAGGTAATCCATCTGAAGGGGTTAAAATATTTTACAGGCAGGAGCCCTGCTAATGCAGCTGTGCTCGTGTCTGTAAGCCCCGGCGAATGAAGGAAATGTAGGTCAATGACCTATAGTTACCTTCAGTCGCGGTGATGCGCCCCCTGGTGGATGTCCTCATATCACCTGGAGCGTGGGAAAAAGTTCCCAGGCTGCAGTTCATGAGGACGTGTACAACCTGCAAAAAAACAAGCCGTCCCATGGATATGTCAAAGGTAAAAATCTTATGGCTCTTTGAAAGAAACAATGAAAAAAACAAAAAAAAATGCTTTGACAAGTAGGACTAAAACTGGTCGGTCCTGAGGGAGTTAACGTACCTAAATGCACATATAGTACATAAAATGAATAATATTCGCATGATTTGCAAGCACTTCCTTACACCAAAGCCAGAAGCACTTGCTAAAAGAACAGACCTAATATACACTTGTATGCACAATCATTTTCACACGTCGCAGATTTGTTTCCAGTATGCGCAATACCAACATATACACTTGAAAACTGTTCAATATATGTTTCTTTAAAAAAAAAAAAAAAAAAAAAAAAAAATCGCACACACAGTCATGCTAAAAAAAGGACCCCAATAAGAAGTTCAAAACAGATTTTTTTTAGTTCTGAAAGGTCTCCAACCTATCTGCCACATGTGAAAATACACTGACACCACTTTATGGGTAAATAAACCACCAGGAGTTCAACAAAGGACAAGGACAGATTTCTTTTCATGAAAGTCATGCAAGTCAGAGTGGGGAATCCATTGTTTAGTATTCCAAAGATCGAATTTAGATGGACATGAAATAAGGTCAGAGTCCAGACCATAAGGGCTCGCTCCCACTTGCGATTGAATCGGACAAATACGATCCGATTAAAATTCAGATTGAATTCGTAGCAGTTTAATCCTATGCTTGCGGTGTTTTGTTTCTCCTCCGATCAAAACGCGATCCGATAGTAAAATATATGCAGCATGCTGCGATTGCATGTGAAATTTGGATCGCACACACCCATATTAGGGTATGTGCACACGTTGCAGATTTCCTGCAGAACTGCAGCTTTTTTTTTAGCGCAAAAACGCTGCAGATCTGCAAGTCATTTACAGTACAATGTAGATCAATGGCAAAAAAAAAAAAATGCTGTGCTAATGGTGCGGAAAAATCGGCACAGAAAACGCAGCAGATTCAAAAAAGGACCATGTTAATTCTTTGTGCAGATCTGCTGCGTTTCTGCACCCATTCCATAGAAATCTGCAGGGGTAAAAAAAAGGAAGAAATCTGCACAAAAATCTGCAAAGTGTGCACATACCAAAAAAGGCGCAGATTCTGACCTGCGTTTTCTGCCAAGAAATGCAGAATCTGCACAGAAAATTCCACAGTCAAATCTGCAACGTGTGCATATAGCCTAAGTCTATGGGTGCATGTGAATCATCGCTCTGCACTCAGATATCACCCGAATGCAGTGTGATTCCCACGAATGCTGGCAATGGAGGAGATTGGAGCTGTGCTCTGATTCATGGGCGAGGATCGGAGCACTGACACTTGGCTCCCACTCGTAGCAGAGAGAGTCGAGTGTCATTAGCATATCGCATCCGATGTGATACACTAATGTGACTCCGGCCTAAGGCTATGTGCACACACTGCGGAATGGTGTGCGGATTTTTCCGCACTGATATTGATAAATCCGCAGGGCAAAAAATATAGTTCTTACCGATAACGGTATTTCTCTGAGCCCATGACGGCACCACGGAGAGAGGGGATCTGCCCACCAAGGACAGGAAACCTACAGATAAAAAGGCGGTACCACTCTCCCGCTTCAGTTGTTTACGAGAGAACGATGGGAGACTATGGGACAGCTTATTAGTTTCACTATTACTTAACTTAATTGAGATACCGCGTGACTTATCATAAAATAACCTATGGCATTATATTAAAGAAGTTGTCCACTACTATAAATTTTTTTTTTTTTTTTTTTTTTTTTTATAAATCTTGCTATTATGTGCCACTGAAAACATCTACTGTGTTTATTTTAGCAATATTACCTTTTATCATGCTGCACCAGCACATCTTTAGTGCTGGATCCAGCTCTCATGGGGTTAATCGACAACTGCCTTTCTCCTGA
Source organism: Ranitomeya variabilis (assembly GCF_051348905.1). Taxonomy (NCBI): domain Eukaryota; kingdom Metazoa; phylum Chordata; class Amphibia; order Anura; family Dendrobatidae; genus Ranitomeya; species Ranitomeya variabilis. The sequence goes on from NC_135235.1 coordinate 567,208,398, forward strand.
CTTACTGTGCTCTAATACTACAAGTTCCATGATGCATTGCACTTGCCTGTAACTCTGCACCTGGCACACCCACTCCAAAACACACCCCAACCCCTCCCTCCTCTCCCCCCTCTATCTTCAAAGAGATTTGTGATGTCATTTCTGTCCAACCTCCTCTTTTACATTTGTTCAACCCACACTCCATTATAGATAGATAGATAGATAGATAGATAGATAGATAGATACATACAGATATATCTATGTCTATTTCCATAGATATGTCCATTTCCATAGATATGTCCATATCCATGTTTCTAAACCCCTTCACCCCTGGAGCTTTTTTCGTTTATCGCTCTCCTTCTTTCCAGAGCCATCATTTTTCCGTCAATATGGCCATGTGAGGGCTTATTTTTTGCGGGACAAGTTCTACTTTTGAACGACACCGTTGGTTTTACCATGTCGTGTAACAGAAAATGTGAAAAAAATTCAAAGTGCAATGAAATTGCAAAATAAAGTGCAAATCCCACACTTGTTTTTTGCTTGACTTTTTTGCTAGGTTCACTAAATGCTAAGGCTGTGTGCACACGTTGCGGATTTGATTGCAGATCCGCAGGGTGTTTTGCCGCACAGAATTGCATCAAATTCGCAGTGTAGTGCACAACAACCAATGTAAGTCTATGGGAGCTGCAGACTTGTTGTGCACATGCTGCGGAAAAAGCTGCACCGAAACGCAGCTTTTTTTTTCTCGCAGCATGTCACTTTTTTTGAGCGGAACTGCAGCGATTCTGCACCTTTAGACTTTCATTGAGTTGGGCACATCCGCAGCAAAACCGCAGATGTAAAAAAGATCTGCAGTTTTGCTGGGGATGTGGGTCCGAGAAACGCTGCAGTTCGGGAGGAGGGAAGTGTGTGGGCGGTGACTGTGTGCGTGTATGTGTGTGCTGGGTCTGCGGGCTGTTCGGATGTGTGCGGGACTGTTCGGATGTGTGCGGGACTGTTCGGGTGTGCGCGGGGCTGTTCGGGTGTGCGCGGGGCTGTTCGGGTGTGCGCGGGGCTGTTCGGGTGTGCGCGGGGCTGTTCGGGTGTGCGCGGGGCTGTTCGGGTGTGCGCGGGGCTGTTCGGGTGTGCGCGGGGCTGTTCGGGTGTGCGCGGGGCTGTTCGGGTGTGCGCGGGGCTGTTCGGGTGTGCGCGGGGCTGTTCGGGTGTGCGCGGGGCTGTTCGGGTGTGCGCGGGGCTGTTCGGGTGTGCGCGGGACTGTTCGGGTGTGCGCGGGACTGTTCGGGTGTGCGCGGGACTGTTCGGGTGTGCGCGGGACTGTTCGGGTGTGCGCGGGACTGTTCGGGTGGGTGCCTGGCTGTTCGGGTGTGTGCGGAGGGTCTTTTGGGGTGTGTGTGCAGGCATCATCCGATGGGACTAAAAGTACGCAGCATCAAATCTGCAGCTAATTCGGATGTAATCTGGACAGTGGACACACACCCTACACTATCCATACATCTATCAATAGATATATCTATCCAGTTGAAAAACTGCATCCGCTGCCGACGACGTGCACAAATTTCACAACGTGCGTCAGTACGTAGGCCCGACGCATAGCGAGGGACCCGTACCAACGCAAGGGTGAGAAAGGCCTTAATGAGCGTTTAATTTAATTAAAAAACGGAAAAAAACGGTGTGGGCTCCCGCGCAATTTTCTGCACCAGAGGGGGAAAGCCGACAGCCGGGGGCCAATATTTGTAGCCTGCTATGAATATCAGCCCGCAGCTGTCTGCGTAGCCTTTACTGGCTATTAAAATAGGGGGACCCCCCAAAAAATGACGTGGGGTCCCCCTATATTTTATAGCCAGAAAGGCTACGCAGGCAGCTGTGGGCTGATATTCATAGCCTAGAGAGGGGCCATGGATATTAGAGGGGCCCCCCTCTAGGGCCCCTCTAATGGATAGGGATAGAGGGGGCCCCCCCCCGTCTACAAATACCAGTCCGCAGCCGCCCCGGAAATGGCGCATCTGTAAGATGCGCCAATTCCGGCACTTAGCCCCTCTCTTCCCACTCCCGTGTAGCGGTGGGATATGGGGTAATAAGGAGATAATGTCACCTTGCTATTGTAAGGTGACATTAAGCCGGGTTAATAACGGAGAGGTGTCAATAAGACGCCTATCCATTAGTAATCCAATACTAATAAAGGGTTAATAAAACACACACACATTAGGAAAAAAGTATTTTAGTATTCTTCATTTAACCATACTTACCATACTTCAGCGCCTGCAAAAAACATAAAATAATAAACCGTATACTACCTGTCCGCCGTAGTCCAATTAATAACGAGAGTCCCATGACGATCTACCCTATAGAACAGTGACATCGGGTGATGTCACTGCTCTATAGGACCCTCAGTGACAATGGCTCCTGCAGTGCACCACTGAGAGGTTACCTTAGGACAAAGTCTCACTTTATGGCAATTGCTGCCTGGGAAAATTTCTCAACAGCAATGGCATAAAGTGAGACTAGGGACTATTTTCTCACAGGGGCGTAGGAATACATTGTGAGGAATACATTGTGGAAGGATACCTTCCATCATTGTATTCCTGGAGCCCCTGGAGAGTGGTCGCATCAGCAGATGCTCCTGCTCTCCACAGGAGATCGCCGAGGGACACTCGTTATAATTGGATTTCTGCGGATCAGGGAGTATATTGGTTTTTTATTATTTTAATATTTTTTACAGATGATAATAGCTTCGGGGATCAAGTTGACAAGTGATGGTGAGTACTCTATGTTATATGTAGTGTATGTCTGTATGTATGTTGTATGTATGTACGTACTGTATGTGGCATGTTGCATGTCACATGTTGAATGTCGTCGCATGTCATTGCATGTAGCATGACGCATGTCATCGCATGTCGTATGTTGCATGTCATCGCATGGTGCATTTTGTCACATGGTGTGTTGTGAACCATATTTCTTGGCTCCCTCTTGTGGTCACTAGCGGTATGGCACTTGGATTGTTTTTCCCCAGGTTGGTACTCACCTGGTTCGTTAGGCCTTGGGTGTTCCTATTTAGACTTCCTGGAAACTCAGTCTAGTGCCTGGAATCGATGTAATCAGTCTATGTCTGTTTTCTCCTGGCTCCTGGTCTCCTGATTTTTGCAAGATAAGCTAAGTTCTGCTTTCTTATTTTTGTTTATTTGCTTTGTTCTCATTTTAGTCCAGCTTGTTCAAAATGTGATTCCTATTTTTGCTGGAAGCTCTAGGGGGCTGATATTCTCCCCCCACACCGTTAGTCGGTGCGGGGGTTCTTGGATATTCAGCGTGGATATTTTTGTAGGGTTTTTGCTGACCGCATAAGTCCGCTTCCTATTTTCTGCTATTAATTAGTGGGCCTCTCTTTGCTGAATCTAGTTCATTCTTACGTTTGTCTTTTCTTCTTACCTCACCGTTATTATTTGTTGGGGGCTTGTATTATAACTTTGGGGTACTTTTCTCTTGAGGCAAGTGAGGTCTTATTTTCTCTGAAAGGGTTAGTTAGTTCTCCAGCTGGTGCGAGACGTCTAGAATCAACGTAGGTACGTTCCCCGGCTGCTTCTAGTTGTTGTGCTAGGATCAGGTATGCGGTCAGCCAAGTTACCACCTCCCTATGAGCTGATTTTTGTGTTTGCAGACTTAGCTGAAACTCCTGAGATCCTCTACCACTAGGATCATAACAATGGTGCATGTCGCATGTTGTTGCATGGTGCATGTCGTCGCATGGTGCATGTTGTTGCATGGTGCATGTTGCATGTCGTCGCATGGTGCATGTCGCCGCATGGTGCATGTCGTCGCATGATGCATGTCGTATGTTGTCGTATGGTGCATGGCACATGTTGTCGCATGGCGCATGTTGCATGCCGTCGCATGGTGCATGCCGTCGCATGGTGCATGTCGCCGCATGGTGCATGTCGCCGCATGGTGCATGTCGCCGCATGGTGCATGTCGTCGCATGGTGAATGTCGTATGTTGAATGTCGTCGCACAGTGCATGTCGTCGCATGGTGCATGTCGTATGTTGCATGTCGCCGCATGTTGCGTGTCGTCGCATGGTGCATGTCATCGCATATCGCATGTCATTGCATGTCGTATGTTGCATGTTGTCACATGTCGTTACATGTCACATGGTGTGTGTTGTATGTATGTATGTACTGTATATGTGTTTTTTGTTTTTTTTTTACATTCAACACATTAGCCGGATGATGGGACTACTACTGTCTCATCATTGGCTAATGTGTCACTCACTGTCACTGTAGCAGGCAGAGCCCGATGGGACTTGTAGTCCCATCGGACGATGCCTGCACACAGAGAGACACAGACACACACACCCCAAAAACCACCCCCCGCAGCAGACCCAGCACATACTGGCGCCGGCCCGCATACTGGCGCCGGCCCGCAGAGCCCCGGCCCGCACATACCGGCGCCGGCATGCAGAGCGCGCATATACCGGCGCCGGCACATACCGGCGCGCACATACCGGTGCCGGCACGCAGAGCCCCGGCGCCCGCACAATCATCCCTGCCTAGCCCCGCCCGCCCCCAGCACAGCCCCGCAGTCAGCCACCAGCCCCGCCCACAGCCCAGTCACTCTTGATGAGTGACTGCTGACTGTGAGGCTGGCTCACGCCTGCTGCTGACGTCATGTCAATTTCCAGAGTCTGGAAATTGACGTGACGTCGGCGGAAATAAGCGGCGGCTGCAGCCTGGGGGTCACGTGACCCGGACTCAGCCGCCGGCTCAGAGGCGAAAACGGCAACGGAAGGTATTTACACAATTCATTAGGGGCCCCGGGGGGATACATTGGGGGGTTAATTGAAAGTAGTGGACAACCCCTTTAACGTGCACACCCAAAAGTGAAGGGAGGGAATGTACAGGTGCCGTCATGGGCTCAGAGAAATACCGTTATCGGTAAGAACTATATTTTTCTCTGTCGCCCATGACGGCACCACGGAGAGATTTCATAGATTGTACATTCAGGGAGGGACCACTGCTTCCAGAACCCTTTTACCGAAGGTAAGGTCCGAAGATGAGATAAGGTCCAATCTATAGTGCCTATAGAATGTGGAAGGTGATGACCAAGTAGCAGCTCTACATATCTGGTCAATAGAAGCTCCGGCCTTCTCCGCCCAAGAAGCTGCCACTGCCCTCGTTGAGTGAGCCTTGACCTCCCCTGGAACGGACATTCCACTTGATGAGTATGACAGGCTGATAGCGTCCGTGATCCATCTCGCCAGAGTGGCTTTGGAGGCTTTTTTCCCCCTTTCGGGGACCCTGAAAGCACACAAAAAGAGAGGCATCCTCCCTACTCTGGTGGCTTCTATGTACTGCATGAGGCATCTCCTGACATCTAGTGTATGTAACGATTCCTCCTCCTTATTTTTTGGGTTAGGACAAAATGAGGGAAGAGATATCTCTTGAGTTCTGTGGAATCGGGATGCCACTTTCGGGAGGTATGCTGGGTCTATTTTGAGAATAACTCTATCCTCTAAAACTGTGTGTATGGAGGGTTAGCAGATAGTGCCTGTATGTCGCTAATTCTACGAGCAGATGTGAGGGCGACTAGCAGGGATGTTTTGAGGGATAGGAGTTTTAACGGGACATCCTCCAAGGGTTCGAAGGGTGGTTTAGTCAGTGCTTTAAGGACCAAATTTAAATCCCATTGAGGGGCAGTTTTTATTGGAAGTGGCCTCGATCTACCTGCTGCCCTGATGAACCTTGAAACCCACCGATTACCTGCCAAATCATAATTAAACAGGGCTCCCAATGCTGCCACATGGACTTTCAGGGTACTCGTTGCTAAACCGATCTCCAACCCGTTTTGTAATAATTCTAATATGGTTTTAAGGGGGACCTCTTCCCCTATTTTGGTGCTCGATGATGACAGGAATTTTTTCCATATCTTTCCATATTGCTTTGTTGTAACCAGTTTCCTACTTTGTAAAAGAGTGGATACCACCCCTTGCGAAAACCCTCTATCTTTTAGTAGCTTCCTCTCAAATGCCAGGCTGTCAAGTGTAAGCTCGTAACTTGTGGATGGTTGACCGGGCCTTGGGAGAGTAAGTCTGGAAGGTCTGGGAGTACCCACGAGTCGGATATTGACATTCTCCTCATCCAAGAGAACCAAGGTCTCTTCGGCCAGAACGGGGCTATTAAGATCACATGAGCCCCGTCCTCCCGAATCTTCCTCAGCACTGCCAGAATCAGAGCAAATGGGTGATATGTGTAAGCCAGCTGATGTAGCCATGGAATCAAGAACGCATCCAGAGCTACTGGATTCCCCCGAGGAGTTATGGAGCAGAAAGAGGTTACTTTTTTGTTTGTGTTGTTGGCAAAGAGGTCTATGTCGGGAACCCCCCATTTTTTCGTGATCCGGGTGAATACTGCCTGATTTAGCTCCCACTCTCCTTGTTTTAGACTGGAGCGGCTCAGAAAGTCCGCTTTGTAATTGTCCACTCCCCTTATATGCAGACTTGTCAGGGATAGAAGGTTGCTCGTTGCCTCGGGTACTTCCATCAGATTTTTGGAGCGAGTACCCCCTTGGCGATATAGGTATGCCACTACAACCCTGTTGTCTGACATGACTCTGACGTGGTGAGAGTGAAGGGCCCCCAAGAATTCCAGCAGGGAGAACTTGACCGCTAGAAGTTCTTTCATATTGGAAGATTCTTTTTCCCAAATGAGCCCCCCCCCACCCGCTGGGGCTTGCGTCTGTTGTCAGTATTTTTGAGATTGGGATTACCCACGGGACTCCCTGGGAAAGATTCTTTTGCGATGCCCACCAGATTAGTGACCGAGTTGTGTTTGGAGATAATCTCAACCGACTTTCTAAACGCCCTCCCAGAGAGATCTCCTCTGACAAAATCTGCCATTGAAGGTGTCTCGAATGGAGCTGACCCATTGGACCGCAGGTATGCATGAAGTAATGGATCCCAAGAGGGACATAGCCTGATGTAGAGTTATAGAGGGAAGAGCTTGTATTTTGGACACTAGCCTTATTATTCTCTGTATTTTCTCCCCGGGAAGCCGGCATTCTTCCTTTATAGAGTCTAGAGTAAGACCTAGGTATTCCTGGACCTGGGAAGGCCCAAACTGGACTTTTTTAAGTTTATTAGCCAGCCCAGTTCCTCTAGAGACCTCGTTACTGTTTCCAGCTGATTGCTGCAGTGTTGGGGAGAGGACCCTATCACCAAAAAGTCGTCCAGATATGGTACAATCAAGGTGTCTTGCTCTCTGAGATGAGCCATCACCTCCGCAATTAGTTTTGTGAATATTCTCGGGGCTATTGCTAGTCCGAAAGGTAGGGCTGAAAATTGATAGTGACATAATATCCCCCTGATATGAACTGCTATCCTGAGAAACCTCTGGTGATCTATGTGGATAGGGACGTGATAGTAGGCATCCTTCAGGTCCAGGACTACCATGAAACACAGAGGAAACAGCATTTTTATAGATGACTTTATTGTCTCCATTTTGAACGGTTGAACCTCTAGGTATTTGTTTAGGCTTTTCAAGTTTATGATAGTCCTGTACGACCCATCCGGTTTTTTTCTCAGAAATAGAGGGGAATAGTAATCTTGCCCTCTTTCTTGTGGGGGAACTTCCAGAAGAACTCCCTTGTCCACTAGTCCCATGACTTCGTTTTCCAATGCCAATTGCTCTTCCACTGAAGACCTTGGAGATGTTATCGAAAAAGAGGGGCGAGGGGTTTTTAGAAATGTTAGTTTCAGCCCTGATTTTATTATGCCCAGGATCCACTGGCTGCAAGTAATCTTTTCCCAGGCCGGGAGAAAGAGTGACAATCTTCCCCCCACCTGGGGCCAACCTTCATTGGGAAGGTTTCTTGTTGTCGCTGGGGTTTTTGTTAGGCTACGTTCACATTTGCGTTGTGCGCCGCAGCGTCGGCGCCGCAGCGCACAACGCAAACAAAAACGCAGCAAACCGCATGCACAACGCTGCGTTTTGCGCCGCATGCGTCGTTTTTTTCATTGAATTTGGACGCAGCAAAAATGCAACTTGCTGCGTCCTCTGCACCCCGACGCGGGCGCCGCAGCGACGCATGCGGCGCAAAACGCAAGTGCGCCGCATGTCCATGCGCCCCCATGTTAAATATAGGGGCGCATGACGCATGCGGCGCCGCTGCGGCGCCCGACGCTGCGGCGCTGGCCGCAAATGTGAACGTAGCCTTAAACAAGTATCCTTTATTTCTGCTTTTCTTATCTTCCCATTTTCCCTGGTTTCTCCCTTGCTTTTTACGGAAAAACCTCTTGCTCCGAAAGGGCCGTCTATAAGCGGGGAAGCCCAGGGAGGGAAAAGATTTCTTTTTATCTCCTGCCTTCTCCAGGATGTCATCCAGGGTGGGACCAAACAAAAACTCCCCTTCACAAGGAATGGTACATAACTAAGGGTACCGTCTCACAGTGGCACTTTGGTCGCTACGACGGTACGATCCGTGACGTTCCAGCGATATCCATACGATATCGCTGTGTCTGACACGCAGCAGCGATCAGCGACCCCGCTGAGAATCGTACGTCGTAGCAGATCGTTTGGAACTTTATTTTGTCGCTGGATCTCCCGCTGTCATCGCTGGATCGGTGTGTGTGACACCGATCCAACGATGCGTTCGCTTGTAACCAGGGTAAACATCGTGTTACTAAGCGCCGGGCCGCGCTTAGTAACCCGATGTTTACCCTGGTTACCATCGTAAATGTAAAAAAAACCAAACAGTACATACTCACATTCCGGTGTCCGTCAGGTCCCCTGCCGTCTGCTTCCCGCACTGACTGTGAGCGCCGGCCGGAAAGCAGGGCACAGCGGTGACGTCACCGCTGTGCTCTGCTTTTACTTTACGGCCGGCCGGCGCTGACAGTCAGTGCGGGAAGCAGACGGCAGGGGACCTGACGGACACCGGAATGTGAGTATGTACTGTTTGTTTTTTTTTACATTTACGATGGTAACCAGGGTAAACATTGGGTTACTAAGCGCGGCCCTGCGCTTAGTAACCCGATGTTTACCCTGGTTACCCGGGGACTTCGGCATCGTTGGTCGCTGGAGAGCTGTCTGTGTGACAGCTCCCCAGCGACCACACAACAACTTACCAACGATCACGACCAGGTCGTATCGCTGGTCGTGATCGTTGGTAAATCGTTTAGTGTAACGGTACCCTTAGATTTTGTCTGTAAGTCCCCCGGCCAGCACTTAAGCCAGAGGGCGCGCCTAGCTGCGTTAGAGAAGACTGCTGATCTAGCAGCTAATCTAATAGAATCAGCAGAAGCATCTGCTAAAAATGCGGCCGCCCCTCTTAATACAGGCAAGGTGCTCAGTATGGAGTCACGGGATGTTTTCCCCTTTAGCTGGCTCTCCAGTTGGTCTAACCAAATCATTAGCGAACGGGACGTGCATGTGGCGGCGACTGCCGGTTTTAGACTTCCCCCAGCTGATTCCCAGGAACTTTTGAGAAAGGCATCCGCCTTTTTGTCCATAGGGTCCTTCAAGACCCCCATGTCCTCAAAAGGGAGGGCAAATTTCTTAGATGCCTTAGATATAGCTACCTAGTTTGGGGGCTTTTTCCCAAAAGGAGCAGGATTCATCCTCAAAAGGGTACTTTCTCTTTGGTGTTAATAACACCTTCCTTACGGGTTTTTTCCACTCTTTTTTGATTAGTGCGGAAATTGTCTCATTAAGCGGAAAAGCCCTCTTCTTCTTTTGCTCAAGACCCCCGAATATAATGTCCTGGACCGACCTTTTGGGGTGAGAGTCTACTAACCCCATAGTGCTCCTGACTGCTTTTATGAGGCCATCGGTGTCTTCCAAGGGGAAACAGCTGTGACCCCCAGAGGAAGAAGAAGATGATGAAGAAGAAGAGGAGGAATTAGACGAATCTGAGTCCGCATCATCACTGTCTGTATTAGACACCGGAGACGGGGACCTGTGTCTAGTCTTCCTCCGTTTTTTTCCACTCTTAAGAGATCTAAAGGTGTCTTCTACCTGATTTTTAATCAGGGTTTTAAGATCGGCTGCAAACCCGGGAAGCCCCTCAAAAACTGTTTGCTGTATACATATATTACAAAGTCTCTTCTCCCAGGTACACGGTGTTCCAAATTATTATGCAAATAATATTTCCTCATATTTTCTCTAAATTACCTATCTGAATTGCAGTCATTGTTATTTCCCAGTCATCTACTATTCTAGTATAATTGCAATGTTTTGGAAAAAACTGCCTATGAAAACAGTATCTTTTTAAAAAAAAATAAACACTCAAAATGCATGTTCCAAATTATTATGCACAGCAGAGTTTTCAACCTTTTTTTTTTTATTTTGAACAAAAAAATGGTCAATTGTGAAGTTATAAGCATTATCACCTTATTACAAAATGAAATCAAACAGTTTTCAAGCGAAAACTTTATTCTAGGTGATGTTACATTTGCACGTAGGACCCCTTGTTCAAAAGAAGCTTCTGAACTCTCTCGTCCATTGAATTTGTCAGTTTTTGGATGGTTTCTGCTTCAATTGTTTCGCATGTGGACAGAATACCCTCCCAGAGCTGTTGCTTAGATGTGAACTGCCTCCCGCCATCATAGACACTCCTTTTGATGATGCTCCAGAGGTTCTCAATGGGGTTGAGGTCAGGGGAAGATGGTGGCCACACCATACGTTTGTCCTCTTTTATGCCCATAGCAGCCAGAGATGCAGATGTGTTTTTTGCAGCATGAGACGGTGCATTATCATGCATGAAAATGATCTTGCTGCGGAAAGCACGGTTCTTCCTCTTGAACCATGGCAGGAAGTGTTGTTTTAGAAACTCCACATAGATTATGGAGTTCATCTTTAGCCCTTCAGGGATCATAAAGGGGCCGACAATCTCTCTCCCCATGATTCCAGCCCAAAACATTACTCCACCTCCTCCTTGTTGGCGCCTTAGCCGTGTTTTCATGGGGTGTCCATCCTCCACTCCATCCATCTGGACCATCGAGCGTTGCACGGCACTCATCGGTGAACAAAACAGTTTGGAAGTCAGTCTTTATGTATCGTTTGGCCCACTGGAGCCGTTTCTGCTTGTTGCAGTGGATAGAGGTGGTCGACAGGATGGCTTATGCACAGCTGCAAACCTCTGAAGGACCCTGCATCTTGTTGTTCTGGGGACGTTGGAGACACCAGCAGCTTCAAAAACTTGTCTGCTGCTATGACAAGGCATTTTTGCAGCTGCTCTTTTAACCTTACGCAATTGCCTGTTGGAAAGAGTACTCAATTTTTCCTTATCAGCACGCACACGTGTGTGCTGGGAATCAGCTACATACTTCTTGATTATGCGATGATCATGATTACGTGTCTTGGCAATGTTGATTGTAGTCATGCCTTGACCTAAATACTCCACAATTTGTTGCTTCTCAGCAGCCGACACATCCTTTTTCTTTCCCATTTTGGCAAAAAATGTAGGCTGCTTAATAATGTGGAACAGCCTTCTTAAGTAGTCTTGCCTTTATTTGGACACACCTGCCAAACTAATTTGCACAGGTATCTGCAATTGCTTTCAGTGATATAAAGAGCCCTGACACACATCACCATCAATGAGTTTAAATGACAAACAAAAAAATTCTAACCTTATCACTCCTAAACTCTATGTGCATAATAATTTGGAACACAGTGTAATTGGAAGGTCTTCTCTACAAAGGGCACAAATCCTATGCTTAGTTTTCCCTAAGCTTTTCTTCCCCTAGAGTAAAAAAGAGACAAAATAATACCCTTACTGTCTCTAACTTTCACGAAGATCACTTACCACCTCAAGGACCCATAAATACCGGTTGGGGATGCTCTGCATCTGTCTTTTTTCCCAACGCCGTACAGGACTCCTTGCTATGCTGGGACCTTTGGTGTTCTTTACCGGTGGTATCCTGGTGTCCCTTTTGTTGTCGCCGTTTTAGCTGCTGCTGCTACTGCGGCGATGCTGGTGGTGATTCTGGTAAGGGTGATGCCAGGTCGCTCATAGTTGACTGTAGGCTGTGCCTTACGTAGGCTGCTGTTAGGCTGTGGCTTGTACTGCGGCCGGCTAATGCTGCGGCTGGCGCTGCGGCTTGTGCTGCGGCTGGCGCTGTGGCTATTGCTGCGGCTGGTGCTGTGGCTGGTGCTGCGGCTCGCACTGAGGCTCGTGCTGCGGCTTGTGCTGCGGCTATTTTTTGCCCACAAATGGCTGGAGCAGCTTGCTTTTTATGCGGCAGCGATTCCCGCCGCTTAATTCGAATCTGCGCCTGCGCAGAAGCACCTCTTCCGGCGCCCGCGCCTGCCCTCGCCTGTGCAGAAGCGCCGTCCGCCGGCGCCTGCGCAGAAGCGCCGTCCGCCGGCACCCGCGCAGAGGGACGTTATCGTCTCCCAAATCCTGCGCTCGCGCAGTTGGCCCAAGATGGCGCCGCGCATGGCACGAATGAGACGCTGCCCACCGGAGCTCCCGGTCTCTGCTCCTGCAGCCTTCTTAACGCGCGGTCCCTGCACGCCGGGCGGCTATGCAGTGTGCAGGCTGACGCTTTCAAAGGGAGAGCCGCGCCGCTCCTCCCGCAACCACAGAGGGACTCCCCTGGATGTTGCCGCTGCTGCATCTTACCTGGGGAGGTGACCGCGAACTCCATGTCACCTCCCCCGCACACCGTAGAGGCCCACTAGCCCCAGCGGTGGCGCCTCGGGTCACCACACCAGCCGAGGCATGGGGACCCCCGCTGCCTGAGTCGGACTGATTGGCCCCGGAATCCCACGACGATCTTCTTCTGGTAAGTCTGTAGGTCTCCCATCAAGGACAGGAAACCAACTGATGCGGGAGAGTGGTACCGCCTTTTTATCTGTAGGTTTCCTGTCCTTGGTGGGCGGATCCCCTCTCCGTGGTGCCGTCATGGGCGACAGAGAAAACAGTGCGTTTTTCCTGCAGATTTATCGCGGATTTACCGCAATTTTTGTGCGGATTCTACTGCGGTTTTACACCTGCAGTTTTCTAATATGGAGCAGGTGTAAAACCGCTGCGGAATCCGCACAAAGAATGGAGATGCTGCGGAAAATAAACCGCTGCGTTTCCGCGCGTTTTTTTCCGCAGCATGTGCACAGCGATTTTTATTTTCTATAGGTTTACATACTACTGTACATACTACGGTACTGTACACCGCATGGAAAACTGCTGCGGATCCGCAGTAAAAACAGCAACGTGTGAACATGGCCTAATAAGCAGACTGGCCACTGATCTCCTGACCTGAAGTTAACAGCCTCATAGTCATATATGAGACTGTTCTGTTTGGATCAGGAGACTTGTAGCTAGTCATGAAGTCGTGGACAATATAAAGACATCTGAATTTGGCCAGTGAGATACTAAAGAGCCACGAATGTGACTCAGGCTCCTCTATGTTTCCAGACTCTGCTAAATATCCAACTATTAGTGATAATTAATGAATTATACAATCTGTTATTAACATTGGAAATGTACAATATAGTAACAACAGATATTTTGTTTTAAAGCTGGAATTGGTACTACTAGTAATGACTCCACTGGATTGGAATCCAACTCCACAGCCCTGTGAAGAGCATATTCTGCATCGGACAAATCATCATGGCCATGTATTTATTCATTTGAAAAGTGACCATATAATCTCTGGTATGGCAAATCATTGTTTTTCTGAGGTTTTGAGCTGTTGAATCTATGCACAAAATAAATTAAAGGGGTGAACATGATTGGACAAACAATGCAGCAATACAACACACGACCCGTGGATAGTTGTGGTGCAGTTTCAGAAAGACAGTAGCCAAGTACTTCTCTATCTGAACTTTGACTCATTTAATCAAGTCTTTCAAACTGCAGCTCCCAAAGCGATCAGCTGATCAAACCAACTCAGTTTCCATGGCACTGGATAGTGTCTAATCAGATACATGGATATCCTACAAGACTGGATTCAGCCAGAAAGTGACTTCTCTCTAAGGCTACTTTCACACTAGCGTCGTGCACTGCATGTCGCAATGCGTCGTTTTGTAGAAAAAACGCATCTTGCAAAATTGCTTGCAGGATGCGTTTTTTCTCCATAGACTTGCATTAGCGACGCATTGCCACACGTCGTAACTGTCGTGCGACGGTTGCGTGGTGTTGCGTGGGACCGTCGGCACAAAAAAAGTTACATGTAACGTTTTTTGGTGCGTCGTGTCCGCCATTTCCGACCGCGCATGTGCGGCCGGAACTCCGCCCCCGCATCCCCGGACATCACAATGGGGCAGCGGATGCGTTGTAAAACTGCATCCGCTGCCACCGTTGTGTTTTCTAATCACAGTTTGCGTTGGTACGTCGCAACGTCGCATTGCGACGTGCGTCGTATGACGCTAGTGTGAAAGTAGCCTAAGATGTTCATATGCTTTAGTAGTGGTTTTCTTCATGAGACAACCTGTTTAAACAAAATTTTTCACAGATAAACCATTCGAGAGGGTTGTCCAGGGCACAATATGAAACCGGTAGGAATGTGACACCTGACATCCACATCGATCAGCTAAAATTTGTTCTGGTGGCAGCAGCAGGACATGAGCGATGTACTGGACAGAATAAAGCAGCTCAGTACATTGTGGTCCCTGCTGAGTACTGCTGTTTATCTTTCATCCACCGTACATAGCATATATTTGGTCACTGCCAGAGTGAATTTAAGATGATTGGTGATGGTAATTTAAGATGATTGGTGGTGGTGACGGGTGTCAGTTCCCTACCAATCTCATATTGATGACCCACACAACCTCTTTAATAACACATAATACACTATAATATCTTAGAAAAATGTAATCCAAAATACACAAAAGTACAGTGCAGATACCCTGGAAACCAGCTGGTCAAGTTTCAGAAGCAACTCCTTGCTGCATTTTTGAGGAATGGGCTCTTTTTGTAGAAGGTCTTCAAGGAAACGAAACTCATGTCTTCTTAAAGCATGGTCAATGTTTGCTTCTAACTAAAGAACAAAGAATATCCCATTACCACTTGTAGGTGCTAACTATTCCCAGCTTTCAACAATCTCTTGTTGTACTATACCTTCAGTTCTTCTTTAACAGGCATTGTGATACAATCTGTAAAAAATAATAATTAGGAAATTATATTGTAAATAGAAATATGTATTTTTATGTTTTAGGCTATGTGCACACGTTGCAGAATGTCTGCAGAATTTTCCTGCGCAAAACCTGACTCTTTTTGCGTTTTTTTCCGGAAATTCCGCAAAATTAATGAACATGCATTATGTGCACAACAATGCGGAATTCCATTAGAAATAATGCGAAGCGTTTTGTAAGCATATTTTAAGCGTTTTTACAGCAAAAAAACTAAAAAAAAAACACAACGTGTCCACATAGCCATAGAGTTTTCCAATGTTATGCAAGAGGGAAAGCAAGTAGGAATTTCCAGGATTAAAAAAAAAATAAAAATGTAGCCAAGGAGAAGGAAAGTTACAGGGGTTGTCCAACATGGCTGCTTTGTTTCAAAAACACCGCCACTCCTGACCATGGGTCTCAACAAAATTGATCAATCTGTTTCCGTTATTGCTTATGTATACAAGCTAGTAAAGAAGCACAGAGCGTTCTCATGCAGCGGTGCCATGAGATCACAGGGGCTCATCAGCTGATGAACTTTCTCATCGCAGCTCAGTGCTACACACTAAAGTAGTGATTACACGCTCCTGTCAGTGTGTTGCTGGCTGCCGGAGTTGAGCAGTCGCATCAGCTGATATGACTGTTCTACAAGTGGAGAGGAGAGAGACATGGGAGCTGCAGCCGTAGAAGGTGGAGATGTTCGGGGTTGTTGGAAATCACCCCTGAGGTTGCCGATCCAGCTGGTGAAGGCAGCTACAACGAGGAAACAAAGGATTTAGTCCGGCACACCTATCCTGGTAAAATCTGTGATGTTTATTTCATTCATCTAATATAACGCTGGGAGCGTCACTCTGTCCGAAGCCTTTATAGACTGCGCAAGCGCCGGCGCAGTCTGGACCCCACAGAGGGCCGCTCCCAGGAGATCGCGGTGTGCGTAAGCACTGAACGCACACCGCGATCTCCAACGGAGAAGCAGGGACGTGCCAGTAGGGTGAGTATGCTATATTTACTTGTCCCCGTTCCAGTGATGCGCACTGCTCCATCCTCCGCCTGCGACTGTTCAGTCAGAGGGCGGCGCGCATTAACGCGTCATCGCGCCCTCTGAACTGAACGGTTCAGAGGGCGCGATGACGCGCTTAATGCGCGCCGCCCTCTGACTGAACAGTCACAGGCAGAGAACCCGGAAGATGGAGCGGTGCGCAGCAGTGGAACGGGGGACAGGTAAATATTGCAAGTGCCGGGGGCCTGAGCTAGCGGCGACTCCGGCACCTGACCCCCCCAGCGCGCCGGTGTCCCAGCCTGCTCAGGCCACCAGCACTCGGCGCCCAGCACAGCCGCCCGCACTCACCACCGCTACGCACAGCCGCCCGCACTCAGCACCGCCAAGCACAGCACCGCCACGCACAGCCGCCCGCACTCACCACCGCCACGCACAGCCGCCCGCACTCACCACCGCCACGCACAGCCGCCCGCACTCACCACCGCCACGCACAGCCGCCCGCACTCACCACAGCCGCCCGCACTCACCACAGCCGCCCGCACTCAGCACAGCCGCCCGCACTCAGCACAGCCGCCCGCACTCAGCACAGCCGCCCGCACTCAGCACAGCCGCCCGCACTCAGCACAGCCGCCCGCACTCAGCACAGCCGCCCGCACTCAGCACAGCCGCCCGCACTCAGCACAGCCGCCCGCACTCAGCACAGCCGCCCGCACTCAGCACAGCCGCCCGCACTCAGCACAGCCGCCCGCACTCAGCACAGCCGCCCGCACTCAGCACAGCCGCCCGCACTCAGCACAGCCGCCCGCACTCAGCACAGCCGCCCGCACTCAGCGCGCAGGATGGGAGCACATGACAGGATGGGGACGTAGGATGGAGCAGCACATGATAGGATGGGGGCGCAGGATGGAACAGCATATGACAGGATGGGGACTGGGGACGCAGGATGGAGCAGCACATGATAGGATGGGGGCGCAGGATGGAACAGCACATGACAGGATGGGGATGCAGGATGGAGCAGCACATGACAGGATCGGGGCGCAGGATGGGAGCACATGACAGGATGGGGATGCAGGATGGAGCAGCACATGACAGGATGGGAAAGCAAGATGGGAGCAGCACATACCAGGATGGAGATCATATACCAATATAAATGCTCGCCACCCGGACGTAGAACGGGTTCAATAGCTAGTACTAAATAACATTAAAAGAAACCTTTCGTGTTTCTGGCGCAAGATAGCGCCCTTAGTCATATATATATATATATATATATATATATATATATATATACAAGAGGCATCGGGATTACTCGCTAATCCCGCCCCCTGCACAGTAGCTCCCGCCCCCCACTACATCACCACACATTCCCCCATCCCATTACCACACACAATCCCGCCCCCACATTACCACACATAATCCTGCCCCCCCACCACATCACCACACACAATCCCGCCCCCCACAAATCCCACCCCCCACATCACCACACATAATTCCGCCCCCCAACACATCACCACACAATCCCGCCCCCCAACACATCACCACACAATCCCGCCCCCCCAACACATTACCACACAAAATCCCGCCCCCCACCACATTACCACACATAATCCCGCCCCCCACCACATCACCACACATAATCCCACCCCCCCACCACATCACCACACATAATCCCGCCACCCCACCACATTACCACAGATAATCCCGCCCCCCAGCACATTACCACACATAATCCCCCCACCACATTACCACACATAATCCCGCCCCCCAGCACATTACCACACATAATCCCCCCACCACATTACCACACATAATCCCGCCCCCCCACCACATTACCACACATAATCCCGCCCCCCCACCACATTACCACACATATTCCCGCCCCCACCACATTACCACACATAATCCCGCCCCCCACATTACCACACATAATCCCGCCCCCCACCACATTACCACACATAATCCCGCCCCCCCACCACATCACCACACATAATCCCACCCCCCCCTCAATACATCACCACACATAGTACCCCCCACACCATTACCACATAATCCCGCCCCCACCACATTACCACACATAATCCCGCCCACCACATTACCACAGATAATCCCGCCCCCCACATTACCACACACAATACCGCCCCCCCACATTACCACACATAATCCTGCCCCCCACATTACCACAGATAATCCCGCCCCCACCACATTACCACACACAATCCAGCCCCCCACCACACTACCGCACATAATCCTGCCCCCCACTCCATCACACATAATCCCGCCCCCCACCCCATTATCACACATAATACCGCCCCCCACCCCATTATCACACATAATACCGCCCCCCCACCCCATTACCACACATAATCCAGCCCCCCCACCCCATTACCACACAATCCCACCCCCCACCACATCACCACACATAATCCCGACCCAACACATCACCACACTATTGTTATTAACTTCATTTTAAGCTTATTTACCACCTGCGTTAGCGCTATTGAATGTTGTCATTATCTGCTTTAGGGTACCGTCACACAGTGCAATTTTGATCGCTACGACGGTACGATTCGTGACGTTCTAGCGATATCGTTACGATATCGCAGTGTCTGACACGCAGCAGCGATCAGGGATCCTGCTGAGAATCGTACGTCGTAGCAGATCGTTTGGAACTTTCTTTCGTCGCTTGATCACCCGCTGACATCGCTGGATCGTTGTGTGTGACAGCGATCCAGCGATGCGTTCGCTGGTAACCAGGGTAAACATCGGGTAACTAAGCGCAGGGCCGCGCTTAGTAACCCGATGTTTACCGTGGTTACCAGCGTAAAAGTAAAAAAAAAAAAACCGTACATGCTCACCATCTGATGTCCGTCCGGTCCCTTGCCGTCCGCTTCCCGCTCTGACTGTATGCCGGCCGGAAAGTGAGAGCAGATCACAGCGGTGACGTCACCGCTGCACTCTGTTCTCACTGTACGGCCGGATCTGTTTCCCATAGACTTGTATTGGCGACGCATCGCGACGGATTGTCACGCGTTGTGCGACGGATGCGTCGGAATTTGGCGACACGTCGTCTGGAAAAAACGTTGATTGTAACGTTTTTTGTCTGCGTCTGGAAAACGTGTTGCGACGCATCCTGCGGCATGTGTCGTTGACTAGAACGTAAGCCTATGGGCGCAGGATCCGTCGGAACACGTCATATGACGGAATGCAGCGCTGCAATACGTTTTTTTTACACTGAATGCTCAGAATCAGGATTTTGTTGCCAATTGGCCAGACACCCCCAAATCTATATAAACCTGGCCTGGGGCTTCAACCCCAAATGTGCCAGCGAGACTCCTGCCAGCCTGAAGACAGCAAGCCAGCCAGTCTGAAGACAGACAGCAGCCAGCATCTGCCCAGCCTGCCAGCATCTGCCCAGCCTGCCAGCATCTGCCCAGCCTGCCAGCATCTGTCCAGCCTGCCAGCATCTGTCCAGCCTGCCAGCATCTGTCCAGCCAGCCAGCCAGCGTCCAGACGCATGCCAGCTATAGAACCTAGGCAGCCAGAGGCCTGACTGTACTGCCAGAAGATTGCATCAAGCTGCAGCCTTCCAGCCAGTGTGAGTACTGCCATTTTTGTGTGCGTCTGTGTGCATGTCTGTGTGTGCGTGTGCATGTGTTTGTGTCTGTATGACGTATTGAATACAGCCAGAGCTAAACCTGAATACAGCCAGAGGCCTGCCATCATCCTGCACCAGCCAGCGTCCTGCCAGAGTCCAGCTCCAGCCTGAGGCCTGCCACTGTGAAGCCAGCCAGCGTCCAGCTCCAGCCTGAGGCCTGCCAGCATCCAGACAGCGGGAGTCCTGCCACTTTTGCGTGTGTGTGTGTGCGTGTCTGTGTGCGTCTTTGTGTGTTGGTCTGCCTGCGTGCTTTTGTGCATCTGTGTGTGTTTACATAAGCCTGTGTGCTTTTGTGTGTGTGTGCATCTGTGTGTGTTTGCGTACGGCTGTGTGCTTTTGTGATATGCCTGCGCCTGTGTGCTTTTGTGCGTGTGCTTTCATGCATGTGTGCGTGCGTGCGTGCGTGCGTGCGTCTGGGTGATTGCAGGTGCATGTGTCCATGCAACTGGGTGAGTGCCAGGGCATTTTTTTTTTTATGTGATGTATTTACCAAGAATTGTGGTCTGTGCAGCATGTGGTTTCAGTGTGTGAGCGTGTGTCTTGCGTGTGTGTTTTTTTCTTTCAATTTTTTTTTTTGTTTTACTGTTGAAACCATTTCCAGTTGATGTACTTGTATTTAAAATAAAGAGCATTTTAGCTCCTAATTGTGATGGTAAAAAAAAAAGGAAATTAAAAAAGAATTAATAAAATGTTTTATATAAATGTCCGTAGTATCATTTCACAAAGATAAATTTAAAACTGGTGTATGTACAAATGGCCACACATGCAATACAGAGTTGGTTGAGGGTTTATTTTTTAATAAAAAAGGTAATTGAAAAATTTTAAAAGGTGTTTTTGTTTTTTAGTAATTTTTAAAGGGATATTTTAAAATCACATATGTTTTCAATAAATTTTCACATGGTGTTTAGGCCTTTCAATTTTGCATGTTTTTTCTTTTGTTTCTTTTTTTGGGTGGGTGGAAAAGGTTTTACAGCTTGCACATACTATTGAAGTAGGTAATCCAGCTCAGACTGTTGTGCCTTGGGTCTATTTGTTTTTGGGTTTGTTTCTCAAAACTGTTGGTGTTGGCCTGCATGAACATTGCTCACATAATTTGAGCAGGGTGGTTATTAAATCTTTTAGATGAGTTTGGGGAGGGGGTCTAACTATAACTTTTTTATACTTACAGAGCCACCAGGGACCACAGCCACCTTTGCAAACCACCAGGGACCACCACGACCGTGCACACACAGCAAGCCAATTTCCAGAGGTAAGTTTTGAAGACCCTAAATCTGCCAATTCAATGTGTATAGTAGATTACAAGTGTCTTTTTACTTACAGAGCCACCAGGGACCACAGCCACCTTTGCAAGCCAACAGGGACCACCACGACCGTGCACACACAGCAAGCCAATTTCCAGAGGTAAGTTTTGAAGACCCTAAATCTGCCAATTCAATGTGTATAGCAGATTACAAGTGTCTTTTTACTTACAGAGCCACCAGGGACCACAGCAAGAATGTCGTCTTCTGAGAGCCCTCCTCCAGAGCGACAGCGTGTAGCGGTCAGTTAAAAAAAAATTTAAATTTTTTTTAACTGTTATAGTTAAAATTTCTGTTAATCACCATATGCATTAATTATGTTTTCACAGGAAGCTGAAGCAGCCGAGGGCCTCTCAGAAGGGGACGAGATGGGTGGAGAAATGCCAGGAGTGGGCGCACAGAGTGTAAGTTGTGGCGAAAC
This sequence comes from Ranitomeya variabilis, assembly GCF_051348905.1. Taxonomy (NCBI): domain Eukaryota; kingdom Metazoa; phylum Chordata; class Amphibia; order Anura; family Dendrobatidae; genus Ranitomeya; species Ranitomeya variabilis. Next base: position 567,229,842 of record NC_135235.1, read on the forward strand.
AGTTGCTTCACACATCACAGTGCACCAGACACAAAACAGATCATCAAGACTAAGAGTATTTTCACACTAGCGTTTTTTGCAATACGTCGCAATGCGTAGTTTTGAAGAAAAAACGCATCCTGCAAAGTTGTCTGCAGGATGCGTTTTTTCCCCATTGACTAACATTAGCGACGCATTGCGGCGCATTGACACACGTCGCAACCGTCATGCGACGGTTGCGTCGTGTTGTGACAGACCGTTGGCAGCAAAAAACGTTGCTTGCAACGTTTTTTGCTGCGTCGAGAACGTCTTTTCCGACCACGCATGCGCAGCCGGAACTCCGCCCCCTCCTCCCCGCACCTCACAATGGGGCAGCGAATGCGCTGAAAATCAGCATCCGCTGCACCCGTTGTGCAGCGCAAACAACGCTAGCATAGGTACGTCGGCCCGTCGCAGTACGACGCTAGTGTGAAAGTAGCCTTAGGCCGGCCTCACACTCAGCGTATGTAAATACGGTCCGTATTTTACGGCCGTAATACGCAGAAAAGTCCCCAAAATAGTGATCCGTATGTCATCCGTAGGCAGGGTGTGTCAGCGTATTTTGCGCATGGCATCCTCCGTATGTAATCCGTATGGCATCCGTACTGCGATATTTTCTCGCAGGCTTGCAAAACCGACATCTAATGGATTTATGTGCTCAAATGTTCGTTAAAACATATTATATATATATATATATATATATATATATATATATATATATATATATATATATATATATACATATACATACACACACACATATATATACATATATACATATATATATATATATATATATATATATATATATATATATATATATATATATATATATATATATATATATATATATATATATATTTGAAGAAATTAGAACAGCATCATATTACCACACTTGTAGTGCAAAGCTCTCCAAGCCAGTATTCCAGCGGCTCCAGCAATATGAGAAAAAAAGGAAAACAGCACAAAAAAGTAACAAAAAAGTGGGTCTTTTTAATGCCTGAACGGCGTGGCAACGTTTCGGATTTTCCAATCCTTTTTCAAGCTTTTTAATAATGTGTGGTTTTCTTTAACCCTTTCATACAATTGGATTAGTAATGGATAGGTGTCATAATTGACGCCTCTCCATTATTAATCTGGCTTAATGTCACCGTACAATAGCAAGGTGACATTAACCCTTCATTACCCCATATCCCACCGCTACACGGGAGTGGGAAGAGAGTGGCCAAGTGCCAGAATAGGCGCATCTTTCAGATGTGCCTTTTCTGGGGTGGCTGGGGGCAGATGTTTGTAGACAGGGGGGGCCAATAACCATGGACCCTCTCTAGGCTATTAATATCTGCCCTCAGTCACTGGCTTTACCACTCTGGCGGAGAAAATTGCGCGGGAGCCCACGCCAATTTTTTCCGACATTTAACCCTTTATTTTAGCAGCTACAGCGCCCAAATTTTGCACATACACACTACTAACATTAGTAGTGTGGAATATACAAAAAAAAAAGGGATATGAGATGGTTTACTGTATGTAAACCATGTCTCATATCCTGTTGGGTTTGTGAAGGAGAAATGAAAAGCCGGCAATTGAATTACCGGCTTTTCACTAACACCGCTGAGTATTTCTCGCAAGTCACACTGCTGGTCCGTGTGGAATCCGTATTTTTCTCGCCCCCATAGACTTTCATTGGCGATTTTTTTGCGCAATACGGTGACAAACGCAGCATGCTGCGATTTTCTACGGCCGTACAAGACCGTATATTACGGATGCGTATTATATACGGCAGATAGGAGCTGGGCCATAGAGAATCATTGGGCCGTGTGTAATGCGTATTTTACGGACGTAGTTTATGCGCTCATACGTCCGTAAAACTCGCTAGTGTGAGGCCAGCCTTAGCATTCCCTTTACCACACCCCTCTGATCCTGCCACCTCTAGACCACCATTAGGTTCGTGGCGGCAGCGACAGAGGGGTCCGGAAAGGAGCTATGTGGTGTTATATTTTTATTTTAAAAAAAGGTGTAACCAAACAAAAAAAAGTTTACAAATAAAGTTACCAAAAAAAAGTTTACCAAAAAAAAAAAGGTTTGCCAAAAAAAAGGTTTACCAAAGAAAAAAAAGGTTTACCAAAAAATTAAAAAAAAAAAAAATAAATAGTATGACAAAAGTTTATTATATTGTAATATGTAAAATAAAATTTGGTTTGGTTTAAAAACAATTTTTTTGTGAAGTGCCTTCATTTAATTATGCTAACTAAATGTAAAAAAAATTACACACCACAAGTTAGAAGGTATAACATTTGGTTTATTACCCAAAATATACCAAACTTTTGGAAACTAATTATTAAAAGTTGGTGTCAATAAAAAAACTTTGTACAGAAACATAAATCACCAAGAAATGAAAGAAAGATATCACACAATGTTCTCTTGCCATGGCACTCTGCCTACAGGTGACACAAAATACTCTGCAAAGTGGTCCCTCATTCTGGAAACAGAACCGGCGGAACGTACAGAGCTGCTGTGGTAATCCCACAGGGTGGTCTTCAAGTCCTCATCATCCACGGAAACAGGCTCCTTGGAAAGTACATAGTTATGCAGGACCACACAGGCCTTCACAACCTCATCCACTGTTTGTGTGTGCAGTCTTATGGCGGTGAGCAGCACGCGCCACTTTGCAGTGAGAATGCCAAATGCACACTCCACCACTCTTCTTGCTCTTGTTAAGCGGTAATTGAAAACTCTTTTTGTTCGGGTCAAGTCTCTGCTTGCATACGGTTTTAGTAGATGTGGGGACAACTGGAAGGCCTCATCACCCACACAGACATATGGCATATGTGGTCCAGTTGTTCCCGGGAGTGCTCTTGCTGGTGGAAAATCATACGTGTCTCCATACTAACAACGGTCCATCGGTGAAGTTTTGAAGACTTGGGAGTCGTTGGACCGGCCATAGGCTCCAATGTCCACAGCCAGAAATTTAAATTTACAGTTGGCATCTGCAATGGCCATGAGTACTACTGAAAAGTACTTCTTGTAGTTGAAGTACTCTGAGCCTGATCCTGCCGGTTTTGCAATACGGATGTGTTTGCCATCTACGGCACCCAAGCAATTTGGGAAATGGCACAGTTTCTCAAACAGTTCTGCACTTGAAAGCCAGATGTCCTTTGTTGGTTGTGGAATGTACTCCGTGTGCAAGGTATCCCATATAGCCAGGCAAGTAACTTTCACAATTCCGGAAATAGTTGATATTCCAAGGCGGAACTAGTAATGTAGGGAAGTTAGGGATTCTCCTGTAGCCAGGAATCTGTGAAAAACAAATAAAAATGTTAGTAAAAATTGCAAAGACCCACATAACATTTTTAAGCAATGTACACAAATATTGCATTTATTTATTTTTTTAAAAGTTTCGATAAATGGCACTGTGGAAGTTTTAGTTCTCTTGTAGTGCTCATTAAAAACAGCATTTTTACATCTGTGCAGCAGGTGTTAAAAAATGTGGAATGGCCCCAAACAATAAAAATAACATGCTGCAGAAAATGCAACGCTGTGTTTCAGCGCAGTATTTTCTGCAGCATGTTCACTGCTGATGTGGTTTTCCATAGGTTAAAACATGTTTACATGGCATTAAATATGAACAATGATTAAAAAAAAAAAATAAAAAAATAAGCTTACCGCAGGGTCACTATCAGCCGCTCCGCCGGTGAAATGGAAAACCTCATGCGTGTGTCCAGCCTTTGGATGACATCCCCAACTTGTTCCAGCAACAAATCAAAATGCTCCTGCCTCATCCGAACGTAATAAAAAAAAAATTATCCGGGTTCTGACGCAATTCCATGTACAGAGTAGAATAGACGCCCTGGGTCATCCGCAGTGCGTTAATGGGATGAATCTATAGTCTGCGACGTCGAGGTTGAAGCATCCTCTTGCTGCTGCCGCCTCCTTCTCTCGAACCATTATATCCAGCCGATTTGTCTCAAAAATCACATCAGTAACTACGTTCGCAATCCTCTTAAGTACTCCTTCCATCTCTGCCACTTTCTCTAAACCCTTTCAGGGCAGTCCCACACGTCCAGATAATTCCGGTACCGGAAAAATCGGTACCGGAATTATCCGTGTCAGTGTGCCTGTGCGTTTCTGTGGCACATCAGTGTGGCACACGGGCGGCACACGTGTGCCGCCCGTGTGCCGACTGGGTACCACACGCACCGTGCAGGAGACAGCGCTAGAGATAAGCGCTGCCCCCCCCCCCCACGTGGTGCTGAAGCCGCCATTCATATCTTCTCTACAGCAGCGTTTGCTGTAGAGAAGATATGAATAATCCTTTTTTTTGTTTGTTTCTTGTTCTTAACATAAAGATCCATGTCCCCACCCCCTGTGCGCCCGCCCGCTGTTATTAAAATACTCACCCGGCTCCCTCGCTGACGCTGCTTCCTGTCCTGGCCGCACCTTCTACTGTATGAGCGGTCACGTGGGGCCGCCGATTACAGTCATGAATATGCGGCTCCACCTCCCATAGGACGCCTCTCTATTATTAATCTGGCTTAATGTCACCTTACAATAGCAAGGTGACATTAACCCTTCATTACCCCATATCCCACCGCTACACTGCCTTTACCACTCTGGCGGAGAAAATTGCGCGGGAGCCCACGCCAATTTTTTCTGCCATTTCACCCTTTATTTTAGCAGCTACAGCACCCAAATTTTGCACATACACACTACTAACATTAGTAGTGTGGAATATGCAAAAAAAAAGGGGATATGAGATGGTTTACTGTATGTAAACCATGTCTCATATCCTGTCGGGTTTGGGAAGGAGAATTGAAAAGCCGGCAATTAAATTACCGGCTTTTCAAATATATCGCGCTGAATTAAATATAAATACAGAATATATATATATATATATGTGTGTCTCAATTATATATATATATATATATATATATATATATATATATATATATATATATATATATATATATATATATATATATATATATATACACACTGTATATATGTTTTAACGAACATTTGAGCACATAAATCCATTAGATGTCGGTTTTGCAAGCCTGCGAGAAAATATCGCAGTACGGATGCCATACGGAAGATGCCAGGCGCAAAATACGCTGACACACCCTGCCTACGGATAACATATGGATCACTATTTTGGGAACATTTCTCCGTATTACGGCTGTAAAAAACGGACCGTATTGTCTTACGCTGAGTGTGACGCCAGCCTATGTCTGATGTGTGTGTGTGTGTAAACATACTTCAATGGAGTATGTAAAATAAGAGGTTGGACAAAGAAATGACATCACAATTCTTTTTTTTAATAATATATCTTTATTTAGGTTACAAAAACGCATACAAATCCGCATCAAAAACGCGCAAATTTTTACAAGCATTTTTTGCCAAGAGATGCAGAATCTGCACAGAAAATTCCACAGGCAAATCTGCAACGTGTGCACATACCCTTACATCAACAAATTTTTACCAGCATTTTTTGCCAAGAGATGCAGAATCTGCACAGAAAATTCCACAGGCAAATCTGCAACGTGTGCACATACCCTTACATCAACAGTGACATCATGTCAACAGAACAGCTTCTTCTGTTTCGCTCTGCTCTGTTGGTTGGCTATCAATGCCGATGTAATACTTATTGACAGCTGGCTCCCTGCTGCATAACTGCGGGGAGTTGCCTGTCAATCAACATAGCGGGGAGCTGCCTGTCAATCAACATGACATCAACAGTTGACAGAGCAGAGGGGAAGAAGAAGCAGCTCTGCTGATGTGAGGTCACATGAAGCCGGGAAATTTCCACCTGAGTCTGACAGAGCAGGCAGGTGGTTAACAACTATCTGCGGTAAAATCTTAGCTGCATGCACAAAAATAATTAAATTCTCGGCTATCTACTTGAAAAATAAAGAAAAAACTAAAGTATATTTAGTACTTTCCATGTGTAAAGGAGAGAGAGAGAGAGAGAGAGAGAGAGAGAGAGAGAGAGAGAGAGAGAGAGAGAGAGAGAGAGAGAGAGAGAGAGAGAGAGAGAGAGAGAGAGAGAGAGAGAGAGAGAGAGAGAGAGAAAAAACTAAAGTATATTTAGTACTTTCCATGTGTAAAGGAGAGAGAGAGAGAGAGAGAGAGAGAGAGAGAGAGAGAGAGAGAGAGAGAGAGAGAGAGAGAGAGAGAGAGAGAGAGAGAGAGAGAGAGAGAGAGAGAGAGAGAGAGAGAGAGAGAGAGAGAGAGAGAGACCAGAATGGAAAATGCATGATTTGTTTAACCCCTTCACGACCAAGCCTATTTTGACCTTAATGACCTGGCCGTTTTTTGCAATTCTGACCAGTGTCCCTTTATGAGGTAATAACTCAAGAACGCTTCAACGGATCCTAGCAATTCTGAGACTGTTTTTTCGTGACATATTGAGCTTCATGCTAGTGGTAAATTTAAGTCAATAATTTTTGCGTTTATTTGTGAAAAAAATGGAAATTTGGCGAAAATTTTGAAAATTTTGCAATTTTCAAATTTTTATTCTGTTAAACCAGAGAGTTATGTGACACAAAATAGTTAATAAATAACATTTCCCACATGTCTACTTTACATCAGCATAATTTTGGAAACAAAATTTTTTTTTGCTATGAAGTTATAAGGGTTAAACTTTGACCAGCGATTTCTCATTTTTTCAACAAATTTTACAAAACCATTTTTTTTAGGGACCACCTCACATTTGAAGTCACTTGAGGGGTCTATATGGCTGAAAATACCCAAAAATGACACCATTCTAAAAACTGCACCCCTCAAGGTGCTCAAAACCATATTCAAGAAGTTTATTAACCCTTCAGGTGCTTCACAGCAGCAGAAGCAACATGGAAGGAAAAAATTAACATTTAACTTTTTAGTCACAAAAATGAACTTTTAGCAACTATTTTTTTATTTTCCCAAAGTTAAGAGGATAAACTGGACCCCGAAAGTTGTTGTACAATTTGTCCTGAGTACGCCGATACCCTATGTGTGGGGGGGGAATCACTGATTGGGTGCACGACAGGGCTCGGAAGGGAAGGAGCGCCATTTTACTTTTTGAATGAAAAATTGTCTCCAATCTTTAGCGAACACCATGTCGCGTTTGGAGAGCCCCTGTGTGCCTAAAGCTTGAAGCTCCCCCACAAGTGACCCCATTTTGGAAACTAGACCCCCCAAGAAACTTATCTAGATGCATAGTGAGCACTTTCAACCCCCAGGTGCTTCACAAATTGATCCGTAAAAATGAAAAAAGTACTTTTTTTTCCACACAAAAAATATTTAAAGGCCCCGTCACACATAGCGAGATCGCTAGCGAGATCGCTGCTGAGTCACAAGTTTTGTGACGCAACAGCGACCTCAGTAGCGATCTCGCTATGTGTGACACGTACTAGCGACCCGGCCCCTGCTGTGAGATCGCTGGTCGGAATGGCCTGGGCCATTTTTTGGTCGTTGAGGTCCCGCTGACATCGCTGAATCGGTGTGTGTGACACCGATCCAGCGATGTCTTCACTGGTAACCAGGGTAAACATCGGGTTACTAAGCGCAGGGCCGCGCTTAGTAACCCGATGTTAACCCTGGTTACCAGCGTAAATGTAAAAAAAACCAAACAGTACATACTCACCATCTGATGTCCGTCAGGTCCCTTGCCGTCTGCTTCCCACACTGACTGAGCGCCGCAAAGTGAAAGTGAAAGTACAGCACAGCGGTGACGTCACCGCTGCGCTCTGCTCTCACTGTACGGCCGGATCTCAGTCAGAGCAGGAAGCAGACGGCAAGGGACCTGACGGACATCAGATGGGGAGTATGTACTGTTTGTTTTTTTTGGTAACCAGGGTAAACATCGGGTTACTAAGCGCGGCCCTGCGCTTAGTAACCCGATGTTTACCCTGGTTACCCGGGTGCTGCAGGGGGACTTCGGCATCGTTGAAGACAGTTTCAACGATGCCGAAGTCGTTCCCCTGATCGTTGGTCGCTGGAGAGAGTTGTCTGTGTGACAGCTCCCCAGCGACCACACAGCGACTTACCAACGATCACGGCCAGGTCGTATCGCTGGTCGTGATCGTTGGTAAATCGCTATGTGTGACGGGGCCTTTAGCCTCAATTTTTTCATTTTCACATGGGTAACAGGATAAAATGGATCCTAAAATTTGTTGGGCAATTTCTCCTGAGTACACCGATACCTCATTTGTGGGGGTAAACCACTGTTTGGGCACACGGCAAGGCTCGGAAGGGAAGGAGCGCCATTTGACTTTTTGAATGAAAAATTAGCTCCAATCGTTAGCAGTCACCATGTCGCGTTTGGAGAGCCCCTGTGTGCCTAAACATTTGAACTCCCCCACAAGTGACACAATTTTGGAAACTAGACCCCCCCCCCCCCAAGGAACTCATCTAGATGTGTGATGAGCACTTTGAACCCCCATGTGCTTCACAGAAGTTTATAACGCAGAGCCATGAAAATAAAAAATCATTTTTCTTTCCTCAAAAATTATTTTTTAGCCCACAATTTTTTATTTTCACAAGGGTAACAGGAGAAATTGGACCCCAAAAGTTGTTGTCCAGTTTGTCCTGAGTACGCTCATACCCGATATGTGGGGGTAAACCACTATTTGGGCACATGGCAGAGCTCGGAAGGGAAGTAGTGATGTTTTGGAATGCAGACTTTGATGGAATGGTCTGCGGGCGTCATGTTATGTTTGCAGAGCCCCTGATGTGCCTAAACAGTAGAAACCCCCCACAATTGACCCCATTTTGGAAACTAGAGCCCCAAGGAACTTATCTAGATGTGTGGTAAGCACTTTGAACCCCCAAGTGCTTCACAGAAGTTTATAACGCAGAGCCATGAAAATAAAAATCATTTTTCTTTCCTCAAAAATTATTTTTTAGCCAGCAATTTTTTATTTTTACAAGGGTAACAGGAGAAATTGGATCCCAAAAGTTGTTGTCCAATCTGTCCTGAGTACGCTGATACCCCATATGTGGGGATAAACCACTGCTTGGGTGCATGGCAGAGCTCGGAAAGGAAGAAGTGACTTTTTTAAATTAAGACTATGATGGAATGGTCTGCGGGTGTCATGTTACGTTTGCAAAGCCCCTGATGTGCCTAAAAAAAGTAGAAACCCCCCACAAGAGACCCCATTTTGGAAACTAGACCCCCCAAGGAACTTATCTAGATGTGTGGTGAGCACTTTGAACCCCCAAGTGCTTCACAAAAGTTTATAACGCAGAGCCGTGAAAATAAAACATATTTTTTTTCCTCAAAAATGATTTTTTTAGCCCGCAATTTTTCATTTTCACAAGGGTAACAGGAGAAACTGAACCCCAATAGTTGTTGTCCAATTTGTCCTGAGTACACTGATACCCCATATGTGGGGGTAAACCACTGATAGGGCACACGTTGGGGCTCGGAAAGGAAGTAGTGACGTTTTGAAATGTAGACTTTGATGGAATGGTCTGTGGGCATCACGTTGCGTTGGCAGAGCCCCTGATGTACCTAAACAGTAGAAACCCCCCACAAGTGACCCCATTTTGGAAACTCGACCCCCCAAGGAACTTATCTAGATGTGTGGTGAGCACCTTGAACCCCCAAGTGCTGCACAAAAGTTTATAACGCAGAGCCGTGAAAATAAATAATCTTTTTTTTACCCCCACAAAAATAATTTTGTAGCCATTTTTTTATTTTTCCAAGGGTAACAGGAGAAATTAGACCCCCAAAATTGTTGTACAATTTTTCCTGAGTACGCTTATGCCCCATATGTTTGGGTAAACCACTGTTTGGGCACACGTCGGGGCTCGGAAGGGAGGGAGCACCATTTGACTTTTTGAATGCAAGATTGGCTGCAATCAATGGTGGCGCAATGTCGTGATTGGAGACCCCCGATGTGCCTAAACCCCTCAATTCTAACTCCAACACTAACCTCAACACACCCCTAACCCTAATCCCAACTCTAACCATAACCGTAATCACAACCCTAACCCCAACACACCCCTAACCACAACCCTAACCCCAACACACCCCTAACCCTAATCCCAACCCTAACCCCAACACACAACCAACCCTAACCATAACCCTAACCACAAGCCTAACCCTAACCTCAACACACGCCTAACCTTAACCCTAATTCCAACCCTAACCCTAATTCCAACCCTAACTCTAGTTCCAGCCTTAACAGTAAGGCTATGTGCCCACGTTGCAGATTCGTGTGCGGATTTTTCCGCACCGTTTTTTGAAAAATCCGCAGGTAAAACGCACTGGGCGTTACCTGTGGATTTACGGCGGATTTCCAGTGTTTTTTGTGCGGATTTCACCTGCGGATTCCTATTGAGGAACAGGTGTAAAACGCTGTGGAATCCGCACAAAGAATTGACATGTTGCGGAAAATACAACGCAGCGTTTCCGGACGGTATTTTCCGCACCATAGGCACAGCAGATTTGGTTTTCCATAGGTTTACATGGTACTGTAAACGTGATGGAAAACTGCCACGAATCCGCAGCGGCCAATCCGCTGCGGATCCACAGCCGAATCTGCACCGTGTGCACATAGCTTAAAGGTACCTGCACACTTTGCAGCGAGGACAACGATCCGTGACGTTGCAGCGTCTTGGATAGCGATCTCGTTGTGTTTGACACGCAGCAGCGATCTGGATCCCGCTGTGATATCGTTGGTCGGAGCTAGAAGTCCAGAACTTTATTTCGTCGCTGATCACCCGCTGTCATCGCTGGATCGGTGTGTGTGACACCGATCCAGCGATGTGTTCACTTGTAACCAGGGTAAATATCGGATTACTAAGCGCAGGGCCGCGCCTAGTAACCCGATATTTACCCTGGTTACCATTGTAAATGTAAAAAAAAACACTACTCACCTTCTGATGCCTGTCACGTCCCCTGCCGGCGGCTTCCCTGCACTGAATGTGTCAGCGCCGGCCGGCCGTAAAGCAGAGCACAGCGGTGCGCTTAGTAACCCGATGTTTACCCTGGTTACCCGGGTGCTGCAGGGGGACTTCGGCATCGTTGAAGACAGTTTCAACGATGCTGAAGTCGTTCCCCTGATTGTTGGTCGCTGGAGAGAGCTGTCTGTGTGACAGCTCCCCAGCGACCACACAACGACTTTCCAACGATCGCATCGCTGGTCGTGATCGTTGGTAAGTCGTTTAGTGTAACGGTACCTTTATTCTAACCCTAATTGCAACCCTACCCCTAACCCTAGTTCTAACCCTAGTTCGAACACTAACCCTAGTGGAAAAATATAAATAAATACATTTTATTTATTTCATTATTTTCCTTACCTATGGGGGTGATAAGGGGGACTTTATTTACAATTTCTTTTTATTTTGATCACCGTGATATAACCTATCACAGTGATCAAAATGTACCTGTAACGAATCTGCACTGAGAATGCGCCCGTCATTTTGGAAGATGGCGGCGCCCATCTTAGATGCCGGACGGACACCGGGTCTCCAGTGGTATGGGGGGTGGGATCGGACAGGGGGTGGGGGGGCGTCGGACAGGATGGAGGGGAAAGGAAGGCAGCGGAGCGCAGAATGGAGGGGAGGAAAGACTGACAGTGGCGGCAGATCGGTGAAGGGAGCAGATCGCAGTTTCCAGCCATGGCCGATGATATTACAGCATCGGCCATGGCTGGATTGTAATCAGCAGTTTGACTGGTGAAATATTACAAATTGCTCTGATTGGCTGTTTCACTTTCAACAGCCAATCAGAGCGATCAAAGCCACGTGGGGGGCAAAGCCACCCCCCTGGGCTGAAGTTCCACTCCCCCAGTCCCTGCAGATCAGGTGAAATTGGAGTTAACCCTTTCACCCGATCTGCAGGGACGCGATCCCTCCATGACGCCACATAGGCGTCACAGGTCGGATTGGCACCGACTTTCTTGACGCCTACGTGGCGTCACAGGTCGGGAAGGGGTTAAAAAAAGGAATATGTTGCCGGATTCCATCATTTCACCTCATGTTTCACCGTTTTTCGCCGGATCCGTCGCTGTTCGTTTTTTCGATGGACAGAAAAAACGTTCCTAAGTCTGTTTTCTCTGGCCGCCGGAAAACGAATTTTCAACGGATCCGGCAAAAAACGGATGAAACATTAGGCCATCCATCGCAATCCGGCGCTAATACAAGTCTATGAGAAAACAATCTCATCCGGCGGCAACTTTTGCGGATCCTTTTTTTCAAAATTCGCCGGATTGTGCCTGACGGCAAAAAATTGATGTGTGAAAGCAGCCTAAGGCTACTTTCACATTAGCGTCGTGCACTGCACGTCGCAATGCGACGTTGCGGCGCACTGACGCATACTGTGGAAGCGCTGCACAACGGGGCAGCGGATGCTGTTTTTCAACGCATCCGCTGCCCCATTGTGAGGTGTGGGGAGGAGGGGGCGGAGTTCTAGCCGCGCATGCGCGGTCGGAAATGCTGGACACGACGCACCAAAAACGTTACATGCAACGCCTTTTGGTGGCAACGGTTGCGACGTGTGGCAATGCGTCGCACTGCGTCGCTAATGCAAGTCAATGGAGAAAAAACGCATCCTACAAGCACTTTTGCAGGATGCGTTTTTTCTACAAAACTACGCATAGCGACGTGCAGTGCATGACGCTAGTGTGAAAGTAGCCTAACTCGTGCAGTAAACACAGTAAAAATCAATACGTCAGAATTTACACTTTTCAGTGCCACACCATTCCCCCAATATAGTCAGAAATCCAAACAGCGTACATACCCCACGATACCAAATTGCAGCTTGCCCCCACACACTAAATGTTTTCATTAAAATTTCATAACAGAACCGAGAATCATTTTGCGCAACGAACAGCATAAAAACAATCACAGACCCAAAATAATAGTGGAATTGAGCTTTTTTTCACTATTTCACGCTATTAGGATTTTTTTTACATTACATGGCAAAATGGACGGAAAAATAAAAAACTTGTTGTCCGGGAATACAAAAAAAAAATCCTCAAAACAGTTGTGTACACTGAAAAAAATAGAAAAGTTATAGGGGAGAAAAAAAAACAAAAGTGCTCAAGAAAATCGGTCACAGCAGCAAAGGGTTGAGAAGAAATCATGAGACAGTTGGGTCTGGCCGCCATTGTGGTGAATTGTCACCCAAGTTCATATTGGTAGGCACAGAGACAGAGAAACAGCAGGACTCTAGGGTCACATAGGACAAGCCGACCATTAGTACGGTCTACAGGCTCTCCATTCATGAGCTGCCTACCTATTAGTCACACGGTCCGTCTCCGGTGCAGATCTCTCGGTGTACTGCGGTAATTACCGCCAGTGTGACGTTATCTCTTCAGCCACAGCCGGACGTGACCATTACCTCAGGGGAGGACGGCAGCGGGTTCCCGCCATTGTGCAGTCATAAATAGTGTCAGTGTCAGGGGGCGTGGCCTGCTACAGGTCTCCGCCTTATCCAGCCAATCAGGCGTCGTTTTCTTTCAGTTATTACGGCCGCGATTTAAAAGCTGAGGTAAACTGTTGCTTCTGCCTGTGACGGCCGCGGTTGTAGCACTTCATGTTTCCTGACAGCGCTGTTATATTAGGAATAAGGGCACTTTACCTCAGTGTAGTCTCTGCCTCGTTATAACTGCACAGAAATAAATGGAAACCTTGGAATACATACATAGTGTTTTCATTAGTGTGCTCTGCAGTTTCACAACCTGTTAAAACTTCTGCCCTTAGGCTACTTAAACACTAGCGTTGTTTGCTGTACGTCGCAATGCGTCGTTTAGGAGAAAAACCGCATCCTGAAAAGTTGCCGCAGGATGCGTTTTTCCCCCATAGATTTACATTAGCGACGCATTGCGACGTATGGACACACGTCGCAACCGTCGTGCGACGGTTGCGTCGTGTTTTGGCGGACCGTCTCAAAAAAAGTTACATGTAACGTTTTTTTGCGACCGCGCATGCGCAGCCGAAACTCCGCCCCCTCCTCCCCGGACCTTACAATGGGGCAGCGGAAGCGTCGTAAGACTGCTTACGCTGCCCACATCGGGCATTATTTTCACAACGCGACGGTCCTGTGCCGACGCTAGTGTGAAAGCAGCCTTAGCCTGTAAGGTGGACTCTTAGGGTAAGTGCACACGTTCAGGATTTTTCGTGATAAAAACGCATACATATGCATCCTATCATTTAGAATGCATTCCGCAATTTTTGTGCACATGATGCGTTTTTTTCCGTGAAATAAACGCATTGCGATAAAAAAAAGCAGCATGTTCATTAATTTTGCTGATTTTTCGCGTTTCCCGCTATTTAATGCATTGGGAAAGCTCCGGGAAAAACGCACAAAAAAAACGCATGCGAATTTCTGGCAGAAATGTCCAGTTTTTGTCAGGCAATTTCTGCAAGAAATCCTGAACGTGTGCACATACCCTTAATGGACTCACCCCCTGTGGGGAGAGTGAGGGTCATAGGACCACTGTTAGCCAATGATAGCCACTGGCTCTGCTATAATGTTGTCACTTCTCCATTGAGGTCTCTAGGAATTAGGAAACCAGAACGATTGCTGCTTAGAATCAGGGACGTGTGTGATCCCACAGGGCCCGGACCCTTCTATCATTAGTAAAATTAGGGGACGTACTAAAAAGAATGAAGAAAAGGACTAAAGTAAAAGAATGAACATAACTTATAGGTCCAAAGAGATGAAGAAGTATAGATTTCTTATGCATCTTGGATATGAAATGAACATGATTTATATGTAGACAATTAGGAAATCAACACAGATCCCATTTAAATGGGTGTATATTATATTCCCTGAGCTTTATAGGTGGGGAATAAACATGGAATATAAGTAGATTATAGGAGAATGAACACATTCCCCATATAAACAGGTGTAAATTACATTCCCTGAGCTTTATATGAACATGGAATATATGTAGATAATAGGAGAATGAACACATTCCCCATATAAACGGGTGTATATTATAATCCCTGTGCTTGATAGGTGGGGAATGAACAGGAAATATATGTAGATAATAGTCACTTGCGGCACTACAGCGTGAGAATTTTCTCACGGCTGTAGTGCCATAAAGTGAACTCTGATGATACAATGCGGGAGGGTTATCTCCGGTCAATGTGTCATCAGATGCCCTATAGAGCGGTCACATCTGCTGATGTGACCACTCTATAGGGGAGATCGTCGTGGGACACTCGTTATTAACCCCTTAACGACCGTCGATAGGCCTTTTAACGGCGGCAGTTAAGGGTACTTAAACCACAGCGCCGTTAATTAACGACGCTGTGCAAAAAGTGTATAGCGCCCCCCAGAGTCAGATTTTCTCTGGGGTGTCGGTTGCCGGGGGTAGCCGAGACTCCAGAGAATATGATTCGGGTCGGTTTTTACCAACCCCCGGGTTGTGATCGCCGGTAATTAACCGTTTACAGGCGGCCGCAAAAAAAACCGCGATTTCCCATTTAATTTCTCTGTCCTCCGATGTGATCGCACATCAGAGGACAGAGAAATAGGGTCCCTGATTGCCCCCCGATACCTGTTTCCCCCGATGCTCCATGTGGCTCCCGATGGGCGCCGCCATCTTTTTCCAGAAAAAAATGGCGGGCGCATGCTTAGTGCGCCCGCTGTCCGGCACCCAACGGATCTTTGGGATCTCGGGTGCCGGGGGTAGCTGAGACCCCAAAGAACATGATTGGGGTCGGTTTTTACCGACCCCTGTTTTGCGATCGCCGGTAATTAACCGTTTACCGGCAACCGCAAAAAAAAAGCGGTGTGTCATTCTTTGTCCTCTGATGTGACTGCACATCAGAGGACAGAGAAATAGGGGGATCGGGGACCCTGTTATTGCAGCGCCCCAGAGTCCTGGTCGTTGCAGTACTGTGGCTCCGCCACTATGGGGAGCTATGGTGCGTCTGATGGCACTGAAGGAGTTCATCGGATCAGGTATCACAGACACCAATACATTTCACAGTCGGGCCTCCGGGGGGAGCTAAGGGTTCTATTCACTAGGCCACTCCCCACCATAGTGGGTAAACTGGGGGTCAGGCAGGAAGTTAGATCAGAAAGCTGACTGGGTTGGAACCAGACAACACCTTGTGGCAGAGGGTGTTGTGGGGGAAGATACAGTAGGGTCTCTGTCAGGGGTGGGATCCTGACAGAGGCTTGGCAACTTGAACGAACGTAACGGGACCGCGCCTGCTCCGGGTAGCGGCGGTGCCCAAGGAAGGATTAGAAGCGAGATAGATTGTGCTGAGTGAGAAACGAGATCACGCAAAAGGAGAAATACCAGTAGGAGTCGTGCTGTAAGACCGAAGCAACATCCTATTGAGGCGCACTACCGGTGGCCGGAACGCCGAGGGAGTATAATAACATTCAGCTTCAAGCAATACTCCAAACAGCGGCAGGACAGTCAGTCTAAGGCGGGCTGTCTAACTTTAATCACCTATGCAGTCTTGGGGGGCAACTTGTGGAGAGGGGCGACTCTAGGGTCCCGGAAGAGCTCCGAGCCTACCCGTCAAACGGGTGCCGTCCCAACCAGAACACCAGGGAGGGACGGAGGATTAGAAGAACATCATCTAATCGAGTTGTGAGGGAACTTAAGAAACAGACACAACAGTTGTGGGGACTTTTGTTGTGGATTCTGTTGGTGGGCTCCCTCTGGTGGTTACTGCTGGTACTGGGTGACTTTGGTGGGTTGCGGCCTTTGGTTTCCACCTGTCCATCAGAGGCTGGGTGTTTCCTATTTTACCTGGCCTTTCTGTAATTTCCCTTGCCGGCTATCAATGTGTTCAGATGTGCTCTGTTTGGTTCCTGCCTACCTGCTCCCAGATCTTTCAGGATAAGCTAAGTGCTGATTTTCAGTTGTTTGGTTTTTGGTCCAGCTTGCTTAGAATGTCTCTATGCTAGCTGGTTGCTCTAGTGGACTGAGGTTCTCCCCATGTGCCATGAGTTGGCACATGGGTTCTTGTAATCTCAGGATGGTTTTTTTGATTAGGGTTTTTTGCTGACCGCTCAGTCCCCTTTTGTATCATTCTGCTTTCTAGTTTTTAGCGGGCCTCTATTTGCTAAAGCTATATACATCATCTCTATGTGTGTTCCTTCCTCTCATTTCACCGTCAATACTTGTGGGGGGCAACTATACCTTTGGGGTTAATTCCTCTGGAGGCAAGTGAGGTCTTGTTTTCTCTGCAGTACTAGTTAGCTCTTAGGCTGGTGCGTGGCGTCTAGAACCAACGTAGGCACGCTCCCTGGCTATCTCTAGTTGCGTTTGTCAGGCGTAGGGCAGCGGTCAGCCCAGGTTCCATCACCCTAGAGCTCGTCCGATATTTGTTATACTTTGCTTGTCCTGTGCTATCCCTAGCCATTGGGGATTCATGACAGACTTTCTGTAAGCACAGCAGGGAAGGACCACAACACATAGCGCTAGAAGGAAGGCACAGATTTCCACCTGCTAAGATAACTCTGGAGGTGCCATTGGAGCGTCCGGACTTGCGCAGCCTGGTAATCCGGATTCCGGACTGAGGACCCAGAGACCTTCAGTAAAGAGGTAAAGAGACTGCAACCTGGTGTCCTCATTATTTACTGCACCGCACCACCACAGCATCACCACCACCATCATCTACCCACATCATTCACTGTGCGCCCCTCGGCAGGGTCACGGACTGGGCCTAGCCACCGTGACAACCCCAGAGTAGAGACTCAGAGGCCCGGTACCGGGTACCCCTTGGCCCTGCGGCGGTGGGGGCGCTACATTATACTTACCGGTGCCCCTGGGTCCTCCTGCGTCCCCTCCTGGCCGCCGGCTTCTTCCTCTGGGAAGAAAATGGTGGGCGCATGCGCAGTGCGCCTGCCGTGATCTGCCGGCAGAGGAAGATTCTTCCTCTTGTTTTATTTTGGTCACTGTGAGATCCTATCACAGTGATCAAAATAAAAAAAATAGTAAATAACCCCCTTTATCACCCACTTAGTTAGGAAAAAACAATAAAATAAAAAAAGGTATGTATTTCCATTTTCCAATTAGGGTTAGGGTTGGTGCTAAAGTTAGGATTAGGATTGGAGCTAAAGTTAGGGTTAGGGTTGCGGCTAAAGTTAGGGCTAGGGTTGGTGCTAAAGTTAGGGTTAAGGTTGGGGCTAAAGTTAGGGTTGGGGCTAAAGTTAGGGTTAGGGTTGGGGCTAAAGTTAGGGTTGGGGCTAAAGTTAGGGTTAGAGTTGGGATTAGGGTTGGCATTAGGGTTAGGGTTAGGTTTGGGATTAGGGTTAAGGTTAGGGTTTGGATTAGGGTTAGGGGTGTATTGGGATTAGGGTTAGGTATGAGGTTAGGGTTGTGATTATGATTAGGGGTGTGTTGGGCTTAAGGATTTGATTAGGGTTAGGGTTGGGATTAGGGTTATGGGTGTTTTGGCATTAGGGTTGTGATTAGGGTTATGGTTAGGGTTGGGATTAGGGTTAGGGTGTTTTGGGGTTAGGGTTTTGATTAGGGTTATGGGTTGGAATTAGGGTTAGGGGTGTGTTGGGGTTAGGGTTAGAATTGGGGGGTTTCCACTGTTTAGGGGTCTCCAAACACGACAGCCAATTTTGCGCTCAAAAAGTCAAATGGTGCTCGCTCCCTTATGAGCTCTGCCGTGCACCCAAACAGTGGTTTACCCTCACATATGGGGTATCATCGTACTCAGGACTAATTAGACAACAACTTTTGGGGTCCAGTTTCTTCTGTTACCCTTGCAAAAAAAAAATTGGGGGGCTAAAAAATAATTTTTGTGAAAAAAAAATTATTTTTTTTTTCACGGCTCTGCATCAAACTTCTGTGAAGCTCTTGGGAGTTCAAAATGCTCACCACATATCTAGATAAGTTCCTTGGGGGGTCTAGTTTCCAAAATAGTCACTTGTGGGGGGTTTCTACTGTTTAGGTACATCAGGGGCTCTGCAAATTCAACATGACACCCGCAGACCATTCCATCAAAGTCTGCATTTTAAAACAAGCCCCGATGTGTGCCCAAACAATGGTCCCCCCCACATATGGGGTATCAGCATACTCAGGACAAACAAGACAACAAATTTTGGGGTCCAATTACTCCTGTTACCCTTGAAAAAATAAAAAATTGCGAGCTAAAAAATCATTTTTGAGGAAAAAAAAGGATTTTTTATTTTCACGGCTCTGCATTATAAAGTTCTGTGAAACACTTGGGCACACATCTAGATGAGTTCCGTAATGGGTCTCGTTTCCAAAATGGGGTCACTTGTGGGGGGTTTCCACTGTTTAGGCACATCAGGGGCTCTCCAAACGCGACATGGCGTCCGATCTCAATTCCAGCCAATTCTGCATTGAAAAAGTCAAACGGTGCTCCTTCTCTTCCAACCCCTGCCGTGCACCCAAACAGTGGTTTACCACCACATATGGGGTATCGGCAGGCTCGGACTGGCCCACAGGGTAACAGGGGAATCCCCCGGTGGGCCCCTGTGTAGATCTGGGCCCCAACCCCACTGTATGGGCAATACTTGGCATAATTCACTTGATTCACTCTGTACAGAAAAAAGCAGCATCTCATCATTCATTAACCAAACTACTCAGCTTATTATTATATAGAGATAGGTAGTATAATATTTGCATGCAGGTGAAAAGTGGGCCCCCCCAAAGTCAATGTTATTGGTGGGCCCTGGTCACCCCAGTCCGACACTGGGTATCGGCGTATTCAGGAGAAATTTTACAACTAATTTTGTGGTTCATTTTCTCTTTTTACACTTGTGAAAATAAAAAAAATTGGTTCTGAAGTAAAATGTTTGCAAAAAAAAGTTAAATGTTCATTTTACCTTCCACATTGTTTCAGTTCCTGTGAAGCATGTAAAGGGTTAATAAACTTCTTGAATGTGGGTTTGAGCACCTTGAGGGGTGTAGTTTTTAGAATGGTGTCAAGTTTGGGTATTTTCTGTCATGTACACCCCTCAAAGTGACTTTAAATGTGAGATGGTCCCTAAAAAAATGGTTTTGCAAATTTTGTTGTAAAAATGAGAAATCGCTGGTCAACGTTTAACCCTTATAACTTCCTAACAAAAAAAAATTTTGATTCCAAAATTGTGCTGATGTAAAGTAGACATGTGGGAAATGTTATTTATTAACTATTTTGTGTGACATATCTCTCTGATTTAAGGGCATAAAAATTCAAAGTTTGAAAATTGCAAAATTTTTAAAATGTTTGCCATATTTCCGTTTTTTTTCATAAATAATCTCAAGTAATATTGAAGAAATGTTACCACTAACATGAAGTATAATATGTCACGAAAAAAACAATCTCAGAATCAGCTGGATCTGTTAAAGCGTTCCAGAGTTATAACCTCATAAAGTGACAGTGGTCAGAATTGCAAAAATTGGCTCGGTCATTAAGTACCAAATTGGCTCTGTCACTAAGGGGTTAAAGGGGACTACATCTGAACAGGGAGTATTTGTGTTTGTTCTTTCAATTTTTTTTTTCAGGTGATAGATGGCTTCAATTGGATTAGGTGTGGAATAAAAATTATTGACGCCTCTCCATTATTAACCAGGCTTAATGTCATCTTACAATCAAAGGTGACATTAATCCCTTATTACCCCATATGCGACCGCTACAGGGCAGTGGGAAGAGAGAGGCTAAGTGCCAGAATTGGCGCATCGTACAGATGCGACAATTCTGTGGCGGCTGGGTGCTGGTATTTTTAGCCAGGGGGGCAATATCCCTGGCCCCTTTCTAGGCTATGAATATCAGCTGTTTGCATAGCCTTTCTGGCTATAAATTATAGGTGGACACAACGTAATTTTTTGGGGGGGTCCCCCTATTTTATTAGCCATTAAAGGCTAAATATACAGCTGCGTGCTAATATTCATAGCCTGGGAAGCTCCTTGGGTATTAACCCCTTCCTAGGCTAGAAATATTGGCCCCCAGCCGTCTGCTTTCCCTCTCTGGCGCAGTTAATTGTGCGGGAGCCCAAGCCTTTTTTTTTTTTTTAATTAAAGATATCGTGTGCCGATTTTTTGTGTGTGTGTTTCTTTAACTATTAATGTACCATTTTATCTGCCTGTCTGTAAACACTATTCCATGGAGTATGTAAAATAAAAGCTTGGACAAAGAAATTATATCACAATTCATTCTTTTTTTTTTTTTTTTAAATAATAGATCTTTATTTAGGTTACAAAAACGCATACAAATCCGTATGAAAAAACGCATCAAAATGCGTGGATTTTTACCTGCATTTTCTGCCAAGAGGTGCATATCCTGTGCAGAAAATTCTGCAGGAAAATCTGCAAGGAGTGCACATACCCTAAGATTTGTCAGCAACAAGACCATTAATATGAGTCATACAGGTAGGACTAATGTAACATTTCTATTACGTGTATGCCTAAATTAATATGTCGTATACGTCCCGAGGGGTGACAGATTCCCTTTAAGTTGTGAAAAAAAATTGTGTCGCAAATTTCTGAGACACATAACGTTTTTATTTTAAGGTCACTGTTGCTGTGTAAGGCCGGTTTCACACGTCAGTGTCTCCGGTATGTGTAGTGACAGTTTTCTCACGTACCGGAGACACTGACCCATGTAGACCCATTCAAATGAATGGGTCTATGCACATGCCTGCGTGTTTTCACGGACTGTGTGTCCGTGTTGAAAACACGTAGACATGTCCTTTTTTCTCCGGCAGCACGGTCCACAAAGCGCACGCACGGAGAACAGTGTGTACTCTCCTCCATGTGCATGTACCGCGGTAGGAGAGACAGCGCTACAGTAAGCGCTGTCCCCTGCGTGTGGTGCTGAAGCCGGCATTCATCCCTTCTCTCCTGCTCGGCTGAAAGCAGCGCTAGCAGGAGAGAACGGATGAAAGATCAAGATTTTTTTGTTAAATTAAAGTTTGGAGTCACCACGTGACCGCTCACACAGGACGAGCTGCCGGCGCTGAAAGCAGGCATTGCGGGAGTTGGGTGAGTATTTCTCTTCAAGCAGGCAGGCGCACGGGTGATCCCAAACTTTAATTTAAACAAAAAAAAACTTGATCTTTCATCCCTTCTCTCCTGCTAGCGCTGCTTTCAGCCGAGCAGGAGAGAAGGGATGAATGTCGGCTTCAGCACCACACGCAGGGGACAGCGCTTACTGTAGCGCTGTCTCTCTTGCGGCGGTCCGTGTGGTCCTCGGGCGGCACACGGCTGCTGATGTGCCACGTGAGCACATGGACACAGATATTTCCGGTACTGATTTTTCCGGTACCGGAAATATCTGGACGTGTGAGACTGGCCTAAGGGCTTGTTTTTGCTGAGGTGAGCTGTCCTTTTTATTGATATAATTCTGGTGATAGTTTTGATCGCTTCTTAACGCCTTTACGACCTTCGACGTATACATACATTCGGGTTGGGAAGAACTGTCCAATCTTGGACATACAGTGGGTAAGGAAAGCATTCAGACCCCTTTAAATTCTTCACTCTGATTCATTGCAGCCATTTGGTAAATTCAAAATAGTTCATTTTTTTCACATTAATGTACACTCTGCACCCCATCTTGACTGACAAAAAAAAACCAAAACTGAAATGTAGAAAATTTTGCAAATTTAATAAAGACCTCACAGCTCACAGTGCATGTCAGACCAAATAAGACTCATGAGATCAAAGGAACTCAGAGACAGGATTGTGGCAAGGCACAGATCTGGCCAAGGTTACAACAGAATTTCTGCAGTACTCAAGGTTCCTAAGAGCACAGTGGCCTCCATAATCCTTAAATAGAAGAAGTTTGGGACCATCAGAAGTCTTCCTAGACCTGTTTCCAGCCAAACTGAGCAATTGTGGGAGAAGACCCTTGGTGAGAGAGGTAAAGAAGAACCCCACAATCACTGTGGCTGAGCTTCAGAGATGCAGTAGGGAGATGGGAGAAAGTTCCACAAAGTCAACTATCACTGCAGCCCTCCACCATTTCGGCCTTTATGGCAGAGTGGCCCGACGGAAACCTCTCCTCAGTGCAAGACATATGAAAGCCCACTTAGAGTTTCCTAAAAAAAACATATGAATGGCTCCCAGACTATGAGAAATAAGATTCTCTAGATGAAGGTAGACCTTTTTGGTGATAATCCTAAGCGGTATATGTGGAGAAAACCAGGCAATGCTCATCACCTACCCAATACAATCGCAACAGTGAAAAATAATGGTGGCAGCATCATGCTTTTGGGTGTTTTTCAGCTGCAAACACAGAACGATTGGATGTCATTGAAGGAAACATGAATGCGGCCAAGTACAGAGATATCCTGGCTGAAAACCTCTTCCAGAGAGCTCTGGACCTCAGACTTGGCCGAAGGTTCACCTTCTAACAAGACAATGACCCCAAGCACATGGCTAAAATAACAAAGGAGTGGCTTCAGAACACCTCTGTGACCATTCTTGACTGGCCTAGCCAGAGCCCTGACCTAAACCCAATTGAGCATCTCTGGAGAGACCTAAAAATGGCTGGCCACCAACGTTCACCATCCAACCTGATGGAACTGGAGAGGATCTGCAAGGAAGAATGGCAGAGGATCCCCCAAATCGAAGTGTGAAAAACTTGTTGCATCATTCCCAAAAAGACGCGTGGCTGTTCTAGGTCAAAAGGGTGCTTCTACTCAATACTGAGCAAAGGGTCTGAATATTTAGGACCATGTGATATTTCAGTTCTTTTTTAATAAATTTGCAAAAATTACATTTCTGGGTTTTTTTTTCTCAGTCAAGATGGGGTGCAGAGTGTACATTAATGTGAAAAAAATGAACTTTTTTGAATTTTCCAAATGGCTGCAATGAAACAAAGAGTGAAAAATTTAAAAGGGTCTGAATACTTTCCGTCCCCACTGTATGGCAACGTTCTGGCGATTTTGCACGCAAAGACTCTGTGCGATCGCCTCTGGATGTTCAGCAAATCTGACAGCTGACACCCGGTTCTCACTCCCAGGAGTGGTACCAGCACCTCTACCTGTACATTAACCCCGTAAATGCTGCGATCGATATCAATCAGCTTCTTTAGCAGTGACCTTTTGTGGCTTACCCTTCTTGTGGAGTGTGTCAGTGACTGCTTTCTGGACATCTGTCAAGTCAGCAGTTTTCCCCATTATTGTGGAGCCTACTGAAACAGACTAAGGGACCGTTTTAACCCCTTAACCCCCAAGGGTGGTTTGCACGTTAATGACCAGGCCAATTTTTACAATTCTGACCACTGTCCCTTTATGAGGTAATAACTCTGGAACGCTTCCATGGATCCCGGTGATTCTGAGAATGTTTTTTCTTGACATATTGTACTTCACGTTAGTGGTAACATTTCTTTGATATGACTTGCGTTTATTTGTGGTAAAAAAAAAGAAATTTGGCGAAAATCTTGAAAATGTTGCAATTTTCCAACTTTGAATTTTCATGCCCTTAAATCACAGAGATATGTCAACAAAATACTTAATAAGTAACATTTCCCACATGTCTACTTTACATCAGCACGATTTTGGAACCAACATTTTTTTTGTTAGGAAGTTATAGGGGTTAAAAGTTGACCAGCGATTTCTCATTTTTACAACACTATCTTTTTTTGTAGGGACCACATCACATTTGAAGTCACTTTGAGGGGTCTATATGATAGAAAATACCCCAAAGTGACACCATTCTAAAAACTGCACCCCTCAAGCTGCTCAAAACCACATTCAAGAAGTTTATTAACCCTTCAGGTGCTTCACAAAATTTTTGGGAATGTTTAAAAAAAAAATGAACATTTAACTTTTTTTCCACAAAAACTGTACTTCAGATCCAATTTTTTTTATTTTACCAAGGGTAATAATAGAAATTGGACCCCAAAAGTTTTTGTCCAATTTGTCCTGAGTACGCTGATACCCCATATGTGGGGGGGGGGGGGCACTGTTTGAGTGCATGGCAGCGTTCGGAAAGGAAGGAGCGCCGTTTGACTTTTTCCAACTAAAATTGGCTGGAATTGAGTTGGGATGCCATGTCGTGTTTGGAGAGTCCCTGATGTGCCTAAACCTGGGAAACCCCCCAATTCTAATTCCATCCCTAACCCCAACATACCCCTAACCCTAATCCCAACCCTAACCATAACCCTAACCACAAACCTAACTCTAACACACCCCTAATCCAAACCCTAACTTTAGCCACAACACTAACTTTAGCCCGAACCCTAACTTTAGCCCCAATCGTAACCATAACTTTAGCCCCAACCCTAATGGTAAAATGTAAATAAATACATTTTGTTTATTTTATTATTTTTCCCTAACTAAGGGGGTGATAAAGGGGGGTTTGATTTACTATTTATAGTGGGTTTTTATGTTTGGCAGCTGTCACACGCTAAAAGATGCTTTTTATTGCAAAAAATAGTTTTTGCATCACCACATTTTGAGAGCTATAATTTTTCCATATTTTGGCCAACAAAGTCATGTGAGGTCTTGTTTTTTGAGGGACAAATTGATGTTTTTATTGGCACAATTTTCGGGCACATGACATTTTTTATCTCTTTTTATTATGATTTTTGGGAGGCAGAATTAATTTCTTTGGGGAGGGCGTTTATACTGTTCCAAGTGTGATAAAATTGATAAAGCAGTTTTATTCTTCAGGTCATTACGATTACAGTGATATCTCATTTATATCATTTTTTTATGTTTTGTCGCTTTTATACAATAAAAACTATTTTATATAAAAAATAATTATTTTTGCATCGCTTTATTATGAGGGCTATAACTTTTTTATTTTTTCGCTGATGATGCTATATTGCAGCTCGTTTTTTGCGAGACAAGATGACGTTTTCAGCGGTATTATGTTTATTTATATCCGTCTTTTTGATCATGTGTTATTCCATGTTTTGTTCGGCGGTATGATGATAAAGCATTTTTTTGCCTCGGGTTTTTTTTTTATGGTGTTCACTTAAGGGGTTAACTAGTGGGACAGTTTTATACGTCGGGTCGTTACGGACGCGTCGATACTAAATATGTGTACTTTTATTGTTTTTTTATTTACATAAAGAAATGTATTGGAACAATATTTATTTTTTTCTTTATTTAGGAATTTAAAAATATATATTTTTACACAGTATTGTATTTTTTTTACATTGTCCCAGGGTGGGACATCACTGTATAAAGTCAGATCGCTGATCTGACACTTTGCACAGCACTGTGTCAGATCAGCGATCTGACAGGCAGTGAAAGAGGCTCATCAGGTCCTGCTCTCAGCAGGCACTGACAGGCTACCTCCCTTCAGGACCCGGAAGGACCCTGTTGCCTTGCAGGCAGGAAGAACCTCAGAACAACGCGATCACATCGCGTTGTTCTGAGGGAAGCACGCAGGGAGCCCCCTCCCTGCGCGATGCTTCTCTATGCAACCGGAACGCTGCAAGCTTGTTTGATCGCAGTGTACCGGGGTTAAAGTGCCGGGAGCGGTCCGTGACCGCTCCTGACACTTGGTGCGGGGTGTCAGCTGTGAAAATCAGCTGACACCCGGCCCCAATCGGCCACACACCACCCGTGTGCGCGGCCGATCAGCTTCGACATGCTAACCCGTCCATGGTCATACGGGCCCAGCCCACATGGACAGGATAGTACATCGGATGTCATAAAGGGTAAAACGCTTAGGAAGCCTTTGCAGGTATTTTGTGTTAATTATTCTAATTTACTGCGATAATGACTTTTGGGTTTTCATTGGCTGTAAGCCATAATCATCATTAACAGAAATAAACACTTGAAATAGATCACTTTGATTGTAATGACTCTATATGATGAGTTTCAGTTTTTGTATTGAAGAACTGAAATAAATTAACTTTTTGATGATATTCTAATTTTATGAGAAGCACCTGTAGTGGGCTTCAATTTCCATGTTGCTGGTAGTGCAAAGGCCCTGGAAAAGCGCCATGGTTCCTTACCACCCTCCTCACTCAAAAAAAAAAAGAAATCCAATGAAATCTCCCTCTCCCTTCTGAGCCCCAATGTTTATAAACCACATTTAGCCACATATATATAATTTCTACAGCGATGAGAACCAGCCTAATTTATGGGTGCGTGTCTCCAGAAGAACGAGCTGGGCATAATCTACTGGGCACTACAATGTATGGGCCCAATAATGTACTGGCACTACTATAGCAGATTTGCAATTTTTACTCAGCAACATCCACTGCTGCTTGTTTTTGGAAAACACTCATGGAGTAAAATCATCACAGCTGTAGATAAATTTCCAAAGGGATATAATTTCCAAAACTGGGTCACTTGAGTGGGGTGTTCTGCTCTTCTAGCACTTAGGGGCTCTGTATATGGAGTTTGCAAACTATTCTAGGAAAATGTGCGCTCCAGGAGACAAATAACTCTCTGTCCCTCCTGAGTCTCGCCATGTGGCTAAGTAGTACTTTAGAGCCAAGCCACATATGGGGTATTTCTACATTCAGCAGAAATTGTGTGACAAATTTTGGTGCCAATTTTAACCAATTCGCCTTGTGAAAATTTAAAATCTGAGGCTAAAACAAATTTTTTGTTTTGTGGTATTGTTTCTTCACTGCCCTATGGTATAAAATTCTGTGACTTTTTTTTGTCAATATGATCACAGCACCCTTTGATGAATTCATTGAGGGGTGTAGTTTATAAATTGGGGTCACTTATGGGGGTTTCTGCTATTCTGGCACCTTAGAGGCTCTTCCAGTGGGTCATGGCAGCCACAAACCATAACAGTAAAATCTACAATATAATATGGTGCTCTGTGCCTCAAAAGTAAGTCCTGATTACGTGTAGAACATTGATGCACTCAAGAGAAACTCTAAAACAAATTGAGAGGTCCATTGTTTCCTATTAGCCAATATATAAATAAACAATTTCAGGCTAAAACAATTCTTTAGCTGCAAAAATGTAATTATTCTTTCTTTACCACTCAATGATATAAATTTCTGTGAGGCACATGTAGGGTCAACATGCTCTATGCATCCCTAGATTAATTAATTGGGTGGTGTAGCTTGTAAACTGATGTCACTTATGGGGGGTTCTGCTGTTTTGGCACCTCAGGGGCTCTCCCAATGTGACATGGCTCTCTCAAAACCATTCTAGCAAAATCTGAACTCCAGTATGGTGCTTTTTCCCTTTGCACTGTGCCTCAAAAGTAGTTTTCGTCCATATATGGGGTATTGTCGTACTCAAGAGAAATTGCACAACAAATTGTATGGTGAAATTGCTCCTGTTACCCTTGTGAAAATAAAATTTAGGCTAAAACAATATTTATGTGGGATTATTCATTTTCACAGCTCAACGGTATAAAATCCTGTGAAGCACCTGGGTTTTCAGTGTTCACAAGCCATTTAGATCAGTTCTTTGAGGGTGAAGTTTCCAAAATGGAGTCACTTGTGGGTCGTTTTCACTGTTTAGGCACATTAGCGGTTTTCCAAATGAGACACGGCGTCCTCTAATGATTATAGACAATTTTTGCGTTCAAAAAGTCAAATGGCCCAAACAAAAGTTTTCATCCACATATGGGGTATCGGCGTACTCAGGAGAAACTGCACAACAAATTTTTTTTTTTTTTAATTCGTTTATTAATTCCAGAATAAACAAATAATGCACACATTAGCATTTATCATCATCAATTATACCACCGGATACAAAGAATTACAGAATATTATCATATCCAGAACTTACAGAGGTAATAAACTGTGCATGCTAAATCACTAGCATCTATAAAATATCTACTATACAACTTTAACCGTTAACAGTAAGTCGCCAAAAGAAAAAAACAGAGCTGAATCCTACTCCACAAGCGATGTCCCAGAACCACAAGCCCATCCTCCCGTGCATGTATCTAATCAGTGCAGACTACAGAGTATGATAAGAGGAGTTCCATCTACCCCAGATTTTTTCGAATTTACCTGGGCATCCTCTATTTTGGTACAGTGTTCTGCACAACAAATTTTGGGGTTCATTTTCTCATGTTACCCTTGTGAAAATAAAAAATTGAGGCTATAAGAATGTTTTTGTGGGAAAACTTAGATTTTTTTTATTTTCACAGCTCAACGTAACATTTAGATACATTCCTCTAGGGGTCTAGTTTCCACAATGGGGTCACTTGTGGGGGGGTTTCACTGTTTAGGCACTGCGGAGCCTCTCCAAATGCGACATGGTTTCGACTCTCGAGTCCAGCTTTTTTGCGTTCAAAAAGTCAAAATGGTACTCCTGACTATCGCAGCTGACATCCGGCACTATGTGCCAGGAGCGGTCACGGACCGCTCCTCGCACATTAAACCCCGGAACACTGCGATCAAACATGATCGCAGCATTCCGGGGGCATAGGGAAGCATCGCGCACGGAGGTAGCTTCCTGCGGGCTTCCCTGAGACCCTCGGTACAAGGCGATGTGCTCACCTTGTATCGAGCGTCTCCTCCCTGCAGGCCCCGGATCCAAAATGGCCACGGGGCTACTTCCTGGTCTTGCAGGGAGGTGGCTTACAAGCGCCTGCTTAGAGCAGGCCCTGGTAAGCCAGGAGCACTCCCTGTCAGATCGCTCTTTTGTGGGAAAAAAATGATTTTTTATTTTCACAGCTCTGCGTTATAAACTGTAGTGAAACACTTGGGGGTTCAAAGCTCTCACAACACATCTAGATAAGTTCCTTAGGGGGTCTACTTTCCAAAATGGTGTAACTTGTGGGGCATTTCCATGTTTAGGCACATCAGTGGCTCTCCAAACGCAGCATGGTGTCCCATCTCAATTCCAGTCAATTTTGCATTGAAAAGTCAAACGGCGCTCCTTCCCTTCCGAGCTCTGCCATGCGCCCAAACAGTGGTTTACCCCCACATATGTGGTATCAGCGTACTCAAGAAAAATTGCCAAACAACTTTTGGGGTACAATTTCTTCTGGTACCCTTGGGAAAATAAAAAATTGGGGGGAAAAGTTCATTTTTGTGAAATAATATTTTTTATTTTTACGGCTCTACATTATAAACTTCTGTGAAGCACTTGGTGGGTCAAAGTGCTCACCACACATCTAGATAAGTTCCTTAGGGGGTCTACTTTCCAAAATGGTGTCACTTGTGGGGGTTTCAATGTTTAGGCACAACAGTGGCTCTCCAAGCGCAACATGGCGTCCCATCTCAATTTCAGTCAATTTTGCATTGAAAAGATAAATTAATTAAAAGTTTGAAAATTGCAAAATTTGTTACATTTTCTCCTAATTTCTGATATTTTCACAAATAAACACAAGTCATATCAAAAGAAATTTCACCAATGTCATGAAGAACAATATGTCACGAGTAAACATCTCAGAATCACTGGGATCCGTTGAAGTGTTCAAGAGTTATTACCACATATTACCACATAAAGTGACAGTGGTCAGAATTGTAAAATTTGGCCTGGTCATGCAGGTGAAAACAGGCTTCGGGGTGAAGGGGAAAAAAGGGTTTTATGGGTCAAAAATGACAAGTCTGCAGTCACTTTATGTGAATCCTCACATCATGTGCACTGCGCACTATGACGATTTGTCTATGTCAGCGCTGGGAACAGCAGTCACGTGACTGCTAGTATGTGATGTACATATTACCGTCCAGAACCCGACTATTCTGTTTTCGGTATGCTCGAATGTGAGGCCTGAAACAGTTTAGTCGGATTCTTGCCGGGAGTATGTATATCGCGCGGTCACGTGACCACCATTCCTGGTGCTGACACGGGGCAATCCTCACAGCCCATAGTGCACAAAGAGTGACTGCAGACTTGCTACTTTTGACCGGACAACCCTTTTATCCATTGTTTTGCGGCGTTGCTGTGACCAAAGTACCAAAACTTTGGCGTTTTGTTTTATTTTCTCTTTGCTGTGTTTACCAATTATCTGCCATAACAGTGCTCAATTAAACACCAACCTGTGTCTGGTGTTCCTAACAGACCAGTACATAGTATAAGGGATCAAATGATTGTAGGTACAAGTCCTCTAAGGGGCCAAAAAAATAAAGTAAAAATACAAAAAGTAAAAAAAAAAAAGTATTCAGACCCATTTACATTTTTCACTCTTTGTTTCATTGCAGCCATTTGGTAAATTAAAAAAGTTCATTTTTTTCACATTAACCCCTTCATGACCCCAGCTTTTTTTGGTTTTGCGTTTTCGTTTTTTGCTCCCCTCCTTCCCAGAGCCATAACTTTTTATTTTTCGGTCAATATGACCATGTGAGGGCTTATTTTTGCGGGGCAAGTTGTACTTTTTAACGACATCATTGGTTTTTGCATGTCATGTAACAGAAAACAGGGAAAAAATTCCAAGTGCGATGAAATTGCAAAAAAAGTGCAATCCCACACTTATTTTTTGTTTGGCTTTTTTTTGTTTGGCTATTTTGCTAGGTTCACTAAATGCTAAAACTGGCATGCCATTATGATTCTCCAGGTCATTATGAGTTCATAGACACCAAACATGTCTAGGTCGTCTTTTATCTAAGTGGTAAAAAAAAAATTCCAAAGTTTGCTAAAAAAAAATAAAAATGGTGCAATTTAACGATACCTGTAGCGTCTCCATTTTTCGTGATCTGGGGTCGGGTGAGGGATTATTTTTTGTATGCCGAGCTGACGTTTTTAATTATGCCACTTTTGTGCAGATACGTTCTTTTGATCGCCCGTTATTGCATTTTAATGCAATGTCGCAGCGACCAAAAAAACGTAATTTTGGCGTTTTGATTTTTTTTTCTCGTTACGCCATTTAGCGATCAGGTTAATCCTTTTTGTTATTGATAGATCGGGCAATTCTGAACACGGAGATACCAAATATGTGTATGTTTGATTTTATTTTTATTGTTTTATTTTGAATGGGGCAAAAGGGGGTGATTTAAACTTTTATATTTTTCTTATTTTTTTCATATTTTTTAAAGCATTTTTTTTTTACTTTTGCCATGCTTCAATAGCCTCCATGGGAGGCTAGAAGCTGGCATAGCCTGATCGGCTCTGCTACATAGGAGCGAAGCTCAGATCGCTCCTATGTAGTAGAATTGCAGGCTTGCTATGAGCACCGACCACAGGGTGGCGCTCATAGCAATCTGGCATCAACAACCATAGAGGTCTCAAGGAGACCTCTGGTTGTTATTCCGACGCATCGTTGACCCCCGATCACATGACGGGGGTCAGCGATGCTCTCATCTCCGGCCCAAAGGCCGGAAGCGCTAGTTAAATGCCGCTGTCAGTGTTTTACAGCGGCATTTAGCTAGTTAAAAGCTAATTAATAGCTGTACAAAACAGCTGACAGGTCCCGACTTTGATGCGGGCTCACCCCCGGAGCCCGCATCAAAGCGGGGGTTCTGACCTCGGACGTACTATCCCGTCTGAGGTCAGAAAGGGGTTAATGTACACTCTGCACCTTATCTTGACTGAAAAAAAAACAAATATAGACATTTTTGCAAATTTAATAAAAAAGAAAAACTGAAATATCACATAGTCATAAGTATTCAAACCCTTTGCTCAGACACTCATATTTAAGTCACACGCTGTCCATTTACTTGTGATCTTCCTTGAGATGGTTCTACTCCTTCATTGGAGTCCAGCTGTGTCTAATCAAACTGATAGGACTTGATTTGGAAAGGCACACATCTGTTTATATAAGACCTCACAGCTCACAGTGCATGTCAGACCAAATGAGAATGATGAGGTCAAAGGAACTGGCCAAGGCGCTCCGAGACAGAATTGTGGCAAGGCACAGATCTGCCCAAGGTTACAAACAGAATTTATGCAGTAGTCAAGATTCCTACGAGCACAGTGGCCTTCATAATTCTTAAATGGAAGAAGTTTGGGACCACCCCTAGACCTAGCTGTCCAGCCAAACTGAGTAATTGTGGGAAAAGAGCCTTGGTGAGAGAGGTAAAGAAGAACCCCAAGGTCACTGTGGCTGAGCTCCAGAGAGGCAGTAGGGAGATGAAAGAAAGTTCCACAAAGTCACGTATCACTGCAGCCCTCCACCAGTCAGGCCTTTATGGCAGAGTGGCCCGATGGAAGCCTCTTGTCAGTGCAAGACATATGAAAGCCCTCATAGAGTTGGCTAAAAACACATGAAGGACTCCCAAACTATTATAAATAAGATTCTCTGGTCTGATGAGACGAAGATAGACCTTTTTGGTGATAATTCTAAGCGGTATGAGTGGCGAAAACCAGGCACTGCTCATCACCTGCCCAATACAATTCCATCAGTGAAACATGGTGGTGGTGGCAGCATCATGCTATGGGGGTGTTTTTCAGCTGCAGGGACAGGACGACTGGTTGTACTTGAAGGAAACATGAATGCGGCCAAGTACAGAGATATCCTGGATGAAAACCTCTTCCAGAGTGCTCTGGACCTCAGACTTGGCGAAGGTTCACCTTCCAACAAGACAATGACCCTAAGCATACAGATTAAATAACAGAAGTGACTTGAGAACAACTATGTGACCATTCTTGACTGTCCCAGCCAGTGCCCTGACCTAAACCCAATTGAGCATCTCTGGAGAAACCTGAAAATGGCTGTCCACCAATGTTCACCATCCAACCTGATGGAACTGGAGAGGATCTGCAAGGAAGAATGGCAGAGGATCCCCAAATCCAGGTGTGAAAAACTTGTTGCATCATTCCCAAGAAGACTCATGGCAAAAGGGTGGTTCTACTCAATACTGAGCAAAGGGTCCGAATACTTATGACCATGTTATATTTTTGTTTTTCTTTTTTAATAAATTTGCAAAAATTAATACATTTCTGGTTTTTTTTTTAAGTCAAGATGGGGTGCAGAGTGTACATTATAAGAACAAAATGAACTTTTTTTGAATTTACCAAATGGCTGCAATGAAACAAAGCAGGGCCGTATTTGCCACTAGGCACTTGAGGGCACGTGCCTAGGGCGCCAGGATGCGGGGGGCGCACTTGAGCTAGGTTTTTTCTTTTTTTTTATAAAAGTCCGGGGTCATGTGCTGGGGGAGCCATGCACGCAGGGTGGGAGGATAGAGGAGCCATGCACGCAGGGGAGGAGGATGGGGGAGCCATGCACGCATCGTGGGAGGATGGGGGAGCCATGCACGCAGGGGAGGATAATGGGGGAGCCATGCACGCAGGGTGGGAGGATGGGGGAGACATGCACGCAGGGTGGGAGGATGGAGTATAAATATGGAGTATAAATACTGGGCCCTATAGGGGGGACACAGTGTAAGAGGACAGTGTGAAGAGGGGGCCGGTATAGAAAGGAGAGGTCAGTGTGAAGAGTATGTACCATAAGAGGGACAGTGTGGGGGTCATATTTTGTGCAGACAATATAGTGAGGGGCAATTTTTTATTCAGGAGCATTATAATGACACTTGTATCTTTAAGGACATCATGTGGAGATTTTCTGCAAAAGAGCGGAGAAGATGGAAGTCTGCAGAGACGGCTGTGGATGAGAAAACTCATCATGGGATCTGGACAAGATGAAGAAAAGAAGAACGGCTCTAGAGGGCGACGTCATCTATAAGGTACCTGGATGTAAATGTTATTTGTGATACTAACTCTCATGTTTTTATTTATGTTAGGAGCATTAAAGGGGATGTCCAGGTTTGTAATGAATAATAGTAATTATTAGTAATAATAGTAACTGAATTCTCACAGTGCGCACTGCACGCTGTCAGAATTCTCTCATGCTGGAGATTTACATTAATGCGGTCACATGCTGACTAGACATGTGTGGCCTCCGTCAATGAAAATGAACTAAGCGAGGCCGGGCACGTCTAGTCGGAATGTGGTCAGAAGTATACAAATCACATGCTTGTGCTGACATGACCGTCCACCGGCAAGGGAGAATCCTAAAAGTGTGCAGTGCATGCGTTGTGAGAATTCAGAAGCCTGCGATGTCAGGATTCAGCTCTGCAGGTTTCAGTAGTCATCAGATGAACACTTCACTCATATGCGATTTTTATACTCATGGTCCTGTGACACCGAGCTTCTCTTCCCGCTTCTCTCGGTTTTTCACTGTACATTGAGAGCATTAGGGAGAGGAGCTTGTGGGCACATGACTAAGTGTGCAAATTGCATATGTCCTTGGCGGAGGGGGCACCAAAATGAATTCTTGCCTCTGGTGCCAGAAACCCTAGATACACCTCTGCCGGTATGCTACTACGAGCGGCGATTACCGGGTCCGGTGGAGGGATGTCTGTGCACAGTGCAGCACAGGCAGTGAGGCAGGGACTGAGGGTGTGCACAGAGAGAATGGAGACTCGGAGAATGCCCTTCCCAGTCTACGCCGTAGCCTGGAGCCCTCATTATCATAGGAATATGTCAGTTAATAAATTGTTTTTCTAAAGCTTTATAGTGTAGTTTTAGGTCAGAGGGATGGTTGGGATGAGCTAGCAAGGTGCAGGGACAGGTAGTGATGGCTACTTGCGGACATGTTCGGCAATTGCGGTTTTGCACTTGCGGTGAGACAAAAAACACTGCTAGCAGTGTTTTTTTTCCATTGCTGCAAGTACCGCATTTGCCGGATCGCGGCAAAACCGCAAGTGCCGTACATGTCCGCAAGTCCCATAGGGAATGAATGAGGCCGAACGCAGTGTTGCCGTGGCAGATGTGGAAAAACTGCCGGATCTGCTGCAAAAGGCTACTTTCACATCTGTGATTTATGGCAAAGTCACTGCCGATAGTGTCATACTCACCAATGGGGGAGGCCGCACTAAAACTGCCTAGGGCAGCAGAAACTCTAAATACGGCCTTGAAACAAAGAGTGAAAAATGTAAAGGGGTATGAACACTTTCCGTAACCACTGTATATATAAAAAAATAAAAATTGGGATTACACTCCTTTTCATTATTAAAATTAAGTAAAAAAAATAAACACATGAAGTATTGTTGTTGAGCTCGCACTCAACATAAGATGTTAATGCTCCCCAATGTCACCATGAGAGGGAATCAGGTGGTACTTCCAGAGTATAATATTACGTAATTATTTTATACTACCACAAGGTCGGTTTCTGGACTGACTGGTATGGCATAAGTCCCTATCTGAAACGTGTTTTTTCACCGTAGACTTCTATGGCATATCTACAAGACATGTTATAAATGTCTGATTGATGAGAGTCCCACCACTGGGAATTGCACCTACATAGACACAGGGGGCTTGCTGGTGGCAGGCAGCTAATTCAGGCTGAAAATGAAAGTTACATGCCCAGATATTTCCATACCAGTAAAAGGAGAGAGGTGCTTCCATACTTTCAATTATTCTCTTCCACAAAAGTGTTGGCAGCCTCTGGGAGCCCCTGCTCTCCACACAGGCACAGGCAGGTGCTCTCATTTATCAGACATTTCATGTGTAAATTACCCTTTTAAAGGGATTTCCACCACTCTGATATTGATGACCTATCCAAAGGGGTACACCTGGGTCCCTCATCGACCAGTTAGCTGTTACTACCTCCTGCAGTGACCAGAAAAGTGTACGGGTCCAGAACAGCAGTGCTCTTGTGCTGTGTATTGGCGGCTCATAGTTACTGTAGCTCAGCTCCTATTCAAATTATATCAATATTATAATAGTGGAAAACCTCATTTAATTGAACTCTTCAAACATAAATGTTGTTGTGATTTTTGTCAGTTTTTGTTTACTTGGTCTAAGAGATTAAGCTGTTATGTTACCTCTGCCACCAGTCACTGACCGCAGAGCCAATGACAGTGTGGATAGTATGTAATATCACTGCAGTCAAATAAACAAAGACCGCTGGGAGACCATGGAGTTTTAAACTTTGTTTGTTATTTTTGGCAGTATGCTCGTTTTGCTTTTTTTATAAACTAAAAGTGTTTGAAATCTAGATATTACTCAGGAACAAAGCTACCGAGCGCCATCACAATTCCATTACATATTCCCTACTAAACCTCAATTAGACTGGGCTTACATGAGAGAATGCCAAATCATGTGCTTTTCATCCAGAAAAAAAACATGACTTTTCATCCGTATTGACATTCATATGTAATCCATCTAGTTTTTACATGAACAATAAAAGGACAAATTCAGTTTCCAATGTTAAAGGAGCCCTCCATGAAATGTTATTTTTACTGCATTGGTTTATATTTGCATGTAGTGTAGTGTGTGTGTTAATATACTCATGTTCCGCTGCCCTCTCCAGGATCCAGTGCCGTTCTGCTCCTCTTCTAAGTGACATCCTCTCTTCAGACTCTCAAAGTCATACTTCTCTCTCTCACTTTTACAATATAAGTGTATGGTGTCTCAGAATGAAGCTCCATAGACTTTTTTCAGAGTGAGCCAGCTAGTCTGAAAAGTGGTGACGTCCCTGAGAAAAGGAGCGGAATAGCGCTGGATCCTAGAGAAGGCGGCGGTAGGTGAGTATATTAACATTTACATAGTACACTACAATAACATACTGTATACACAGATTTATACAGTGGGTACGGGAAGTATTCAGACCCCTTTAAATTTCTCACACTTTGATTCATTGCAGCCATTTGGTAAATTCAGAAAAGTTCATTTTTTTCTCATTAATGTACACCCTGCACCTCATCTTGACTGAAAAAAAAAACAAATGTAGAAATTTTTGCAAATTTATTAAAAAACGAAAAATTGAAATAGAAAAATTGCATAGAAAATTACTATTTAGTTTTACTGTACAATCAACTATTAAATGGTAGTTTAGTTGTAGAGTTTTTAATTCAGTACATGCTACTGTCCCCGAAACCTATGGTCCATATGTCCACATTTCTCTTGAAACCAAAGTGTTATGAAAATATCATAACATAGTCATGTAATCATGTATGGAGAC
Source organism: Ranitomeya variabilis (assembly GCF_051348905.1). Classification (NCBI taxonomy): domain Eukaryota; kingdom Metazoa; phylum Chordata; class Amphibia; order Anura; family Dendrobatidae; genus Ranitomeya; species Ranitomeya variabilis. Next base: position 567,267,515 of record NC_135235.1, read on the forward strand.
CAAGTCTTATATATTGTGGTGTCATGTTAGTGCGCCTGCAGACGAGCGTATGCATCGGACACTTGCTATCTGATTTTTAATCATACAGCACACTGACCCATGTTATTCAATAGCGCTGTTCAGATGAATGTCTATTTTTCTTGGTCTGAGTGTACATAAGAAAAAAATCACAGCATGCGCTACTTTCATTCTAGATTCAGATGAGACTCACATATTCAAGTCTATGGGTGTGAGAAAAAAATCAGATCCCCCACGGACGATCATAGTGCACCCAATTTGTACTTATAGATTTCTGCTATAAACGTAAAAAACTGTATATGATCATCTAAATGTTTTAAAGTAGTTGTATGGATCACACAAACGTAAAAAAAACAGATACACAGATAGCACACGGATGAAACTATGATGAAAGTTAGAAAGAAAAATTCCAAGTTTTCTGGATGTGAATACTTTTCTGCCCAATGATGACAAAAGTGTTCTCGGAATGATACCTTTATTGGCTAACCTGAAAATAATATATGTTTGCAAGCTTTCAGAGCAAAGAGGCTCCTTCATCAGGCAAGATTACAAATAAATTACCGTATATACTCGAGTATAAGCCGAGATTTTCAGCCCACTTTTTTGGGCTGAAATTGCCCCTCTCGGCTTATACTCGAGTCATACCGGGGGTCGGCAGGGGAGGGGGAGCGGGGGCTGTCTAAAAATACTCACCTAGTCCAGGTGCGGTCCCTGTCTTCCCCGGCGCCGGCAGCAGCAGCTTCTTCCTGTACTCAGCGGTCACATGGTGCCGCTCATTACAGTAAATGAATATTCGGCTCCACCTCCCATAGGGGTGGAGCCGCATATTCATTACTGTAATCAGCGGTACCATGTGACCGCTGAGTACAGGATGAAGCGCTGCGGCGTCGGGGAAGCAGGATCTACACAGCGGCAGGACCAGGTGAGTATACGGGGAGGGGAGCGCAGCGCGATAGTCACCTGCTCCTCGTTCCGGGCGCCGATCTGTCTCCAGCAGTGACGCTGAGGTCAGAGGGCGCGGTGACGTGGTCAGTGCGCGCCCTCTGCTGAACGTCAGTGCTGGAAACAGATCGGCGCCGGAACGAGGAGCAGGTGACTATTGAAAGTGCGGGGGCTTGACCGACGGAGAGGTGAGTATGTGATTTCTCTTTTTTATCGCAGCAAATGGGGCAAGTGTCTGTATGGAGCATCTATGGGGCCATAACGTTCCTGCAGCACTATATGGGGCCATAACGTTCCTGGAGCACTATATGGGGCCATAACGTTCCTGGAGCACTATATGGGGCCATAACGTTCCTGGAGTACTATATGGGGCCATAACATTCCTGCAGCACTATATGGGGCCATAACATTCCTGCAGCACTATATGGGGCCATAACATTCCTGCAGCACCATATGGGGGCCATAACGTTCCTGCAGCACTATATGGGGCCATAACATTCCTGCAGCACTATATGGGGCCATAACATTCCTGCAGCACTATATGGGGGCCATAACGTTCCTGCAGCACTATATGGGGCCATAACATTCCTGCAGCACTATATGGGGCCATAACATTCCTGCAGCACTATATGGGGCCATAACATTCCTGCAGCACTATATGGGGCCATAACATTCCTGCAACACTATATGGGGGCCATAACATTCCTGCAGCACTATATGGGGCCAGAACATTCCTGCAGCACTATATGGGGCCATAACATTCCTGCAGCACTATATGGGGCCATAACGTTTCTGCAGCACTATATGGGGCCATAACGTTTCTGCAGCACTATATGGGGCCATAACGTTTCTGCAGCACTATATAGGGGCATAATGTTTGTGCAGCACTATATGGGGCAAGTGTCTGTATGGGGCCATAATTAACGTTTGTAGGGCACTACGGCATATGGGGCAAGTGTCTGTATGGAGCATCTTATAGGGCCATAACGTTTGTGCAGCACTATAAGGGGCAAATATCTTTATAGAGCATCTTATGGGGCCATAATCAGCATTTGTGCAGCATTATATTGGGCAAATGTGTCTATGGAGCATCTTATGGGGCCTTTATTAACCTTTATGCAGGATTATATGGGACATATTTTAATATGGAACATCTTATGGGGCCATAATGAACAGTATGGAGCATTATATGGGGCTCCTGATTCAATATGGATATTCAAAGACACTTAACCTACTGATTTCTCAATTAATTTTACTTTTATTGGTATCTATTATTACTTTTGACATTTACCGGTAGCTGCTGCATTTTCCCCCCTAGGCTTATACTCGAGTCAATAAGTTTTCCCAGTTTTTTGTGGCAAAATTAGGGGGGTCGGCTTATACTCGGGTCGGCTTATACTCGAGTATATACGGTAATAAGAAAAAGGCACAACATTTAAGGGATATTTCTAGTGATGAGCGAGTGTGCTCGTTACTCGAGTTTTCCGAGCATGCTCTGGTGTTCTCATAGTATCTTGGGTGTGTTCGTAGATTATGTTTGAGTCCCCGCAGCTGCATGATTTGTGGCTCCTAGACAGCCTGAATACATGTGGGGATTCCCTAACAAACAGGCAATCCCTGCATGTGTTCAGGTTGTCTATCTAACAGCTGCAAATTATGCAGCTGTGGGACTCAAACATAATCTACGAGCACACTCCAGATACTCGGAGAACACCCGAGCATGCTTGGAAAACTCGAGTAACGAGTACACACGTTCATCACTAGATATTTCCCTTAAATGTCGTGCCTTTTTCTTATTACGGTAATTTATTTGTAATCCTGCCTGAAGAATGAGCCTCTGTGCTCTGAAAGCTTGCAAACATATTATATCTGGTTAGCCAATAAAGATATCACTCCAAAAATACTTTTGTCATCATTGGACAGAAAAGTATTATCATTTGCTATTGTACATCAAATTTTCTGGATGAAACCATTCTTATCTGCTCACCTGTAGGCATCGTTAGAGGAATAATTAGGAGGCATAAGTATACATTTTGAAGCAAAACATAGATGCTTCCAGCTACATCTTTATATCAGTGAATGTATACTCCACCTGCACACAGACTACTTGCTAATGCAGTTTTCTCATTCCCTTAAATGGGTAAAATTGCAAAGTGCTTGAAAAATTTGCAACTTTCAATTTACCCCTTATTAAAATACCTCTCCCTTCTCAACAATGAATTGACTTTTAATTCTGTTGTGTGCTGCTCGTTGCATAGTTACCAGCCACAATGCAGTCCTAGTATGGCCTTTGTTCTGGTCAAGGAGTGTGCGGCATTAGCAGGTTTTATGCTTTACAGCCAGCTCACACCAAGCTAAAACTTGCTGCTCGTTAAAGTGGTTTATTCATCCTCATAAGGGCTCACTGTTACATAGTGACGGTCTTCAGTAAGGAAGGGTGAGCCGCAAACTTTGCTGGAACTGGGACCCTGTCACTGTCCCAGGGGTACTCTTAAAAGTAGAGAGGCCCGAGTCTCTGATCTTACTATGCTCCTGTTAATGTCGTAAGCTGTCCACTCCCCCTCCCCAGAAGGCCTGGGACAGATATGTTACTATATATACACGTAAGTCAAACAGGGATAACAAAAAGCAATTTAGAGAGGAATAAAGGGAAGGATAGGAAGGTACAAACCAAATGGAAATAGGACAATGGAGAAAACATACACTCAAAAACAGCAGACAACAATCTCCAGCAGCAATTACGAACTCCAACTTCAGCACACCAACTACAGCCAGACAGGAAGTAAAACTTTCACAGGCAGGGATGAGAAGGTTTGGCCAGGTTTTATAGGGTGAGAAAATGAGCAGGTCAGGAGCAGCTGTGAGATGGAGCTGCATGTCTCTAACCAGCATACAAAGTCATTAACCTCTTCAGCGCCAGAGGAAACAAAGTCCATTTAATATGAGAAGCAAAACACACAGGCTAAATGAAAGACCTTCGATTCACAGTACGTAAAGATCGCTTAACCCCAGATTTCACAGGAGGACGTGACACACTATGCAGATCGTGTTCAGTCATGAAAGTCAGTAAGTGCATGGAAAACATCTGACTGCACTCTCATGACATTTGAGTGCAGTCTGATTTCCACGGATTGACACTATGGAGAAGATGGAGACATTTTTTTCTCCATCTTCTCATCATCCTAGAGAATCAGCTCACTCTCTGATCAAACTCTGATCAGATTTACATAATCTGCTTGATTCTCTTGGATGAAAGAATATATAGTCATATGATCCTAACCTAAATGGGCAAAACTGTAAAGTGCTTTTAAAAACAAGCAACTTTGCAATTTAAAGTAACTCTTATTAAAAATATTCTCTGTTATCATAAAATAAAGTATTTTCATATAGGTTACTGCTCATTGCCTAGGTTACCGGCCAGCTCTTCAATTTATCATATGTGTCCAATTTTCTAGGCAGGGAGCATGCACTTGCAAAGAGTTTCAGTGCCCCCCGCACTAATTCTTCCCTGCCATTGGTCTGAACTGTCAATCGTTCAGGAGTCTCTTGGCAAGAAGGAAGGCAGGAGAGCGGTACAGTGAAGATCTATAATGAGAATATCCCTTTGTCACAATAAGGTCAGGGTCAGACGGGCATATGGTCTCTCATGCGAGATAATCGGGCCGGTTAGACTAGTGTCATTAGTGTCAGAGTTTGAGCCGAGTGTCATTTGAGTCTGATCCGATTCTCTTGCATGAGAGAATCGCAGCACAGATGCGAAGAACATGGAGAATTTTATATATCCATCTTCTCCATTGTCTATGTGCGTGTACATAGGACTGCACTTAGATAACATCCTAGTGCAGTCCGATGTTTCACATGCACCTATAAACCAGTATGGGTGTGCATGGTCCAAGTATTGGATGCACTTTCAGCATGCTGCGATGGTTTTCTCATGACGAATCTGCATGGCAAAAAAATTGCAGATCTGCACTGTCTCATAGTAAAACATTAGGCCAATTTCTATCCTATAAAACATCGGCTAACACTAGTCCGAATTATACACTAGTGTCGCGCACCCTTAGGCCGGGATCACACATGCGAGAAATACGGCCGAGTCTCGCATGTTAATACCCGGCATTGCCGCCGTCACTCAGGAGCAGCGCGTGCGGCCGCATAGCAATACATGCAGCCGCACGCTCCGCTCCTGAGTGACGGCGGCAGTGCCGGGTATTAACATGAGAGACTCGGCCGTATTTCTCGCATGTGTGATCCCGGCCTTACATTGCTTCCCAGGCCCCTCAGCACATTGCGAAATGGGCTGCTGTGTATGTACATATGCACAGGAGCTTGTCAATCAGCACCCTGAAGAGTTCTCCTTATGAATACATAAGATCCATACAGTATGGGGCATATTTGGCAAGGTAAATACATCACAAATAAAACTGTCTTTCATGACTTGCACCATATAATCTGACCAGTGTCCCTTTATGTGATAATAATTCTGGAACGCTTCAACAAATCCCAGTGATTTTTAGATTGTTTTTTTTCGTGGCACATTATATTTTATGATAATGGTAAATTTATGTCGATATGTTTTGTGTTTATTTATAAAAAATATCAGAAATGTGAGAAAAATGTTAAAAAATTAGCAATTTTCAAACTTTAATTAATTATCCCTTTAATCCAGATAGTCATACCACAGCAAAACATTTCGTAAATAACATTTCCCACATGTCGGCTTTACATCAGCACCATTTGTAAAATGTTACTTTATTTTCCTAGCATTTTAGGAGGTTTAAAAATGTAGCAGTAATTTTTCATTTTTTCAAGGAAATTTACAAAATTTATTTTTTAGGGACATATCCATGTTTGAACTGCCTTTAGGGGTCCCATATATTGGAAGCCCCCAAAAGTTATACAATTTTAAAATCAGCACCCCCGACATATTGAAATCTGCAGTCAGGTAGTTTAGTAAGCCTTCAGTTGATTTTCAGGAATTAATGCAGAGTGACATGACAGAAATGAAAATGTGTATTTTTACAACCTAAATGCCGCTAACTTCTGAACAGGTCACTGTAGCCGGCAGACTCTAAGGCCGCTATTTGGTCATGAAATGCTATGGCAAACATCAGGACCACACAATCATGATCTGAGGACACCAATTGGGATAAAGAGGAAGCCCCCACACTCTGTTAACCATTTAAATGATGTAGTCACTATTGACAGCAGCATCTAAGGGGTTAAACAGATTTGGACGGTGCAAACACTGATCGTGGCCGAAACAGAAAGTTGTCAGCTATAGTGGACAGCCATTAGCTGCTGGATTGTCACCTGTATGGGGATGCCATTCGCTTATATCTCGGTTCAGTTAAAAGACGTATTGGCGGTCATTAAGGGGTTAAACACTTTTTACGTCTTGTTCAACAAGGCGGTGTTGCTCAATTAAAATAAATGGGCATGGCCTCACATGAGACACCGTACAACAAAAAATTAGCCAAAATTATGGCACTTATTTCTGGCATAAAGAAAGCCAACAAATGTGTGGTGTAAACGCAGTCTAAACAGTCTTAACCCCTTCGCTGGCACTGCATTTGTGCCAGCCGCAGTACTAGTACGGCGCACCGATCACCGCGGTCTCACGCTGAGCACCACGTTGATCGGGTGCGGGTGTCAGCTGTATATGACAGCTGACACCCCGCAGCAATGCCCACGATCGTGGGCATTTAACCCCTCTGATGCCGCTGTCAGTAGTGACAGCGGCATAGAGGGGGATCGCGCAGGGACGGGGGCTCCCTGCGCTCTCCCACCGGAGCAATGCGATGAGATCGCGTTGCTCCGGTGATCCGGAAGGAGTCCCCAGATCCAAGATGGCTGCGGGACTCCTTCCGGGTCATGAAATGACCTGGCTAGCCGGCGCCTGCTCAGAGCTGCTGAGAGCAGGCGCCGGAAAGTCACCTAAACTTGCCTGTTAGATCAACGATCTGATCCAATACAGTGATGTCGCACCCTGGGACAATAGTAGAAAGTAAAAAAAAAAAAGAAATAGAATGTATAAAAAAAAAATTAAAAAAAAATCCCCAAATAAAGGGAAAAAAAAAACATTTCCCAGTAAATCCATTTATTTATGTAAATTAAAAAAAAACAATAAAAGTACACATATTTGGTATCGCCGCATCAGTAACGACCCACTCTATAAAACTATCCCACTAGTTAACCCCTTCAGTGAACACCGCAAAAAAAAAAAAAAAAAAACAAGGCAAAAAACAACGCTTTATTATCATACCGCCAAATAAAAAGTGGGATAACACGCGATCAAAAAGACGGATATAAATAACCATGGTACCGCTGAAAACGTCATCTTGTCCCGCCAAAAAAAAGCCGCCATACAGCATCATCAGCAGAAAAATAAAAAAAGTTATAGCTCTCAGAATAAAGCGATGCAAAAACAATTATTTTTTTATATAAAATAGTTTTTATTGTGTAAAAGCGCCAAAACATTAAAAAATGATATAAATGAGGTATCGCTGTAATCGTACTGACCTGAAGAATAAAGCTGCTTTATCAATTTTACCACACGTAAAATGCTATAAACGCCCCCCCTAAAAGAATTTCAGGAATTGCTGGTTTTTGTTCATTCCGCCTCCCAAAAATCGGAATAAAAAGCGATCAAAAAAATGTCATGTGCCCGAAAATGGTACCAATAAAAACGTCAACTGGTCCCGCAAAAAACAAGATTCCACATGACTCTGTGAGCCAAAATATGAATAAATTATAGCTCTCAAAATGTGGTGATGCAAAAACTATTTTTTCCAATAAAAAGCATCTTTTAGTGTGTGACGGCTGCCAATCATAAAAATCCGCCAAAAAAACGCTATAAAAGTAAATCAAACCCCCCTTCATCACCCCCTTAGTTAGGGAAAAATAATAAAATTAAAAAAAATGTATTTATTTCCATTTTCCCATTAGGGTTAGGGTTGGGGCTAGGGTTAGGGTTGGGGCTAGGGTTAGGGCTGGGGTTAGGGTTGGGGTTAGGGTTTCAGTTAGAATTGGGGGGTTTCCACTGTTTAGGCATATCAGGGGCTCTCCAAACGCAACATGGCGTCCGATCTCAATTCCAGCCAATTCTGCTTTGAACAAGTAAAACAGTGCTCCTTCCCTTCCGAGCTCTGCCGTGCGCCCAAACAGTGGTTCCCCCCCAAATACGGGGTATCAGCGTACTCAGCACAAATTGAAAAACAACTTTTGTGGTCCAATTTCTCCTGTTACCCTTGGGAAAATAAAAAAGTGGGGGCTAAAATATCATTTTCGTGGAAAAAAAATATTTTTTATTTTCACGGCACTGCGTTATAAACTAGTGAAACACTTGTTGGTTCAAAGTTCTCACAACACATCTAGATAAGTTCCTTGGGGGGTCTAGTTTCCAATATGGGGTCACTTGTGGGGGGTTTCTACTGTTTAGGTACATCAGGGACTCTGCAAATGAAACATGACGCCTGCAGACCAGTCCATCTAAGTCTGCATTTCAAACGGCGCTCCTTCTCTTCCGAGCTCTGCCGTGCGCCCAAACAGTGGTTCCCCCCATGTATGGGGTATCAGCGTACTCAGGACAAATTGGACAATAACTTTTGTGGTCCAATTTCTCCTGTTACCCTTGGGAAAAAAAAATGCGGGCTAAAACATCATTTTGTGGAAAGAAAAAATGATTTCACGGCGCTACATTCTAAACTTTAGTGAAACAATTGGGGGTTAAAAATGCTCACCACACATCTAGATAAGTTCCTTAGGGGGTCTTCTTTCCAAAATGGGGTCACTTGTGGGGGGTTTCTACTGTGTAGGCACGTCAGGGGCTCTCCAAACGCGACATGGGTTCCGATCTCAATTCCAGCCAATTTTGCATTGAAAAGTCAAACGGCGCTCCTTCCCTTCCGAGCTCTGCCATGCGCTCAAACAGTGGTTTATCCCCATATATGAAGTATCAGCGTACTCAGGACAAATTGCACAAGAACATTTGGGGTCCAATTTATCCTGTTACCCTTGGGAAAATAAAAAATTTGGGGCGAAAAGATCATTTTTTGTGAAAATTAATATGACATTTTTTTTACGGCTCTACATTATAAACTTCTGTGAAGCACTTGGAGGTTCAAAGTGCTCACCACACATCTAGATAAGTTCCTTAGGGGGTCTACTTTCCAAAATGGTGTCACTTGTGGGGGTTTCCACTGTTTAGGCACGTCAGGGGCTCTCCAATCGCGACATGGGTTCCGATCTCAATTCCAGCAAATCTTGCATTGAAAAGTCAAATGGCGCTCCTTCCCTTCCGAGCTCTGCCATGTGCCCAAACATTGGTTTACCCCAACATGTGGGGTATTGGCGTACTCAGGACAAATTGTACAACGACTTTTGTGGTCCAATTTCTCCTCTTACCTTTGGTAAGATAAAACAAATTGGATCTGAAGTAAAAATTTTGTGAAAAAAAAGTTAAATGTTCAATTTTTTTTAAACATTCCAAAAATTCCTGTGAAGCACCTGAAGGGTTAATAAAATTTTTGAATGTGGTTTTGAGTACCTTGAGGGGTGCAGTTTTTAGAATGGTGTCACATTTGAGTATTTTCTGTCATATAGACCCCTCAAAGTCACTTCAAGTGTGAGGTGGTCCGTAAAAAAAATGGTTTTGCAAATTTTGTAGCAAAAATGAGAAATTCCTGGTCAACTTTTAACCCTTATAACTCCCTAACAAAAAAAAAATTATGTTTCCAAAATTGTGCTGATGTAAAGCAGACATGTGGGAAATGTTGTTTATTAACTATATTATGTGATATAACTCTCTAATTTAAGGGCATAAAAATGAAAAATTTGAAAATTGCTAAATTTTCATAATTTTCTACAAATTTCTTTTTTTTTCACAAATAAATGTAAGTCAAATCAAAGAAGTTTTACCACTATCATAAAGTACAATATGTCACGAGAAAACAATGTCAGAATCACCAGGATCCGTTGAAGCGTTTCAGAGTTATGACCTCATAAAGTGACAGTGGTCAGAATTCTAAAAATTGGCCCTGACACTTAGGTGAAAACAGGCTTCGGGGTGAAGGGGTTAAAATTAGATTACGGTAGATTTATAAATCAACATGAACAACTAAACAATTTGGTGCATTTTAACTCTGTCTAGTCTTTTGGCACTATCTAAATATTAGATAACGTTAGATAAATATACCCCACTGTGACTTGGGTATTCTTTCAGTACGTTTTTTAACTTTTTTGTCTGCTTGGAATATTGTCCTGTAACCTTAATATAATGCCTTTACAGCAGTCTACAAAAGCACAAAATCCCCAGAGAGGATAGTTGGGGGGTGATGGTTTATCGTTGCAGTATAATTGCTCATACATAAGACAGAGCTTGTGGCACAGATAATGTGACACTAAGGGCAAAGGTTTTTACAGTACCCAAGCGTCTTGAAATAATTCAATCTTGGGTGGAAGGGTTTAAAATGTATGTTGTTCTAAGGCTTGTTTTCTATGCAAATAACAAAACCAGCCCTCCTAGCCACTCCAGTGCTGCCTCTTTATTGATTCCCGTCAGTCTATGTTTACATGCTCGCAATCTACCTCTACAACACATGACCTCTGCAGCTAATCACTGAGCTTAGCTGTCTCTTTCCATCAAATTTGTCATGTCTGCTCAGCGATTGGCTGCAGCAGTCATGTGCCATAGATGTGATGTCACCCCTGCCGCTATGTCAACAAAGACCATCAGTGAATAGCGAGCGATAGGTGATGTTGAAGTTGTGTTATTTTCCATAAAGATCAAACTTTGAGGAGATCAAGCTTTAACCCCTTCCTGACGTCGGACGGGATAGTACGTGCGACGTCAGGTCGCCTGCTTTGATGCAGGGCTCCGCGGTGAGCCCGCATCAAAGCCGGGACATGTCAGCTGTTTTGAACAGCTGACATGTGCCCGCAATAGCGGTGGGTGAAATTCACCCGCCGCTATTAACTAGTTAAATGCCGCTGTCAAACGCAGACAGCGGCATTTAACTACCGCATCCGGCCGGGCGGAAATTACGTCATCGCCGACCCCCCGTCACATGATCGGGGGTCGGCGATGCTTCAGTATTGTAACCATAGAGGTCCTTGAGACCTCTATGGTTACTGATCGCCGGTAGCTGTGAGCGCCACCCTGTGGTCGGCGCTCACAGCACACCTGATTTTCTGCTGCACAGCAGCGATCTGATGATCGCTGTTATGTAGCAGAGGCGATCGAGTTGTGCCTGCTTCTAGCCTCCCATGGAGGCTATTGAAGCATGGCAAAAGTAAAAAAAAAAAAAGTAAAAAAAAATGTGAAAAAAATAAAAAAAACATAAAAGTTTAAATCACCCCCCTTTCGCCCCCAATCAAAATAAATCAATAAAAAAAAAAAATCAAACCTACACATATTTGGTATCGCTGCGTTCAGAATCGCCCGATCTATCAATTAAAAAAAAGCATTAACCTGATCACTAAACGGCGTAATGAGAAAAAAATCCGAAATGCCAGAATTACGTTTTTTTGGTCGCCGTGACATTGCATTAAAATGCAATAACGGGCGATCAAAAGAACGTATCTGCACCAAAATGGTATCATTAAATACGCCAGCTCGGCACGCAAAAAATAAGCTCTCAACCGACCCCAGATCATGAAAAATGGAGACGCTACGAGTATCGGAAAATGGCGCAATTTTTTTTTTTTTTTTTTTTTTTAGCAAAGTTTGGAATTTTTTTTCACCACTTAGGTAAAAAATAACCTAGTCATGTTAGGTGTCTATGAACTCGTAATGACCTGGAGAATCATAATGGCAGGTCAGTTTTAGCATTTAGTGAACCTAGCAAAAAAAACAAGCAAAAAACAAGTGTGGGATTGTACCGTTTTCTAGTACACGACATGGTAAAACCAATGATGTTGTTCAAAAGTACAACTTGTTCCGCAAAAAATAAGCCCTCACATGGCCAAATTGACGGAAAAATAAAAAAGTTATGGCTCTGGGAAAGAGGGGAGTGAAAAACTAATACGGAAAAACGGAAAATCCCACGGTCATGAAGGGGTTAAGGGAAACTCCACTTTAGTCTTATAGCGGTGAAATGCTACATTGCTGAAACAAATACTATACGCAATTTTGTTGTAGTGTACGATTTTTCCTTAAATAGATGACAGAACAAGTGGTAATGCAGTGGTTCTTGGCTAGAGAATGCTAATTGGTTACTACTGCCATGTACTTACGACACTGTGGCATGTTTGTGTTAGGTGGTCCATCTCATAGTTCCTCCCCATATTCCTCCATCCTAGTGATCAGTGGGGGTCTCAATAGTTGGACCTTCATCAATCTAACAACTATCAGCTATCTCTTTACTGCAGTCACAATTTGGGGTCCCAGCTAAGTTGTAGCTTGCAGCTACATGATTATAGATGAGGGATCCAGGTGTTAGGCGCTCAGAAACAATATTAAAAAATCATCCAAAAATGAAAAAATATTTTAAAACATGTATTTAAGACCACAATGTGTTTTGACTGCGAACAGCCTTCCTCAGGTGTCTGGAAGACCTCAAGGATAATTATCTCATTAGCTTTTGAGACACCTGAGGAAGGCTGTTGGCAACCGAAATGCGCTGTCATTTTAAATATATTTTTAAACCTTTTCTTCATTTTCGGATGAGTTTTTTCTATTGTTTGGGAGCGCCTAGCACCTGGATCCCTCATCTCTGATTGGTCTCTGCTGGAATTCATCCTAGAAGATTTCCTTACAGCACACCAGGTATATGGAGTTGTGCCCTATCTGCATTACTTCACCAGGTGAGATACTTTACTCACCATTATGATTTTAATTTCACACTTATTATGCTCAGAAAGCCCTACCATTTCTCCCTTTCCTGCAGGGATTGTCCACATATCATATATAAGCTACTTGACTATGAACATGTAGTCGTGGCAACTCCAAACAGGCCACTTGTTCTAGCCACATTATAGTGGTAGGCTCCAAAGCAAACGATCAGGCTATAATACATCAGTGACTTGTGTAGGTTAGATGACATGTATATATTCTGTAATATGCAATGTCCCTAAAGATTTGATACAGATGCAGTATATGGATTTCCCCCCCAGGAGCGGAGCAGTATAGACTTTGTATTTATTAATATTCTTGTGTATAGATCAGGGAGATTGTACATTTCTCTATAGTGTGACTATATGAATACAAAAACTTACCACAGTTTGCATAGCTTAAGATCATATTTGTAATAAAATACTGATTGGTTGTATCATCTGAGGCAGTTACATAGTCAAGACAAACGGTAAGAAATGGTCCACATTAATCAGATTTTTCCTGAAATTGTGTAATGGTAGCTGTAAAGGGGATGTGTCATTCAATTCATGCTGCCCAAACCACAGACGACATGAATCTGGGCCTGACCGCACGATTACAGCCAGGTATTTTCTCTCTTAAATGTTTCATGTAAACAGATTGAAGAGGTGGCCGGGGACTATAGGGAGAGACTGACTAGTCCGGCTTCTCCTCCTTGTAGTTGATCGACAGGTCTCTTCTATGTTTGTACATAGCCAAGGACCTGTCAATTAACTGTAGTAGGATGAGGAGAACCCAGACTAATTGATCTCTACCTACAGTATCCATGTGGTTCTTCAAACTATGTTTTATCTGAAACAATGCAGAATTTAAGAGAAAAACATATCAGGCCGCCAGGCTCTGATTCATGCTGCTCATGGTTTGGGCAGCATAAATAAAGTGACAGTTTCCTTTTAACCTGAGATTTGTTTTACACCATCCATGTTTTCTCCATAATCAAACAGAAATTGCTAATATGCTAAATCTGATGAATTAATTATCAAAAAGGAGGCACACGTGTCTTATAATGGCTGAAGAAACGTTTACAATAAACATTACCTGGCAATATGATTCTTTCAGATCATATTTTTTAGTTTAGACGGATTACAACAAGACAGCCCGTCTTCTGGAGAAAGTGCCCCATTGACCATGTGATTTCATCTGAATCTCCAGCAATGAGCTGATATCGCTGGAGTGAAATTTCAGCTATCCAGACATTTATATAATATTACGTGCCAACCCAGATTTTTTCATAGGAATCTTGGTGAATGCCATTTCACACTGAAGTTTTACAATGCATTCCTAGCTGAGGCCCTATGTATGCACAATGTTCCCTTTAATTAAAGCACAAAACTGACATATTTATCACATATAATTAAATACTTATAGCTGCTGTAGAATTATCTAACTATAACCAAGCAACAACACCCAACAAATATTTCCTTGACAGCAATTTACAACACGTACGGTATGTAAAATCATGTGCAAACCACACAGTGTTCAGTCCAGCAGCTCCATCCACCTGATCAGTCACTGCCGTCAGTGGCTTATTCTAGATTGTGAGTGATGATCCCGTGTGACCCCAGAAGCCGCAGGCTACAAACCTGAGCACATTTATTGTATCCGGGCCATTTTCTCCAGTAAAAGATTGCTAATTAATACATTAGATGAAATGGATCCAGCTCTGCTCACAGTCTTTTGGCATTTTAAGTCTATGGCTCTTTGATATAAAGGTATAGTTTTTACCATAGTTGTTATCCCAATAATCTTTGCCAGCAACCTGGTACCTTATGGCAAATTGTACCACAGAGCAAATTTGCTGGAGGAAGGGTGGTAACGGAATAACAAAGGCAAATACATCTGTGCCAGGAACAACTGTGGCGTCGCTTTTTTGCCAAGTAGCTTTTGCTTCATAATGAGTTTTCCAGTTGGTGAATGAATACCTCACTAAAACCATTTTCTCAAAGGCAAGATTTACCACTCGAATGGTGCCGGAAATGCCAAGCTCCTCCGAGCTGGTAACTTTCTCTAAGCAGACACAATATTGATGGAGACGCTCCTGAAAATCTCCACCCTCCACAGGCTGTTTGAAGTCGGGCTCCAAATATTGGATGGAAACGTCGAAATCTTGACTGCAACACAAGTCCGAGTTGATGGATAACCGGGAGAGAACATGGAGAGGGATGAATGGGTTGTCCCCAGTGTTGAATAACTTCACTTCTGCCAACTCCAAGCCAAGTGAATCTGCAAACCTGACTTTATGGCACCGAGGCCGACATTTGGCAGCAGTCTTTCTCTCCGGAGAACTAGGCAGAGATTTTGTTCGGCGCCGCATAATAGGCCGCAGTTCTGGGTCGCAGCTGTTGCTCACCTTAGTCTCTGTCCGAGGTGGCCGGCTTGATCTTTGTTGCTCTTTGATTAAGGATGCTCCTGGTGAACCAAATCCTTCTGGCAATTGTGCATGTTGGTAAAGGTTATTGATATAACTTATGCTGCGGGGGAAACCGAGCTCAGCTTTTTCTTTGCCTGCCATTATAGAAGGATGCATCGTGAAAGACATGATTATGAGTTGTAAATCTTCACATACTGGAATTTATCCAACAGCTTTCATTTCCCATTTTGCTGACCTGTGAAAAGTTAAAAGCAGCAGATACTTTAGTCCCAGAATGTGAACAAATGCTCCTCTAATTCCAGATCAGTAAGACTGCATGAGGGTTAACGCACCTTTTCCAATTCCGGGTTTAGCAGCAGCAGTCTGCTCACACCCCTAGCCTGGGAGGCACTGGCAGCAGTCTGCTCACACCCCTAGCCTGGGGGGCACTGGCAGCAGTCTGCTCACACCCCTAGCCTGGGAGGCACTGGCAGCAGTCTGCTCACACCCCTAGCCTGGGAGGCACTGGCAGCAGTCTGCTCACACCCCTAGCCTGGGAGGCACTGGCAGCAGTCTGCTCACACCCCTAGCCTGGGGGGCACTGGCAGCAGTCTGCTCACACCCCTAGCCTGGGGGGCACTGGCAGCAGTCTGCTCACACCCCTAGCCTGGGAGGCACTGGCAGCAGTCTGCTCACACCCCTAGCCTGGGAGGCACTGGCAGCAGTCTGCTCACACCCCTAGCCTGGGGGGCACTGGCAGCAGTCTGCTCACACCCCTAGCCTGGGAGGCACTGGCAGCAGTCTGCTCACACCCCTAGCCTGGGAGGCACTGGCAGCAGTCTGCTCACACCCCTAGCCTGGGAGGCACTGGCAGCAGTCTGCTCACACCCCTAGCCTGGGAGGCACTGGCAGCAGTCTGCTCACACCCCTAGCCTGGGAGGCACTGGCAGCAGTCTGCTCACACCCCTAGCCTGGGAGGCACTGGCAGCAGTCTGCTCACACCCCTAGCCTGGGGGGCACTGGCAGCAGTCTGCTCACACCCCTAGCCTGGGGGGCACTGGCAGCAGTCTGCTCACACCCCTAGCCTGGGAGGCACTGGCAGCAGTCTGCTCACACCCCTAGCCTGGGAGGCACTGGCAGCAGTCTGCTCACACCCCTAGCCTGGGAGGCACTGGCAGCAGTCTGCTCACACCCCTAGCCTGGGGGGCACTGGCAGCAGTCTGCTCACACCCCTAGCCTGGGGGGCACTGGCAGCAGTCTGCTCACACCCCTAGCCTGGGGGGCACTGGCAGCAGTCTGCTCACACCCCTAGCCTGGGGGGCACTGGCAGCAGTCTGCTCACACCCCTAACCTTGGAGGCACTGACCTTATGAATGAACACTCCCACCTACAGACAGCAAGCAGCATTGGAGGACCAGCAGTCACTGGGCTAATGCACAACTAGATTACAACCTTTCTGTCTGGGGAGGGCTTGGTATTGTATTGTGGCAGCTGTATACAAATGTCCTTTCTGGTGATTGGATCAGACAGTGCACGTTCACACTGTGCTGACCCAGCCTCCATAGGGTAGAACCAAGAAATGGAACCTTGCAGAAGCAGTTCTTATCCAGTCTTCTGTACGCTAAATGGATTACTTGATCAAACCAGATTATATACAGCCTTTAGTCACTCGGTATCAGTATGATGTAGACTAGGGAGTCCAATGAAACGTATACGTGCCCCTTGGCATGCTCACCAAAATGGATTCTAGGAAACAAGCAAGAGCAGCTGCACATGATATGTCTGCTGGAATCTTCCAGCTATGTGTGCACACTGAGAAAGCAGCAGAAGGCATTGTCTCAGGTATCAGCTGTACTGTGGCAGGCACAACCCATAATCCTCTGCTCGGGGAATGACAGCCCTGTCCCTTTGAGGTTGGAGGGGAGGAGTTATGGGCTTTATTTACTCACCTCCTAGCAAGACTATCTCCCTGTGACAGCACAACAAAGGGTGGCAGGATCATGGCACATAACGGAGATGGGCAGGCAAGTAAAGAGTGCACAGTGTGCTGTTCTTTTGGCTGTGCACAGGTTGTGTGATGTTGGGATGGATCTGTTCTAGATTTTACAATAGAGGGGCTTATTTCCTGCAATCTGTAATGGGATCCCAAGTCCAGGATTGACAATTTATAGGATGTGCTGCCTGGTAATGTAAATGTTGGTATCCTACATGCTGCGTCATTGCTGTAGACTGAGCATGGATGTGTGGATAGATCAGCTGTGTTTTCTGTTCTCTCACTTTTAATATGACCATATGGTGCACATGAAATCAAGGGCTTATTATTAAGATTTTAGTCCAGGTTTCCTAAAGACTGAAACATCATTATTAGGAAACCGCAGTCATGTTAAAATGTTGCAGTAATCAACATTAAATGTTGATAATACATGTAAAGTACACGCTGGTCATCCTCGAAAAAAGTTTTGGTTTGCATTACATTTAGGGCAGGCGCAGACGACCGTATGTTCTCCATCAGAGAAAAACGGTGCAACTATGCTAATCAGATTCTGATCTGAGATTGGCATCCATTTTTCTAGGATGTGGAGAATTTAAAAAAAAAGTTTCTCCATTCAGACTGTTCTTGAAAATTGCCATCTGATTATTGGAAGCAGTTCATGCATGCTGCGATATTATTCATCTGAACATTTGGAGGAAAAAATCAGATATGTGCACAGCCCAATAGAATAACATTGATCCTAGTGCGATCCGATGTTTTGATGGATCGCACTCATACCGAAACTACATTGTCTGCACGAGCCCTTAGTGTAAGTTGCTAATATGGAAAGTCAGATTAATTAATTATTTCATTTTCCCCCAGTTAGGTTCTATAATGAATTAAGATTTGTATTTTTAATCTTTTAGGTCTGTTTGGTTGCCCAATTCTGAATGCAGCATGTGACACTCGCTGATTTTAGCAGACTGCCTCTTATATATTTTTTATGTCACAGTTGTGGAACGTTTACAGCCAGCAGTTGGGAAGATTTAACATATTTTCCCCCTTACCACAACAGCACCACGAGAGAGAGGGTACACTACTGGGAATGGAAACCTGGAGATAAAAAAAGAAATGTCTCCTTCCCTAGCGTCAGTGCTTTCTTGTCCCTATGGGACATACCTGGAAGTAACTGCCGTGCTGCTGGAGCTCCTTTTTTGACTTGCCTTAGAGAACACTCTAAGGCCGGTATCACACGTCCTGATATTTCTGGTAGTGGGAAAAAAAAAACGGTACCGGAGATGACAGTGTCCGTGTGTGCAATACTTGCGGCACGTGTGGCCGCATCAGTACCACACGGACAGGTGCCAGGGAAGAAGCACTGCAATAAGAGCTGTTCCCTGGTGCCGGGTGCTGAAGATGGCTCTCACCATTCTCCCCTACTCTGCTGGTGATCAGTGAGAACAATGACAGCTGTTGTCGCTAATAACAGTGACAACAGAAGAGGCTGATTGGAGGATTCATCACCCACCGCCTGCCCTATAAGTAAATAAATAAAAGAAAAAAACAGCGTGGGTTCCCCTGTATTTTCTATAACCAGCCAAGCAAAACTCACAGCTGGGGTCTGCAACCTTCAGCTTCAGCAAGGCTGGTTATCAAGAATAGAGGGGTCTCCATGCTGTTTTTTGAAATTATTTAAATAAGTACCGCCCTCATTTTTGACAACCAGCCTTGCTAAAACTGACAGCTGGGGGCTGGTATTATCAAACTGGTAAGGAGCCATTGATATAGGCACACCCAGCCTAAAAATAGCAGCCCGCAGCTGCCGAGAAAACGCACATCTATTAGATGAGCCAATTCTGGCTCTTTGCCCGGTTCATCCCACTTGCCCTATAGCAGTGGCAAGAGGGGTTCATATTTGTGGAGTTGATGTTACCTTTGTATTGTCAGATGACATCAAGCCCACGGGTTAGTAATGGAGAGGCGTCTATAAGACACCTATCCATTACTAATCTTATGGTTACATGGTAAATAAAGACACAGCCAAAATAAAGTCCTTTATTAGAAATAAAACAAAACACAGTTTTCCATTTTTATTTAAAAATAGAAAACACAGTTAGGCTACGTCCCCACGGTCAGCGGTCAGAAATGAGCAGTGCTTTAGACGCAGAACATGTCTGCTCTGTCCAAAGCACTGCTGGCTTTTGAACGCAGGTGATTCCGCATGTGGATTGGTGATATTTATCTTGCAGGGACTGAGCGTCTCCACAAGATAAATAGACCTGCTGCAGTCTAGAATTATGCGCTGCATGTCTGTCTCCACAGGGAAGCCGGTGGCATCTGTGCACTAATAGTGGAGATGGGATTTCTTGAAATCTCATCCACTGTGCTGTAACATCTGGCCACTGCGTTTTGGGCGCCGTGGATGTACGCAGCGTCCAACCCGCAGCATTTACTGACCGTGGGAACATATCCTTATACTCAATAAATATATATATATATATATATATATATATATATATATATATATTCCACTGGCGCTAGACACAAGGTTCTTTGGGGGTTCTAGCTGCCTGTTTGGGTGACAACAACCACCTGTTGTCTAGAAGTAAAAATTAGAATAAAAATAGTAAAAGTCCAAAACGGGTCTAAGAAAACAGTCGCTATGCCACTAGTGGTATAGCAAATCCTCAATAAAAAAGAACGTATGTTCTCATATGGAAGTGTTCCAAGGGCGAGTACAGACCCTTACCTGATAGACCTGACCATGGTACGGAGGTGACGTCACTACCTTAACTAGTAGCGGTATGCACCGCGTAGGTCAACCGGCAGTGATTCTTGCACGCTTGCCACCGGCCGGGGCAGCGTTCGTTCATTATCACTGCCCAAACAAAGCCCCTTCCAGCACTTTTGAACTTCTTCGCAATTGTCATCCTTGGACCAACATGAAGCAGGTCAGTGGATAGTATCTCCTGGAGCGATCACCTGCTTGAACCAGCAGCACAGTCTGATTGACACCACCGCACCCAGCTTTCCACAGAAGTCTTCAAGGTGTGACTTTCCTAACATCCAGTGCAACCAGCTTTTCCAACATTGATCGTTAGGCCGGGATCACACACAGCGAGATACGGCCCAGTCTCTCTCACAGGTTAAAACCAAGCTCTGGCATCGGTACTCCAGAGCGGAGCGTGCAGCTCCATGTATTGCTATGCGGCCGTATCTCGCTGTGTGTGATCCCGGCCTGACCTATTTTCTCTTTACATCTAATACACCACCAGCAGCACAGCCAGATTGCTACCACCACACCCAGCTCTCCACAGCAGTCATTATGGTGTAGCTTTCCTAACAGCCAGTGTACCCAGCTTTCCCAACATTGATCGCTATCCATCTGCTTTCTACAATCAACGCACTGTGCCAGTAACAACTTACATTAACTAAGGTAATTCCTTAATTGCAACCAATTACATGGTATAAAATATCATTTTTAGCAGTGGCACTTAAGGCACCAGATCATTAGTAAAATTCACTGGGTTAACCCAGGGACCTTATATCTATTTTATCTGAGTCATTATATACAATTTTTTGTGTTCACTTTATACTCTGGAATTTCACCAAACTTTTGGCGTTATAACTGGCACACCGCTGCCCTAATTTATTGTGTGGACCTAGTTGTTTCCACTTCTTCCACCTTCCGGTAATATTAAATATATTTTCCCACATCGTGGTTTCAAGAACGGTATTGCTACTTGAACCAGCAGCTCAGTTAGATCGACACCACTGTACCCAGGTTTGCACAACAGTTATTAGGGTGTGGCTCTCCTAACAGTCAGTGCACCCAGCTTTCCCAACATTGATCGGCATCTATTTTCTCTTTACAACCAACGCCTCATCAGCAGCACAGCCAGATTGCTACCACCACACCCAGTTTTCTACAGCAGCCATTATGGTGTGGATCTCCTAACAGCCAGCGCACCCAGCTTTCCCAATAGTGGTTGCTATCCATCTTCTCTCTACAACCAACGCCCTGTGCCAGGAACAACCTACATTCACTAAGGTAATTCTTTTAATAATTTCACGGTATAAATATTGCTTTTAGTAGTGGCACTTAAGGTACTGGATCATTGGTAAAATTCACTGGGTGACCCAGGGACCTCATATATATTTTATCTGAGTCATTATATGCAATTTTTTGTGTTCATTTTTACTCCTGGTATTTCACCGGACTCTTGGTGACACCACTGGCACACTGCTGCCCCAATCTATACCTTTATTGTGTGGACCTAGTTGTTTCCACATCTTCCACCTTCTGGTGATATTAAAAGTACTTTCCCACAACGTGGTTCTAAGAGCGGTATATTCTTGTATACTGGCCCTTGGAACACTTCCATATCAGGACATACGTTCTTTTTTTCTTGTGGATTTGCTATACCACTAGTGTCATAGCGACTGGTTTCTGAGCGCCGTTTTGGACTTTTACTATTTTTATATCCTTATACTCTCCTAATGCCTAATTCCACCAAAGCAATCGTCTTCTGTAATAAAACAAAATCAACAATATCCCTCACCTGTCAGTCGTTCTGTCCCACGCTGTAATCCATGTCTGGGGGATAAATAGTTTTCAACCTGGACGGTGCCAAGATGCGACTGTCCAGCCTGAGAACCACTGATGAATGAGCGCAGCATCATTGACCAGCGGTGACATCGTCGAGGTTCCGCCAGACAGTGAGGCTACGTTCCCAGCAGGGCTGAACTGTATTGACCTCAGCACCGTGGGAAAAGTCAGTGATCAGGTCACCACAGTTCAAGCTCAGTGAGTTCACAGCAGATCACGTTGAGGAGCCGCTGATGGGAGTATTCATCAGCCGCCGCCTGCGCTATAAATGAAAAACCCAGCGTGGGTTCCCCTGTATTTTCTATAACAGCCAGGCAAAACTGACAGCTGTGGGCTACAACCCTCAGCTGTCAGTGTTAGCAAGGCTGGTTATCAGGAATAGAGAGGTCCCCACGCTGTTTTTTAAAATAAAGCTTGAGAACTTATAGCACACAATGTACGTGTTTTGTAACATACTTTTTGCATAGGTAAGTGTAGGCAATTATGTTTTTCCATACAATTGCGGAGAAAGAGCACCAGCTTGTTGGATGCCAAAAGGGTATTCTTGTGTTGGGTAAATGGAAAATTTCTTGGTCACATGCCGTATACTGAACATACACTGCAGTGGAGTTTGAATATATCCTTTTAGCTTTTCTGCTGCTCTATCTTTATTTGTGAGCTGTTTGTGCGGTGTTAGGCCTCTTTCACACTTCAGTTGTTTGGCGTCAGTCTAAAACCGCCAGTTTCCTCAAATAACAGATCCGTCATTTTTTTTGGGGCGGATCCGTTATTTTCCCATAGACTTGCATTGGCGACGGATTGTGACGGATGGTTGTCAGTTCCATCCGTCATGCGACGGATCCGTCGAAATTTGGCAGGCGTTGTCTAGACATAGACGGACATTGAAACGTTTTTTGTCAACGCCGAAATGACGGTTCGCGGCGGATCCGTCGCGACCGTCATTTCGGCGGATCCGTCGCCCCAATCCGTTTTTTCAATTGCGCATGCTCCAAAAAGTAGATACTTTTCCCAGACAACCCCCAAGTAACGGATCCATCAAAAAAACGGATCCTTTGGAACCGTTTTCTCAACAATTGTGACGGATCCGTCGATCCGTCACTATGTCGGAAGTGACTGACGCCAAACAACTGAAGTGTGAAAGAGGCCTTATCACCAGTGTTTCTTTGCTTCCAATTTTTTTTTGTACTGTAGATGACAAAGCATTATTGCTAAAGGTTATCCTGCATTTTGATTTAGTTCTTGTTTTTGTTTTCCAGGAAGGAGTTAAATTATAAGTGCTATGAAAAAAACAACAAATCCTCAGTCATGCATACCAGGTAGTTTTTCTACTTTTTATGTAGTTTTTAAGCCTTCTAGAAACACTTTATGGCTTCTCCAAATTTAACACAAAATGCCTCTGTAATGATTCCTGCAGTCTCAGAATTACCCAACCCCCTGATTAGAAGCCCTCATAAACAGAGCACATTTGCAAATCAGGTTTTGTCTGATGTAACTAATCTGGAGACTAGCCTGTCATGAAAACAAACACATTAAGGGTATGTGCACACGTCAGGATTTCTTGCAGAAATTTCCTGAAGAAAACCGGAAATTTTCTGCAAGAAATCCGCATTTTTTTTTGCGGTTTTTTTCCAGGTTTTTTCGCGTTTTTTTTAGCATTTTGCAAGCGAAATTAGCTTGCAGAATGCTAAAGTTTTCCAAGCGATCTGTAGCATCGCTTGGAAAACTGACTGACAGGTTGGTCACACTTGTCAAACATAGTGTTTGACAAGTGTGACCAACTTTTTACTATAGATGCAGCCTATGCAGCATCAATAGTAAAAGATAGAATGTTTAAAAATAATAAAAAAAATAAAAAAAAAATGCTTATACTCACCTGCAGACAACCGATCTCCTCAGCGGCGTCCGTTGTCCTATAGATGGTGTGTGTGTGCAGGACCTTCCATGACGTCGCGGTCACATGACCGGTCTCGCGACCAATCACAAGACCGCGACGTCATCGCAGGTCCTTCACCGCACACCAGCTATAGGAACCGAAGCGGCAGCATGCACCGGAGAGGCGGGAAGACTCCGGAGGCCATCGAAGGTGAGTATATCACTATTTTTTATTTTAATTCTTTTTTTTTGACCAATTATATGGTGCCCAGTCCATGGAGGAGAGTCTCCTCTCCTCCACCCTGGGTACCAACTGCACATAATCTGCTTACTTCCCGCATGGTGTGCACAGCCCCGTGCGGGTAGTAAGCAGATCAATGCACTCCTAGGTGTGCGGAATCCCCGCAATTCCGCAATTTTAATGAACATGTTGCTTTTTTTTCCGCGATGCGATTTTTTTGCGGAAAAAAATGCAACATTTGCACAAAAAATGCGGAATACCCTGTAAATAATAGGAGGCATATGTTAGCGTTTTTTTCGCGTTTTTATCACCTTTTTATAGCGAAAAAACGCGAAAAAAACGTGAAAAATCCTGAACGTGTGCACATGGCCTAAATGCCTAGACTGACTTGGGTTTTTTTTATCTTTGTTTGATTGCAAGTCAGAAATATGGCCAAAAAGTAGTCCAAGTTACCAAACGTTATTAGAAGAGATCATTACCTTGCACAACAATAAGAAAAAGTTACAAAAAGCTAGAAATTGAATGTTTCTAGAAATATAGATGAAAGCATAGTTTAAGTTAAAAGGGGTTGTCCATGCTTTTCAGAAAAGTATTCACTCTGTATGACTGCAGACTTGTGAATCCTCACATCTTGTGCACACAGCTGGAGTCGAGTGTTATTAGCATATCGCATCCAATGTTATACGCTAGTGTCACTCCGACCTAAGAGACTAGTCGACATATTACGGCAAGTATGACCTACCCACTCGCATAGGGACTGTAGGAGAATTATGACAAGTGTTTTCATCACACACTGTTATGATTCAGAAGTCTATAGGCAGATTGAGTGGCTGCAGACACTACCTGGAAGTTCCAAAAACAAGAAGTTGTCACCAGATTGCTGAGGAGGCAGGTGGTTGGAAACCCTTAAGTGACTGCAGCAATATTTGGTGGCAGTGTATACTGAGGTTTCAGCGTATACCTCAAAGTCCACCAAGGATTGGTGTCAGAAGAAGTCCTGGAAAATCCTGGAGTGGCCTGCAATATTTTCCTGACTTGATCCCCATAGAAAATCTTTGCTGGGATTTGAAGAAAGTGGTTGCTGCACACAAACCGAAAAACATTAGAGAACTGTCAACGGTCATTGTTGAATGGGCTAAGATTCCGCAGGAACACTGCCAGAAACTAGTGTCTGGTATGCATCACGTTTGCAGCAGGTCAAAAAAGCCAATAGGGCTCTTCTAAGTACTAAAGAGGCTTGTCATGAAGGGGGTGAATAATTCTGAGACTGCCGTGTTCAGTAAAAGTGGCATTTTGTGATGAATTTGTTGAAACCACTTTTCATATTATGTGTGTGGAGATATTTAAATTCTTCTTGTTTCTTTGGTTTATTGCAAACAGAAGAAATAGTGTATGTTTTGCAAATAAATCTAATTTACTATGGAAGGTGAATAATGTTGTACCTTGATAGACATCATTAATTGACATGTCAGCAGACTCTTTCAGCACTACAGTCTTAAGATTTGGCCCACAACATCAAACAACCATTCCTGAATCTAAAATTAAAATATTACGCTCGTTTTCCCATCCTATGGTACAAAAGGAGCCTTCTTTAAGTTACACGTAATTCATTCCCAGCGACACCTTCTGTGAACACGAAGTCTTATCTGGATAATCCTCAACAGCTGATATCGCATATACTCTTGCTGACTGTCCTCTACCGGTATCTCATGTCTTGTTACTCCCTTGCTTGAGCGAACCGCAATAAAGCATTCATTACCACTTTCATATTATATTCATGAATGAAAGGCCATAAAGCAATTTGTTTCACCACTTTATATACCTGTAATTGGAGATTTTTTGTCAAACAGTGTCATCATTATAGCTCTTGAGTATCAGGCTATGGGGATAATGTTCGGAAATCAATTGCCTATGGTATAGTGTGAATGGTACTGGGCACATTAACAATGCAAATTGCAACTGGAACCAAAACTGTTTACTTTTTTATTAGACAGCATTTACTTAGGCCGGTTTCACACGTCAGTGGCTCCGGTACGTGAGGTGACAGTTTCCTCACGTACCGGAGACACTGACACACGTAGAACCATAAAAATCAATGCATCTGTGCAGATGTCATTGATTTTTTGCGGACCGTGTCTCCGTGTGCCAAACACGGAGACATGTCAGTGTTCGTGGGAGCGCACGTATTACACGGACCCATTAAAGTCAATGGGTCCGTGTAAAACACGGACCGCACACGGACATTGTCCGTCTGCAGTCCGTGTGCGTGCAGGAGACAGCGCTACAGTAAGCGCTGTCCCCCCCACATGGTGCTGAAGCCGCCATTCATATCTTCTCTGCAGCAGCGTTTGCTGCAGAGAAAATATGAATAATAGTGTTTAAAATAAAGATCTATGTGTCCGCCGCCCCCCCACCCCCTGTGCGCCCCCCCCGCTGTTCAGAAAATACTCTCCCGCCTCCCTCGCAGTGTTCTGTGCCGGCCGCCCCTTCTACTGTATGCGGTCACGTGGGGCCGCCGATTAGACTCATGAATATGTGGCTCCACCTCCCATAGGGGTGGAGCCGCCTATTCATGAGTGTAAATGAGCGGCCCCACGTGACCGCATACAGTGGAAGCCGCGGCCAGACCAGGAAGCAGCGACAGCCAACGAGGGAGCGGGTGAGTATTTTCTGAACAGCGGGGGGGCGCACAGGGGGTGGGGGGGTGGCGGACACATAGATCTTTATTTTAAACACTATTATTCATATTTTCTCTGCAGCAAACGCTGCTGCAGGGAACATATGAATCGCGGATTCAGCACCAGATGCTCGTACGTGTGGTACCCAGCACGGTGCGTGTGGTACCCAGTGGGCACACGGGCGGCACACGTGTGCCGCAAGTGTGCCACACTGATGTACACAAGAAACATAGGGGCACACGGACACGGATAATTCCGGCACCGATTGTTTCCGGTACCGGAATTATCTGGACGTGTGGGACAGCCCTTACAGTGTAAAGTCCAAATAAAATCTGGGGACCTCATGATGAATTATCACACATTATCTAGTAAAGGCGAACCATGAAAATTCAGATGTTTTCATATATTCTTTCCATTGTCTGAATGTTTATTAGCAATGGAAACAGGAAAAGACTAACAGGATTTCTGGGTTGGGAAAAATGGGTAATTTTCTCATTGCAGTTATTTTATATTTAAACAACAAAGCATGTTCATATTAATGGGATGAGTACAGTAGGCTGCTGCCAGACTACCCTAGAAGTGGAAACAAATATAAAAGTACAGTATTTGGCACTCAAGAATATAATGAAAAAATAATAAATAGGTACATTCAGGTTTTTTGTTTTTTTTTGTTAGCAATCCAAAATCCAATGTTGCTATATTTTCAGCTCCAATATCTGGACATTCATCAGATGCTACAACAAGAAAATAATTGCAAAATCAATATACATATGAGGAAACAAACAAGAGATATGTACAATAGAAAAATATATATAATAGTAGAATACCCGCGGCTTTGCATGTGGAAAATATGTTAAATTGTTGGTTATGGTAGCTAAAGCAAAATTTTCAGTATCTCCCTGAAATTGAAATTTTTCGAGTGCTACAGTAAAAAAAATTTTTCCACTTTAAATTTTTATTAATTTGGCATTTTACTAATTTGTAGTAACAATGATGTGAGCTACAACTTTTTTTTTTTAATGTCAACATTTTTATTGATTTTACATATTAAATACATATTATGTAGTATAAATTATTACAACTATTTTTTTAACAATTTTTTATCAAAAATTAAAATTTATGCACCATACACAAACATATAAAACATTTAAACCCAATTAACAACATAGTGAAACCCTTCCCCCTCCCTCCATTGTAATCTATAAGTACCGTATTTTCCCGAATATAAGGCGCACTTTTTTCCTCCCAAAATGTGGAGAAAAATGGGGGGTGTGTCTTATAGTCTGGATGTATGGGCTCTGGCTGTGGTGGGGAGGTGGGGGATAGGTTTCGGTGGAGCATTGGGTCACAGGAGGCTGGATCCGGCAGATCCGGCTAACTCCTGTGCCCGCAGCTAAAGAAAAATGAATATGAACTGCATTCCATGCCCATGGGCATGGAGGGCAATAAATATTCATTTTTTTTCTGGCATTTGGTATGATTGGCCCTATTATGTTGCTGGTATGATTGTCCCATCCTTTTTCTTTTACAATTGGCCCCATCCCGTTCCTGGTATGCATGGCCCCATCAGGAAAGATTTAAAAAAACAAACAATACAATCACCTTCCTCTGCTCCCTCGTAGTCGCAGCGTCCTGCTCCGGTGCCAGCAGTTGCTTAATGCTTGTAAGCAGTGGTGAGTATTTATTCCTCTTCAGTAGCGCACAGTGTCAGCCGGAGCTTTCCTGCTGCTGCTGGAGGTCACGGGTGCCGATACTTAAGAGAAATTAATATTCAGAATATTAATTTCTCTTAAGTATCGGCACATGTGACCGCCGCAGCAACAGGAAGCTGCTGGATGACACTGCGTGCTACGGAAGAGGAATTGATACTCACCGCTCTCTGCGATGAACGGTCCCGGTGAGTATTCTAGCAGCTGTGCTCTTGCTTGTGAGCAGCGCATGGGGCCAATCATACCAGCAACAGGATGAGGCCAATCATACCAGCAACAGGATGACGCCAATCATATCAGGAACAGGATGGGGCCATTTATACCAGAAAAGTGATGGGACCAATCATACCAGGACCTTGATGGGGACAATCATACCAGGATAAGGATGAGGGGGCCATGCATACCAGGATAGGGGATATTAAGTACAGAATTGACCATTTATTTGCTTCAATTTTTTTCCCCTACTTTCCTCCTCTAAAACCTAGGTGCTTCTTATGGTCCCGTGCGTCTTATAGTCCGAAAAATACTGTAGTTCACGGACAAAATAGTACAATTGGTTTACAGTTAAACAACTATCTATTGTAGTGCTTTTTGGTAAACAATGTTTCTGGTTTTACCTTCAGGTGCATATATGAAAGGATTTTTGGGATTACCCACTCTAGAGAAAGCACGTATAACTGTCCATGTGAAAAACACGGGCTCTCCAAACTAATGCCGGCTACTTTAAGTGATTGACCTTGTGCTTTGTTTATAGTCATAAGAAATGCAAGTCGGATTGGCAATTGCAAACGCTTAAAATTGAAGGGCATGTCGCTTGGTAGCAGAGGAATGCGCGTAATGAAAACATTTGCTCCCTTAGAGTTTCCCATAAGAATAGTGGCTTCAATAACATTGGACATGAGACTCTTAATGCGCAATCTTGTGCCGTTATGCATTTTTGGTGGGTCAAGGTTCTGAGGCAAAATTATTGTGGCTCCTATTTTTAAAGTGAGCTTATGCGGTAGCATTCCAAGAGGCTCCAAAGAATTCAGGAACTCCAATGGATACATTACGGCTTGTTCACTCTCCATGACTGACTCAATCGACATGTATGTGGTCGCTAGACCATGCAGCCTTCCCTGAATTAGTAGATTTATGGAGCTGACACTATCATTTTCAGGCGCTAGGACTGCATGGTCACAAAGCCACTGGTGGTTGTTCAAATTGTTAAAAATATCAGGGAAAACTTGATCAATAAGTTCCATTACCGAAGATGTCATTTCACAAAAATCTTCCAAAAAGGAAATGAGACCAGTAGTGGAATCAGTAGGGAACCTGTCATTTCCAATGAATAGTAGCTGGTGTGGAAATTTGTCCGCAGTTGTATTTCCCATCAAATGAACCCACATATTAGTGGTAAGAGTTTGTTTCTGTACATGTATCCACAGATAAGAAGATTTTAGTCAGGCATTCAGCTCATCCGCTGGTGTTGCTCCCTTAAGAACAGGTAATGTCTGGCAGAAGTCACCTACAAAAATTACAACAATTCCCCCCATTAAACGATCAGTTCCCTGCAAATCTTTCAAGGTGCGTTTAAGGGCCTCGACCACTTTCTTCCCAAACAATTACTTTGCAAGTTTGTAAAGGTCAATCCTAGTGCTGAATGAGCTGTGCGCCCTCCATCTAAAAGAGTGGCCGCAATCCCAGATAATGCAACAGCCAAGGCAATGTCATTGTTTGAGCGAATTTCTGCAAGCAGCAAATTAATTAAAAATGTTTTACCAGTACCTCCTGATGCATCTAGGAAAAAGTCTGGTAGATTTGGTGCTGGTAAACCTAATTCTATTAGGCTGTGTGCCCACGTTGCGTTTTTATGCATTTCTGCTGCGTTTTTTGCCGCAGCGGAAACGCTTAAAAACTGCATTCCCATGCAATCCCATGGGATTCCGCAGTTGCTGTGTCCATGCTGCGGACTTTCCCGCTGCGGAATTGCATAGCGGTAAAATCCGCAGCATGTTCATTATTTCTGTGGAATCGTGGGCGATATGGGCAGTATGCGTAAAGTGAGCGCTTCATGTGCGGATGGTACCCAGGGTCTGCAGGAGAGGAGACTCTCCTTCAGGCCATGGGATCCATATTTCTGTAAAAAAAAGAAATAAAAAATATGGATATACTCACCTTCTGATGGCCCCCAGAGTCCTCCTGCCTCTTATCAGTGAACGGAATATACCGGGAGCGCCGCTGAGGAGATCGGGGGCCGTCGGAAGGTGAGAATAACCATATTTTTTTTTTTTATTATTATTTTTAACATTCTATCTTTTACTATTGATGCTGCATAGGCATCAATAGTAAAAAGTTGGTCACACAAGTGTGACTAACCTGTCAATCACTTTTCCAAGCAATGCTTCAAATCGCTTGGAAAACGCAAGCATTCTGCAAGCTATAAACGCTTGCAAAACGCTTGTGTTTTGCGGGAAAATGCATGTGAATTCCGCATGCATTTTACCCATGGCAGGGAGTTGCGAAAATGCTGTGGACATTTCTGCAGCATTTCTGCAACGTGGGCACATAGCCTTAGAGTTTTACTATTGATAGATATACACTACCGTCCAAAAGTTTACGGTCACCCAGACAATTTAGTGTTTTCCATGAAAACACATAATTTTATTAATCAAACGAGTTGCCAAATGAATTTAAAACCTACTTCAGACATTGACAAGGTTCAAAAAAAGATTTTTATTTGAAATAATAATTTTCTCCTTCAATCTTTGCTTTCGTCAAAGAATGCTCCCTTTGCAGCAATTACAGCATTGCAGACCTTTGGCATTCTAGCAGTTAATTTGCTGAGGTAATCTGGAGAAGTTTCACCCCATGCTTCCAGAAGCCCCTTCCCACAAGCTGGTTTGGCTTGATGGGCACTTTTTGCGTACCATACGGTCAAGCTGCTCCCACAACAGCTCAATGGGGTTGAGATTTGATGACTATGCTGGCCACTCCATTACAGATAGAATACCAGCTGCCTGCTTCTTCCCTAAATAGTTCTTGCATAATTTGGAGGTGTGGTTTGGGTCATTGTACTCTTGTAGGATGAAATTGGCTCAAATCAAGAGCTGTCCACAGGGTATGGCATTGCAAAATGGAATGATAGCTTTCCTTATTCAATATCCCTTTTACCTTGTACAAATCTCCCACTTTACCAGCACCAAGGCAACCTCAGACCATCACATTAACTCCACCATGCTTGACAGATGGCGTCAGACACTCTTCCAGTATCTTTTTAGTTTTTCTGTGTCTCACAATTGTTCTTCTGTGTGATTCAAACACCTCAAACTTGGATTCGTCTGTGCATAACACTTTTTTCCAGTCTTCCTATGTCCAATGTCTGTGTTCTTTTGCCCATATTAATCTTTTCCTTTTATTAGCCAGTCTCAGATATGGCTTTTTTTTTGCCACTCTGCCCTGAAGGCCAGCATCCCGGAGTCTTCTCTTCACTGTTGACTTTGACACTAGCGTTTTGCATGTACTATTTAATGAAGCTGATTGAGGACCTGTAAGGCGTTGATTTCTCAAACTACAGACTGTAATGTACTTGTCTTGTTGCTCAGTTGTGCAGCGGGGCCTCCCACTTCTCTTTCTACTCTGGTTAGAGCCTGTTTGTGTTCTCCTCTGAAGGGAGTAGTGCACACTGTTATAGGAAATCTTCAGTTTCTTGGCAATTTCTCACACAGAATAGCCTTCAATTCTAAGAACAAGAATAGACTGTCGAGTTTCACATGAAAGTTTTTTTTGGGGGGCCTTTTTGAAAGTTTAATGGAACCAAAAAATTTAATGCTCCAGGTTCTCAGCTAGCTCAAAGAAAGGTCAGGTTTATAGGTTCTCAAATCAGCCAAACTGTTTTCAGCTGTGCAAACACCATTGCACAAGGGTTTTCAAGGGTATTATAACCATCCATTAGCCTTCTTACACAGTTAGCAAACACAAAGTACCATAAGAACACTGGAGTAATAGTTGTTGGAAATGGGCCTCTATACATCTATGAAGATATTGCATTACAAACCAGACGTTTGGAGCTAGAATAGTCATTTACCACATTAACAATGTATAGAGTGTATTTAGGAATCATTAAATGTTAGCTTCATTGGAAAAAAAACTGTGCTTTTCTTTCAAAAATAAGGAAATTTCTAAGTGACCCTAAACTTTTGAACGGTAGTGTACACCTTTCTTCTAACATCAAGAGGGCTTTGTTGAATATGTCAGCAGTGAAAATTAAGTCTAAGTCTAGATTAACTCTCCTTTGCACTCTAAGAATATCTTCACTAGGATATTCTTTGTATTTGTTCTAAAGCGCGCAGGGATTGGAAGGTGCGCAGGTTGTAATTATTATAGCGAACAGGTCTCTTAGTTGAGGTGGAAAGTGAGTGAGAGATGCTTCCTGCAATGTCATGTCTCAGTGTTGATCTTCTTCGATCAGATCATGCTTTTGGCATGCTTCTCTTTAAGTTTGAGACCTCTCTCTATCAACCATTTTCAAATCTGTGAAAGAAGTTGGCCCACGTACAGTGTGAAGCAGCAATCTGAGGTAGCAACGCTGCCTTGTTTGGATGCACTGTATACACACGTCCAAGAGCATCAAGTCCATCCCATCCTGGGACCTTTGCACCTTGTTTCCTCTTGCAAAATACTTTTCTCGATTTATTCCATAAACATACTGATTAACTAGTCATTAAACTGCGTTAAATCAAGACGTTTCCTTGTGTTTTTTTTAAATAAAAGATATTTCACCTTTATTTAAACATTTACAAATATACATACAAACACTAAAATAGTGTCTCTAACCAAAAGCAATTATCCACAGCAAGGTCAGCTAAAGCATATACAATAAATAGAAATAGAAGGTAAATTTGCAAATTCTTTTATGCTGCGAATTAGATATATATGAAATACTGGCTAAGGATACATACAATCATTCACATCATATCCTTGCTCATGGCTTATAAATTATATGGGACTGTCCCTGTTTAACTAGAGCAAGTTATAATCTAAAGTGCAAATGCGTAGATATTACGAGTACCAAAAGCCATATTGTATATGTATTAATTAATCTAAAGGAACAATCCCCAGTGGCCAAATAAGGAACATATATCTAAAGTGCATATGCATGATATACGTAACATCAGTAAACCAGCAGTCGTTTCTCAGACAGACTGCGTCTTGCAATTTACTCAAAGTAAAGATTTGCTATACCTAATCAATACATATTACCTGGATCTGTATGTTGCTTAACGTATATGGTGCCAAGTGACACGCTGCACCTCACAAAACCCTGACCCGCCTTTCGCGAGTGCTTCTTCCAGAGGGCATGTGGTTTATTTATTCCATGAATAATATTTTGGAACATCTGAATATAATAAAGTCCCTGCAAATGGATCTGCTTGACATAGGAGAAATGTTGTATTGGTTGGTCGCGCAGCTCTTTCCTCTGCATAGTTGGGAGTAAAATAAACTCGTTCATTTTCAAGATGGACACTGAGATGAACAGCAGTCAGATATCTTTCATGGATGGGAGAATTTAGTAATCGCCACACGGCTTCATTACTACTTGTATACCTTCCCATCTGATACAGCATAATCTCATGAGATGTACATTTTTGGATTCTCTAGCTGGAAAACTGCCATATCACTGCACTTGTTAACATATTTCCAAATGTATTTAATTGACTTAACAGAGTTACAATATTCTACGTTAATGTGCGCATCAAACATTTTTGAAAGCTGTGGAGAGTAAGGTACAACCCATCGATTATCTGTTTCAATATCTGTGTTTTGTTTAACCCTTTTTAGTTTCAATATGTTTATTTGAAATTTTTCAACATAACATAAACAATCTTCCACACAGAAGAAAAGGGTGAATTATTAAAAGATATAACAATTGCTAAATGGAAGACTCAACTTGACAAGGGGTAGACCAGACATATAAAGATACAAATACATCACGTACAAAGGGTAAGAACATCAGGGCAGTGAGTACCTGTACTGTCAGCAGAACAGTCAATGGCTACTGTTTAGAGGGCGATATTGTACATTGGGGTCATCCTTTTTAATCTGATTGTTGCAGTATATCCTCCCTGTTCAGGTTTCCATCTTCTGTAAAGAGGATAACCATCATCTCCTGTTTGTGTTTCTACAATCAAGTTGCGAGGATAATTTTTAGTACATTTTCCTTCCTTCATACAAGGCGATCTTGAGTTAAGTGGCCCACATGGGCCATGGATCATATTTTTAGAAATAGTTTTAAAAAGTACCGGGTCCTCTTCTGAATTTGGATGCTCAGCAGAAATAACACTGTCAATTTGATCAGGGCGTATCTTATCCTTTAGCCATATCAGTAAATGAGCATGTGGAAGACCTCTTTTTTTTTGCCACTCAATTAAATACATCCAACACTGACTTTCACCAAAAATGTAACACTTTGTAATTACGTCCGTGAGCTTGATCAGTTTTTGTTTAAAAACCCTTGATGTTAAATCATGTCGATCAGAGGGGCCCTGACAATTCAGAAGCTCTTCCCTTATCTTTGGCCAAGTTAAGGTACCGTCACATTAAGCGACGCTGCAGCGATATCGACAACGATGCCGATCGCTGCAGCGTCGCTGTGTGGTCGCTGGAGAGCTGTCACACAGACAGCTCTCCAGCGACCAACGATGCCGAAGTCCCCGGGTAACCAGGGTAAACATCGGGTTACTAAGCGCAGGGCCGCGCTTAGTAACCCGATGTTTACCCTGGTTACCATTGTAAAAGTAAAAAAAAAACAGTACATACTCACCTTCTGATGTCCGTCAGGTCCCTGGCCGTCTGCTTCCCACACTGACTGTGAGCGCCGGCCGGCCGTAAAGTAAAAGCAGAGCACAGCGGTGACGTCACCGCTGTGCTGTGCTTTACGGCCGGCCGGCGCTCACAGTCAGTGCGGGAAGCAGACGGCCAGGGACCTGACGGACATCAGAACGTGAGTATGTACTGTTTTTTTTTACTTTTACAATGGTAACCAGGGTAAATATCGGGTTACTAAGCGCGGCCCTGCGCTTAGTAACCCGATATTTACCCTGGTTACCATTGTAAAACATTGCTGGCATCGTTGCTTTTGCTGTCAAACACGACGATACACGCCGATCTGACGACCAAATAAAGTTCTGGACTTTCAGCAACGACCAGCGATATCACAGCAGGATCCAGATCGCTGCTGCGTGTCAAACACAACGATATCGCTATCCAGGACGCTGCAACGTCACGGATCGCTATTGTTATCGTTGCAAAGTCGTTTAGTGTGAAGGTACCTTTAGATTGCATGTATCTGTAATAAACAAATCAGGACGACCATATATCTGAACATATGTCATGGCGTCCTGAGCATACTCGCGTATATGTCTGGGACTTCAAGTAAATGTAGTCGGTAAAATAAACATACGCCCAATGTAAGCCACATTGCCATCATTAGCAACAGCATCCCTTAAATGAATGTATTCATCCACTCTTAAAGGGCCACTGTCACCCCCCCCAGGCGTTATAAACTAAAAGAGCCACCTTGTGCAGCAGTAATGCTGCAGTCTAACAAGGTGGCTCTTTTAGTTTTTGATTAAGTTATTACCGCAATAAAACGTTTTAAAAATTGGCCAAACGTACCAGCGATTGTACCGGGAGGCGGTCCGAAGCGTCCTCTATGAATCTTCAAACTGCCGTCACTCTTCTCTTCAGGGCCGATGGTACCCGCCCCCTTCGCGTTGTTGCTTCAAATCCGGCGCCTGCGCTGTGCGTGCCTGCCTGGGGCCTGCGCAGTCTTCTTTGGCCGTCATCACTCACACGCAGGGTGCCTGACTGCGTCTGTGCGGGCAGTGCGGCCGCCCTGTTACTGAATCCCCGCCCCGCACTGTGTTATTCATTATGCACACTGCGGGGCTGGCATTCCTGGGCATGCGCACTGCACTGCGCTGTTCAGGCCCTCCCCCATCTCGGACGTTCTCCCTTGTCTGACGTTCCCCCTGCTCCCCCGCCTTCCGGCATTATTTTCGGCTGCCAGATTCCAAAATCTGGTGAGGATTAGTGTATATGGCGGCAAGCTGCTGTGTGCTTTGTCTCTCTCTATGTGTTTGTATGTTTTAATGCAAATGCATATTTACACCAGCAGCAATGAAAATTTGGTACTTGTGTGGGTGGCCATAAATTACAAAGCACTGATGATCAATACTGTTTTTTGGGGGAGCATTATAGGTTTACATTGCGTTCGGGCAATACGTTTTGCGAATATAGCTAGCGTATTGCACCAGCGCAATGTCTTTAGCGGGATTGCTTTTGCCGATCCCGCTATCGCAGATCCACGATCTGCGCTAGCGAGGAACGGAGCTGGGACGCTGAAAGCAGCATCTGAGGTCCGACTGAAAATAACGGCACATCGCAAGGGCGTGCCTAAAAAATGGCATGCGCTAGCGATGCGATCCAGATCCTAAACACATTGCCGTCAATGGGTGCGCTAACGGACCCGTTGCATGGCGTAACTTGCGACAATCACGCCATGCAGCGTACTCCTTTAGCGTTAACCCATTAACGCTTAGTGAACCTATTCGTAACGCACTGAACATCACTAAAGGAGGAGGGGTCTGCATTATACCACATCAAAAAACAATAAACGTTGAGGGGTGACCATTATTACACCGTACTGCAGATCAATGCACGGTCAGGGGTCTGCATTATTATACCGCACTGATCATCAATAAACGGTGAGGGGGGATCATTATTATTCCGCACTATAGATCTATAAACGGTCATGGTGGAGCATTGAGTGGAGCACTTAAATACGTGGCACAGAAATACGTTGCACTGAAATACGTGGCACGTGGCACTGAAATACGTGACACGTGGCACTGAAATACGTGGCACTGAAATACGTGGCACGTGGCACTGAAATACGTGGCACTGAAATACGTGGCACGTGGAACTGAAATACGTGGCACTGAAATACGTGGCACGTGGCACTGAAATACGTGGCACTGAAATACGTGGCACGTGGAACTGAAATACGTGGCACTGAAATACGTGGCA
This sequence comes from Ranitomeya variabilis, assembly GCF_051348905.1. NCBI lineage: Eukaryota > Metazoa > Chordata > Amphibia > Anura > Dendrobatidae > Ranitomeya > Ranitomeya variabilis. The sequence goes on from NC_135235.1 coordinate 567,304,847, forward strand.
CTGAAATACGTGGCACTGAAATACGTGGCACTGAAATACGTGACACGTGGCACTGAAATACGTGGCACTGAAATACGTGGCACGTGGCACTGAAATACGTGGCACTGAAATACGTGGCACGTGGAACTGAAATACGTGGCACTGAAATACGTGGCACTGAAATACGTGGCACGTGGAACTGAAATACGTGGAACTGAAATACGTGGCACGTGGCACTGAAATACGTGGCACTGAAATACGTGGCACGTGGCACTGAAATACGTGGCACTGAAATACATGGCACTGAAATACGTGACACGTGGCACTGAAATACGTGGCACTGAAATACGTGGCACGTGGCACTGAAATACGTGGCACTGAAATACGTGGCACGTGGAACTGAAATACGTGGCACTGAAATACGTGGCACGTGGCACTGAAATACGTGGCACTGAAATACGTGGCACGTGGAACTGAAATACGTGGCACTGAAATACGTGGCACGTGGCACTGAAATACGTGGCACTGAAATACTTGGCACTGAAATACGTGGCACGTGGCACTGAAATACGTGGCACGTGGCACTGAAATACGTGACACGTGGCACTGAAATACGTTGCACTGAAATACGTGGCACGTGGCACGTGGTATTTCAGTGCCACGTGTCACGTATTTCAGTGCCACGTATTTCAGTGCCACGTATTTCAGTGCCACGTGTCACGTATTTCAGTGCCACGTGCCACGTATTTCAGTGCCACGTGCCACGTATTTCAGTGCCACGTGCCACGTATTTCAGTGCCACGTATTTCAGTGCCACGTGCCACGTATTTCAGTGCCACGTGCCACGTATTTCAGTGCCACGTATTTCAGTGCCACGTGTCACGTATTTCAGTGCCACGTATTTCAGTGCCACATGTCACGTATTTCAGTGCAACGTATTTCTGTGCCACGTATTTCAGTGCCACGTATTTAAGTGCTCCACTCAATGCTCCACCATGACCGTTTATAGATCTATAGTGCGGAATAATAATGATCCCCCCTCACCGTTTATTGATGATCAGTGCGGTATAATAATGCAGACCCCTGACCGTGCATTGATCTGCAGTACGGTGTAATAATGGTCACCCCTCAACGTTTATTGTTCTTTGATGTGGTATAATGCAGACCCCTCCTCCTTTAGTGATGTTCAGTGCGTTACGAATAGGTTCACTAAGCGTTAATGGGTTAACGCTAAAGGAGTACGCTGCATGGCGTGATTGTCGCAAGTTACGCCATGCAACGGGTCCGTTAGCGCACCCATTGACGGCAATGTGTTTAGGATCTGGATCGCATCGCTAGCGCATGCCATTTTTTAGGCACGCCCTTGCGATGTGCCGTTATTTTCAGTCGGACCTCAGATGCTGCTTTCAGCGTCCCAGCTCCGTTCCTTGCTAGCGCAGATCGTGGATCTGCGATAGCGGGATCGGCAAAAGCAATCCCGCTAAAGACATTGCGCTGGTGCAATACGCTAGCTATATTCGCAAAACGTATTGCCCGAACGCAATGTGAACCTATAATGCTCCCCCAAAAAACAGTATTGATCATCAGTGCTTTGTAATTTATGGCCACCCACACAAGTACCAAATTTTCATTGCTGCTGGTGTAAATATGCATTTGCATTAAAACATACAAACACATAGAGAGAGACAAAGCACACAGCAGCTTGCCGCCATATACACTAATCCTCACCAGATTTTGGAATCTGGCAGCCGAAAATAATGCCGGAAGGCGGGGGAGCAGGGGGAACGTCAGACAAGGGAGAACGTCCGAGATGGGGGAGGGCCTGAACAGCGCAGTGCAGTGCGCATGCCCAGGAATGCCAGCCCCGCAGTGTGCATAATGAATAACACAGTGCGGGGCGGGGATTCAGTAACAGGGCGGCCGCACTGCCCGCACAGACGCAGTCAGGCACCCTGCGTGTGAGTGATGACGGCCAAAGAAGACTGCGCAGGCCCCAGGCAGGCACGCACAGCGCAGGCGCCGGATTTGAAGCAACAACGCGAAGGGGGCGGGTACCATCGGCCCTGAAGAGAAGAGTGACGGCAGTTTGAAGATTCATAGAGGACGCTTCGGACCGCCTCCCGGTACAATCGCTGGTACGTTTGGCCAATTTTTAAAACGTTTTATTGCGGTAATAACTTAATCAAAAACTAAAAGAGCCACCTTGTTAGACTGCAGCATTACTGCTGCACAAGGTGGCTCTTTTAGTTTATAACGCCTGGGGGGGGGGGTGACAGTGGCCCTTTAAGTTTTTTGTTGGTTCAAGTGTATGTACAAAAGACTCTCACTTTCCACCTAGGCATACATATCAACTATAAAATGATGAAAATTGTAAAATGTGGTTAGAAGACCCATGTCTGATCATTATTTGGTAGGTATAAAAGTCCATAGCTGATATTTTTTTTATTGGTTGGCCTAGCAGCCTTGGGATCAGTCTGTGTTAGATTAAAGTGATAGCCATCTTGGCTATTTCAAAATATTATCGGATATTGCAGAGCATCATATGATCTATGTGTTTCTGCAATACGTTGAAGATTGTCGCTTCGTCACTGAATAATTATATCTCGGCTTTGAAAGTCCTGTCCAACCATTACAATAGCTACTTCGTTAACAGTGGTAGAATTAAATCGCCTTTTATGCTCGCCAACCGGTGTCTTGTCTGCTCTTATTACAACTTGATATTCATCACTTGGCATTCTTTCTAAGGCTATTTTGAAAAGGTTTACTAACTGATTGTGCTGATGGAAAAATCTTTTGCAAATTCAACACAATCTCTTTTTTTTGTCTCAAGTATAGCTTCACAGCGTCTATAAGCTTGCATTTGTTCGTCTCCCAAAAAATACTTTTTAAAAAACATTGGATCTTCATGTGCTCCAGGAAGCATTGAACCGATTTTGTGATATATTTGGCCCTGGACTTTAAAAGTTAGCATAAATCCTGCTTCCTGGAGTACAGCTGTCATACCAAAGGATGTCATCTGGAAAGATGAATTGTATCTCCTAATGTTTTGCAGAAAATGCTTGGACTCGGGAGTTGTTCCTGACATGTATGAAAGAAGTGGTTCAGGAGGTAGATCTAAAGGTGGCAAACTGACTTTGCCATTTGAGCAGCACATACCAGGCAATTCCAAGTTCTACTTCTTTGCTTGACAATGTTCGCATATTATGTCCATTTTGCCAGTTATGACTTTCTGATGCGACCTATAGTCTTGAATTGTGATATAGTGAAATGCTTCCACACTCAAATAAGCCTGCCTACATCTTTAAACACATTGCATATGTCGTACGCGGTCATTTTCTCAACGTTTATCCTTTTGTTCAGATGTTTCCATATTCCTTGCTTCAGCCTGACTTATCCAATTCTTGTGAAGACGACATTCCTGTTGCTCTGATGTTTCAGCTGCCTTACATTTAGCTTGTCTTGTCCGTTTCTTTTCGAGCCGCGAGTCACATTGTTCACTTGTCTAAGCTCTTTGACACAATTTTGCTTTCTTAGCTTTTGGATGAACTTGCCCAATAGATGGTCGTTTTTTGGGCGGCATTTTAAAAAACAGTCCTTAGTATTATGACCTTTAGTATTCACCTGACACTGATAAGAGATGTAATAGGATGAATAGTAAATACAGAGCAGCCCTCACACATTACTACTATGACCTGAAGGAGCTTACATCTCAATAATGAAAACCGCCTCACAGGCAGACTTATCTAGTTGCCCATAGCAACCAATCAGAGCTCAGCTTTCACTTTACCTCAGCAGCTTCAGTGATGAACGCTCCCTGTATAGTAAGCAATAATGGCAATCTTACTATGAGGCATTTTTCGCCTGACTAATATTGCTGCTCATTAATGTTCGTCCATGTGCGTAGGGTGCATCCATCAGAGTGTGTTTGCATGCGTGTGTGGTCCTTGCGTGCGTGCATGTGTGTGGTGTGCATATGGTATTTATAGGGTGGTGTTTTGGTATTTGTGGGGTGGTGTTTGTGTTGTGTCTAAAGTGGTCTTGTGTTTGTGTGGTGTGTTGTGGCATTTGTATGGTGTTGTGCTTGTGGATTGGTGTATGTGTGCTGTCTGTGTGATGTTTGTTTGGTGTCTGTGAAATGTTTGTGTGTTGTGTGTGGTGGTACGGCCCATTTATGTCATGTCGGACGCTGTTCACACTAGGGCGTCCGACAGACAGCGGTAATTCCTCATTCTTCCACTATATGCTCAGTGGCGCCAGCTAGATTGATCCAGATTGTCCGGGGTTAAACTGGCTGGTACTCGGGTTGGAGGCTTAGTCACGCCAATTGCCTTTAAATAGTTTTGCTGGGCTTTGGGCGTCGCCGATTATAGCTTGTGTCTTGTGCCTGGTGATCTCGGTCTGGAGTGGTGGTCTAGGAGAGGAAATATCGTATCTGGTGGTGTATTATCCTTCGTTATATTTCTCCTTCCTATATTTGTATTGTTTTGCCCTGTGCACATTATAGTGTTTTCCTGTGTGTCTGCGGCGTGGTGCGTTTTTAGTTTTCCTTGTCTGTGCTTTCTGTAGGGGATGGTGTGAGGTCTTATCACTGGGTGGCGGGTGGAGGTTTCAGCTTAGTACTGAAACAGGACTCAGGGTCAGGCCTGGCGGCCCAGACATGCACACCATCAGTGTAAACTCTGGGAGAAGGACAGACAGGGTTTCCCTATTTTGAGGGATATTGCAGGGGCCCGGGTAATCAGCTGTAGTCTACCCAGTACCCCCGTGACATTTTAGCAGTGACTCTTTGGCGCCGTCACTATAATCCGTCCCTGTCAGCACAACTGTTGTTTTCCCCTCAGCACTGTTACTTTCACCTTCACATTTCTCCATTTTATGTATAGGGCCTAACTTCAGGGGCCCCAATCTCATGATGGGGAATGCTAGCAAGATTTAACTTGCACAGTATTCTGCTTCTGTTGGTGGAGAGGGGGTGTGCCAAATTGCACCCAAATCAGGCGAGAACTGTGGATTTGTATAGAGCGGGCTACTACGGATTTCACATTTCCCCATTATATGTATAGGGCCTAACTTCGGGGGTCCCAATCTCATGACGTGGGGACGCTAGCGAAATGTAACGTGCGCAGTATTCCGCTCCTGTGGGTGGAGAGGGGGCGTGCCAAATTTCACCCAAATCGGGCGAGAACTGTAGATTTGTATAGAGTGGGCTACTACAGATTTTGAGTTTTATATATATAGATAGAGAAAATGTGACTTGGATAACAATTCCTGGCAATGGTATAAGTTGAACAATAGTTTGATAGAGAGCATATCTTATACAGTTCTGGCAAAAATTAAGAGACCACTGCAAAATGTTCAGTTTGTCTGATTTTTCTTTTTATAGGTATATTTTTGAGTGAAATGTACCCGTATTTTTCGGACTATAAGACGCACCGGACCATAAGACGCATCCCAAATTTGGGGTGAAAATTGCAGAAAAAAAGTTTTTTTATAAGATGGGAGTCCGTCTTATTGTCCGAATTTACAGTATCTTACCTGAGGGCTGGCGGTGGCAGAGCAGGGTCACAGGAGGCATGGTGTCGGCAGAGGTGGGGTGATGCAGTACGGCGTGCACATGAGCAGGGTCCCTTCCTACTTAGGTGGGCGACGCCACGGCCTGGTGTCCATTGGGGGGTTGCAGCAGTGGTGTGGCGACGGCAGAGGTGCGGGGATAATAAGCGGTATGGCGTGAGCAGGGTCCCTTCCACAGGTGAGGTGATGCAGCGGCCCGGTATCCAATGTGAGCAGCAAAGCCGGGTTAATCACCGGTTTCTCGGTGGCAAAATCGGCTTCAGGAAAATGGCCGCCGCGATCTCCATCTGCGCACGCGCGGCTTCCCGCGGCCATTTTCCTGAAGCCCCGGGAAGCAGAGCACTCCATCTGCGCACGCGCGGCATCAGGAAGATGGCCGCCACCACCGAGAAACCGGTGATTAACCCGGCTCTGCTGCTCACATTGGATACCGGGCCACTGCGTCACCTCACCTGTGCAAGGGACGCTGCTCAAGCCATACCGCTCATCATCCCCGCACCTCTGACGCCGCCGCACCTCTGCCGCCGCCAACACACCACTGCCGGTAAGCCTGCATTACGACTATAAAACGCACCCCCCATTTTCCTCACATTTTTTGGGGGGAAAAGTGCGTGTTATAGTCCGAAAAATACGGTAAGTTGTTCTTTTATTCTATAAACTTCTCACATGTCTCCAAATTTCCAAGCAATAAGTTTTGTATTTTTTTCTGACAAAGAAAAATGGTCAAAATTAAAAAAAACACAGTGTTTTCAGACCTCAAATAAAGCAAAGAAAACAAGTTCGTAATCATTTAGAAACAACAATACTAATGTTTTAATTCAGGAAGAGTTCAGAAATCAATATTTTGTGGAATAACCATGATTTTTAATCACAGCTTTCATGCGTCTTGGCATGCTTTCTACCAGTCTTTCACACTGCTTCTGGTACAAAAATGTAAGCAGTTCTTCTTTGTCTGATGTCTTGTGGCTATCCATCATCTTCTTGATTACATTCCAGAGGTTTTCAGTAAGGTTCAGGGCTGGAGACTGGGCTGCCCATGACAGGGTTTTGATGTGGTGGTCTCTTAATTTTTGCCAGAGCTGTAAATAGTGCATGCCACGTTAAAAGAAATTCTGGAAGTGGCTTATCTACCAAAGGAATAAACGATTGGCTCACTGTGCTACTGTGTTTCCGTAATTCTCATTCACTTCTATGGAAGTTATGGACAGTGTCAGCCTGCTCAACTGTTTCTTTAGCTCCAACTACTTGTGGACAGCGCATGATGACAAACATTCCCGTCGCAGCCATGGATTGTTGTGATGGGCATACCCTTTTATTATTATTGTTATTATTATTTATCTTTTATAGCGACATTTATTCCATGGTGCTTTATTTGTGAGGAGGGGCATACATAATAAAAACAAGTACAGTAATCTTAAACAATACAAGTCACAACTGGTACAGGAGGAGAGAGGACCTTGCCCGCGAGGGCTCACAATCTACGAGGGATGGGTGAGGATACAGTAGGTGAGGGTAGAGCTGGTCGTGCAGCGGTTTGGTGGATTGGTGGTTACTGCAGGCTGGAGGCTTGTCGGAAGAGGATGGTCTTCAGGTTCTTTTTGAAGGTTTCCATGGTAGGCGAGAGTCTGATATGTTGTGGTAGAGAGTTCCAGAGTAGGGGTGATGCGCGGGAGAAGTCTTGTATACGATTGTGGGAAGAGGAGATAAGAGGGGAGTAGAGAAGGAGATCTTGTGAGGATCGGAGGTTGCGTGTAGGTAAGTACAGGGTGACGAAGTCAGAGATGTATGGAGGACACAGGTTGTGGATGGCTTTGTATGCCATGGTTAGGGTTTTGAACTGGAGTCTTTGGGTAATGGGGAGCCAGTGCAGGGATTGACAGAGGGGAGAGGCTGTGGAATTGCAGGGGGACAGGTGGATTAGTCGGGCAGCAGAGTTAGAATAGACTGGAGGGGCGTGAGAGTGTTAGAGGGGAGGACACAGAGCAGGAGGTTGCAGTAGTTAAAGGGAACCTGTCACCAGTTTTTTTGCCTATCAACTAAAAATATCATCTAATAGAGTGTGAGCTATACATTCCCCAGCTACTTGTGAAACCCCCTGTCTCCCCATGAATCCCCCATAAGAACCTTTTATATTGCTCCCACGCTCTATGGAAATATCCTCGGTCCGGTCTGATGGCGTTGGTTCTGGCCCCCCTCCCCACCCCAAATCAGCGTGCTGTACGCATTCCGTTCTGTGAATAGCGTTGTTCACGTACAGGTCCCGTGCGTGCGCCTTCAAATTGCCTTTTGTGCATGCGCAGTATGCTTTGCCAAACTGTGGGTAAAGCCGAAAAGCATTAGTACGCATGCATCGGTAAACTATGTCCCTGAACACAGCGAAAGACTTCAGGGACATAGTACTTCCGGAGTACTTCCGAATGAATGAGAGTTGTCAGACAGGGAGGATATGAGAGATGAGAAGTAAGTTTGTTTTGCTGCAGTGAGCGTGGCCTTGAAAGTAGTGAGGGACTGTTTGAATGCGATGAAGTCCTCGTTGGAGTGGGATCTTTCCCATCTCCGCTCAGCAAGCCTGGAAGCTGTCTCTTTGGTCAGGCTGGTGTGCCAGGGCTGTCTGTTGATTTTGAGAGCTTTGGTATGTGTGACGGGCGACCGATTCAAGAGCTGCAGCTACTTTGGGGTTATATACAGCGACGGCTGAATCCGCATTGTGTAGGGAACTTATGTCTGCAAGCGGTAGAAGGGATTCAGATTGAGTGTGTGGGTGTGTGTCAGGGTGGACACACTTCCATGTGTCCCGGCTGGACACTGCAGAGTGGCCTGTGTGTTGGACGGTTCCAAGTGGGGACAGACATCCTGAACAACACACAGAGTCCATTTAGGCTGGAGAGCCTACGTGCTGGACATAGCATGACCTGTGTGCCTACAGGTCTGAGAGAGAGCGGAGCTCTACTATGGACATTGAGGATTAATCTGTCTGATGTAAGACTGTTTACCTGTTGTTCCTGTTGCAATGTGGTTTATGGAGCAATAAACCTGTGAACTTTTAAGGAAACGTGTCTCCTGAGTGTCATCCGATGCACCTAAGCGAGTGTCCCCTAGACCCGTAGCGGGTGAAATGCTACAAAGGTTAGAGAGGTTAAGGAAAGTTGTGATAGAGCGTGGAAGGGAGTTATAAATGACTGTGGGGATGTGGTGGAGAGGACCAGGATTTGGAGAGATATCACCAGCTGTGAGAAGGCGCAGAGAAAGTGTTAGCAGGTGGGAGCAAGAGAGGGCATGAGGCGGCAGTCTGTGTTTGAAGACAGAGGATTGTATGTTGAGGAACAGTTCTGAGGAGGAGGTGAGATAGGTGGGGAGGATTGAGGAAGAGATGAACAGTTCCTTATTGGGTGTAAGGATTAGGGGGTTACCAGAGAGTGAAGGATTATAGGGGTGAGAGTGAAAACAAACAGAAACATTGTTTACAGTGACTGTACCCAGTTACTTTCAGTTCCCTTCTGGTTCAGTTTTGGAATTAATTCTGATCTTCACACTTATAGGATACACGCTGCAGACTGATGTCTTGCAGACTTACGGCTTGCAATATATTTGCTAGAAACTGCATTCAGTTGTGAAGCAGAGAGGAGTGGTCTGTGCTCATCTTGGTCACATAATTAAGAGTGGACCAGATGCATATGATCAAGCCAAAGTAAACAAGTGCATAAATAACATTGGGGTAAAGCAGGGGTTAGTTGAAAGACATACCGAGTGAATGCTAGCAGCAGAGGGTAAGAAAAGTATGCATGGAAAGTTGGGTGACATACCGAGTGAATGCTATCGGCATTTAAATAGATTATAACTTGTTTGTTCAGGTAAATTTTGCAGCTTTAATATATATTTGATTTTCTACTCATTAACATGGGGGGGTACAGCACTGTGGGTATATACTGTTGTGAATTCTGTTTTTGGGCTCCCTCTGGTGGTTACTGGTGGTACTGGTTGACTGGTGTCTTGTTTTTTCCAGTGCACCTGTTTCCATTAGGAAATTGGGAGTCTCCTATTTAGTCTGGCTTCCCAGTCATTGCAGTGCCGGCAATCAATGTTATCAGAGCACCTTGTTGCTTGCTTCCTGCTCCAAGTCTGCAAGTCCGCTAAGTTGAATCTTTGGCTTTTGTGTTTGTTTTGTCCAGCATGCATTTTCATATCTCGTGCGGCTGGAAGCTCTAGTGATCTGGAATTGCTACTCCGGTGTCATGAGTTGACAACGGAGTTAAGGTAATTCCAGGATGGCTGTTCAGGGTTTTGAGGTGACCGCGAAGTCCTCTTTTGTATATTCCGCTATCTAGTCAGAGGGCCTCGCTTTGCTGAATCTATATTCATACTGCGTTTGGGTTTTCCTCTTACCTAACCGTTATTATATGTGGGGGGCTACTATAACCTTTGGGGTTTCCCTGGAGGCAAGTCAGGTCTGTGTATTCCTCTATTAGGGGTAGTTAGTTCTCCGGCTGGCGCGAGGTGTCTAGAGACAACGTAGGCACACCCCCTGGCTATTTTTAGTTGCGTGTTAGGTTCAGTATCGCGGTTACCTAAGATACCATCCTTCCTAGAGCTTGTCTGTTTTTTGCCTAAGTCCCTGCCATTGGGAATCACGACAATATACCCTGCTAATAGGAGGCTGACACTGTAGAATATCAAATCCCCCACCCGCTGGCTGTACCCTCTCCTCCAATTCTAGGCATTGGAGCCTAATCTGTGATGGAGGCAGACAGGACTTGTCTGCTGCTTTTTTTAACTCCTTAGTGACCGGGCCAAATTTTTAAACTCCGACCAGTGTCACTTTATGTAGTAATAACTCTGGAACACTACAACAAATCCCAGTGATTTTGAGATTGTTTTTTCGTGGCACATTATACTTTTTGATAATGGTAAATTTAGGTCAATATGTTTTGTGTTTATTTATGAAAAAAAAATTGTCAGAAATTTGAGAATGAAAAAAATTTAGCAATTTTCAAACTTTGAATGATTATCCCTTTAATCCAGATAGTCATACCATAGAAAAACATTAATAAATAACATTTCCCGAATGTTTACTTTACATCAGCACCATTTGTAAAATGTTATTTTATTTTGTTAGCATTTTAGGAGGTTTAAAAATGCAGCAGCAATTTTTCATTTTTTTTCATGGAAATCTACATAATTAATTTTTTTAGGGACCTATCCGAGTTTGAAGTGACTTTATATTGGAAAAACCCCAAAGTGATACCATTTTAAAAACAACACCCCCTGACATACTTAAAACTGCTGTCAGGTAGTTTATTAATCCTTCAGGTGCTTTTCAGGAATTAATACAAATTGGCATGATAGGAATGAAAAAGTATATTTTTATCCCCTAAATGTTGCTGACTTCTGAACAGGCCTCTATAGCCGGCAGACTCTAATGCCACTATTTGGCTGTGAACTGCCATGGCAAACATCAGGACCCCACAATTACAATCTCAGGGTGCCAGTGGAGATAAAGAAGGAGCCCCCACACTCTTTTAACCATTTACAGTGGGGCAAAAAAGTATTTAGTCATTCAGCAATAGTGCAAGTTCCACCACTTAAAAAGATGAGAGGCGTCTGTAATTTACATCATAGGTAGACCTCAACTATGGGAGACAAACTGAGAAAAAAAAATCCAGAAAATCACATTGTCTGTTTTTTTATCATTTTATTTGCATATTATGGTGGAAAATAAGTATTTGGTCAGAAACAAACAATCAAGATTTCTGGCTCTCACAGACCTGTAACTTCTTCTTTAAGAGTCTCCTCTTTCCTCCACTCATTACCTGTAGTAATGGCACCTGTTTAAACTTGTTATCAGTATAAAAAGACACCTGTGCACACCCTCAAACAGTCTGACTCCAAACTCCACTATGGTGAAGACCAAAGAGCTGTCAAAGGACACCAGAAACAAAATTGTAGCCCTGCACCAGGCTGGGAAGACCGAATCTGCAATAGCCAACCAGCTTGGAGTGAAGAAATCAACAGTGGGAGCAATAATTAGAAAATGGAAGACATTCCAGACCACTGATAATCTCCCTCGATCTGGGGCTCCACGCAAAATCCCACCCCGTGGGGTCAGAATGATCACAAGAACGGTGAGCAAAAATCCCAGAACCACGCGGGGGGACCTAGTGAATGAACTGCAGAGAGCTGGGACCAATGTAACAAGGCCTACCATAAGTAACACACTATGCCACCATGGACTCAGATCCTGCAGTGCCAGGCGTGTCCCACTGCTTAAGCCAGTACATGTCCGGGCCCGTCTGAAGTTTACTAGAGAGCATTTGGATGATCCAGAGGAGTATGGGGAGAATGTCCTATGGTCTGATGAAACCAAACTGGAACTGTTTGGTAGAAACACAATTTGTCGTGTTTGGAGGAAAAAGAATACTGAGTTGCATCCATCAAACACCATACCTACTGTAAAGCATGGTGTTGGAAACATCATGCTTTGGGGCTGTTTCTCTGCAAAGGGGCCAGGACGACTGATCCGGGTACATGAAAGAATGAATGGGGCCATGTATCGTGAGATTTTGAGTGCAAACCTCCTTCCATCAGCAAGGGCATTGAAGATGAAACGTGGCTGGGTCTTTCAACATGACAATGATCCAAAGCACACCGCCAGGGCAACGAAGGAGTGGCTTCGTAAGAAGCATTTCAAGGTCCTGGAGTGGCCTAGCCAGTCTCCAGATCTCAACCCCATAGAAAACCTTTGGAGGGAGTTGAAAGTCCGTGTTGCCAAGCGAAAAGCCAAAAACATCACTGCTCTAGAGGAGATCTGCATGGAGGAATGGGCCAACATACCAACAACAGTGTGTGGCAACCTTGTGAAGACTTACAGAAAACATTTGACCTCTGTCATTGCCAACAAAGGATATATTACAAAGTATTGAGATGAAATTTTGTTTCTGACCAAATACTTATTTTCCACCATAATATGCAAATAAAATGATAAAAAAACAGACAATGTGATTTTCTGGATTTTTTTTTCTCAGTTTGTCTCCCATAGTTGAGGTCTACCTATGATGTAAATTACAGACGCCTCTCATCTTTTTAAGTGGTGGAACTTGCATTATTGCTGAATGACTAAATACTTTTTTGCCCCACTGTATATGATATAGTCATTATTGACAGCATCATCTAAGGGGTTAAACAGATATGGACTGTGCCAACACTGATTTTGGCTGATGCAGCAAGTTGTCAGCTATAGTGTACAGCTGACAGCAGCTTGTAAAAAGACGTATTGGCGGTGATTAAAGGGTTAAACCTTTCTTTTTTGTTTTTTACTTTTTTTTTTTTACTTTATATTCTCTTTTTTATGCTGTGTGGATGTCTCCTATGTTTATTTTGTTTTGTCCAGGTAGGCTACAGTTTTTACTCCACATTAGTAGATCCTACCGGGGGGTGGGGGGCTGTGGTGTCAACTGCTTACCAGTCACCTCTTACCAATCTGCTGCAGAAGAGTGCATTGCTAGTAAAGTAGTGATCTTTCAGGTGCCCAAAGATGTCAAACAGGCAAGTAGCACCTGGCATACTTAACCCCCAAACCCTTGTAAGTTGGTTGTTTCTTCTTATGTCCCCTGTGCCCTTTTGAGGGCATTTCAGGCATTGTATTGGGCCTACTTGGAATCCTTTGGCCTCTGTAGATCCTCCCCTCTTTCTACCTGAGCTCGAAGGCCTGTGAGGTATTTCACACAAGTCACTGGCATCTCCCCCTCTCTAGGCTGCAACCAGAGACATACACTATCCTCCCAGATTTCGAAAGTCAATCTCTATATTCCTAACCAATGCTCCTCAGGCCTCATTTCTTGTGGGAATTCGTTAGAGACACAGCTCTTCTGACCCCTGCAGCTGCATCACATTTATGGGACACGGATTTGTCTTTGGTTGCTCTGCCAGATTTTCAGTCCTATCTGTTAGTAGATTTTCTTCTTTTTCTCAGGTATCATGCTCTATTCCCAAGAAAAACCCCAGACATTCTCACCAGTGTCTCCGTCTTTCGCATTGCTAATGGTTCTCAAGTTTCCAGTTTTTCACTCTCCTGTTACGATGTGTGACAGCTCCCTGGGTCTTCACCAATGTTCTTGCTTTACTCATGGGACTTCTCCAGTGGTGAAGACTCCTTCCAACACTGAAAATTCTGTCCAGTCTTCATATCACCTTGGACTCCCTGAAACTCTTTGGTTGTATTTCCAGCCATCAGAAGTCATGTATCTATCACACAATAGCAGTGCATGGAATTCCTGAGAATGACCTTTGACATTTGTGTGGGTCAGGTGTTTCTTCCTCCATACAAACTGTCTCTTCAATGAGGAAGATGACTTAAACTCTAGTGCCACCTATTGGAAGTAGCAATCCTTAAAGTCAATATTAACTTTTTAACGAGCCTTAACACATGACTTACGATAAAAGAGTCGATATCGACTTTTAGGATTGTTACTTCCAGTAGGTGTCACTAGATTTGTAGTCCTCTTCCTCTCTGAAGAGACAATTTGGTAGTTGACTTCCCTCACTCTTCTCTGTGCCAAGTTTTTCCTTCCCTTTAGCGACTCCCAATGCTATTCTCTTGGGCTGTGGAGCAGTGTTCACCCAATACACCACTGAACAACGAGGAAGTGTCTGCTCCAACCTCATAACATTTAGGGCCATCATTCTAGCTCTCTCCCTCTGATGAAAACTTTGGCCTTCACCCTGGTCTTATCTGTGCTTCAAGAACATTCCTTCCATGTGTTTCTTCCCAATTCCTTTTCTAGAAAGTGACATTTCTGGTGGTAATCACCTTCTTTTGCTGGGTGTGTGAACATGGGACTTTGTGCTAGGCGGTCTGCATGGTCAGCTAGTTTTTTTTCTACCCACTGGAAGTGCTCTAGAACGTCCCACAGTGATATGCTCTTAATATTATAATGAGAAAATTGGATTCTTGTTCTCAATCTAAAATTTTTATCCCACTGCATACAGCTCCCACCCTATTCTTATGTGTTAACTTTAATAAGGATCAGTCCTGGTTGCCTGTAACCGAGTTTCTCTGCCACAGATTTAGGTCATGTTGGTTCCTGTGGTTGTTAGGTCTCATTCAGACTTGCGTTTATTCTTGTACGTGAAAATTCAGATTTTCATCAGTGTTTAGTCAATGTGTCAGTTTTTTACATTTGTGTTTCATCAGTTTTTCATGTATACAAAAAGTTTTCCAAGCTTGACCTGCCTGTTAAACAGTAAAAAATTGGTGTACGTCACATAGATGAAACATGGATCACAGATAACATATGTGTGTTGTCAATTTTTTCAGAATTAGCCAGGAGAGACAATTTTAAACTAAAACATAACTTTTAATACGTATATCCTATTAAAAACATTGGATAATTCTCAACAACCTGTGATAAAGTGCAACAGAGATCAAAATTACCAGTGCTCAATAAAAAAATAGTTTAATCTCACCAATCTCACCCTCTTCAATCTGGCTTCCGCTCTTTACACTCTACTGAAACTGCCCTCACTAAAGTCTCTAATGACCTACTAACAGCTAAATCTAATGGTCACTACTCCATGCTAATTCTCTTGGATCTCTCCGCAGCATTCGACATTGTGGATCATCAGCTCCTCCTCACTATGCTCCGCTCCATCGGCATCAAGGACACCGTTCTCTCTTGGTTCTCCTCCTATCTCTCTGACCGATCCTTCACTGTATGTTTTGCTGGTTCCTCCTCCTCTCACCTTCCCTTTACTGTTGGGGTTCCTCAAGGATCAGTCCTAGGCCCCCTCCTCTTCTCTTTGTATACTGCCCCTATTGGACAAACAATCAGTAGATTTGGTTTCCAGTACCATCTCTATGCTGACGACACCCAATTATACACCTCTTCTCCTGCTTTCACGCCGACCTTCTTAGAAAACACCAGTGATTGTCTTACCGCTGTCTCTAAGATCATGTCCTCCCTCTATCTGAAACTGAACCTGTCAAAAACTGAACTCCTCGTGTTCTCTCCCTCTACTAACCTACCTTTGCCTGACATTGCCATCTCCGTGTGCGGTTCCATCATTACTCCAAAGCAACATGCCGGCTGCCTTGGGGTCATCCTTGATTCCGAGCTTTCATTCACCCCCACATCCGATCATTGGCTCGCTCTTCTTATCTGCATCTCAAAAACATTTCTAGAATTCGCCCTTTTCTTACTTTCGACTCTGCAAAAACTCTTACTGTCTCACTTATTCATTCTCGTCTGGACTATTGTAACTCTCTACTAATCGGCCTCCCTCTTACCAAACTCTCCCCGCTCCAATCTGTCCTGAATGCTGCTGCCAGGATCATATTCCTCACCAACCTTTACACCGATGCCTCTACCTTGTGCCAGTCATTACACTGGCTACCCATCCACTCCAGAATCCAGCACAAAACTACTACCCTCATCCACAAAGCACTCCATGGCTCAGCACCACCCTACATCTCCTCTCTGGTCTCAGTCTACCACCCTACCCGTGCCCTCCGCTCCGCTAATGACCTCAGGTTAGCATCCTCAATAATCAGAACCTCCCATTCCCGTCTCCAAGACTTTACACGTGCTGCGCCGATTCTTTGGAATGCACTACCCAGGTTAATACGATTAATCCCCAATCCCCACAGTTTTAAGCGTGCCCTAAAAACGCATTTGTTCAGACTGGCCTACCGCCTCAACGCATTAACCTAACTATCCCTGTGTGGCCTATTAAAAAAAAACAAACAAACAAAAAAAACATAATCAGGTTCCTCGCATCATGTTCTCATACACTTTATGCAGTTAATAGCCTCTGTGTCTGTACTGCTACATACTTAGCCTGTTAACTGGTTCATGCAGCTTTACATGAACACCCGAGCCTTACACTATGGCTGGTCCAAATAACTAAAGCAATTGTTACCATCCACCTCTCGTGTCTCCCCTTTTCCTCATAGGTTGTAAGCTTGCGAGCAGGGCCCTCATTCCTCCTGGTATCTGTTTTGAACTGTGATTTCTGTTATGCTGTAATGTCTATTGTCTGTACAAGTCCCCTCTATAAGTTGTAAAGCGCTGCGGAATATGTTGGCGCTATATAAATAAAAATTATTATTATTATTATTATAAGTTTGTAGTTTTCTTTCTGCTGGTTACAAATACGCAGGAGTACACATGACATCTTTATATATCAGGGGAGAAGCTAAATGGTTTCTACTATACTCCAGTCATGCCCCTAAAGTACTCCTGCCCTTACAAGGACAGTCCCCTAGTAAGGCTGCTTAATTGTACCCACCAAACCATGTAGAATCTCCCTACGTGTTTCCTCCCCCCTTCGGGGGATTCATCAGGGGAGAGAAACATAGAAAATGTGGGAGTTTTAATGGCTCCTGCAGTGGCAGGTGCCTCATATGTCCAGTCACCCTGGTTCGGGTTCAGACTGTTTTTCTGTGCCTAAGGCAGCAGAAAGAAAACTACAAACTTGGGGAGATTAAACAATTTTTTTATTGAGCACTGTTGCACTTTATCACAGGTTGTTTGTTGTTAGTTATCCATTGTTTTTAGGGCTGTCCCACACGTCCAGATAATTCCGGTACCGGAAAAAATCGGTACCGGAGTTATCGGTGTCCGTGTGCCCGTGAGCTCACGTAGGCCATATGTGCGGCACACGTGTGCCGCCCGTGTGGCAAGTGGGTACTACACGGAGCGTGCAGGAGACAGCGCTAAAGTTTAGCGCTGTCCCCTGCATCGTGCTGAAGCCGCAATTCATATCTTCTGTGCAGCAGCGTTTGCTGCATAGAAGATATGAATAATAGTGTTTAAATGAAAGATCTACCTGTCCGCCGCCCCCCCCCTGTGCGCCCCCCCCGCTGTTCAGAAAATACTCACCCGCTTCCCTCGTTGGCTGTCGCTCCTTCCTGGTCTGGCCGCGGCTTCCACTGTATGCGGTCACGTGGGGCCGCTCATTTACAGTCATGAATAGGCGGCTCCACCTCCCATAGGAGCGGAGCCAACTATTCATGATTGTAAATGAGCGGCCCCACGTGACCGCATACAGTAGAAGCCGCGGCCAGACCAGGAAGCAGCGACAGCCAACGTGGGAGCGGGTGAGTATTTTCTGAACAGCGGGGGGGCGCACAGGGGGTGGGGGGGCGGCAGACAGGTAGATCTTTCATTTAAACACTATTATTCATATCTTCTATGCAGCAAACGCTGCTGCACAGAAGATATGAATCGCGGCTTCAGCACCATGTGGGGGGGACAGCGCTTACTGTAGCGCTGTCTCCTGCACGCCACAGGGACCGCACACGGAGAACGTCCGTGTGAGGTCTGTGTTTTACACGGACCCATTGACTTTAATGGGTCCGTGTAATACGTGCGCTCCCACGAACACTGACATGTCTCCGTGTTTGGCACACGGAGACACGGTCCGCAAAAAAATCAATGACATCTGAACAGATGCATTGATTTTAATGGGTCTACGTGTGTCAGTGGCTCCGGTACGTGAGGAAACTGTCACCTCACGTACTGGAGACACTGACGTGTGAAACCGGCCTAATAGGATATACGTATTAAAAGTTATGTTTTAATTTAAAATTGTCTCTCCTGGCTAATTCTGATAATCACATAGAGAGGACATTTAGGTGTGTAAAATAGATTACACTTTATTGCCGATCCTTACATTGTCCATTTTTTCCACAGATCCATTGACTTGCTTTGGCTAGATTGATTCATAACATGGATCACAATTTGTAAGCCTTCATTTATACATCTTTTTTCACATATTTGTTCTATCAGTGTTTTTCATGAACAGATCAAATACTCATTATAATCTATGAAGCTGTTAAAATGTCTGTGTTTTATTGCGTACAGAATGTTTGAGAGGAAAAAAACAAGAAAAATCGAGACATAAGTGTTTGTGATTCACAAACACTTATGTCTCGATTTTTCTTGTTTTTTTCCTCTCAAACATTCTGTACGCAATAAAACACAGACATTTTAACAGCTTCATAGATTATAATGAGTATTTGATCTGTTCATGAAAAACACTGATAGAACAAATATGTGAAAAAAGATGTATAAATGAAGGCTTACATTTTTTTTTTTTTGCCACAAAACTGTGATTCCTGATTATTTAAGGAAAGATTATAGCCCACCGGGCAGAGACAACCCTTTTTTCTGCCTACCGCCTGCCTAGTCTTAGGACTGTATCCATCGTGCTGCTTCCTCCAATGTATTATATGATAAAGTGTCTTTATGGCAAGCAGAAAAATCTATTCGTTATTTTTTTCAATATATATAAAATCACCACCAAGTGAAAATGATTATTTGTGATATTTGTTGTACAGACATAGATTTTCTGTATGTCTACCAATGTGTCACATAAGAGTACAGTATGTAGGCATAAGTGATGATGAGTTTTAATAAAGATTATATTTCTTCTTGCTTAAACAGATTTTATAGTTTCACTGTTATATAAGATGTCGTTTTTTTTGTTTTTTTTCCCAGTTCTAGTTTTTCTTCTTATGAAAAAATTAAACTGCAAAAGATGAAAAAGGAGTCATTAAATGAATGTTGTTATGGAAACCAGAATATAAATGACACCCCTACTGCAGAAAACAGTTCAGAACATTTTTCCAACGCTGCAGACAGTAGCTTGCTACAACCTGTTGAATCCTGGAAACAACCGGAGGCTGCATGGGCTCTAAGAAATATGTCATCCGCTGAGAATGTGACTTGCTCTCAGTACAGAAGACAATCTTTAGAAAAGCTATTCCTGGACTTTGAATCGGTTCGGCTCTCAAAAGAAGATGAAGACAGCGCCAGTGACCTTTCGGATTCAGAAAGAGTTCCCATCCCACCATCACCACTTACACCTCCTAAACTCAATTTACGAGCTGAAGAGATCAAACCTGGATATTTCAGTGAATATGTAGAACATAAAAGCAAAGAATACGAGTATCCAGATTTCCTTCCCCCGCCTTACAACACCTGGAACCTTCGTGAGGTCTCCATGTATGTAAATAAAGAAGGCAAAAATACACTACAATCCACAGCTTCAGCCCCCCTAGAAAGATATGTTGACCGTCTTCTCCATTTAGAATGGCTTCAAATGCAAACTGTGCAATCTGAAAAGACAAAAATGGGAAAGTTGAGACCTCAGACGGTTCCTGCACCATGCCGAAATGGAAAATCTCCGGGAAAATGTAAACCATGGCCGAGTCCATTTCCCAGTAAAAATGTGTCTAATTCAGACAATGTCACCAAAACAAGCACCGGACAAGATAAAAATTATCACAAAAAATATACCCACCGGGAACCTTATGTTGCAACATGTTTGCGGAAAAATTGCTCAAAAGTTTCTGGAACAGTGGACGTACACCAATCTGCACCAAAACAAACTCAGGATGTTAGATGTAAGAAAAAATCAACCACAAGCTGTCAGCAAACAAAAAATGTGTTAATAAGTGATCCTAAAATACAGTGTGCTGGCAATATTAGACCCCAGAGGCAAACGTTTGTTTCCAGTAGTGCTGAAAGCATCCCAAAGCAGACAAAAGCCGGCAAAATAAGGAAAAGTGAACTGTCAGTCAGTAATAATGTCACAAATAGACACTGTATATTAGAAAGAAAAAAGTAAAAACCAAATATTGTTACCGAAAGTAAAAACATAGTATATATGGCATGGTCTACCTTTCTTCTTTTAAATATAGGGAAACCGGAAAGCACTTATACAGATCAAAATAAGGCTCAGTTCACATCACTTCTGAATCTTCCCTTAGGCTACATATACACATCTACAGGTGCTTCTCACAAAATTAGAATATCATCAAAAAGTTAATTTATTCCAGTTCTTCAATACAAAAAGTGAAACTCATATTATTATTATTATTTACTAATATAGCGCCATTTATTCCATAGCGCTTTACATCTCAGTAGGGGTATACATAATAAAAAACAAGTACAACAATCTTAATCAATACAAGTTACGATGGGTACATAAAGAGAGAGGACCCTGCCCGCGAGAGCTCACAATCTATATATTATATAGAGTCATTACAAACAGAGTGATCTATTTCAAGTGTTTATTTCTGTTAATGTTGATGATTATGGCTTACAGCAAATGAAAACCCAAAAGTCATTATCGCAGTAAATTAGAATACTTTATAACAGCAGCTAGAAAAATGATGTTAAAATCCGAAATGTTGGCCTAGTGATATGTATGTTCAGTAAATGCACTCAATACTTGGTCGGGGCTACTTTTGAATCAATTACTGCATTAATGCGGCGTGGCATGGAGGCGATCAGCCTGTGGCACTGCTGAGGTGTTATGGAAGCCCAGGTTGCTTTGATAGCAGCCTTCAGCTCGTCTGCATTTTTGGGTCTGGGGCCTTTCATCTTCCTCTTGACAATACCCCATAGATTCTCAAAGGGGTTATGGTCAGGTGAGTTTGCTGGTCAATCAAGCACAGTTATACTGTTCTTTTTAAACCAGGTGTTGGTACTTATTGTAGTGTGGACAGGTGCCAAGTCCCGCTGGAGAATGAAATTTCCATCTCCAAAACGCTTGTCAGCAGAGGGAAGCATGAAGTGCTCTAAAATTTCCTGGTAGACGGCTGTGCTGACTTTGGTCTTGATAAAACTCAGTGGACCTACACCAGCAGATAACATGGCTCCTCAAACCATCACTGATTGTGGAAACTTCACATTAGACCCTAAGCAGCTTGGATTGTGTGCCTCTCTGATCTTCCTACAATCTTCTTTATTTCCAAATGAAATGCAAAATTTACTTTCATCTGAAAACAACACCTTGGACCACTGAGCAGTCCAGCTCTTTTTCTCCTTGGCCCAGGTAAGACGCTTCTGACGTTGTCTATTCGTCATGAGTGGCTTAACACCAGGAAAGCGACACTTGTAGCCCATGTCCTTTATACATCTGTGTGTGGTGGCTCTTGAAGCAATGACTCCAGCAGCAGTCCACTCCTTGTGAATCTCCCCCAAATTTTTGAATGGTATTTTCTTAACAATCCTTTCAAGGCTGTGGTTATCCCGGTTGCTTGTGCACCTTTTTCTACCATGCTTTTTCCTTCCACTCAACTTTCCACTAATATGTTTGGATACAGCACTCCACTCTGTGAACAGCCAGCTTCTGTAGCAATGACCTTTTGTGGCTTACCCTCCTTGTGGAGCGTGTCAATGATTGTGCCTTCTGGACATCTGTCAAGTCAGCTGTCTTCCCCATGATTGTGGAGCCTACTGAAACAGAGTAAGGGACCTTTTTAAACGCTTAGGAAGCCTTTCCAGGTGTCTTTTGTTAATTATTCTAATTTACTGAGATAATGACTTTTGGTTTTTCATTGGCTGTAAGCTATAATCATCAACATTAACAGAAATAAACCCATGGAATAGATCACTCTGTTTTTAATGACTGTTTGTAATAAATAATAATAATATGAGTTTCACTTTTTGTATTGAAGAACTGAAATAAATTAACTTTTTGATGATATTCTAATTTTGTGAGAAGCACCTGTATATTTCTCCTCCATGTGCTGCCCATTTTTATTACAGACAGCACACTGACCTAAAGAGTTTGATGAAACCAGTCACACGTTTTATTTATTGGATCCATATGTCTGTTTTATTAAACCCAGTGCATGTCCTTAAGCCTCAGTTCGGGCGCTGGCTTGGTGTTTCAAGTGAAACAGTGATGTCATGTTGACAACACACATAAACACTGGCAACAATCATCAAGTTCTGCAGCTCTGCCAATGTAGACTGTGCAAGGTGTCGAGCTCAGCGATTGACTGCAGTGGTGATGTGAGCTGTCAACTTCACAGCTGTAGTCAAAAACTGGAGCAGTGGTGGAGAGACAATGCAGGACCCGTAAAAGGGAGAGTGTCTGCTCTATTTACTAAGTTACATATATAAAAGTGTTTTCCTAAACATTTGAATGCATATCTGAGATATGTGAACATAGTCTTAATATGAATGTATCATCAGAAAAAGAGCTATTCTTGAAATCAGGTTTTTGTTTTAAATGTATTTTTGGCAATGTTTTTTTTACAATATTAAAAATAAAAATTAGAAATCTTGCAAATTTCACCCTTTTTTCGATTATAACTTTTTGTTTCAGGAAAAATACTTGTACATTAGCCAAGTGTTTTGTATTGAAGCATCTAATGAATGTGTACAAAGGTAATTATGAAGGGAGGGGGTGAGCTGTGACATTATTGTGATTCCTGTATACTGTGCTATAAGCTGTGTATAGAGGTGTCACCTGTCATTATATTCCTGGTGATGATGATAGAGAAACTGCCATAAACTCTTCTTTAACCCATTCACGCTATGGCCATTTTTCATTTTTATTTTTTCCTCCTCTTCTTCCAAGAGCCATAACTTTTTTATTTTTCCACCAATATAGCAGAATGAGGGCTTGTTTTTTGTAGGACAAGTTGTTCTTTTGAATGACACCATTAATTTCATCATGTGATGCACCAGAAAGCAGGAAAAAAAATTCCAAGTACAATTTCACAATTGTTGTTGTTTTTTTTTCTTTTCACCATGTTTACTATTTAGCAGAACTGAACAGGCAATGTGATTCTCCAGGTGAGTACGAGCACGCAGATACTAAACATTGTATAATTTTTTTTATTTAAGTAGTCCAGAAAAGAAATTTGCAAGAAAAAAATTTGCTTTTGTTGCCATTTTCTGAGACCCGTAACTTTTTCATTTTTCTAGATATGGGGCTGGGTGATGGCTTATTTTTGATCACTGAGCTGAAGTTTTTACTGATTCTATTTTGGGGTAGATAAGATGTTTTAATCGCCTCTTACTGTACTTAATTGCAATTGGTGTGGCAGGCAAAAAAAAAGTAATTCTGGCGTTTTTGATCCTTTTTTTTTGCGTTACATCATTTACCGATCTGATTAATTTTATTTTATATTGAGGTAAGACAAGCAGGTGTACTTAAATGATTGGCTCCACCAAGAAACACCAAGTGGCGGGACTTAGTTTGAACAGTCATTCTGTGCTGCAAGTTCCTTTAAGAAACCTCCATCAGATTTGTTTTCAGCCAAGAAAAACTGATGAAACTCTGACCTAACGCTGATGCTAAAACTGACATTCTGACCAAGCTGATGAAACTCTTAAAAAACAGTGATGAAACTCACACCGTTTTTGCATACAAGAAAAATCAAAGGCACCTGAATGTGACCTTACTAAGCTACTTACAGTGGCTTTTGAAAGTATTCCCTTGGCATTTTTCATGTTTTGCTACCTCACAACCTGGAATTTCACTGTTTTTTGAGGGTTTGCATCAGTTTTTGTAAAGAACATGCCTAAAATTGTTTTTATTGTGAAGCAAGCAAATAGGACGAAATAACTGAAAACTTCGGTGTGCATAACTATTCACCCCCCTAAAGTCTGGACTTTGTAGTGGTTCGTTTTGTGGCAATGACTGCTGCAAGTCGCTTTGGATATGTCTCAATGAGCTTTCCAAATCTTGCCACTGAGATTTTTGCCCATTCCTCAAGGCAAAACTGCTGGAGCTCCCGGAGACACATCCTGGAGACACATGTAGACCCATTTAAGTGAATGGATCTGTGCACATGTCATTGTGCTTCCATGGATTGTGTGTCCATGGATTGTGTGTCCATCGGCAAAATACGCTGACATATCTTTTTTAACAGCAGCACAAGCCGCAAAATATCCCGCACACGGATGACATACAGGAATATCATCCATGTGACATGTACCAGCTCCTGGGATGCAGCGGTACAGTTTGCGCTGTTCCCCAGCGCCGGGTGCTGAAGACCGCTCTCATCATTCTCACCTGCTCTGGCAGCAATCGGCGCCAGCAGGGTAGAATGAAGAGAGTTATATTCAACTTATAACAGCGACAGCAGGCGGCTGCTGATGGGACTATTGGGCCGGGATCAGACATACGCGTGATACGGTCGAGTCTCGCAGGTGAAATCCCTCCTCTGGCGCAGGTACTTGGGAGCAGAGAGTGCAGCTCCATGTGTTGCTGTGCGGCTGCACGCTCCGCTCCGGAGTGCCGGTGCCAGAGGAGGGATTTCACCTGCGAGACTCGGCCGTATCTCGCGTATGTGTGATCCCGGCCTTACTCCCTTCAGCTGATGCCGCTAATAACAGTGAGAGCAGGTGGCGGCTGATGGGAGTATTCATCACCCACTTCTTGTGCTGTAAATACATACAAAATCCGACATGGGTTCCCCTGTATTTTCTATAACCATCCAGGCAAAACTGACTGCTGGGGGCTGCAACCCTCAGCTGTCAGCATTAGCAAGGCTGGTTATCAAGAATAGAAAAACACACTTTTCTATTTTTATTTAAAAATAAGAAGCACAGTTACACTCACCGAACGCCCATTCCATTGAAGCCCTCGTCTCCTGCAATAAAACAAAAATAAAAAACAATATCCCCCTCACCTGTCCGACGTTTTGTCCCACGCCATAATTCAAGTCTGGTGATTAATAGTTTTCAACCTGGATGGAGCCACGATGCGACCGTCCAGGCTGAGAACTACTGGTGAATGAGCTGCTGCTAGCGAAGGATCAGTGAGCAGCGGTGACTTCAAACGTATTTCCGGTTTATGTACTGGAACTACTTCCATGTACAGGAAATACATTTGCCGCTGCATGTGCACTTCTGCTTTTCAGCTTTGCCCGCAGTTGGACAATCATACTGCGCAAGCGCGAGACACGATTTGTCTGCGCAGTTGCAAAAATCCTCCCTGCAAAAAGGATGACGCAGGAGGCATCATCCACGTCCACGATACCGAGCACCAGCCAGGGAGAGGTGTGGAGTGGCCCGAAGCCAGGCCCATCTGATCGGATTGACCTGATTAGAATACAGCGCAGGAAAAATAAAAAAGGTTTTTCAGGGCTATACAGGGGGTTTAACCTTGTAAACTCTCCCACATCGATTCCTGTGGGAGAGTTTACAAGGTTAAAACGAAATTGTAACAACAACAATGCTCTCGAACAGGATCTGGTTAAATCGTGCACTAGATTCAACAAACGTGGTTACCCCAACTGGATGTTAAACAGAGCTCTTAATATAGTTTCCCACAAAAATCAAGATGACCTTACTGTATCACGGGTAATTAATGACAGGAACAAGAATAGTAACAGGAAAAACAATTCAGACACTAACCAACGTGCGGACAGACCTTTTGTATGCCTCCAGTACAGCCCTCAATTCAATGACATTAAAGCCATTATTAATAAATCCATTCCAATTTTATATGAGGATCGAAATTCTTGTTAAGATCCTGCAAGGGGGCTGTAACATTGTAGCTAGGAGAGCACCCACTCTGGGTAATATTTTGTCACCTAGCACATCTGGTTCATGTAGATCACATTCAACTTGGTTGAGTTGTAAAGGCAGCTATAAATGTAATGTCTTGAATTGTTCCACATGTAGACAAAAGACTGTTACTAAATCGTTCAATGATTATAATAACGCTAATACCTTTAATATACAAGGGTTTATCAATTGTAACACACGTTTCGTTGTGTACAAAATTGATTGCATTATATGTAATAAGGCTTATGTAGGGTGCACTATCTGCAAACTAAAAAACCGCATTTCGGAGCATTTATATGATATTTCCAATGTAAGGAATATTAACCGCAACATTTCTTCCACAGCCAAACATTTTATTGATAACCATTCACGTGATATTTCATCTTTCCGGGTTACTGGCATTGAGAGGTTGATTAAACCTTATCGCGGTGGTGACATGCATAGACTTTTACTCACCCGTGAAGCTTATTAGATTTTTGTGTTGGGCACTAGGTTTCCTGACGGTCTTAATAGTAAGAACGAAATAATGTTGCAATATGACAAATGCTAATAATGAAACATGTACTTTCACATTGTTTTTATATATATTTTCTCTTTTTTTGGTGTGTTATGTAGCATATTTTGTTTCATTTGTAAAACAGGTTCTATTTGTTTCATTTTAACTTGTACATTTCAGGACCTTTCAATCATGTGATCCATTGGAGACTGTTGATTGGTATTTGGGTCTTTTTATACCGGTGCGCATAACCTGATAGACCAGCTTGGATAAAGACTGCTGTCGCAGTCGAAACGCGTCGCTTTCCTCACAGGGCTCATGGTGATGTCCTAGGAGCATGTACGATTTTAACCATTTGGATTAAAGATTTATATTTTATTCAGAAGAAGCTGGAACATTCGCTTTATTTCATTGTACCTTCACGTCTTATCAGGACTGGGTTCCGTGCTTCTCTTCAGGATCGGTGAGCTGGCTTTTTTTGCTTTTTTCTATAAGCATGCTTGCGTGACAACTGCGTTATTTACAGTGCCTACAAGTAGTATTCAACCCCCTGCAGATTTAGCAGGTTTACACATTTGGAATTAACTTGGCATTGTGACATTTGGACTGTAGATCAGCCTGGAAGTGTGAAATGCACTGCAGCAAAAAAGAATGTTATTTCTTTATTTTTTTTTTTTAAATTGGGAAAAGTTTTTTCAGAGGGTCATTTATTATTCAACCCCTCAACCCACCAGAATTCTGTTTGATTCCCCTAAAGTATTAAGAAGTAGTTCAGGCACAAAGAACAATGAGCTTCACATGTTTGGATTAATTATCTCTTTTTCCAGCCTTTTCTGACTATTTAAGACCCTCCCCAAACTTGTGAACAGCACTCATACATGGTCAACATGGGAAAGACAAAGGAGCATTCCAAGGCCATCAGAGACAAGATCGTGGAGGGTCACAAGGCTGGCAAGGGGTACAAAACCCTTTCCAAGGAGTTGGGCCTACCTGTCTCCACTGTTGGGAGCATCATCCGGAAGTGGAAGGCTTATGGAACTACTGTTAGCCTTCCACGGCCTGTACAGCCTTTGAAAGTTTCCTCCCGTGCCGAGGCCAGGCTTGTCTGAAGAGTCAAGGCTAACCCAAGGACAACAAGGAAGGAGCTCCGGGAAGATCTCATGGCAGTGGGGACATTGTTTTCAGTCAATACCATAAGTAACGTACTCCACCGCAATGGTCTCCGTTCCAGACGAGCCCGTAAGGTACCTTTACTTTCAAAGCGTCATGTCAAGGCTCGTCTACAGTTTGCTCATGATCACTTGGAGGACTCTGAGACTGACTGGTTCAAGGTTCTCTGGTCTGATGAGACCAAGATCGAGATCTTTGGTGCCAACCACACACGTGACGTTTGGAGACTGGATGGCACTGCATACGACCCCAAGAATACCATCCCTACAGTCAAGCATGGTGGTGGCAGCATCATGCTGTGGGGCTGTTTCTCAGCCAAGGGGCCTGCCCATCTGGTCCGCATCCATGGGAAGATGGATAGCACGGCCTACCTGGAGATTTTGGCCAAGAACCTCCGCTCCTCCATCAAGGATCTTAAGATGGGTCGTCATTTCATCTTTCAACAAGACAATGACCCAAAGCACACAGCCAAGAAAACCAAGGCCTGGTTCAAGAGGCAAAAAATCAAGGTGTTGCAGTGGCCTAGTCAGTCTCCTGACCTTAACCCAATTGAAAACTTGTGGAAGGAGCTCAAGATTAAAGTCCACATGAGACACCCAAAGAACCTAGATAACTTGGAGAAAATCTGCATGGAGGAGTGGGCCAAGATAACTCCAGAGACCTGTGCCGGCCTGATCAGGTCTTATAAAAGACGATTATTAGCTGTAATTGCAAACAAAGGTTATTCCACAAAATATTAAACCTAGGGGTTGAATAATAATTGACCCACACTTTTATGTTTAAAATTTATAAAAATTTAACTGAGCAACAAAACTTTTTGGTTTGTAAGATTTATGCATCTGTTAATAAATCCTGCTCTTGTTTGAAGTTTGAAGGCTCTAACTTATTTGCATCTTATTAAACCTACTAAATCTGCAGGGGGTTGAATACTACTTGTAGGCACTGTATTTGTAGACATATGACCCCTTTCTTTCCCAGAAATGTAATCCCCAGGAATAAGACACTTAAAGGGAATCTGTTAGCAGGTTTATGCTATTTAATCTGAGAGCAGTATGATGTTGGAACACAGACCCTGCATCCAGTGATTTGTCACTTACTGGGCTGCTTGTTATATTTTAAATAAAACCACTGTTTTACTAGCAGAGGATTATCCCTAAAGCACTAGTTGTCTCCTGCGATGTAGTCCTACTGTTCTGTGTAATCCCTTCCCCACAACTGATTGGCAGATTTCTGCCTATGCATAGTGTACACAAAAATCTGCCAATCAGTGGTGTGGGAAGGGTTATACACAGCTCAGCTGTTTGCGTGGGTTTCCTCTGGGTACTCCGGTTTCCTCCCACATTCCAAAGACATACTGATAGGGAGTTTAGATTGTGAGCCTCATCGAGGACAGCGATGATAATTTGTGCAAAACTGTAAATCGCTGAGGAATATGTTAGCGCTATATAAAAATAAAGATTATTATTATAAGGATTATTATTATTATTGATAATGTCTCCTTCACTGCAGTCCAAGGTGAGGCCTGCTTCTTGCTAGAAGCCATGGCGACATCTGGGGAGCTGGCTGCTGCTACTAGAAGTCAGGAGCAGGCCACACCCCTTCACCATGGATTACAATGAAGAAGAGATCAGAGGACTTGCTGCTACTAGAACCCAGGAGCAAGCCACGCCTCCTGATCTGTGACGTAACATCCCATAAGGGAGGAGCAGCAGCTCTATGTCACACAGAATTACAAGTACTCACAGGGGTACAAATAGCAGTTCATATCTTTATTGTTTACAAAAGCTAGGCGATTATAATAATTTTTTATCTCCCCGGAGTGCCCCGTTAATGTTGTAGAGGATTCAGTGACAAGCTGGCCTCAGCTGTTATTAGAATGAAATCTCATTTTCATAAATGCTGCCAGTCTTACAAAACAGATAACTATGACTCTCTGTCTAAATTATAGGAGGCCTTTTAAAATACATTATTGAAATACACAACTCTATAATGAAAAAAATCTGACAATGTACAGTGGGTACGGAAAGTATTCAGACCCCTTTACATTCTTCACTCTTTGTTTCATTGCAGCCATGTGGTTATTCAAAAAAGTTCATTTTTTCACATTAATGTACACTCTGCACCCCATCTTGACAGAAACCCCCCCCCCCCCCAGAAATGTTTTAATTTTATTAAAGAAAAACTGAAATATCTCATGGTCATAAGTATTCAAACCCTTTTCTCAGTCAGACATTCATATTTAAGTCACATGCTGTCAGACCAAATGAGAATCATGAGGTCAAAAGAACTGGTCAAGGAGCTCAGAGACAGAATTGTGGCAAGGCACAGATCTGGCCAAGGTTACAAAAGAATTTCTGCAGCACTCAGGGTTCCTAAGAGCACAGTGGCCTCCATAATCCTTAAATGGAAGAAGTTTGGTAGCACCAGAAGTCTTCCTAGACCTGGCCGTCCAGCCAAACTGAGCAATCGAGGGAGAAGCTCCTTGGTGAGAGAGGTAAAGAAGAACCACAAGATCACTGGCTGAGCTCCAGAGATGCAGTAGGGAGATGGGAGAAAGCTCCACAAAGTCAGCTATCACTGCAGCCCTCCACCATTTGGGCCTTTATGGCAGAGTGGCCCGACGGAAGCCTCTCCTCAGTGCAAGATATATGAAAGCCCACATAGAGTTTGCTAAAAAAAAAATACACGAAGGACTCCCAGACTATGAGAAATAAGATTCTCTGGTCTGATGAGATGAAGATAGACCTTTTGATGACAATTCTAAGAGGTATGTGTGGAGAATACCAAGCACTGCTCATCACCTGCCCAATACAATCCCAAGAGTGAAACATGGTGGTGGCAGCATCATGCTATGAGGTTGTTTTTCAGCTGCAGGGACAGGATGACTGGCTGTCATTGAAGGAAACATGAATGCGGCCAAGTATAGAGATATCCTGGTTGAAAACCTCTTCCAGAGTGCTCTGGACCTCAGACTTGGCCGAAGGTTCACCTTCCAACAAGACAATGACCCTAAGCACATAGGTAAAATAACAAAGGAGTGGCTTCAGAACAACTCTGTGACCATACTTGACTGTCTCAGCCAGAGCCCTGACCTAAACCCAATTGAGCACCTCTGGAGAGACCTGAAAATGGCTGTCCACCAACGTTCACCATCCAACCTAAGGTGTGAAAAACTTGTTGCATCATTCCCAAGAAGACTCATGGCTGTATTAGCTCAAAAGGATGCTTCTACTCAATACTGAGCAAAGGGTCTGAATACTTATGAACATGTGATATTTCAGTTTTTCTTTTTTAATAAATTTGCAAAAATGTCTGGATTTCTGTTTTTCTTTTCCAGTCAAGATGGGGTGCAGAGTGTACATTAATGAGAAAAAAATGAACTTTTTAGAATGTATCAAATGGCTGTAAAGAAACAGAGTGAAAAATTTAAAAGGGGCTGAATACTTTCCGTACCCACTGTACACTGGCATATCTATCCCAGGTCTCCTGGGGGAGAGGACAACTTAGGACATTAACAAGAGCATAGTAACTATTTACCTATCAGTGTACCCCCAGGACAGGGATAGTTAGGTATTCTCAGTTCCAGGGACAGTTTAAGTTGAGGCCCCAGGTACAGGCCCCATATTTCTTGATTCTGACATGGATCCTGTTGCTAGCCTTGCATGACAGCTGCAGGGTTTGTCTTGTGAGCTATCAGACCTACTGTCTAAGGTTTCTTCACAGCAGACAGTTGGACTGGAACCTAAAGTGGCACTCCCGGATAGGTTTTCGGGGGGTCAGGGCCTGTAAGCTCCATATCAGGCTTTGTTTGTGGTCATCTGGGAATGACATACAGAGGGTGGGGATTGTTGTCTCCCTCCTTCAAGGAGATCCTCAATCGTAGGCCTTCTCACTCCCATCCGACTCATTGTCACTCTAGTCGGGGGATGGATTTTTGGGGGCTCTTGACCTCGTTTATGATGACCAAGATCGGGTCTTTCTTGCGGAACCTAAACTAAAAAAGATCCAGCAGGGTGAGCGACCGGCAAAGAAATTTTGTTTAGAATTCCGTAGATGGGCCACTGACACCCAGTGGAATGACCCCGCCCTTAGGAGGCAGTTTTGTCAGGTCCTGCCTTAACAGTTAAAAGACACATTGTTGCTGTACAAAACTCCAGCGTCGTTGGAGGCCACCATGACTCTTGCCATACATATAGGAAGATGCCTCTGGGATAGACCAGTAGTGACCCCACCCCCTGTTGTACTTCCTAGGACTGAAATTTTCCCCATGTTCTCTGAAGACCCTATGCGGTTAGAGGGGGCTTCTCCCCATTATGGCTCTCTTGGGGTTGGCAGCAAGATGGGGGTGTGCTTTTACTGTGGCATAATGGGTCGTTTTATTGGGGTTTGTCCATCTATACTTGAACACCAGAAACTGTCGGAAAACTTTTTTGGGGAAACAGGATGGGGGAC
Organism: Ranitomeya variabilis; assembly: GCF_051348905.1. Lineage (NCBI taxonomy): Eukaryota > Metazoa > Chordata > Amphibia > Anura > Dendrobatidae > Ranitomeya > Ranitomeya variabilis. The sequence goes on from NC_135235.1 coordinate 567,336,830, forward strand.
ATATATGAAAAGAAGGAACCCATGATGGAGGGCATATATACCAGGATGGGAGACATAAATACAAGGAAGGGGCCCAGGATGGGTGGAATATATACAAGTATGGGGGACATATATACCGAGAAGGAGCCCATCAGGCTCGGACTGACCCAAAGGGTAACAGGGGAATCCCCCCGTGGGCCCCTGTGCAGGTCTGGACCCCCAACCCCACTGTATGAGCAGTACTTGGCATAATTCAATTCACTCTGTACACAAAAAGCAGCATCTCATCATTCATTAATCAAGCTACCCAATTTTGTTATATTATATGGAGATATAGGTACATTTGTGAACGAGGGTAGTGTAATATTTGTATGCAGGCGGGCCTCCAAAGTCAGTGTTACAGGTGGGCCCTTGGCATCCCAGTCCGACTTTGGAGCCCATGATGGAGGAGGATATCTACCGGGGGGGCACATATACCAGGATAGGGGCATATATACCAGGAAGAAACTCAGGATGGGGGACTTGTATAACAGGAAGGTGTCCAGGATGGGGTGCATGTATACCTGGAAAGGGCTTAGGATAGGAGACATAAGAGAATGGAAAGAGTTTTTAATAACAAGCAAGTTATTTATTTTTGCAAGTACTTTGCAATTTTATCCATTAATGAACCTTTGAATAACCCTTTAAGTTCTTAATATATACAATATATTGGGAAAGCCTTTGACATTGCATACATCCATAGAAATATATAGGTATTTACATCGATATGAAAGCTTCAGAACACAGTCACACATACTACACGGCTCTAAGTAGGTTTGAGGGCACAAACCTAATATCTTTATAGCGAGTACAGACAATTAGCACATTGTAAGCTGATGTGTGTAACGTTCACATGAGCTGAGCCTGCTCTATACATGAGGGGTGCTTGCTGTATTAAGGTACCGTCACACTAAACGATATCGCTAGCGATCCGTGACGTTGCAGCGTCCTCGCTAGCGATATCGTTTAGTTTGACACGCAGCAGCGATCAGGATCCTGCTGTGATGTCGCTGGTCGCTGAATAAAGTCCAGAACTTTATTTGGTCGTCCGATCGCCGTGTATCGTTGTGTTTGACACCAAAAGCAACGATACCAGCGATGTTTTACACTGGTAACCAGGGTAAACATCGGCTTACTAAGCGCAGGGCCGCACTTAGTAACCCGATGTTTACCCTGGTTACCAGCGTAAAAGTAAAAAAAACAAACAGTACATGCTCACCTGCGCGTCTCCCAGCGTCCGCTTCCTGCTCTGACTGAGATCCGGCCCTAAAGTGAAAGTGAAAGCACAGCGGTGACGTCACCGCTGTGCTGTTAGGGCCGGAGCTCAGTCAGTGTCAGGAAGCAGACGCTGGGGGACGCGCAGGTGAGTATGTACTGTTTGTTTTTTTTACTTTTACGCTGGTAACCAGGGTAAACATCGGGTTACTAAGCGCGGCCCTGCGCTTAGCAACCCGATGTTTACCCTGGTTACCCGGGGACCTCGGCATCGTTGGTCGCTGGAGAGCGGTCTGTGTGACAGCTCTCCAGCGATCAAACAGCGACGCTGCAGCGATCGACATCGTTGTCGCTATCGCTGCAGCGTCGCTTAATGTGACGGTACCCTTATACATCCACCACTTCCCTTTATGAGAGCTAGTGTTGCTATCTAGTCTTTAAGCACTTAGATTTAATTAGTTGTAAACTGAGGAGATTATTATGTTGGGAGGCCTATTAAAGGCATCGATCACTGCCATCTTGGTAGTCCTATGGAGCCTAACCTGAGCAGGTTGTTAATTGTTAATTTCACTGTATACTGCAATTCTAGAGTATTACAATATGAAGTGCAAGCAATTAAACTAAAGGGGCTAAGAAATTTGTAAAAAAGTTTAAACTAATCCCGTTTGCCAGTCAGAAAAAAAAAAAAAATTAATAAACAAAAAAATTATAATAAAAAATATTTTTTTTTTTCACAATGTTAATTTTTTTTTAACCAGTAAATTGTTACAAATAGCAATATAAGTGTCACATTGTTGCAGTATCATACTGACGTAAACGATGAGGTTGCCAGGTTATTTTGTATGTTGTAAAAATGAAACCTAAGAAACAATGACAGAATTGTGCTATCTTCACCATTGCACCCTACTTTAATTTTTGTGCCTATTTCTCAGTTTATTATATTGTAAACTAAATGGTGCCATTCAACATTACAACTCGTCTTGTCAGTTCAGGATAAATGCAGTAAAATGTCTGTGTCTAGTTCCTCCCTCTCCCTCCATAGAACTTTATGAGCACCAACTGTCATCTCCTCTCTCAGTAATTGGAAAATCTGTCTTCACCGAATACTGATTTTAGAAGTGAGAATGAATAATCAGTCTAAAAGGAGAAAGAAGCAGATTTCTCTGATGAGATATATTACAAAATTGCTTATTTTCATGTGTACTATTGATTTATAAAATAAGAATTCATATTTTTTGTAGGTTCTAACTTTTAGAAAGAATGGTAGAAACATAAGCTGCACTTTGACATCCTTCCAGCAAGTTAAAATTAATCTACAGTGAAAGTAAAACTAAAATTAGTGCTTTATGCTTCCTTATATATTTACATAGTGTGCTGAGTGATGACAATCTCTGTATAGCGCTGTGTAATATGTAAGTAAAACTTTCCAGAAAATAATGTAAATTCCGTCAGCACAGTTTACAATCTCTACAATTTCTGCTATGAGAATAAGACAGTTCTTTCCCAATTATCTTAAAAGCTTCTGTCACCCTGGAAATGATATAGGTACATAATAGTGCTGTGAAATAGAACTGTATAATGAGTTTGAAATTCTTTGACTTTGGGAATATATTCCTAGTGTTATGCAACATTTGACCACAAGATGTCACTGTAATCCTTATCACAAAACTATCGGTACATTGGAAAGAAACTATCGCTGTTCATTTGTGCCAGTTTCTTCAGGAGGTTTTTCAAATCCATACTTCTGTCATCATTGGGCAGAAAAGTATTCACACAAAACTATCGGTAATGTAAAAGAACCCGCATTACTCCCTTCTGCACTACTATAAGGCTAGGTTCACATCACGTTAGGGCATTCCGTTTAGCGGATCCGTTTCTAAGCGGCAATAACGCTATGTACCGGATCCATTAACGCGCCCATAGGCTTCAAGTAGTGTAACGCATCCTGACGCATGTCAAAATCGTCATGCGTTAGCGATGGGTCCGTCACTTTGTGACACACCTTCGAATGCGGACTACCACTTTTTTGGGTACGTTACAGCAAACGGAAGCGTTTGCTGTCCATTGAACTCTATTGCTAGCGCATGCCGATGCAATGCAACCATGCGGTAACTCATGCATTAGCACGATCGCAAAAAATAAGACAATTTGGGACACATCGTTAGCGCATCCGTTTCACAAATCCGTTAAACGGAATGCCCTAACGCAATGTGAACCTAGCCTAAAAGCTTTTTATCCATCAGTTCTACATTTCAACCCCTGACACTCGTCTTATTTAAGCAGATAACATCAACGCATCATCGTGTTGTGCAAATCAGTGAACGGATATCAGTATCCATATCACTCATATAAAATTAAAGAGATGAAAACCAGGATATTTCACCTCTGTCCAAGGAAAACTTCTTACAAAACGCATGTGCACAAACTGTATAAACCGCTGCATGACCAGCTCTATCCTCGCCTACTGTATTCTCACCCATCCCTTGTAGATTGTGAGCCCTCGCGGGCAGGGTCCTCTCTCCTCCTGTACCAGTTATGACTTGTATTGTTTAAGATTATTGTACTTGTTTTTATTATGTATACCCCTCCTCACATGTAAAGCACCATGGAATAAATGGCACTATAACAATAAATAATAATAATAATAATATTAATAATAATTAGATTTAAGGGTCAACTAAACGGGCTTGTTGATTCATCCTGGCAGGTAAATACATACTGTCGTTTGAGAAGTGAGTATCAAAGGATATCGCCAACAAGTTGGCAAAGTCTTTGCACAAAACTCTATCATAATTAATATACTCCTCTTACCCCGTGCAGAGTCAACCTGATGGCAGATTATTATTATTATTTATTTCTATAGCACTATTGATTCCATGGTGCTGTACATGAGACGGGGTTACATCAAAATACAGACATCACTTACAGTAAGCAAACTAACAATGACAGACTGGTACAGAGGGGCGAGGACCCTGCCCTTGCCGGCTTACATTCTACAGGACGGTGGGGAAGGAGACAGTAGGTCGGGGGTTGCGGTAGCGCCGATGGTGTTGAGGTGGCCGTGTGGTCATTACAGGCTGTAAGCTTTCCTGAAGACATGGGTTTTCAGGTTCCGTTTGAAGGATCCAAATGTGGTGGATAACCGGACGTGTTGGGGCACTGAATTCCAGAGGATGGGGGATATTCGGGAGAAGTCTTCGAGGCGATTGGGTGAGGAGCGAATAAGTGTGGAGGAGAGTAGGAGGTCTTGGGAGGACCGGAGATTACGTGAGGGAAGATAGTGAGAGATTAGTTTGGAAATATATGGAGGAGAAAGGTTATGGATGGCTTTGTAGGTCAGTGTTAGCAGTTTAAACTGGATACGCTGGGAAATTGGGAGCCAGTGAATGGATTTGCAAAGAGGGGAAGCAGGATACATATATGATATCCAATCCACTTGGGGATAGACTTGCACTTGGCATTAGAAGTATATACAGTACTGTAAATATACAGTGGGTGAAATAAGTATTGAACAAGTCACCTGCTTTTAGAGTAAATATATTTTTAAAGGTGCAATTGACATAAAATTCTCACCAGATGTCAGTAACAACCCATCCAATCCACACAGGCAAAGTAATCAAACCATAAATGTCCATAAATTAAAGGGGTTGTCCTGTCAAAACTGATAAGTCTGCAGTCAGTCTGTGTGACTGTAGACTTAGGAATCCCCCAGCACACACACTGTGCTTTGCGGGGATTCGCTAGTATCAGAGTCAAGACTGGAGGGTATGTATGAGGCCGGGATCACACATGCGAGAAACACGTCCGTGTCTCGCATGTGAAACCCAAGCTCTGGCGCCGGCACTTTCTGAGCGGAGCGTGCAGCTCCATGTGTTGCTATGCGGCCGCACGCTCCGCTCCACAGTGCCGGCGCCAGAGCTTGGGTTTCACATGCGAGACACGGACATGTTTCTCGCATGTGTGATCCCGGCCTGAGTTATACATACCCCTGGCTAGTGGGTGTGGTCTTGCTCATACATTTGAGCCAAGCCCCACTTGTGACAAGCCTGGCCAGTAGGTGGGCCCGTCTAGTTGCCTCACTCAATACTAGGGTATGGAAAGCAAGGTCGTGCCCACTGGCCGGGGGTATGTATAACTCTGAAACCGGAGCACAGTACGGTAGTGTAACAACTCTGCTGGCATCACGGCATGACCTCTCATCTCTCACACTATCTTACCCACTGCTCCAGGTCATGATGTGGTTTCTGTTTCTTGCCAGCTCCATATTCTGTGCCTCTGCTCTCTGCACGCTTCCTGGCTGTGTGAATAGGGGGGCGGTGCCTGAACTCTCTGGTTCTTATAGGAATCAGGTGCACCTGTCTAATCTGTTCCTGACCAATTACCAAGAGGCCTCCAGTAGGGTTGAGCGACTTTTCATTTTTTGAGATCGAGTCGGGTTTCACGAAACCCGACTTTCTCAAAAGTCGGATCGAGTGAAATCGGCCGATCTTATTGAAAAGTCGGGGTCGGGGATCGGCCAAAACACTAAACCCAATGCAAGTCAATGGGGAAGCATACTTTTTTTATATTTGCTTCAGCGCGATAATTTTGAAAAGCCGGTAATTCAATTGCCGGCTTTTCATTTCTCCTGCCTAAACCCGACATGATATGAGACATGGTTTACATACAGTAAACCATGTCATATCCCCCTTTTTTTTTTGCATATTCCACACTACTGTTAGTAGTGTGTATGTGCAAAATTTCGGCTCTCTAGCTATTAAATTTAAGGGTTAAATCGCGGAAAAAATTGGCGTGGGCTCCCGCGCAATTTTCTCCGCCAGAGTGGTAAAGCCAGTGACTGAGGGCAGATATTAATAGCCAGGAGAGGGTCCATGGTTATTGGCCCCCCCGTGGCTAAAAACATCTGCCCCCAGCCACCCCAGAAAAGGCACATCTGGAAGATGCGCCTATTCTGGCACTTGGCCACTCTCTTCCCACTCCCGTGTAGCGGTGGGATATGGGGTAATGAAGGGTTAATGCCACATTGCTATTGTAAGGTGACATTAAGCCAGATTAATAATAGAGAGGCGTCAATTATAACACCTATCCATTATTAATCCAATTGTATGAAAGGGTTAAAAAAACCACACACACATTATTAAAAAGTATTTTAATGAAATAAACACACAGGTTGTTGTAATATTTTATTGCTCTCTCAATCCACCTGAAGACCCTCGCTCTAAAAATAATAAACCAACAATATACATACCATCCGAGGATCTGTCAGGTCCCACGATGTAAATCCTTCTGAAGGGGTTAAAATATTTTACAGGCAGGAGCTGTGCTAATGCACTCGCTGCTGCCTGTAAACCCCGGCGAATGAATGAAGGTAATGTAGGTCAATGACCTGTAGTTACCTTCATTCTAAAACATGATGTACCCCCCCCCCCCCCCCCCCTTGGGGCAATGTTATAAAGTTTAAAAAAAAATATTTACACATGTAAAAAAAACAAAAAAAAACAATAAAAGTACACATCTTTAGTATCGCTGCGTCCGTAATGACCCGACATGTAAAACTGTCCCACTAGTTAACCCCTTCAGTGATCACGTAAAAAAAAAAACGAAGCAAAAAAACAATGCTTTGTTATCATACCGCCGAACAAAAAGTGGAATAACACGCGATCAAAAATACGGATATAAATAACCATGGTACCGCTGAAAACGTCATCTTGTCCCGCAAAAAACGAGCTGGGATACAGCATCATCAACAAAAAAATAAAAAAGTTATAGTCCTCAGAATAAAGCGATGCAAAAATAATTATTTTTTATATAAAATAGTTTTTATCGTATAACAGCGCCAAAACATAAAAAAGATATAAATGAGGTATCGCAGTAATCGTACTGACCCAAAGAATAAAACTGCTTTATCAATTTTACCAAACGTGGAACGGTATAAATGCCCCCCCCCCAAAAAAAAAAGAAATTCATGAATAACTGGTTTTTGGTCATTCTGCCTCACAAAAATCGGAATAAAAAGCGATCAAAAAACATCATGTGCCCGAAAATGGTACCAATAAAAACGGCAACTCGTCCCACAAAAAAACAAGAACTCACATGACTCTGTGGACCAAAAGATGGAAAAATTATAGCTCTCAAAATGTGGAGATGCAAAAACTATTTTTTGCAATAAAAAGCGTCTTTTAGTGTGTGACGGCTGCCAATCATAAAAATCCGCTAAAAAAACCCACTATAAAAATAAATCAAACCCCCCTTCATCACCCCCTTAGTTAGGGAAAAATAATAATAATTTTAAAAAATGTATTTATTTCCATTTTCCCATTAGGGCTAGGGTTGGGGCTAGGGATAGGGTTGTGGCTAGGGTTAGAGTTGGGGTTAGGGCTACAGTTAGGGTTAGGGTTGGGGCTAAAGTTAGGGTTAGGGTTGGGGCTAAAGTTAGGGTTGGGACTAAAGTTAGGGTTTGGATTACATTTATGGTTGGGATTAGGGTTAGGGGTATGTCAGGGTTAGGGGTGTGGTTAGGGTTATGATTGGGATTAGGGGTGTGTTGGAGTTAGGGGTGTGGTTAGGGTTGGGATTAGGGTTAGGGGTGTGGTTAGGGTTGGGATTAGGGGTGTGTTGGGGTTAGGGGTGTGGTTGGGATTAGGGTTAGGGGCATGTTTGGGTTAGGTGTGTGGTTAGGGTTATAGTTAGGGTTGAGATTAGGGTTAGGGGTGTGTTTGGGTTAGGGTTTCAGTTAGAATTGTGGACTTCCACTGTTTAGGCACATCAAGGGCTCTCCAAACGCGTCATGGCGTCCGATCTCAATTCCAGTCAATTCAGCGTTGAAAAAAGTAAAACAGTGCTCCTTCCTTTCCAAGCACTCCCATGCACCCAAACAGGGGTTTACCCGCACATATGGAGTATCAACGTACCCAGGACAAATTGGACAACAACTTTTGGGGTCCAATTTCTCTTGTTACTCTTGGGAAAATAAAAATTTAGCGGGCTAAAAAAACATTTGTGTGGGAAAAAATATTTGTTATTTATTCGGACTCCCATGACAGCACTACGAGAGAGAGGATCCGCCCTTAAGGAACAGGAAACCTACGGATACAAAAAGGGCGGCACCTCTCCCATGCATCAGTTGGATAGCGAGGTTTATGAAAGCAGTCTGTAGATCTAGACCAGTGTATAAAGACAGAACGGTTCCGTGGGATCTAAATTTAGTTCTGTCCTCTCTAACAAAACCCCCCTTTGAGCCTCTACAAGATGCCTCGATCAAAATGTTGACACTTAAGACAGCCTTCTTGATTGCCATAACCTCAGCTCGCAGGATAGGGGATATCCAGGCACTTTCCAGACTTCCCCCATATACAGAATTCCTGTCTGACAGGGTAGTCCTTAGGCCAGACCCAGCATATCTGCCGAAGGTAGCGACGCGTTTCCATAGATCGCAGGAGATAGTTTTACCATCTTTTATTCCTAATCCCTCTAATCCTAAAGAGCAGGAGCTTCATACGTTAGACGTTAGGAGATCTCTTCTTCAGTATATTTCAGTCACCGATAGTTGGAAGAAAGATGGAGCACTGCTTCTTTCCTTCCAAGGTCCAAGGAAGGGATGTAGAGTATCAAAATGTTTACTGGCTAAATGGATTAGGGAAATTATCTCTATGGCTTATACAGCGGGTGGGGGGTCAGCTCCACAGAATTTAAAGGCACATTCCACCTGGGCCATGGCGTCATCCTGGGCAGAAAGATCTGGAGTATCAGTGGAACAAATATGTAAGGCGGCCACATGGTCATCCCCTTCCACGTTCTTTAAACACTATTGGTTGGATTTGGGGTCCTCCTCTGATCTCACCTTCGGGTTAAGGGTGCTGCAGACTATAGTCCCTCCATAAGGTAGCTTACATCTCTGTAAATCTCTCGTAGTGCTGTCATGGGAGTCCGAATAAAGCATTAAGCTACTTACGGGTAGCGGCATTTTTCGGAGGCCCATGACAGCACCCTTAGTTCCCTCCCTATTCACGTGGGGGTTACACTTCCTGATATGTATATAGTGTGATATGTAGATCTCACGTATGGTGTCTAGTTACAATTTAATAGTATATTTTCGGTTTCAGTATGTATATAATGTATATTTGTATGCCACTAACCGCGGTAGTCCTCTCAGGCTCTGAAATACAACTGATGCATGGGAGAGGTGCCGCCCTTTTTGTATCCGTAGGTTTCCTGTTCCTTAAGGGCGGATCCTCTCTCTCGTAGTGCTGTCATGGGCCTCCGAAAAATGCCGCTACCCGTAAGTAGCTTAATGCTTTTCACGGCTCTGCAGTAAACTGTAGTGAAACACTTGTGGGTTCAAAGTTCTCACAACACATCTAGATAAGTTCCTTGGGGGGTCTAGTTTCCAATATGGGGTCACTTGTGGTGTGTTTCTACTGTTTAGGTATATTAGGGGCTCTGCAAACGCAATGTGACGCCTGCAGACCATTCTATCTAAGTCTGCATTCCAAACGGCGCTCCTTCCCTTCCGAGCTCTGCCATGCGCCCAAACAGTGGTTCCCCCCACATATGGGGTATCAGCATACTCAGGACAAATTGGACAACAACTTTTGGGGTCCAATTCCTCCTGTTACCCTTGGGAAAATATAAAACTGGGGGCTAAAAAATAATTTTTGTGAAAAAAAAAAAAAAAGAATATTTTCACGGCTCTGCGTTATAACCTGTAGTGAAACACTTGGGGTTCAAAGCTCTCGCAACACATCTAGATAAGTTCCTTAGGGGGTCTGCTTTCCAAAATCCCGTCTCCACTATGTGTGCAAACACGCATCCGGTGGCCCTGTGTTTACTGGCATGCGGCGCCATCTGCTATATAATTATCTAAGGGTCACTTCCGTCTGTCCTTCTGTCTGTCATGGATATTCATTGGTCGCGGCCTCTGTCTGTCATGGAATCCAAGTCGCTGATTGGTCGTGGCAAAACGCCCACGACCATTGCCACAACGAATCAGCGACGCGCACAGTCCCTAAGAAAATGGCTACTCCTTACTCCCCGCACTCACTGCCCGGCGCCCGCATACTCCCCTCCGGTCACCGCTCACACAGGGTTAATGCCGGCGGTAACGGACCGCGTTATGCCGCGGGTAACGCACTCTGTAACTGCTGCTATTAACCCTGTGTGTCCCCAATTTTTTACTATTGAGGCTGCCTATGCGGCATCAATAGTAAAAAAATGTAATGTTAAAAATAATTAAAAAAAGTAAAAACCTGCTATACTCACACTCCGTAGTCCGCCAAGCCGCTCACGCCGGCCGCTATCTTCCGTTCCCGGCGATTCATTGCGAAATTACCCAGAAGACTTAGCGGTCCCTCTAAGTCTTCTGGGTAATTTCGCAATGCATCCTGGGAACGGAAGATGGAGGCCGGCGCGAGCGGCTTGGCAGAGCTTCGGTGGATCCCAAGCGTCGGTAACCGCTTCCTGGATCCAGGCGCCAACGGAAGGTGAGTATATAACTATTTTTTATTTTAATTCTTTTTTTTTTTTTTAACAGTGATATCATGGCCACATTGCTATATACGTGGGCTGCGCAATATACAACGTGGGCTGCGCAATATACAACGTGGGCTGCGCAATATACAACATGGGCTGCGCAATGTACTACGTGGGCTGCGCAATATACAACGTGGGCTGCGCAATGTACTACGTGGGCTGCGCAATATACAACGTGGGCTGCGCAATATACAACGTGGGCTGCGCAATATACAACGTGGGCTGCGCAATATACAACTTGGGCTGCGCAATATACAACGGGCTGCGCAATATACTACGTGGGCTGCGCAATGTACAACGTGGGCTGCGTAATATACTACGTGGGCTGGGCAATATACTACGTGGGCTGGGCAATATACAACGTGGGCTGCACAATATACTACGTGGGCTGCGCAATGTACTACGTGGGCTGCGCAATGTACTGCGTGGGCTGCGCAATGTACTGCGTGGGCTGCGCAATGTACTGCGTGGGCTGCGCAATGTACTGCGTGGGCTGCGCAATGTACTGCGTGGGCTGCGCAATGTACTGTGTGGGCTGCGCAATGTACTGCATGGCTGTGCAATATACTACCTGGGCTGTGCTATGCACTACGCATACATATTCTAAAATACCCGATGCGTTAGAATCGGGCCACCATCTAGTCTTTTTATAACGCAGCATGTGTGTTTACCTTGTGGCAACATATGCAGATAGAGAGGGGGCTGACAGCACTCACTCATCGGAGCGCCCGTTCCATGTCCAGGGAACCTTCCTGGATATCCACGAACAATTTAGCAAAGATGAACAGCGCTCCAGCCGGGTGTATGAATATCAGGAAAAAATATTTATTGAAGCCATAAAAAGCAACGTTTCGACCACCATGTGGTCTTTTTCAAGCATACCAAACATTGCAAAGGGTTGGCTTTAAATAGGGTGAATACCACACAGGGCACCAATCCCTATCAAAGCACCACCCACTTTAAAATATATACACCATAATACATAAAAACAGACATCAACAGTGCATAAAATTACCACCCACCAATTTTAGTGTATGCATTATTCAGACAAAACCAATATTCAATCCACAAATATGAAATCTATGTTTTGTTGATTCCATGTTCCACAAATCAACTCCTTGCATCGGCGTTGTCATGGAGAGTTTCAGCCAATGAGTGTCGCTGTGTCCGGGTATTAATATTCCAATGGGCTCAATGAAACAAAGTGGCGCTAAAAAGAAAAGCAGCCTATCCATACATTTCATATATAACATCATAGATCATATACCCAATCCAGTCGCCCGTTGCAACAGGATATTCCTACATCATCAGCATGCGTTTCCCCTGATCCTCACAGCGTGCGATCGCTGGCGTACCAGGAATCAGGCTGGACTGCATCACATGATTGCAATGGAGCCACGCCCAGCTCCGGAGCGCACATCCGTCACAACGCAGCGGACCCACGTGACCATCACCTAAGTAACGCCGGTAAACAACAGAGACCTCCTCTAAATAAGGATCTCCTCAGGGAACACAGTGCGCAAACGCAGGAGAGCCGCCCGTCAGACGACACCCCATCACATGACCGCAACGAGGCCCCGCCTAACCACGGCGCCCACATACGTAGCGCAACCGCGGACCTATCTGATCCCCCCACAGATTAATCACCCTGGCAACAATAGTAAACAATAAACTTTCTCTCATAATCAAAACTATAACAGCAGAATCTTATCATGAACACAGAATCTATAGCAAAGCATAACATTTTACAACAATGCACACAAGAAATATTCATTTAAATATTGGCAACAAGGCAATCGGAAGACAGTCGGCAAACTATAAATGAAAACAGCATCATATTTGAAACTACAATATTTTATACCAAATTCCAACTCTAAGGCTACCATTATCCAATGGCCGACTGTCACATCAAAAGCCTATATAAAGACAAAAAAAACACAAAATTGATAAAAAACATAAACAGTGTATTAAAAACCGCATAACCAATGACAACGCTATCACTTAATGGGAAGAACTCATCCTTACGGAGTGAATGGATGAAGATTAAAATCTATGTTCAAACCCTTAGGCCATGTGCACAAGTTCAGGATTTTTCGTGTTTTTTTCACGTTTTTTCGCTATAAAAACGTGATAAAAACGCGAAAAAAAACGCTAACCTATGCCTCCTATTATTTACAGTGTATTCCGCATTTTTGGTGCAAATGTTGCGATTTTTTCCGCGAAAAAATCGCATCGCGGAAAAAAAAGCAACATGTTCATTAAAAATGCGGAATTGCGGGGATTCCGCACACCTAGGAGTCCATTGATCTGCTTACTTCCCGCACGGGTCTGTGCACACCATGCGGGAAGTAAGCAGATTATGTGCGGTTGGTACCCAGGGTGGAGGAGAGGAGACTCTCCTCCACGGACTGGGCACCATATAAGTGGTAAAAAAAAAAAGAATTAAAATAAAAAATAGTGATATACTCACCTTCGATTGTCTTCCCGCCTCTCAGGTGCATGCTGCCGCTTCGGTTCCTGTAGCTGGTGTGCGGTGAAGGACCTGCGATTACATCACGGTCCTGTGATTGGTCGAGACCGGTCATGTGACCGCTCACGTGACCGCGACATCATGGAAGATCCTGCGCGCACACACCATCTATACGGAACGGACGCCGCTGAGGTCTGCAGGTGAGTATAAGCATTTTTTTTTTTTTTTTAATTATTTTTAAACATTCTATCTTTTACTATAGATGCTGCATAAGCAGCATCTATAGTAAAAAGTTGGTCACACTTGTCAAACAGTATGTTTGACAAGTGTGACCAACCTGTCAGTCAGTTTTCCAAGCGATGCTACAGATCGCTTGGAAAACTTTAGCATTCTGCAAGCTAATTACGCTTGCAGAATGCTAAAAAAAACGTGAAAAAAACGGAAAAAAACCGCAAAAAAAAAATGCGGATTTCTTGCAGAAAATTTCCGGTTTTCTTCAGGAAATTTCTGCAAGAAATCCGGACGTGTGCACATACCCTTAGGCTGTAAGGAACCTAGGGTATATATCCATCTCATTTCTTTCTTTCTTCTTAAGTATCTGTATTCTATCCCTCCCTCTCCTTAGGGCAGGGACACTGTCTATGACCCTAAACCTTAATTGGTTTACCGAATGTTTACTCTCCAAAAAATGTTTAGGAATGGGTAGTTCAGTGAGACCCGTCCTAATCGTACTTTTATGCTTACTTATGCGGGCTCTCACCTCCATAGTGGTCTCACCAATATAGGCCAGACCACATGGGCACGTAATCATGTATACGACAAAATTTGACGTACACGTATACCTCTTTCAAAAAGATTTTTTTACCCGTAAGGGGATGACAAAAAATCCCCTTTCAGCATATTATTGCAGCATGCACATCCCATGTGGCCCCACTTATGCTAACATCTACATGGCGGTATTTGAGGACAGGTTCGTGTACAATTCCAGCCTCTGGCGCCACGTCAGAGCTTGGTGGCGCTATATAGACAACATATTTATGATTTGGGAGGGCAACATTGCTGAATTGAATGACTTTCAGAGTGTTCTGAATGGAATTTATCCAGAGCTACAGTTTACGTTGACATACTCTACCACTCAGATACAGTTTCTGGATACTTTAGTATACAAGGATGGTGAGAGGTTAAAAACGGATATTTTTGTAAAAGATACTGACAGAAACAATTTGCTGTTATTTGACAGCAATCATCCTAGAAGGATGATGAATTCACTACCATGGAGCCAGTTACTTAGGGTTCGTAGAATAGTGTCTGATGACAGTCGAATAGATCAGCGACTAGAGGATATGGGCTCTAAATTTCTAGCGAGGGGATATCCAAAGGAGGGAGTAAACAGATTTAGGGCTAAGGCCCGAAATTCCTCACGTGAGGATATTCGACGAAAAAACCCCATAGCTAGGTCTTGTGAACGTATTCCTTTCGTGTCAACTTATAGCTCAGCGAGTAATGAGATCGGTAGAATTTTAAGAAAGCATTGGACTTTTTTACAACGTGGGGTACCGTCTGTTACGGGTTTTAAATCTTATCCCATGATGGCATTTAGGAGGGGTCGTAATCTGAGTGACAGACTGGTTAAGTCTGATATTGGTACATCAAAAACCTCAATTCAGCGAACCTTGAGCACACCCAGGAATGGAAATTTTCCATGTCTGGGATGTGCATGCTGCAATAATATGCTGAAAGGGGAATTTTTTTTGTCATCCCCATACGGGTAAAAAAATCTTTTTGAAAGAGAGGTATACGTGTACGTCAAATTTTGTCGTATACATGATTACGTGCCCATGTGGTCTGGCCTATATTGGCGAGACCACTATGGAGGTGAGAGCCCGCATAAGTAAGCATAAAAGTACGATTAGGACGTGTCTCACTGAACTACCCATTCCTAAACATTTTTTGGAGAGTAAACATTCGGTAAACCAATTAAGGTTTAGGGTCATAGACAGTGTCCCTGCCCTAAGGAGAGGGAGGGATAGAATACAGATACTTAAGAAGAAAGAAATGAGATGGATATATACCCTAGGTTCCTTACAGCCTAAGGGTACTGTCTCACAGTGGCACTTTGATCACTACGACGGTACGATCCGTGACGTTCCAGCGATATCCATACGATATCGCTGTGTCTGACACGCAGCAGCGATCAGGGACCCCGCTGAGAATCGTACGTCGTAGCAGATCGTTTGGAACTTTCTTTCGTCGCTGGATCTCCCGCTGTCATCGCTGGACCGGTGTGTGTGACACCGATCCAACGATGCGTTCGCTTGTAACCAGGGTAAACATCGGGTTACTAAGCGCAGGGCCGCGCTTAGTAACCCGATGTTTACCCTGGTTACCATCGTAAAAGTAAAAAAAAACAAACACTACATACTCACATTCCGGTGTCCGTCAGGGTCCCTCGCAGTCTGCTTCCCGCTCTGACTGACTGCCGGCCGGAAAGTAAGCAGAGCACAGCGGTGCACTGCTGTGATCTGCTTTCACTTTACGGCGGCACTCAGTCAGAGCGGGAAGCAGACTGCGAGGGACCCTGACGGACACCGGAATGTGAGTATGTACTGTTTGTTTTTTTTTACTTTTACGATGGTAACCAGGGTAAACATCGGGTTACTAAGCGCGGCCCTGCGCTTAGTAACCCGATGTTTACCCTGGTTACCCGGGGCCCTCGGCATCGTTGGTCGCTGGAGAGCGGTCTGTGTGACAGCTCTCCAGCGACCACACAACAACTTTCCAACGATCACGGCCAGGTCGTATCGCTGGTCGTGATCGTTGGAAAGTTGCAGAGTGTGACAGTACCCTAAGGGTTTGAAAATAGATTTTAATCTTCATCCATTCACTCCATAAGGATGAGTTCTTCCCATTAAGTGATAGCGTTGTCATTGGTTATGCGGTTTTTAATACACTGTTTATGTTTTTTATCAATTTTGTGGTTTTTTTGTCTTTATATAGGCTTTTGATGTGACAGTCGGCCATTGGATAATGGTAGCCTTAGAGTTGGAATTTGGTATAAAATATTGTAGTTTCAAATATGATGCTGTTTTCATTTATAGTTTGCCGACTGTCTTCCGATTGCCTTGTTGCCAATATTTAAATGAATATTTCTTGTGTGCATTGTTGTAAAATGTTATGCTTTGCTATAGATTCTGTGTTCATGATAAGATTCTGCTGTTATAGTTTTGATTATGAGAGAAAGTTTATTGTTTACTATTGTTGCCAGGGTGATTAATCTGTGGGGGGATCAGATAGGTCCGCGGTTGCGCTACGTATGTGGGCGCCGTGGTTAGGCGGGGCCTCATTGCGGTCATGTGATGGGGTGTCGTCTGACGGGCGGCTCTCCTGCGTTTGCGCACTGTGTTCCCTGAGGAGATCCTTATTTAGAGGAGGTCTCTGTTGTTTACCGGCGTTACTTAGGTGATGGTCACGTGGGTCCGCTGCGTTGTGACGGATGTGCGCTCCGGAGCTGGGCGTGGCTCCATTGCAATCATGTGATGCAGTCCAGCCTGATTCCTGGTACGCCGGCGATCGCACGCTGTGAGGATCAGGGGAAACGCATGCTGATGATGTAGGTATATCCTGTTGCAACGGGCGACTGGATTGGGTATATGATCTATGATGTTATATATGAAATGTATGGATAGGCTGCTTTTCTTTTTAGCGCCACTTTGTTTCATTGAGCCCATTGGAATATTAATACCCGGACACAGCGACACTCATTGGCTGAAACTCTCGATGACAACGCCGATGCAAGAAGTTGATTTGTGGAACATGGAATCAACAAAACATAGATTTCATATTTGTGGATTGAATATTGGTTTTGTCTGAATAATGCATACACTAAAATCGGTGGGTGGTAATTTTATGCACTGTTGATGTCTGTTTTTATGTATTATGGTGTATATATTTTAAAGTGGGTGGTGCTTTGATAGGGATTGGTGCCCTGTGTGGTATTCACCCTATTTAAAGCCAACCCTTTGCAATGTTTGGTATGCTTGAATAAGACCACATGGTGGTCGAAACGTTGCTTTTTATGGCTTCAATAAATATTTTTTCCTGATATTCATACACCCGGATGGAGCGCTGTTCATCTTTGCTAAATTATACCTTGTGGCAACACTCTATGTATAGGGTGCGGTGATTCCGGATATGTGCAATGAACACATCTGGAATCACCGCGCGTACAGAGGGGGGTGGAGCGAGTTTTCAGTCCAAAGCGCCGTCAGTACGGACCGTGGACATATACCCTAAAGGTCCCATGGGCTCCTATGAACTCTGAGTTTTAGTTCCTTCCATAAATGTTCTGTTGGATTCAGGTCAGGTGATTGGCTGGGCCATTCTAGCAGCTTTATTTTCTTTCTCTGAAACCAATTGAGCATGTCCTTGGCTGTCTGTTTGGGATCATTGTCTTGCTGAAATGTCCACCCTCATTTCATTTTCATCATCCTGGTAAATGGCAGATTTTTATCAAGAAATTCTTGGTACATTTGTCCATTCATCCATCCTTCAATTATATGAAGTTTACCAGTGACATATACTGAAAAACAGCCCCACACTATGATGCTTCCACCTCCAAACTTCACTGTTAGTATGGTGTTGTTAGGGTGACATGGGGGGGGATTTTTTGACACCCAAAGAGATACATTTTGGTCTCATCTGGCCAGACTATATTCCCCCAGTATTTCACAGGTTAGTCTAAATGTTGCTGAGTAAACGCTCTTGAACATGTATTTTGTTCAGCAATGGAGTTTTGCATGGTGAGCGTGCATACAGGCCATGGAGGTTGGTGCGTTACTTTCTGTAGCTCTCCACAGGTGGTCCTTTGATCTTGGTTGGTGAGATTTTAGACAAGGTGTGGCCCTGGCAAAAGTTTAAATTGTGCCATAAAGGCTAACATATTGCACCACTACACCAAAACATTTAAGTTGCATTTACATACGTTGACTTCAGGTCGTTAAATAAGCACGATCTACAATATTGAAGTCTTTTGACGCTTGTTTCCTGTCTTCTTTTCACAGGCTGACGAAGAATGATGGGAACAAAATCATATCATATCATGTTACTGGCAGCACTTCTGCAGTTCACACAGGGTGATGTGCTGCTGAGAACAATGATTTTTGTTTACACCTATGAACTCTCATCTGCGCTGCCGGGATTTATAAATACAACAAACTGCAGCTGGAGACAAGCATCTTCTGAAAGGGGACAACTCCCTTAAGAGTAATCAATAGTCATGACTGGATTAAAGCAGGATTGCAGTCTTAGGCCGGGATCACACATACGCGAGATACGGCCGAGTCTCGCATGTGAAAACCCTCCTCTGGCGCCAGCACTCCGGAGCGGAGCGTGCAACCGCACAGCAACACATGGAGCTGCACGCTCGGCTCCCAAGTGCTGGCACCAGAGGAGGGTTTTCACCTGCGAGACTCGGCTGGATCTCGCGTATGTGTGCTCTAAGCCACCTTACTTTGCATTTGCACTTTATTTTCTATTTTGGTATTTTACCTTGCACATTGATAATCTTGCTGATTGCTAATTTTACCTTCACCTGTGGCACCTATATATGTTATTCATTACCATTGTGGTCATGCCACACTTTGCAATCCATGTTGTAACTTATGTAGTGCCCCCTTTTTTTTATTTTGTTCCCCATTCTACCTCACGTTGTTGCACATTCCCTAATAAATATTGTTATTCACTTAATTATGGGACATTGCTTTTGTTTTTTTCCTTCGTAACTGGCAATGCAAGTCTATGGGTCTGTGAAAAAAATCAAACTGCGCTTGGATAACATTCAAGTGTGGTCCAATTTTCACGGACTGTCATTATGGAGAAGATCGAGAAACTTTATTTTTCTCTCCAAATACAAGAAAAACAGATGACACTTGGTCCACACTCCAAGTGTCCATTTTTTTCTTGTATGTGAAAAATACTGAATGAGGACTAATACTATTGAAGACCCACAATAGCTGGGAGCCCAATTAGAGGTTTTGCATTGGGGCCCACATGCATTGCATTACAGCACTTCAAATTGTTTATTTAAGTGGATAAATCCTGTGTGGTCTTGCCCACTTATAAAAGCCAACAAGCTTACTTAAGGTACCGTCACACTAGGCGATATCGCCAGCAATCCGTGACGTTGCAGCGACCTGGATGGCGATATCGCTGTATTTGACACGCAGCAGCGATCTGGATCCCGCTGTGAAATTGCTGGTCGCTGCTAGAAGGTCTGCACATTATTTGGTCGCTAGGTCGCCGTGTATCGCCGTGTTTGACAGCAAAAGCGACGATACCAGCGATATTTTACACTGGTAACCAGGGTAAACATCGGGTTACTAAGCGCAGGGCCGCGCTTAGTAACCCGATGTTTACCCTGGTTACCAGCGTAAAAGTTAAAAAAACAAACAGTACATACTCACCAGCGCGTCCCCCAGCCTCTGCTTCCTGACACTGACTGAGCGCCGGCCCTAAACTGAAAGTGAAAGCAACAGCGGTGACGTCACCGCTCTGCTGTTAGGGCCGGAGCTCAGTCAGCGTCAGGATGCAGAGGCTGGGGGACGCGCAGGTGAGCATGTACTGTTTGTTTTTTTAACTTTTACGCTGGTAACCAGGGTAAACATCGGGTTACTAAGCGCGGCCCTGCGCTTAGCAACCCGATGTTTACCCTGGTTACCCGGGGACCTCGGCATCGCTGGTCGCTGGAGAGCGGTCTGTGTGACAGCTCTCCAGCGACCACACAGCGACGCTGCAGCGATCGGCATTGCTGTCGCTATCGCTGCAGCGTCGCTTAGTGTGACGGTACCTTTAATCAAATAAATTGCATAATCTGATCTGTAAAATGCTATCTTAACGTATGCCTCCTCCCTGTCCTTGGGTAAACAAAGAAATCTCCTTTCTGCCTGTTACAGTTGCAGCACCCAAGGCAAGAGAAGAACTTTCTTTCCTAAAGACCAATATCTGTTTCATATTAATATCTGTTACATTTAAATACTTTTTCAAATTCTTGGACTTTCTATGATACTTTAAGGGGGAGAACAGAATTCATTAACATTAGGAAACACCTGTGTATTAATAGATCCATTGATTCTCAAAGCACCTGCAATTTTCCTTCCCCAACGTAGAGTAAGCGTGCTTTTACACTGTTCGATCGGCAGCATTAAACTTACACCGATCTGTAAATAATTCTGATCAGTAGTCATTTAAAAGACTGTTTACATGGGCAGACTACGTTTCAGATGCACAGTGAATGTTAAATAATAGATTATTCTATGCGCATAGGTTCTAGACATGCCCATGGTTCTTGACATCACAAATTCTACTCTCACAGGATGCCGAGAACAATGACCTTTTGGACAAAGCCTCATTATAGGTTATACTCCACAATTTGCTGACAAAAGAGCTTGCCTAGGAATGCTTGTTGCTGATAATCGTGCAGTATAAATGCACCTTAAGGGAGTTGTCCACTATTAGGACAACCCCTTCTCATTCCTCATGTTTATCCCCGTTAAAACAAAAACACTCATACTCACCTCCTATGCTGGTTCCGTTCCAACGGTGTGGGCACTCTCGTTCCCGGGGCTCTCGTGAAGTTGTTATGTCTTATGAACCCTGTACCCAATCAGTGCCGGCGTCATTGTCACCAACTTTGGACAAAGTGAACATCAAGAGGAAGTCAGAGACCAGCCGCAGCCCTGGCTTCCTTTTGATGTTTAATATGTCCATAGGTGGGAACAACGCAGCCCAGCCCTGATTGTGCGCTGGACTTGTGTGATGACTCAATCCTACACAAGCCCCGGGAACAAGTCCAATATAGTCCAAGTGTATCCAGTCTCCACAAATACTATCCAAGGGCTTGTGCACACAACCATATTTTTGGTCTGAGTTCAATCCGACAAAACATCAGATCGCACATGGACCAATTTTTCTATGGGGCCATGCACATGTCCAATCAGAGTGTGATTAGCATAATTGTCCCGATTCTTTTGGATGATAGAAAATATGCTGCAGCTTGAGATCTTAGCTGGAGTGGTGAGGAAGACCGCTGAGGAGCTGTCAACTGGACTAAGTGTACAGAAATTTCCTTAGTAAATACACTAGCACTATAAGGTCTAAATGATCTATTTAATCATATATTTAGTTAGTATTGTCCAATGTGAAAAACAATTCCATGACACTCACCCAATCCAAGCAGATCCCTTTTATATTAATTCACTGTGCAGACCGATACAAACAGTGAGAGGATGAACACAACTCATCCTCATTTGCTTTGTCAAGTGATATCTAATAACAGATCTGCTTTAAAAAGAGATTACAATCCAAGCTAAAATGTTAAAGTTGGGCATAACGGTTGGTCAAAAGAACGGGTCACAATTTAACCCATTTTGGGACATTAAGGAATCAGGTGTTCGTTCCATCAGCGTAATTTATGTTGAATAATTTCATTTATGCATTCCTGCATTGTTCTGTTTATATTTAAACTATTGGTTTATTGAACTATCATGTTCCCTTTTTTATTAGTGATGAGCGAATATACTCGTTACTCGAGATTTCTCGAGCATGCTCGGGTGTCCTCTGAGTATTTTTTAGTGCTCGGAGATTTAGTTTTCATCGCCGCAGCTGAATGATTTACAGCAGGGGTCCCCAACCTGTAGCTCGGGAGCCACATGTGGCTCGCGGTCCCATGAATTGTGGCTCGTGGCTGTCTGTCAGCTTGGTGCATTAGCTCCAGGTCTAGCAGACAGGTATAAAGAGCACATCTGAAAATGGTGAATTTTGTGAGCAGCCCTGCACAGAAGAGCAGATCTGGATGCACATATACTGGTCTTAGGGGTTTTGAGATGATTTAAGTATGGTACGCTGGAGACAAGATGACACCACCTGTCAGAGGAGATGCTTAAAGCTGAATGTGACAGTGTCTTGGGAGTGCTTTATAGGAGAATACTGAATGGAGGCTATTGTGGGAACTCCTGAATCTTACTATGCTACTTTGGGGAGATTTTCGTGGAAATGCTTTGGTTACCATTATGCCTGTAATGGGAGCTTTGTTTGCCACTATTGTGGGGGGGGCGGGACCTGAATGTGTCTCGCAACCCTCTCTCAAGGCTGGATGTGGCTCACGACCCTCTCACAGAGCTGAATATGGCTCTCAAGGTCAGAAACATTGGGGACCTCTGATTTACAGCTATTAGCCAGGCTAAGAACATGTGGGGGTTGAATGGTTGCTAGGGAATCCCCACATGTAATCAAGAAGGCTAGTAGCTGTAAATCATCCAGCTGCAGCGAAGAAAACTAAATCTCCAAGCACTAAAAAATACTCAGAGGACACCCGAGCGTGCTCGACAAATCTCGAGTAATGAGTATATTCGCTCATCACTATTTTTTATCACATGATGTACTAATGTGATTTGCTTGAAAGGACCCATGTAAGGCCGGTTTCACACGTCAGTGGCTCCGGTACGTGAGGTGACAGTTTCCTCACGTACCGGAGCCACTGACACACGTAGACACATTAAAATCAATGCATCTGTTGTTCTCCGTGTGCCGTGCAGGAGACAGCGCTCCAGTAAGCGCTGTCCCCCCCACATGGTGCTGAAGCCGCGATTCATATCTTCTGTGCAGCAGCGTTTGCTGTAAAGAAGATATGAATAATCCATTTTTTTTGTGGTATTTCGTGTTTAAAATAAAGCTCCATGTCCCCACCCCCTGTGCGCCCCCCCGCTGTTCTGAAAATACCCGGCTCCCTCGTTCGCTGTCGCTGCTTCCTGTCCTGGCCACACCTTCTACTGTATGCGGTCACGTGGGGCCGCTCATTTACAGTAATGAATATGCGGCTCCACCCCTATGGGAGGTGGAGCCGCATATTCATGACTGTAATCGGCGGCCCCACGTGACCGCATACAGTAGAAGGTGCGGCCAGGACAGGAAGCAGCGACAGCCAACGAGGGAGCCGGGTGAGTATTATCAGAACTGCGGGGGGGGGGGGGGGGGCGCATAGGGGGTGGGGACATGGAGCTTTATTTTAAACACGAAATACCACTAAAAAAATGGATTATTCATATCTTCTTTACAGCAAACGCTGCTGCACAGAAGATATGAATCGCGGCTTCAGCACGATGCAGGGGACAGAGCTAAACTTTAGCGCTGTCTCCTGCACGGTGCGTGTGGTACCCAGGCGGCACACGGCTGCCGCACGTGTGCCACACGGATGGCCTACGTGAGCTCACGGACACACGGACACGGATAACTCCGGTACCGGAATTATCTGGACGTGTGGGACAGGCCTTAGGGAGTCGAAACATTATATTGCTTGGTGAATGTAGCATTTTAACTTTGCATCAGCGATTCTACTTTTTCTGGAATACTTTGGGTTCATGGGCTGTGACTTGTCACCACAAGCACCTTTACTTACAGATCAAACATTGCCTTGTGCGCTTACACTGTGATTGTGTAGCTGATTTGTAAAATGATGCAATGGAGCTATCCAATTAAAACTGTTTTGCATCGAAGGGTAAATTGTAATAATTTTGTTATCTGATGAAGACAGCATATTTATTGGCTGCATTTATAATATGACAAAGGCTGTTAGCTGTGGTTTTGGCATCCATCTGTCATGAAATGTACCAAGAAGGGTGTAACTAATAATTATTAGGTATGAAAGCAAAACCATTAAAAGAAAGGATTCATCTTTCCCCAGCTAATTAAAAGAAAACTGCTGACAGACATGTAGGAGACTAATGAAAACTGATCGATGATCGGCTGAGGTGCCCATTGGAACAAATCTGATCCATCTTTGAATCTCTAGGGGTGTTTTTTTTTACTTTGAAAAGTGAAAACAGAAGATTGATTGCGTGCTCACTACTACTCCACCTTGTTTTGCCTTACATTTGATAAATGTGTTTGTCGGCAAATGTTTTACCCCAAAGAATAAATAACCTTTTCTAGAAAAGAAAAACAAAACATGTGGCTGCTTTCAATAGTTGGGAATAAGTGAGGTCTTTATAAAGTGTTGACAGAAGGGGCACTTGACCCATATAAGAGATCATTTTGTCTTCACTAGCTAATTAAATCGACAAACTTTTTGCAAGTGATGAGCCCCTTATGTGTTAGGACCCCGTGTCCTGCTGTACTGATTGTTACTCCGAGCTTATGCAGCCCTTAGCAATATTTTGAACTTACTACTATGCCAAGGTGAAGAATAGTTGATCTTTCTGACAAAGTTCTGCCCATCACTGTAACATACCGTGATAGTTATGAGGGTAAAGACTAAATAGTGAAGCACTTTGGGAAGAAAAGGGCAATGTGGACAAGTTATCACCAGTTGCACTTGCTGGAGCTGATTATCCGGAAGCAGACTCTTTCTCCTGCAGACACATTTTAATGAGAGTTAGTTTTGTTTTTTTTTGCCAGTGAATATCTTGGTTTGACAAGTGAGATTTATTACTTATGCATTTCTCACGGTACATGCATAATGTATGTTGTTATTACGGAGCCTAGATTCACTGAAGTGACTTATTTTTCTGGAGTTTGCCTTGCAGCATCCTAAACCTCTTAGTGAAATAAGTAAAAGACACCCACCCCTGGCTTATTAAATAAGTACAAAAAAAACTTTTTGTTACACCCATGATGAGCCTTAACTAAGAATTGTTAAATGGTGACTCCACCTAGTAAAAAAACTTTTAAGACCATATAAGAGCACTTATATAATGCAAACTTATGTGGTACTAGATGGTGGCCCGATTCTAACGCATCTGGTATTCTAGAATATGTATGTATGTACAGTTTGTACGTCGCGCTGTGAGTGGGGGTTAAATTCCACGCCAATATTTTTGATTGGTCGCGCACGACTGGCCGATCAGCAAAGCGTGGTTCATATCTTGCGCCAATTCGCGGCCGGACTGTGCATGTCGCTGATTGGTCGCGGCCGGCCGGGCACGACCAATGACTGAAGCGCTGTTTAAATACTGTGCCAATATCGCTGATTGGTCGCGGCCGGCCAGGGACGACCAATGACCGAAGTGGTGTTTAAATACTGCGCCAATATCGCTGATTGGTCGCGGCTGGCCGTGCGCGACCAATCACTGAAGCGGTGTTTAAATCCCGTGCCAATATTGCTGATTGGTCGCGCCCGGCCGCGATCAATCAGCGAAGCATGGTTTAAATCCAGCGTCAATTCGCGGCTGGACTGCGTCTGTCGCCGATTGGTCGCAGGATGTCGGGGGTTTGGGGTGGAGGATATAGTACAGCCACGTAGTATATAACACAGCCACGTAGTATATAGCACAGCCACGTAGTATGTAGTATATAGCACAGCCATGTAGTGTATAGCAGCCACATAGTATATAGCACAGCCCGTAGTATATAGCACAGCCACATAGTATATAGCACAGCCACATAGTATATAGCACAGCCACGTAGTATATAGCACAGCCACATAGTATATAGTAGCCAAGTAGTATATAGCACAGCCACATAGTATATAGCACAGCCACGTAGTATATAGCACAGCCACATAGTATATAGTAGCCACGTAGTATATAGCACAGCCACGTAGTATATAGCAGCCATGTAGTATATAGCACAGCCCGTAGTATATAGCACAGCCACGTAGTATATAGCACAGCCACATATTATAACACAGCCCACGGACTTTATAACACAGACAGCCACGTAGTATATAGCAGAGCCACATAGTATATAGCACAGCCACGTAGTATATAGCAGCCACATAGTATGTAGCAGCCACATGGTATATAGCAGCCACATAGTATGTAGCAGCCACATGGTATATAGCAGCCACATAGTATATAGCACAGCCACGTGGTATATAGCAGCCACGTAGTATATAGCAGCCACGTAGTATATAGCACAGCCCACGCAGTAAATAACACAGCCCATGCAGTATATAACATTGCCCACGTAGTATATATCAGTCAAGCAGTATATAATACAGCCCACGTAGTATACAGCAGTGTGGGAACCATATCTCTGTTAAAAAAAAGAATAAAAATAAAAAATAGTTATATACTCACCCTCCGGCGTCCACCGAAGTTGTCCCGATGCGTGCAAGGCTGCCGCCAGCTTCCGTTCCCAGAGATGCATTGCGAAATTACCCAGATGACTTAGCGTTCTCGCGAGACCGCTAAGTCATCTGGGTAATTTTGCAGTGCATCTCTGGGAACGGAAGCTGGCAGCAGCCTCGCTGCTTGTGCGCATCGGTGGACGGCGGAAGGTGAGAATAGCACCATTTTTAATTTTTTTTAAATTATTTTTAACATTATATCTTTTTACTATTGATGCTGCAGAGCATCTGTTAATAGCAGCATTAACAGACTGGGTTACACCGCGTTATGCCGCGGTGTAACGCAGTCGGTTTAATGGACTGCTAAAACGCTATGTGGGTGGCGGACGCTGACTGGGAGGGAGAGTATGAAGGGGGCACTGACTGCAGGGGAGTAGGGAGCGGCCATTTCGCAGCCGGACTGTGCCTGTCTGATTGGTCGCGGCCGGCTGGCCGCGACCAATCAGCGACTTGGGATTTCCGTGACAGACAGACAAACAGACAGACAAACAGACGGAAGTGCCCCTTAGACGATTATATATATATATAGATATTTATACTCTGGATTGGATACTTACTACACGTAGTTATAACATAAGAACCTCTAATGTGTTGCCTTATTTTATAGATACAGATTTTTGACCCGCCACTTAAAATGTGCTTTGATAAACTTCAGTCTAAGACCTGAACTTAAATATACAGTATTAGGCCCCTTTCACACATCAGTTTATTGCCATCAGTCGCAATCCGTCGAATTTTGAAAAAAAACGGATCCGTCGCAGATTGCGAAAAACTGATGTGACGGATCCGTTTTTTCGCCGGATCCGACTAGCTGATCCAGCTAATTGGATACTAAAGAAATCGGAGCATGCTCAGTTGTAAAAAACGTAATCCGTCCCGGATTCCATCATTTGACAGATCCGGCGCCATAGGCTTCCATTCTAGCAAACGACGGATGGCGACGAATCCGTTGTTGTCCATTTTTTCAACGGACACAAAAAACATTACTTTGTCCATTGTCTCCGGCCGCTGGACAAACAAATTTCGACAGATCCAGCGAACGACGGATGAAACGTGAGGCCATCTGTCACAATCCATCACTAATAGAAGTCTATGAGAAAAAAAACAGATCCGGCGGCATCAGTCGCCGGATCCGTTTTTTTCAAAATTCAACGGATTGCAACTGATGGCAAAAAACTGATGTGTGAAGGGGCCTTATAAACAATTGTAGACTATCTGTCATCTCTATATGCCATGGCAGACATTATACGATTCTGTGTGGAAACATCTAAACAGCCTCAAATGGGTTGTCTGCTTTGGGCAATCCTTTTTTGTTAGAAGGATCTTCTCAGTGTCTTGCTTCTGTGACCTCCTGGAATGAGGTATAATCTGTGGAGGACACATCTGTTCAATTTACCTGCAGCACCACAATGGGGAAAATGATGCATTTCAGTTTTCAATGGGATCAGTGAGCTGTTGCCTATACAATACATGTATGTGCCAAGCGCTCCAAAGAGAGAGACGCTGTAGACTTTGGCTGAAAGATGCAATGTAGAAGAGGCCTTTTCTCTCCCAAATATTTTTAAATGCCCCAATAGAATATATGAAAATAGTTTTGTCCATGTGGGACTATTGAAGATAGCTGGCGCTGTACTTTGCTATTTTCCTCAGTCCCATAGACAGTCAATAGGATTTAGTCTTAACTCTGTGTAATGCGTATAAAAGATGAATCGGAACACATATTCTGGTAGTTGGGTGGTCAGCAATAACTTCACTGTACCTACGAGTTGCACATCAAGAGCTTGAAGAATACACATAGCTGTGATCTTACTGTCTTGGTGAGACTGTGGGAATTAGTGATAATGCAGATCCAAGCACTAGAACCCCATAGATAGAGGGAGGGTTCTCCCAATGTCAGTCCATTAGTCCCTCTGCAACCGAATCAGTGGTTGCTGATGTGTTGTCAGGACAGCCTTAGTGTATTATTACGCCATAAAAAGGAAAAAAGCCTAAATTGCAGTCATTTATTAATCCACCAGCCAAAACAAATGATTAAAAATACATCAAAAATATTCTAAACTCCCTAAAATGGTAACAATGAAAATATCTACTAATCCTGAAAAAAAAAACAAGCCTCTACATGACTTATGGTAATGGTTTACGGCTGTCAGAATATGACAACATGAAAACAAATCTTCATTGCTGCTTTTATTCTTCATCATATTTTTAAAAATAAAAAAACTGTACAAATGTGTTATTATTGCAATTGTACAGTTGAGTCATAGCATAGCATAGAATTGTACAGCACAGTGAACACTTAAACACTTTTGCAGAATTGCTGCATTTTTCTTCCTCCCAAATGACTTCATCGATGGAGAAATGAAATAGGTACGGCTCTATGAACACAGTAAACAGAAAAAGAAATCCTGTGTCCTTAAGACACAAAATAGATGAATTCTGGAGAAGTGATCATAAATTCATATTCGGCATTCCATGTGAAAGTAATGTACACCATTGAATAAAACAGGATAGGAGTGGCCCTCTGACGATATCTTAGAAACTATTACCATATAGGGGGTGGGGGGTAACCAGCTGTCATTGAATAGAACACACCATGTATGGATACTTATCTCTAATTCAATGCGTCACTGTCCCCACCTATGGATATATAAGTAATCAAGAGGAAGTGGGCATCAGTCTGCCATACCACCCCTGATTGATTATTTCAACTGTAATCCATATCATTTATTTTTTTACTTTTTCATCGAGTCAGTGTGATGTGTCGTTTTTTGGATTTAATGTTGCGAGTGGAAAAAGGGCAGAACATTATAAATACACACTCTTATCGCAAATAAATATATGACAATACCATTTTAAGAGCTTATTGTTGTCATCCTAAGCATACAAAAATGAGTATCCTATCATGAGAAATATTTGAAGCAAAATAGGATTGTCAAGATGAGTAGCAATTTAATAAAAAAAAAAAAAAATGAAAGGACATGATCTGTCATAGACTAAGCAAATGGGTTTACTCAAAGAGGATGCTAGAGAGGCTAATAAAATAGTGGCTAAGATCACAAAATAATTTAAGAAGTAATAATAGCAAAAATAGATGTATGAGTGATTAACAAAACACATTCAGGACTGAGCAAATTCTGTATGTCAAATTATAGACAAAAAAAACAAAACTGTACGAAATATGTACGGTAATATAACATTATAAAGACATACTGTACATCTGTTGGAATGTGAATGGTAGACCATTCAGAAAAAAGGATGAAGCAAAGGAGGAAACATTGAACATTTGGTCATAAAGAGTCAGAACAAAAGAGGTCTCAAAGTAAAAAACCTTTATTCAGCAAAAAAATGGTTATATAGCGGTACTGTAGATTACGAGTGCCCACATATCAATTAAAACCAGTTGTTGGTATACATATATACGTAGACTATAGTATAGATAATAAAACCCTTGAACTACTAGAGGGATAAACAATGGTACTACCATAGAAGATGTAAAGTAAGACCTAAAGGAGTAACTAAATTAGGATTAAATAGCACAGGTGCAGTACCTAATTGGTAGCCATGAATGCCAAAAAAGTGACATGTGCCAATTAGCAATCAATATAAATAAGATGGCAAAATACAAAATATAGTGGCAGTAATTAGTACAATGATAAATATTGTGCAAATATTGTAGAGATCCACAAGGTAGAGCTAATAGAGGGCACAGAAATAATTAAAACGAAGCACCTAAGATCTTCAGTGTATCAAATCTGCACAAAAAGAAAATATACCATTAGGGTAGAACATTGTTTTTTGCCTAAAGGTAAATTCCCATGAAGGGTGGTGTAGTGAAAGTTAATATAACATAAATAGGTAAAATACCCTGAGGGGCAAGTATAGTATGTGTATAAAAGGATGTTACCTGTTGTGAATTCTGCTTTTGGGTTCCCTCCGGTGGTAGTAGGTGGTAATGCAGTTGTCCCTGGGTTGCAGTCCTGGTCAGGTGTGTCTGCTGATTGCAGTTCTGACTGGGGTATTTAGGTGTGCAGGATTCATTAGTCCTTGCCAGTTGTCAATTGTTGTTGGGAGGTGTTGGACCTCTGCCTGGTTCCTCCTGCCTTTCTGCCAAATCAGCAAAGATAAGTGTCTGGTTTTTTTTCTGTGGCACACATGCTGTGTGCTTCATCGTTCAGTGCTATTCTTTTGTGTTTTCTTGTCCAGCTTAGATTGTGTCAGTATTTTCTCAGTCTTGTTGGATTCTGTGGGGTTGCAGATATTCATTCCACGTCTTTAGTTAGATTGTGGAATTTTTTGTATTATCTGCACCCCACACCCCACGGCTACTTCTAGTTGCGGTGTTAGTTCAGGATTTGCGGTCAGTACAGGTTCCACCGACTCCAGAGAAAGTTTCATGCGGCTCCAAGGTCACCGGATCATAACAGTTACCTTAGTGGTCTGAAGAGACGAGTGTGGCGCACACCCCAACGCGCGTTTCAGATTGGTCCTTCGTCATGTCTTGAACGAGCCTATAAACCTGTCACATTAGTTAACCTCTTCAGTGAACAACATAAAAAAGAGGAAAAAACGTTACTTTTTCATCATAGTGTTGAACAAAAAATGGAATAAAATGCAATCAAAAAGATGATTGTAAATAAAAATGGTATCACTGGAAATGTCACCTTGTCCTGCAAAAAAAACAACTCATATGTCCTGTCACAGTGTAATTCCGTTACCACACAATCAACAGAGCTAGAGTATAGTAAATAGAGTAAACAATTCCAAGACTTTTTTAGGCAAAGATACAAAAGGTCCATATATAATCCACCACACAAAGGATAAAATAGTCCAGAACACGAATGCAGTTCAGTAACAGGATAAAAGTCCAACAATCCAGCAGACAGAGGATAGCATAGTCCATATACTCTTCTATCTCTCTCACGTGCTGTCTTCACATCATGGTTCCACACAGTACTGATCTGTGTCTCACCTCCTTGATATTTTAAGTCTCCCTCCTCAATCACAGGTCAAGAGGGGGAAGGTATCAGGGGCTCATTGTTTAAACAAGCTAGGTTAACATGTCATTAGCATATTAGCAAACAATACAGTGCTGTGGGGGCTGATATCAGATGGCAGCAACAGCCATTCATCAATTAGCAAATAACTCCTTCTACAAGAGAATACCATGAAAATAAGTAAAATAGAAATATGCATAAAAATAATACCCACATAGCATATCACACCATCACAGGTCCATCAGTTGAAAAATAAAAAGTTATAGCTTTCAGAAAATAAGTTACAGCTCTCGCAAAAATAATAATTTTTTCTATAAATTGTGTAAAAGCACCAAAATATAAAAAAAATATATAAATGTGGTATTACTGTTATTGAACTGAATTGAAGAATGAAACTCATCAATTTTGCCACACGCAGAACCACATAAAAATAAAAAAACTATTTCTGTATTGTTGTTTTTTTGTTCATTGCTTCTCTGCTTCTCAAAAATCAGAATAGAAAGTGAACAAAAAATGTTATGTGACCGAAAATGGTACTAAAAATGTAATCTCATTCAGCATAAAACAAGCTCTCACATGACTATATATAGGAAAATCATAGCTCTCAAAATGTAGCGATGCAAAAACTTGTTTTGCAATAAAATGCATCTTTTAGTGTGTGACCGCACCCACATATTAAAAAAACTATATAAATCTGGTATTGCTGTAATCGCACCGACCCGAAGAATAAAGTTGTGTTATCACTTATACTGAGAAGGCACTCCCCGGAAGAAGGCACTGCATCGAAACGTGCGTTGAGACAGCGACACCGCAACCCTCAGGTAACATCAGGCACGCATTTACCTACCTTAAATAAGTGCATTGAGCAAAAAGTAACTCTGCATACAGCCCTGCTGGACTTTATCACCATCTATGCACCTTTGAGCTCTGCATACAAACACGTATATTATGTCAATGGGATTATTTATTTGCACAATGCACATGCATTTTTGAGCAACTCACAGTTTGTTTACTTTGCCTGTTTGTTACCTGTCCTAGTTGTGGTTCCATTCTTTGGCTTACCATTGTCATCACCCTATCACCTGTATCTATACATGTTTTTATATGTTTTATCAACAAAGCTTTTAATCTTTTTTAATTAGTTCTTTGGTGTTGTCCTTTCTTGATGTGATTTCTATGAGCCCTACAATGTACGGGCACTACAATAGCAGATTTTCACTCAGCAACATCCACTGCTGCTTGTTTCTTGAAAGCACCCATGGAGTCCAAATCGCCACTACACCTGTAGATAAATTCCCAAAGAGTTATGATTTCCAAAATGGGGTCACTTGAGGGTTAATTCTGCTGTTCTAGTGCTTAGTGGCTCTGTATATAGAGTCCGCAAGTTATTCTAGGAAAATCTGCTCTCCAGGAGGCAAATAGCGCTCTATCTCTCCTGAGTTTCGCCATGTGGCTAAGCAGTACAGTACAACCACATAGGATATTTCCACATTCAGCAGAAATTGTGTGACAAATTTGGGTGCCATTTTTACCCATTTGCCAGTGTAAAAGTATCAAATCTGGGTCTAAAACAACATTTTTGTGGTAAAAATGTAATTATTTCTTCTTCACTATCCAATGCTATAAAATGTTATGTCACACCTGTTGTGTCAATATGATCACTGCACCCTTAGATTAATTCATTGAGAGATGTAGTTTGTAAAATGGGGTCATTTATAGGGGGATCTGCTGTTCTAGCACCTCAGGGGCTCTCCCAGTGAGTCATGGCACCCGCAAACCAAAACAGTAAAATCTGCACAAAATGATGGCGCTCCTTCCCTTCTGAGCTTTGCACTATGCCTGAAAAGTAGTTCCCAATTACATGTAGGGTATTGGAGCACTCAGGAGAAAATGCACAATAAACTGAGAGGTCCATTTTTTGGTATTATAAAAATTAAAAACTTGTGACTAAAACAACATTTTAGTGGTAAAAATGTAATTATTCTACACAGCCTAATGGTATAAAATGCTGTGAGGCACATGTGGTGTCAACATGCTCACTGCACCCCTAGATTCATTGGGGGATGTAGATTGTAAAATTTCGTCACTTGTGGGGTTGCTGCTGTTCTGGCACCTCAGGGGCTCTGCCAATGTGATATTGAACCCTCAAACCATTCCAGCAAAATCTGAACTCCAATATGGAGCTTCTTCCCTTCTGAGCTTTCTACTGTGCCTCAAAAGTAGTTTTCGACCACATATGGGGTATCAATGGACTCAGGAGAAATTGCAAAAGAAATTTAGGTGTCCATTTTCTCCTGCTATCCTTGTGCAGCAAATGAAAAAATTGGGGCTCAAACAACAAAAAGAAAAATGTTTAATTTTCACAGCTCAACTTTGTAAAATTCTGTTAACCACCTGGGAAGTTCACATTTAGATAAATTCCTTGAGGGGTTTATTTTCTAAAATTGGGTCACTTGAGGGGGTTTTCACTATTTAGGCACATCATGGGCTCTCCAAACATGACATGACGCCCGTAGACCATTTCATTAAAGTCTGCATTCCAAAACGTCACTCCTTCCTTTCCAAGCCCTGCCGTACACCCAAACAGTAGTTTTCCCCACATATTGAGTATCGACGTACTCAAGAGAAATTGCACAACAAATTTCGGGGTCCATTTTCTCCTGTTACCCTTGTGAAAATAAAAAAAAAGTTTGGCTAAAATAACATTTTTGTGAAGCAAAGTAAAACATTTGTTTTTTTCCTTCCACGTTGCTTTGATTCCTGTGAAGCACTTGAGGGGTTAATAAAACTTCTTAACCGCAATTTTGAAGACTTTTAGGGGTGCAGTTTTCACAATGATGACACTTTTGGATGTTTTCTGTCATAGAGGCCACCCAAAGTAATTTCAAATCTGATGTGGTCCCTACCAAAAATGGTTTTATAAATTTTGCACATGGAAAATAAAGCCAGCTCACTGACAGCCACAGCAGGTGCACATAACTCTGTCTGGTCTCTTGACGTGGTTAGCAATGAAAAACTTGAAATGTTCCAGCTCCTTCAATAAAATCCAAAATGTATTCAATACACATTAAAACGTATTGGAAGCTCCAAAACCGCACTCAAACAGGAAAGGTACAGCAAAGCGTTTTGATTGCCAAGCGATCTTTACCACAGCTTAATATATTAATTATATAATATGCATGTGTGTTAATATTATTATTCATTATCTTTGTTTGCTACTATTTATATTATGGGAATTATATGTTTCTGATGTCATTTACCACATTTGGGGATATGTAGGTGTCCTTGGGGTTTTTAAACAACTGTTTAACTTATGAGTAAGAAATATTTTCAGCAAAACTCGTCAACCTGATATAATTTATTCTCTAATGGGACTTTTTTCCTCTGTTCAATCATACGATCCTAGAATGGGATTTTAATGAAGATTATTAAAGTTTTTGAATTTTATGGAAATGCTGGATCCTTTAGTTTTTGGGTTACTTATGATGTGTTTTTTGGTTCCGCACACTCGACAGGACAGGTGAGCCTAGGACCAACGTAGAAAGTGGTTACAATCTCCCTCTAGAAGACGTTTTAGACATCCCCTGTGGTTAAACTGAAGGAAAGTTAAAAGCTTACTGAAAATTTTTCACAAAATAAACAGCTTATTGTTGGAATTCTCAAAAAGGAAAACTGTGTGTCAGCCTTATAATGGGAGTGGTGGAGCCACTGTGCCATGGTCCACGGAGAGCCTGGCGGGGTGTGACTAGATGAGCACCTGACTCCTCACTAGAGCACCTGTTGGTGGCTTGGGTCCCTATAGACACCAGGTGCTACACCAGGACAGACCTTGGATGCAAGGCAGCTGACCCCCAAGGGAAGGGTAGCTGGAACTGCCCAGTAGGTGAGTACAGCTGATACAGGCAGGAACACAGAGGCTGGTATATAGAAAGGCACTGTCAGGTGCGGGCTGGTATACAGACAGGCACTGGCAGGTGCAGGCTGGTATACAGATAAGCACTGACAGGTGTGGGCTGGTCTGGCTAGTAAACAGATAAGCACTGGCAGGTGTGGGTTGGTCCAGCTGATATATAGATAAGCACTGGCAAATGCGGGCTGGTATGGCTGAATTACAGGGAGACAAGGCAAGTATGGGCAGACAGGTACTTGGGCAGGTAGACTGACTGGTTGATACTGGGGACCTGACAACAAGCAAGCATGCAGGGGACTAACTATACACCTTACTCAGGTACCTCCATTCAGGTGGAGGTGCCTTACATAATAAGTGTCTCCCAGCCATTGGCTAGGGACATTTTAGGATGATGCGTGCAGCCCCTTTAAGAAAGAGGTATCACACCCTAAGCACAGTACCTGTGAAACCCCGGGCAGCAGTCACGAAGGACGTGGAAGTGTGGGACGGGGACCACTGTGGTAAGTTCCCTGCCAGGGGAGGAGAGAAGTATGCAGGGATGCCGATGCTACAGAACCCCCCATTTATGCCCCCTTTTCTTCAAGCCCACAAGAAATCTCTCCACGAGGAGAGGGGCATGGATGTTCTCTCTAGGCTCCCACAACCTCTCCTTCCAATCCACAAGAAAAAAGGTTTTTCCTCTTACCCTCTTGTTGGCCAGAATTTTTTCGACCTCAAAAATGTCTTCAGAGCTGACTAAAGTAGGAGTGGTATCTCTGAAGAAGACACTGAGGACAACCGTTTGAGGAGAGATACATGAAATGAATTGGGGATCTATAAAGAGGCCGGAGGTTTGAGCTTGTAGGCAACAGGATTTATCTATTTGAGAACCACGAATGGTCTAAAGAAGGGAGGACCCAGTTTATATGAGGGTAACTTGAGGTGGACTTCCTTTGACGACAGCTAAACCTTGTCCCCAGGACAACACGGAGGTGGATCCAGATACCTCTTGTCTGCGTGTCTCTTCATCCAGAGGATTTCAATAAGTTGGTCTTGGTGCCTTCCCACACCTTAGAAAAGTCCTTGACGAGGGATTCTGCAGCAGGAATGTCAGTGGTAGTAGACACACAAGGAGCGGAATATTGGAATATTGACCGTAGACCACAAAAAAATGGAGTTTTACCACAGGATTCACTCACATGGTTGTTGTATGAGAATTTGACCCAAGGCAGGAGTTCAGCCCAATCATTGTGCTGGGCATTGACGAAGTGCTGCAGGAAGTTGGTCAGGATCTGATTGACCCGCTCTACCTAGCTATTATATTGTGAATGGTAGGCTGAAGAGAAATTCAAAGTGACATAGCTTGCAGGGAGCCCTCCAAATGCAAAATGTAAACTGGACTCCTCTATCAGAGATTATATGGAGAGGTAAACCATGGAGTGGAAAATATGTAGTATGAACTTCTTTGCTGGCGCAGGAGCTGACAGAAGACCGGACAGTGGAGTGAAATGGGCCATTTTAGAGAAGCGATCCACAACCACCCAGATGACAGTACACCCGGCCGATATTGGAAGATTGGTAATGAAATCTATCGTGATATGCTGTCAGTGAGCTGGCTCGAGGTTTTCATGGGCCCTAGGCGAAAGAGTCTCAGTGGGCCCCTTTAGCACATACCATGGTTCATGATTCACAGATAGAAAATATAGGTATAGTTCAATGCCAAAGATTTCACTTTTTTGTTACATTACATCAGTGATGTCTATTGTAAATTCTGCAATAGGTCAGACATCGGTGAATCCTCGCAGCGCACAGCACACAGAGTGACTGCAGACTTATCATTTTAGAATGGATAGCATAGTTCTACATACAGTATTATGGGTAGGGATGAACGAATATGTTTGGAAAACGGACGCCAAACATAAATTCGGCAGGAATATGCAATATTCGGATTCGTGATCGGAAACACAAGTGTGGCACCCCAGGGTCCTTGTCGTCACAGTAGCATTGCTTTCCTCCCAGGGAGAGTGATGTTACGCTTGAAGGCAAGAAGGGATAACTGTAACCAGGTGACACATTCACACTCTAGGCCACCAGGGGAGCTTTTGATCCTACTTGCTAGGTGACTCCCCATATATATATATATATATATATATATATATAACTGGTAGTCTGTAGGGAAAGTTAGTTTCAGTTTCAGTGAGTTCCTGTCAGAGAGACAGAGGGGAAGGAAGCAGAATGATGTGCTAGAGAGAGAGAGACTGCCAGAAGGGAGCTTGTCGTGGAACATCACCTGAGGCGGAGCTGGTACGATAGGAGAATAGCTGAGCAGACGTGGGGGTCTGCAGCTCCTGGCAGAAAGAGGAAATTGAAAAGGAAAGAACATCGAACAGTCTTGCCATAAAACAGACTGGATCAGTCTGAGGCAGAGGAAGGTCTTACAGAGCTGTGTAGCATCAGTGCAGCAGTTCCTGGAAAGAGACATTCAGAAAGCCAAATAAATTGCAGAGAACGTGCAGGAGAGCAAAGCACAGGAGAGGACATCAGGGGGAGACCAGCCCCGAGCAGGCTGCCTCCTTCTGAGGCGCAGAGACCGGTAGCCGGAACCTCGAGGTTGTAAGGCCCTCCACGACTTACATCAGAGACCGGCAGGACAGCTGAACTCTACGTTACCTGTCCGACCTAACACCCAGGAGGCACGGTAGCACCCCTCAGAGGCCGGGGCATGCTAGAGTCCCTATAAACAGCCTCAAGCCACCAGTCATACGGGTTATGTCCTATCCTACCCGGGGGACAGAGAGAGAGATAATATCTGTGAGGACCTTATGTGAAGCTTTAAGCAGTAAGGGACTACACCACCACGGCGCTAAAGGAAGACTTTTGATTTCCACCTGGGTAAGGTGATTCCTAACTTGCCTTCAAGCCGGCCAGACCCTGCCTGCCCTGTGATCTGGTGCCCTGGACTGTGGATGCTGAAGTCTTCAGTAAAGGTAAAGAGACTGCAACCTTGTGTCCTTGTTCTTTACTGCGCCACTCACCATCTTCCCTTTACACCACGGGAGCCCTGGGGATACACTTCATCTGTGGGAAGTCATACCATCTAGCTGTCATAACATCACCCCAGCGGACCCCTTAAAGCAGCGTCGGTCCCCACTGACCGAATGCTACCGGTGGCGTCACGAACACAAACTTTATTCCGTTTAAAGACCTTTCCCTTTAACGTTGGTGCCACGGACCGGGTCGCCACCGTGACATCCCCCTGTGAACAGCAGGACCCGGTACCGAGTACCCAGCCGTGGGGCGCTCCACAAGCATTTTTCTTAAAATCTGAAAAAGTCTGTAAAATTCAGTAAAAGTGCGGGAAAATAATTGCGTTGCCACTAAAGTATTTTAAAGTAGATAGATGTCAGTGACACAGAGAGAGAGAGCGAGAGATTAGGTAGGTAGATGTCAGTGACACATATATATAGAGAGAGACACACAGAGAGAGACATTAGATAGAAGAAAAGCTGTGTACAGTAAAATCACAGCAGGACCCGACAGGACAGAGTAGATGGATTACATACAGTATATACACATAGAATAGGTAGATACTGTATATAGATGTCAGTGACATATACAATTAGTAGAGTGTTCAGCTTACTGTTCATTTATTTAATTATTAAAATATTATTTTTCTGAAAAAAATGGCGTGGGCTTCCTCAGCAGAGGGAAAGCCGACAGCTGGGGGCAGTTTTTTATAGAATGGGAAGAGGGTAATACCCATGGAGCTTCCCAGGCTATTAATATCATCTCACAGCTGTATACTTAGCCTTTACCGGCTATTAAAATGGGGGACCTCCCCCAAAAAATGATGTAGGGTCCCCTATAATTAATAACCAGCAAAGTCTAGGCAGACATCTGCTGGCTGATATTAATAGCCTAGGAAGTGGTCATGGATACTGCCCCCCAGGCTAAAAACATCAGCTCTCAGCTGCCCCAGAAAGAGCACATCTATAAGATGCGCCAATTCTGACACTTAGCCTCACTCTTCCCACTTGCCCTGATGTGGTGGCAAGCGGGGTGTTAGTTGGGGGGTTTATGTCACCTTTGTATTGTCAAGTGACATCAAGCCCAAAGGCTACTAATGGAGAGGCATCTATAAGACGCCCCATTACTAACCCCATAGTCATATTGAATTAAAACACACACACACCCAGAATAAAGTCCTTTAACCCCTTTCTGACATTGGACGTACTAATATGTCAATGTCAGTATCCCCTGCTTTGATGTGGGCTCCGGTGATGAGCCCACCTCAAAGCCGGGACATGTCAACTGTTTTTAATAGGCGTGGGTCGAATCGCGATTAGATTTCATTAGATTAGATTACTTTTCTATTTTTTTAAGCTTCTGTACATGGCTATCTAATAGATGTAGAGAAGTAATCAACTTTTCTAAAGAAGCCTTTACATGTGTATCTGAGGGCACTCCAACACTTTTAAAGCTTTTAAACCTACTGTGAATATATTTGTCATGACTATTCTGCACTCTTATTTCTTAATAAATATTATCCTGAAGAAGTGTCTGCCTTCAAAACTCTGAAGCAACTGTGAGACCACTTTCACACGAGTATTTGGTGAGTTTTTACCTCAGTATTTGTAAGCAAAAACCAAGAGTGGCTGAAAAAATGCAGAAGTGATGTGTTTCTTTCAACTCTATGGGCGCGTGTGTAACATCGAACTGCACTTGGATGTCATCAGTGTGCAGTCTGATTACTGTGGACGTCGGCAATGGAGGAGATAAAGAAATTACTTTCTCCTTCTCTCATGCGAAAGGATGGGTTCACAGTGCAGTGACACTGACAGAGTTTGAGCCGAGTGTCATTGCTTAATTTGGACGACTCTCTCGCAAGAGGCATTAAATAAATAGAGAAAATTAAATAAATTCTGTAAAAATCAAATCAAGGCACCCAAGATTGAGACAGAGAGACTCATTGCCAGAGAGAGTAAAAATAATCCCAAAATATTCTTTAACTACATAAATAGTAAGAAACTAAAAAATGATAGTGTTGGCCCCCTTAAAAATAGTCTGGGTGAAATGGTGGATGAGGATAAGGAAAAAGCCAATATGCTAGATGACTTTTTTTCATCCGTATTTACACAAGAAAATCACATGGCAGACAATATGATCAGTGATAACAAAAATTCCCCATTAAATGTCACCTGCTTAACCCAGCAGGAAGTACGGCGGCGTCTAAAAATCACTAAAATTGAAAAATCCCCGGGCTCGGATGGGAAACACCCCCGAGTACTGCAGGAATTAACCCCTTCATGACCCAGCCTATTTTGACCTTAATGACCTGGCAGTTTTTTGCAATTCTGACCAGTGTCCCTTTATGAGGTAATAACTCAGGAACGCTTCAACGGATCCTAGCGGTTCTGAGATTGTTTTTTCGTGACATATTGGGCTTCATGTTAGTGGTATATTTAGGTCGATAATTTTTGCGTTTATTTGTGAAAAAAATGCAAATTTGGCTAAAATTTTGAAAATTTTTAAATTTTCAAATTTTGAATTTTTATTCTGTTAAACAAGAGAGTTGTGTGACACAAAATAGTTAATAAATAACATTACCCGCATGTCTACTTTACATCAGCACAATTTTGGAAACAAATTTTTTTTTTGCTAGGAAGTTATAAGGGTTAAAATTTGACCAGCGATTTCTCATTTTTACAACGAAATTTACAAAACCATTTTTTTTAGGGACCATCTCACATTTGAAGTCAGTTTGAGGGGTCTATATGGCTGAAAATACCCAAAAGTGACACCATTCTAAAAACTCAAAACCACATTCAAGAAGTTTATTAACCCTTCAGGGGCTTCACATCAGCAGAAGCAACATGGAAGGAAAAAATGAACATTTAACTTTTTAGTCACAAAAATGATCATTTAGCAACAATTCTTTTATTTTCCCAAGGGTAAAAAGAGAAACTGGACCCCTAAAGTTATTGCACAATTTGTCCTGAGTACGCCAATACCCCATATGTGGGGGGAACCACTGTTTGGGTGCACGACAGGGCTCGGAAGGGAAGGAGCGCCATTTGACTTTTTGAATGAAAAATTGGCTCCAATCTTTAGCGGACACCATGTCGCATTTGGAGAGCCCCTGTGTGCCTAAACATTGGAACTCCCCCACAACTGACCCCATTTTGGAAACTAGACCCCCCAAGGAG
The DNA here is from genome assembly GCF_051348905.1 of Ranitomeya variabilis. Lineage (NCBI taxonomy): Eukaryota > Metazoa > Chordata > Amphibia > Anura > Dendrobatidae > Ranitomeya > Ranitomeya variabilis. The sequence goes on from NC_135235.1 coordinate 567,378,270, forward strand.
CTCATCTAGATGCATAGTGAGCACTTTGAACCCCAGGTGCTTCACAAATTGATCCGTAAAAATGAAAAAGTACTTCTTTTTCACAAAAAAATTTTTAGCCTCATTTTTTTCATTTTCACATGGGCAACAGGATAAAATGGGTCCTAAAATGTGTTGGGCAATTGCTCCTGAGTACGCCGATACCTAATATGTGGTCACAAACCACTGTTTGTGCACACGGCAAGGCTCGGAAGGGAAGGAGCGCCATTTTACTTTTGAATGAAAAATTAGCTCCAATCGCTAGCGGACACCATGTCGCGTTTGGAGAGCCCCTGTGTGCCTAAACATTGGAGCTCCTCCACATGTGACCCCATTTTGGAAACTAGACCCCCCAAGGAACTTATCTAGATGCATATTGAGCACTTCGAACCCCCAGGTGCTTCACAAATTTATCCGTAAAAATGAAAAAGTACTTTGTTTTCACAAAAAATTTCTTTTAGCCTCAATTTGTTAATTTCCACATGGGCAACAGGATACAATGGATCCTAAAATGTATTGGGCAATTTCTCCTGACTACACTGATACCTCACATGTTGGGGTAAACCACTCTTTGGGCACACGGCACGGCTCGGAAGAGAAGGCGCGCCATTTGACTTTTTGAATGAAAAATTAGCTCCAATCGTTAGCGGACACCATGTCGCGTTTGGAGAGCCCCTGTGTGCCTAAACATTGGAGCTCCCCCACATGTGACCCCATTTTGGAAACTAGACATTCCATGGAACTAATCTAGATGTGCGGTGACCACTTTAAACCCCCAAGTGCTTCACAGAAGTTTATTATGCAGAGCTGTGAAAATAAAAAATCATTTTTCTTTCCTCAAAAATTATTTTTTAGCCCGCAATTTTTTATTTTCACAAGAGTAACAGGAGAAATTGGACCCCAAAAGTTGTTGTTCAGTTTGTCCTGAGTACACTAATACCCCATATGTGGGAGTAAACCACTGCTTGGGCACACGTCGAGGCTCGGAAGGGAAGTAGTGACTTTTGAAATGCAGACTTTGATGGAATGGTCCGCGGGCGTCACGTTGCGTTTGCAGAGCCCCTGACGTGCGTAAACAGTAGAAACCCCCCACAAGTGACCCCATTTTGGAAACTAGATCCCCCAATGAACTTATCTAGATATGTGGTGAGCACTTTGACCCGCAAAGTGCTTCGCAAAAGTTTACAACGCAGAGCCGTGAAAATAAAAAATCATTTTTCTTTCCTCTAAAATTATGTTTTAGCAAGCAATTTTTTAGTTTCACAAGGGTTACAGGAGAAATTGGACCCCAATTGTTGTTGCCCAGCTTGTCCTGAGTACGCTGATACCCCATATGTGGGGGTAAACCACTATTTGGGCACACGTTGGGGCTTGGAAGGGAAGTAGTGACTTTTGAAATGCAGACTTTGATGGAATGGTCTGCGGGCGTCACGTTGCGTTTGCAGAGCCCCTGATGTGCCTAAACAGTAGAAACTCCCCACAAGTGACCACATTTTGGAAACTAGACCCCCCAAGGAGCTTATCTAGATGTGTGGTGAGCACTTTGAACCCCCAAGTGCTTCACAGAAGTTTGACGCAGAGCCGTGAAAATAAAAAAAAAAATTTTCATTCCTCTAAAATTGTTTTAGCAAGCAATTTTTTTATTTTCGCAAGGGTAACAGGAGAAATTGGACCCCAATAATTGTTGCCCAGTTTGTCCTGAGTATGCTGTTACCCCATATGTGGGGGTAAACCACTGATTGGGCACATGTCGGGGCTCGGAAGGGAGGGAGCACCATTTGACTTTTTGAATGCAAGATTGGCTGGAATCAATGGTGGCGCCATGTTGCGTTTGGAGACCCCTGATGTGCCTAAAAAGTGGAAGCCCCTCAATTCTAACTCCAACACTCACCCCAACACACCCCTAACCCTAATCCCAACTCTAGCCATGACCCTAATCACAACCCTAACCACAACACACCCCTAACCACAACCCTAACCCCGACACACCCATAACCCTAATCCCAACCCTAACCCTAATCCCAACCCTAACCCTAATCCCAACCCTAACCACAACCCTAACCCCAACACACCCCTAACCCTAACCATAACCCTAACCACAGGCCTAATCTTAACCCTATTTCCAATCCTAGCCCTAATTCCAACCCTAACTCTAATTCCAACCCTAACCCTAAGGCTATGTGCCCACGTTGCGGATTTATGTGAGATTTTTCTGCACCATTTTTGAAAAATCCGCAGGTAAAAGGCACTGCGTTTTACCTGCGGATTTACCACAGATTTCCAGTGTTTTTTGTGCGGATTTCAGCTGCGGATTCCTATTGAAGAACAGATGTAAAACGCTGCGGAATTAACATGCTGCGGAAAATACAACACAGTGTTTCCGCGCAGTATTTTACGCACCATGGGCACAGCGGATTTGGTTATCCATAGGTTTACATGGTACTGTAAACCTGATGGAAAACTGCTACGAATCCGCAGCGGCCAATCTGCTGCGGATCCGCAGCTGCCAATCTGCTTCGGATCCGCAGCCAACTCTGCACCGTGTGCACATAGCCTAATTCTAACCCTAACCCTAGTTCTAACCCCAGCCCTAACCCTAGCCCTAACCCTAGCCCTAACCCTAGCCCTAATGCTAACCCTAGCCCTAACCCTAACCCTAGTGCAGAAATAAAATATTTATATTTTCTTTATTTTATTATTGTCCCTACCTATGGGGGTGATAAAGGGGGGGGTTCATTTACTATTTTTTTTATTTTAATCAGTGTGATAAGTTTATCACAGTGATCAAAATATACCCGGAACGAATCTGCTGGCTGGCAGATTCGGCCGGCGCACTGCGCATGCGCCCGCCATTTTGGAAGATGGCGGCGCCCATGGAGAAGATGGACGGACTCCGATTGGCTCGGTAAGTATGAGGGGGGGGGATCGGAGCACGGGGGGTGGATCGGAGCACGGGGGGGTGGATCGGAGCACGGGGGAGCGGGCAGGAGAACGGGGGCGCGGACAGGCGGACGGAGGGGACTACGGGACAGATCGGAAGACTGGGGAGGAGATCGGTGGCTGTGGGGGGGGGGGCACATCAGGGTTTCCAGCCATGGCCGATGATATTGCAGCATCGGCCATGGCTGGATTGTAATATTTCACCACTTTTTATAGGTGAAATATTACGAATTGCTCTGATTGGCTGTTGCACTTTCAACAGCCAATCAGAGCGATCGTAGCCACGAGGGGGTGAAGCCACCCCCCTGGGCTGAAGTAGCACTCCCCCTGTCCCTGCAGAATGGGTGAAATTGGAGTTAACCCTTTCACCCGATCTGCAGGGACGCGATCATTCCATGACGCCACATAGGCGTCACAGGTCGGATTGGCACCGACTTTCATGACGCCTACGTGGCGTCACAGGTCGGGAAGGGGTTAAGTACAGTCATTGATAGACCATTATTTTTAATCTTTAAAGACTCCATAATAACAGGCTCTGTACCACAGGACTGGCGTATAGCAAATGTTGTGCCAATATTCAAAAAGGGGACAAAAACTGAACTCGGAAATTATAGACCAATAAGCTTAACCTCTACTGTGGGTAAAATCCTGGAGAGTATTCTAAGAGATGCTATGCTGGAGTATCTGAAGAGGAATAACTTCATGACCCAATATCAGCATGGGTTTACTAGGAACCGTTCCTTTCAAACTAATCTGATCAGTTTCTATGAAGTTCCGGACTGGACCAAGGGAACGCAGTGGACGTAGTGTATATGGACTTTTCAAAAGCTTTTGATGCGGTGCCACACAAAAGGTTGATACATAAAATGAGAATAATGGGGATAGGGGAAAATATGTGTAAGTGGCTTAAGAGCTGGCTCAGGGATAGGAAACAAAGGGTGGTTATTAATGGAGCACACTCGGACTGGGTTGCGGTTAGCAGTGGGGTACCACAGGGGTCAGTATTGGGCCCTCTTCTTTTTAACATATTTATTAGTGACCTTGTAGGGAGCATACAGAGCAGAATTTCAATATTTGCAGATTACACTAAACTCTGCGGGTAATCAATACAGAGGAGGACAAGTTTATATTACAGGATGATTTATGTAAACTAGAAGCTTGGGCTGATAAATGGCAAATTAGTTTTAATGGAGATAAATGTAAGGTCAAGCACTTGGGTAGAAGTAATAAGATGTATAATTATGTGCTTAATTGTGAAACACTGGGCAAAACCGTCAATGAAAAAGACCTGGGTGTATGGGTGGATGACAAACTCACATTTAGTGGCCAGTGTCAGGCAGCTGCTACAAAGGCAAATAAAATATGGGATGCATTAAAAGAGGCATAGATGCTCATGAGGAGAACATAATTTTACCTCTATACAAGTCACTAGTGCGACCATACTTAGAATACTGTGTACAGTTCTGGTCTCCGGTGTATAAGAAAGACATAGCTGAACTAGAGCGGGTGCAGAGAAGAGCGACCAAGGTTATTAGAGGACTGGGGGGTCTGCAATACTATGATAGGTTAGTACACTTGGGGCTGTTTAGTTTGGAAAAACGAAGACTAAGGGGTGATCTTATTTTAATGTATAAATATATGAGGGGACAGTACAAAGACCTTTCTGATGATCTTTTAATCATAGACCTGAGACAGGGAAAAGGGGGCACCCCCTACGTCTGGAAGAAAGAATGTTTAAGCATAATAACAGACGCAGATTCTTTACTGTAAGAGCAGTGAGACTATGGAACTCTCTGCCGTATGATGTTATAATGAGTGATTCCCTACTAAAATTTAAGAGGGGACTGGATGCCTTTCTTGAAAAGTATAATGTTACGGGGTATATACACTAGATTCCTTGATAGGGCGTTGATCCAGGGAACTAGTCTGATTGACTAGTCAGGAAGGAATTTTTTTCCCCAATGTGGAGCTTACTGTTTGCCACGTGGTTTTTCTTTGCCTTCCTCTGGATTAACATGTTAGGGCATGTTGGGTTAGCTATGGGTTGAACTAGATGGACTTAAAGTCTTCCTTCAACCTTAATAACTATGTTACTATGTAATTGACGGCCCTTTCAGCTATCCCTTAGACTTTCCCTCTGATTGTTCCACACCTGATTTCGGCTTACAAATACTGATGTAAAATACTGACCAACTACTGAACGTGGGAACGTGGCCTTAGAGAGCGTTTATATTAGCCTATAGCGGACGTTATATGACTTTTCATCACCTTATGTTTGCCGATCAACAATCATTCAAAAGCTTGTTCAGACAATCCGACCTTACTTCCAACACCCACAGAATGATCGGTAATAGATTGTTCTGTGCGCACAGGCTGCCACTGTTCTCGGTATTGCATGTCCTGTTTACACAGGGTGATGTGCTGACGAAAACAATGATTTTTAAGCAGCTTGTTCATCGAGTGATTGGCAGCCTGTTTATACTGCATGATTATCAGGAAATGAGCATTCCTATTATTCACGATAATCAGCCAGTGTAAACGCCCTTTAATCTTCTCTGCACAGATGTGGTTTTTTTGGCAGTTTTTTGAGTCACACATAATAGGGGATCCCAAAGAAACAAAGATTACCTTGACTCAGGTAACACAGCATTGGGATATACGTAACTCGGCCAAAAGTAAAAAACAGTGTTAAATATGACATCAGTCAATGGTTGTTGCAATGTTAGGTTTTCTAAATTCTCTTAGAGGGTTGTCCCACTGCTTTCATTTTAATAAACTATTCTCAGGATAGGTTATCCATGTCAAATCTGTGGATGTGGATGAGTGGGGGCTGACATCCCACACCCCCTCCTCCGGGTACTGCAGATCCACCTCTAGGCGATTGTGGTGACTGAGTCATTATAATCTTGTATCTCCTCTGCTTTGTGTGTTTGGCTCGAAAAACTGCCACAAAACCTGCTTTCCAGCATTACTGTATAGATACCTTTCCAATTTTTAAAGTCAGATGATCTCTGTCCTTCTCTAGATTTTACAATTTTGTGAAATTAATATATTAAGTATTACAGGTTCTCCTCCTAAACTGTTAGTGCCGCCTTCATCACATACTGTACAGAACTTTTGTTTATAAAATGTCCGCTGATGGAGGAGCATGTCACCAGACGTGTTCATCAGCTTCCTCCGAATGAAAAAAGCTTTCTCATGTAACGTATTTTTGTTTTTTAGGATTCTAATGAACAGGTCTTGTCTCATGCTCCTTCTGGTGACTTCTCCACGCCTGCTACCCTGGAGTGACAGATCTCTCCCTGTGTGTGTATAGGAAGAGACCTGTCAGTCATCGACCGTGGGTGGGAGAAGCCGTCAGGAACCCACCTCTCCGACTAGTCACCTGAGTGGCTCTTTCCCCACAGTTTTTAAAATTATCTTTTTCTCTGAAATGCCATAGCATTTCAGAGTTAAATATACATGGCTGAAATCATACAGCCAGTGCCTGATACATGCTGCCTGCGGAGGATTGGGCATCATGTACCCACTACCAGGTTTCATTTACTCAATCGGTCCCTGTGTGTTCCTTCAAAGGAGTCTGAAAGAGTTTCCAGCCAAGCAGACAGGAGACGAATGCGTTTTTCATCTTTGAAGTTGTAATCCACTCATATAACCTTGCTTAACATTCATAAACATGCCTACGTGATGACATATGATATACTGTACAGTTTGTGTTTCTTCCTTCAGGTGTAGTAAGCTTATCTTTTTTTTTTTTTATGTGAGTCATTGTCTAATTTTGAACAAAATAGTGGGCATTCATTTTTTTATATTTTTTCAATTTCATCAGTAACTCAGTTTTAATTGTAGTTTTCACAGATGTCCCAAAATAAACCATTGCTGAAGTAGCCACAAACCACCCGAATATATTTAAAATAAATAGTTTTTATTGATTTTTTTTTTTTTAAACATAGTCACGTATGTACATATTACAAGGTCTAATGAGGAGGAAAAGCACAAGGGCTGTTTCAGATGTCCATGATAATCGCTTTGATGTCAGATCGCAATGCACGGGCTGGCCGCACATCTCCTGACCCGAATGTGATAGCTTCATATATTTCTATGAAGGTATCACACGCAGGTCAGGACCATCCCGTGCATTGTGATCTGACATCGGACCGATTATCACGGACATGGTTCTATATACTTTTTGACAGTGAGGGTGATCAATGAGTGGAACAGGCTACCACGAGAGGTGGTGAGTTCTCCTACAATGAAAGTCTTCAAACAGAGGCTGGACAGACATCTGCCTGAGATGGATTAGTGAATCCTGCATTGAGCTGGGGGTTAGACACGATGACCCTAAGGTCCCTTCCAACTCTACATTCTAGGATTGTATTCTATAAACATCTGAAACAACCCTAAAGGAGGAAGATCAATAATCCTCAGGATAAAGACTAACCACATCTAATTCATATAGTCACATAACATAGGGAATCCATAAATTCATACTTTAGTAAATATCATACTTCCACATGGAGGCCCAAATATATCACAACCAGGATGCATGTAATTATTGTCCAAAGCATTGCTCACTCATGGTGTCTCAGGGAAATTGAACCTTCCACGCTGCCCTGTAATTTTCACGGATGTCGCTTGATCTGTACACCTGTCATTCTGCATAGTATCCTATTATATACTGGTAGGATTTGTTAGTAGCAATTATGCCCAATTCCAATAGCATTTTGAGTAAAAGTTACTAAGGAGAGAAAGTTCACTGTAAGAGTATGTACACACGACATTATTTAGACACAGGCACACCTGCCCAGTTTTCCCAAAAGCGTTGTTTTCCTAAAGTGGCGTCGCCACTGGCATGGCTGTGTAGTCACTTCTTTTCCACTGCTCCAAGGTTTCTGAAGCCTGAGCATTTAAAAGGAGTGACATAAGGCAAAACATGTGCGTAGCAATTTCATTTTAACATTACTGAGCCCTATGTTTATTTTATGGGACGCTGTTGCACTTTTTCAGGAAGATACTGTGCGGAATCTGCCTGAAAAAGATGCCGTGTACATACACTAAAAATAATATGTTTTGAGTAAAGATGATCAAAAAGATTCACAGGACCCTGGTCCAGTGGAAACCTTGGTAGTCCGTGGCTGCCTGCCAGGTCCCTACTAACCTCATCCTATCTTTCGGTATCACCGATGCCTCTTTTGATGAGTAGGCCAAATATCATGCATGTAGATGGCCTTGGGAATTACTGCATGTCAGAAGAAGTTTGCAGGGCTCTGGTCAGTGGCCATGGACTACTAAATCTCTAGCTGGATCAAGGTCCTGAAAATAATTTTGATCATCTCTAGTTTTGAGGGATCTTCAGAAATCCTTATCCCACTTTATTTGCAAATGTAAAAGACCTTGATTTAACAAAAAAATATGAAAAAAGTGACTTTTGTCATAAGGTTTGGGGCACACACTGCAAAACTTTAATTGGTATTTCTTAGCTGCCCAACTAGCACAGATTCCACTGATTTATGGTGGTCATTCTGTGCCATTGTGTGTGGATCTGGAATCTAATGTAAAGTACCACTTTATTTTTATTTTTGTCAAGGGGTCATATGTGTAAGTGTCATGAACGTAGTAACTCACCAGTCACCATCTTTTTCCAGTTTCAGTGACACTGATGCAGCAGACTGGAGCGCCACTGCAATCTGGTGAAGACGGCGACCGGTAACAATATTACTACTTTCAATATAGTAATACACATGATACTTAACAAAGGGACAAATAAAAGCAAGTACTGAACTGACCCTTTAATTGCCCATTTTCATTGAGCCCAATTATTCTGGGTCAAGGAAATGACCTACTCTACATTAAAACATACCTCTTGCCTAACCAATCATAAAAAAAAAAGAGTGATATATGCAGCGCCCCAGAGTCCTGGTCGTTGCAGTACTGATGCTCCGCCGCTAAAGGGAGTGATGGTACGTCTGATGGCACTGAAGGAGTTCACCTGACCAGGTATCACAGACACCAATACACTTCATAGTCTGGCCTCCAGGGGGAGCTAAGGGCGCTATGTATTAGGCCACTCTTCACAATCTGGTAAAACTGGGGGTTAGATAGAAAGTTAGACAGAAGCTGACTGGGTTGGAACCAGGCAACATCCTGTGGCAGAGGGTGTTGCAGGGGAAGATTCAGGGGAGTCCCTGTCAGGGGTGGGATCCTGACAGAGGCCTAGCGAAAAGGACAGAACAATAAGGAACCGCGCCTGCACTACATCGCGGCGGTATCTCAAGAAAGGACAAGAAGCGAGGTTTATTGTGGAGAGTGAGAAACGAGATCAAAGCAAAAAGGAGATAACACCAGTAGGAGTCGTGCTTTAAGATCGAGGCAACATCCTACTGAGGCGCATAGCCGGTGGCCGGAACGCCGAGGAAGTATTGGGCTCCAAGCATTACTTCAAACCAACGGCAGGACAGTTAATTATAGGTTGGCTGTCTCACCTAAATCACCTAATCAGACATAGGGGGCAACTGTGGGAGAGGGGCGTCACTAGGGTCCCGGAAGAACTCCAGGCTTACCCGTCATACGGGTGCGTCCTATCCATATCATCTGGGGGACGGAGAAGAACATCAGAACAGACATAAGTTGTGGGAAAGAACATCAGAAACAGACACAACAGTTGTGAGGACTATCCCGTGGTGCTCAGCAGGGAAGTACTACAACACACAGGCACTAGAAGGTAGGCACAGATTTCCACCTGCAAAGGGAACTCTGGAGGTGCCATCGGACCGGCCGGTCTCAGACAGCCCTGTTAACCGTACTCTGGATTGAGGATCTTGAAGCCTTCAGTAAAGAGGTAAAGAAACTGCAACCCTGTGTCCTCGTTATTCATCGCGCCTTGCACCACTCACCACCACCTACAAATTTCATTGGACGCCCCTTAGCAGGGTCACGGCCCGGGTCTAGCCACCGTGACAACCCCAGAACTGAGACAGAGAGGCCCGGTACCGAGTACCCCGCGGCCCTGCGTCTGGGGGCGCTCCAAACTTGGCGTCACGAACAGGATCTACTTAAGCCTGAAGAATCAGGTCATGTGTGCCTTGGAACTGTGATTTATTGTGCTTGAACTGTGACTTATTGCAAAGACTGTGGATTGCCACTTGCCGCCAGAAGTTCCCGCCAAAACCGCCGCCATTGCAGCGCCACGGGGAGTGCAGAAGAAGAAGGGCGTGCCTGTTGTGACTTCCGTTCTGAAGCTCCCTCCTGTGGTTGCTAATGGTATTTTTGTGAGTTCTGCCCTTGGGCTCCCTCTGGTGGTTTCGAGTGGAACTGCTGCTCCTTTAGGTAGCTGTGGCAGCTGCCTTCACTAATCGCCTTGCCTGGGTTTGTTATTTAAACCTGCTCTGGGCTTTAGTTCATGCCAGCTGTCAATGTTCTTGGTTGGATTTGGTTCTCTCCTTGGATTTCTCATATGGCCTGTCCTTGTCAGCAAAAGATAAGTTTTTGCTAAGTTTTTGTTTGTCCATTTGCCTGGACTCTATTGCTCTGCAAATATGTCTCTTTTTGTCCAGCTTGTCACTATGTCATAATCAGGCTAGCTGGAAGCTCTGGGAAAGCAGATTTGCCCCTCCACACCGTGAGTCAGTGTGGAGTTCATTTTTGTAAACTCTGCGTGGATTTTGTAGTTTTTAATACTGACCGCACAGTATCCTTTTCTCTCTGTCTATCAAGTTTAGTATTGGCCTCCTTTGCTGAAATCTGATTTCATTTCTGTGTACGTCATTTCCCTCTTCACTCACAGTCAATATTTGTGGGGGGCTGTCTTTCCTTTTGGGGTTTTCTCTGAGGCAAGATAGCTTTCTATTTCCTTCTTTAGGGGTAGTTAGTTCTTAGGCTGTGAAGAGGTGTCTAGGGAGAGTCAGGAACATCCCACGGCTATTACTAGTGTTGTTGTTAGGATTAGGGACTGCGGTCAGTAGAGATACCACCTTCTCTGAGCTCGTCCCATGTTGCGTTTTAGCCACCAGGTCATATCAGTGTGGCCTCTTAACCACCAGGTCATAACACGTGCCATGGGAGGAGACTGTTGTGAACTCTATTTTTGGGCTCCCTCTAGTGGTCACAAGCGGTACTGTGTAGTGTTGTCTTTCTGCAGGTTGGCAGCATCAGCTGATTCGTTATCCTTGGTTGGTTTCCTATTTAGCTCACCTGGATACTCAGTTCCTTGCCTGCTCTCAATGTATTCAGTGCTCTTCAGATTCCTTGTGACTACCTTGCTCTCAGTCTCTCTAAGACAAGCTAAGTTTTTGTTTGTTTATTTTTTGATTATCAGCATTCATCATGTTTCTTGTCCAGCTTGCTAAAATGTGATTTCTTCGCTTGCTGGTTGCTCTAGGGGACTGAGTTTCTCCCCCCACACCGTTAGTTGGTGCGGGGGTTCTTGAAATCTCAGTGTGGATATTTTGTAAGGGTTTTTTACTGACCGCACAGACTCCTTTTCTATTTTCTGCTATCTAGTATTAGTGGGCCTCATTTGCTGAATCTGCTTTCACCCCTGTGTATGTGCCTTCCTCTTACCTCACCGTTATTATTTGTTGGGGGCTTCTATATCTTTGGGGATTATTTCTCTGCAGGCAAGTGAGGTCTTTCTTTCTCTCTAGGGGTAGTTAGTTCCTCAGGCTGGCTCGAGACGTCTAGGATTTTAGACACGTTCACCGGCTACCTTTAGTGTGTTGGATAGGTTCAGATTTGCGGTCAGTCCAGTTTGCCACCTCTCTAGAGCTTGTCCTATGTTTTGTTACTTAGCTGGAGTATTTTGTGATCCTCAACCACTAAGGATCATAACAGTAGAGCAGGCCAAAAAGTGTTTAATGCATCGCAGAAGTGGGATAAAAAGAAGACCTGAGTACATTTTTTTTTTTCCTCCCGCTTTTCCTTTGCTGCAGTCTGTTTAGCTTCTTTCATCCCCTTGAACTCTGGGTGGTGTTGAGCTCAGCTGCAGACATGAATGTTCAGACTCTGGCTTCTAGTGTGGATCATCTTGCTGCACGGGTGCAAAGTATTCAGGATTTTGTTATTCATAGCCCTATGTCTGAACCAAAAATACCCATCCCTGAGTTGTTTTCTGGAGATAGATCTAGGTTTCTAAATTTTAAGAATAATTGTAAGTTATTTCTATCTCTGAGACCTCGTTCCTCTGGTGATTCCGCTCAGCAAGTTAAAATTGTTATCTCCTTGTTACGTGGCGACCCTCAAGATTGGGCTTTCTCTCTGGCGCCAGGAGATCCTGCATTGCTTAATGTAGATGCATTTTTTCTGGCTCTTGGACTGCTTTATGAGGAGCCTAATCTTGAGAATCAGGCAGAAAAAGCGTTGCTGGCTATCTCTCAAGGTCAGGATGAAGCAGAGGTGTATTGTCAAAAATTTCGGAAATGGTCGGTGCTTACTCAATGGAATGAGTGTGCCCTGGCTGCAAATTTCAGAGAAGGTCTTTCTGAGGCCGTTAAGAATGTTATGGTGGGGTTTCCCACCCCTACAAGTCTGAGTGATTCTATGGCTTTAGCCATTCAGGTTGATCGGCGTTTGCGGGAGCGCAAATCTGCTCATCCTTTGGCGGTATTTTCTGAACAGAGACCTGAGTCTATGCAATGTGACCGAACTCTGACCAGAATTGAGCGACAAAGTCATAGACGTCAAAATGGGTTGTGCTTTTACTGTGGTGATTCTATTCATGTTATCTCAGCATGCTCTAAACGCTTAAAAAAAATCGCTAAACCTATCACCATTGGTACTATGCAGCCTAAATTTATTTTGTCTGTTACTTTGATTTGTTCTTTGTTGTCCTACTCGGTTATGGCTTTTTTGGATTCGGGTGCTGCCCTGAATCTGATGGATTTGTCGTTTGCCAGGCGCTGTGGTTTTGTCCTGGAACCTTTGGAATTTCCCATTCCTCTGAGGAGAATTGATGCTACGCCATTGGCTGACAATAAGCCACAGTATTGGACGCAAATGACCATGTGCATGACTCCCGTACATCAGGAGGTGATTCGCTTTCTTGTTCTGCATAATTTGCATGATGTTGTCGTTTTGGGTCTGCCATGGCTGCAGGCTCATAATCCAGTTTTAGATTGGAAAGCTATGTCTGTGTCAAGTTGGGGTTGTCAGGGAATTCATGGCGATGCTCCGTTGGTGTCTATTGCTTCTTCCACTCCTTCTGAGGTCCCTGAGTTTTTTTCTGACTACCAGGATGTATTTGATGAGCCCAGGTCCAGTGCCCTGCCCCCTCATAGGGATTGTGACTGTGCTATAAATTTAATTCCTGGTAGTAAATTCCCTAAGGGACGACTTTTTAATCTGTCTATACCAGAGCATGCCGCGATGCGGAGTTATATAAAGGAGTCTTTGGAGAAGGGACATATTCGCCCATCCTCTTCCCCTCTTGGTGCAGGATTTTTTTTTGTGGCCAAGAAGGACGGTTCTTTGAGACCTTGTATAGATTATCGTCTTCTGAATAAAATCACAGTCAAATTTCAATATCCTTTGCCACTATTGTCTGATTTGTTTGCTCGGATTAAGGGTGCCAGTTGGTTCACCAAGATAGATCTCCGTGGTGCGTATAACCTTGTGCGCATTAAGCAGGGAGATGAATGGAAAACAGCATTTAATACCCCTGAAGGCCATTTTGAGTACTTGGTGATGCCTTTTGGACTCTCTAATGCTCCTTCTGTGTTTCAGTCCTTCATGCATGACATCTTCCGAGAATATCTGGATAAATTTATGATTGTTTATCTGGATGACATTTTGGTCTTTTCTGATGATTGGGAGTCCCATGTGAAGCAGGTCAGGATGGTGTTTCAGGTCCTGCGTGCTAATGCTTTATTTGTGAAGGGCTCAAAATGCCTCTTCGGAGTACAGAAGGTCTCCTTTTTGGGTTTTATTTTTTCTCCTTCTACTGTGGAGATGGACCCAGTCAAGGTCCAGGCTATTCATGACTGGACTCAGCCCACGTCTGTTAAGAGTCTTCAGAAGTTCTTGGGTTTTGCTAATTTTTACCGTCGTTTCATCGCTAATTTTTCTAGCGTGGTTAAACCTTTGACGGATTTGACCAAGAAGGGTTCTGATGTTACTAATTGGTCTCCTGCGGCCGTGGAGGCCTTTCGGGAGCTGAAGCACCGGTTTTCTTCAGCTCCAGTCTTATGTCAGCCAGATGTCTCTCTCCCCTTCCAGGTCGAGGTTGATGCTTCTGAGATTGGAGCAGGGGCTGTTTTGTCGCAGAGAAGCTCTGATGGCTCTTTGATGAAGCCATGTGCATTCTTTTCAAGAAAGTTTTCGCCTGCCGAGCGGAATTATGATGTTGGTAATCGGGAGTTGTTGGCTATGAAGTGGGCATTTGAGGAGTGGCGACATTGGCTCAAAGGAGCTAAACATCGCGTGGTGGTCTTGACTGATCACAAAAATCTGATTTACCTTGAATCTGCCAAGCGCCTGAATCCTAGACAGGCTCGTTGGTCCTTGTTTTTCTCCCGTTTCAACTTCGTGGTCTCATACCTGCCTGGTTCGAAGAACGTGAAAGCTGATGCACTTTCTAGGAGTTTTGTGCCTGACTCTCCGGGAGTTTCTGAGCCGGCTGGTATTCTCAGAGAGGGAGTGATTTTGTCTGCCATTTCCCCAGATTTGCGACGAGTGCTGCAGAAATTTCAGGCGGATAGACCTGACCGTTGTCCACCAGAGAGACTGTTTGTCCCGGAGAGATGGACCAGCAGAGTTATTTCCGAGGTTCATTCTTCGGTGTTGGCGGGTCATCCTGGGATTTTTGGTACCAGAGATTTGGTGGCTAGGTCCTTCTGGTGGCCTTCCTTGTCGCGGGATGTGCGTTCCTTTGTGCAGTCTTGTGGGATTTGTGCTCGGGCTAAGCCTTGCTGTTCTCGTGCCAGCGGTTTGCTTTTGCCTTTGCCTATTCTGAAAAGGCCTTGGACGCACATTTCCACAGATTTTATTTCGGATCTTCCAGTATCTCAGAAAATGTCTGTCATCTGGGTGGTGTGTGATCGTTTTTCCAAGATGGTCGATTTGGTGCCCTTGCCTAAGTTGCCTTCTTCCTCCGATTTGGTTCCTCTATTTTTTCAGAATGTGGTTCGCTTGCACGGCATTCCTGAAAATATTGTGTCTGATAGAGGATCCCAGTTTGTGTCCAGGTTTTGGCGGACTTTTTGTGCTAAGATGGGCATTGATTTGTCTTTTTCGTCGGCCTTCCATCCTCAGACTAATGGCCAAACTGAGCGAACTAATCAGACGTTGGAAACTTATTTGAGATGTTTTGTTTCTGCTGATCAGGATGATTGGGTGACTTTTTTGCCATTGGCCGAGTTTGCCCTTAATAATCGGGCTAGTTCTGCTACTTTGGTTTCGCCTTTTTTCTGAAATTCTGGTTTCCATCCTCGTTTTTCCTCGGGTCAGGTTGAGCCTTCTGACTGTCCTGGGGTGGATTCTGTGGTGGATAGGTTGCAGCAGATTTGGAACCATGTGGTGGACAATTTGAGGTTGTCACAGGAGAAGGCTCAGCGCTTTGCCAACCGCCGCCGTGGTGTGGGTCCCCGACTTTGTGTTGGGTATTTGGTGTGGCTGTCTTCTCGGTATGTTCCTATGAAGGTCTCCTCTCCTAAATTCAAGCCTCGCTTCATCGGTCCTTATAAGATCTTGGAAATCCTTAACCCGGTGTCTTTTCGTTTGGATCTCCCAGCATCGTTTGTCATTCATAATGTGTTCCATAGGTCTTTGTTGCGGAGGTATGTGGTACCTGTGGTTCCTTCTGTTGAGCCTCCTACTCCGGTGCTGGTCGAGGGCGAATTGGAGTACGTGGTGGAGAAGATTTTGGATTCTCGTATCTCTAGACGGAGGCTTCAGTATTTGGTTAAGTGGAAGGGCTATGGTCAGGAGGATAATTCCTGGGTTGTCGCCTCTGATGTTCATGCGGCCGATTTGGTTCATGCCTTCCACGCGGCTCATCCTGATCGCCCTGGGGGTCTTGATGAGGGTTCGGTGACCCCTCCTCAAGGGGGGGGTACTGTTGTGAACTCTATTTTTGGGCTCCCTCTAGTGGTCACAAGCGGTACTGTGTAGTGTTGTCTTTCTGCAGGTTGGCAGCATCAGCTGGTTCATTATCCTTGGTTGGTTTCCTATTTAGCTCACCTGGATACTCAGTTCCTTGCCTGCTCTCAATGTATTCAGTGCTCTTCAGATTCCTTGTGACTACCTTGCTCTCAGTCTCTCCAAGACAAGCTAAGTTTTTGTTTGTTTATTTTTTGATTATCAGCATTCATCATGTTTCTTGTCCAGCTTGCTAAAATGTGATTTCTTCGCTTGCTGGTTGCTCTAGGGGACTGAGTTTCTCCCCCCACACCGTTAGTTGGTGCGGGGGTTCTTGAAATCTCAGTGTGGATATTTTGTAAGGGTTTTTTACTGACCGCACAGACCCCTTTTCTATTTTCTGCTATCTAGTATTAGTGGGCCTCATTTGCTGAATCTGCTTTCACCCCTGTGTATGTGCCTTCCTCTTACCTCACCGTTATTATTTGTTGGGGGCTTCTATATCTTTGGGGATTATTTCTCTGCAGGCAAGTGAGGTCTTTCTTTCTCTCTAGGGGTAGTTAGTTCCTCAGGCTGGCTCGAGACGTCTAAGATTTTAGACACGTTCACCGGCTACCTTTAGTGTGTTGTGTCATGGTTCCCAATGGCAAGGGAACGTCAGAGAACTTAAATAACAGACTAGCTCTTGGGTGATGGAATCTCGAGCTGACCGTGAGCTAAACCTATCACACAACTAACAGTGGCCGGGTGACGTACCTACGTTTTATCCCTAGACGCCCAGCGCCAGCCGGAGAACTAACCAACCCTATTAGAGGAAAAAACAGACCTGGCTTACCTCTAGGGAAATTCCCCCAAAAAGGAGACAGAAGCCCCCCACATATATTGACGGTGAGTTCAGAGGAAAAGACATACGCAGTATGAAGGTAGGTTCAGCAAAGCGAGGTCCGCTTACTAGATAGTAAGAAGATACAATAGGGAACTTCACGGTCAGCTGAAAACCCTATTAAAATACCATCCAGAAATTACTTTAAGACTCATGTGTCAACTCATGACACCGGAGTGGTAATTTCGGCCCACAAGAGCTTCCAGCTACAGAAACATAACATAACTGTGAACTGGAACAAAAATGCAAACAAACTTAGGACTAAGAGTCCAACTTAGCTGATAGTAGTCTAGAAGCAGGAACATGCAACAGAAAGGCTCTGGTTACATTGATGGCCGGCACTAGAATAACTGAGCAGCAAGGCTAAATAGGATACTCCCATATCCTGATGGAAACAGGTGAACAGAGAAAGTGAAGCACACAAGTCCAGTACCACCAGTGACCACCGGGGGAGCCCAAAAACCAAATTCACAACAGTGTTGGATAGGTTCAGATTTGCGGTCAGTCCAGTTTGCCACCTCTCTAGAGCTTGTCCTATGTTTTGTTACTTAGCTGGAGTATTTTGTGATCCTCAACCACTAAGGATCATAACAGGAGACTATCCAAGCGGCGCCAAAAGCGGCGACCGCCCCCTCCGACTACTGCTGCGAGATGACGACCTGCCAAGAAGCAGAGAAGAACCGCCCCCTGAATTGCAACAGTGGGAATGGGAGGAAGAAGAAGCTACGCCCTCGGAAAATGGAGGAGCAACGTGCATGTGCCACCAAAGATCCCGGAGCAGGGATGGAGACCAGTGAGTCCCAGAGCGACGGCGAAGTGATCCCGGCCTGTCCTCGACTACCGGAGACAGATCCGAACCCACCGCAGTGGGAGGACCCGGATCTCTCGGAGCCATGGGCGGCGGAGCCGGGCCGGCCTATCCCGAATCTGGAGCCAGCCGATGCGAAGCAATGGAGGTCGGAGCTGTGTCAGGAGACCGCCCTGGAAGAACCGCGGTCCGGGCTGCAGCCGATTCCAGTATCCTTGTCAACGGAACAAATCGACATCGGTGGAATCACATCAGACGCAGGTATGGAAAACGTCCCTGCTCCCCCGACCGATCCTGCTCCCGTGACCGCTCCCCAGCCTGACAATAACCGAGTTTTCACCGCTGAGCTAGTAATACTGACCTCAGGCACCATGGAGAAGCTGGTGCCCCCGTTATCAACAACGATGGGGAAACCGCTGGATGTGAGCTCAGAGGGGGTGACCTTCCAGTGGGACACTCCACGGATCGGCCCGGATGGGGCCAGGCAGGAGGGCCTCAGCATTGCTGCGCTCACCTGGGAACAGTATAAGCAATGCTTAATTCGACAATGGCAAAATCAAAAAGAGACAGAACCAAATGACTCACCGAGAGTACAGAGACCAAAGACTGAACACAACAGGAGAAACTCGGTCAGGCAGGGGACTGTACTAGCCTTTCACCCGAAATGGGGTTGGGGCTATACAAGAACCGGGACTGCCGACAGAAATCTTCTTTACCAGCTACAATGTGAAAACCCCGACCCGCAATCGATGTGACAATCAGCTACCATGTAAAGGGGACCAGGTGACCTACACTCGCCACCGGAGTGCGCAGGGGTGGTGCGCCCGAGACATCCAACGATGCGAGCCCGCAATAGCGCCACCTGTTGTCCCGACTACGACTAACCCAGATTTGACCAATGCCACTACTGTTGCCACAGTGTGTATAATCGCTGGTACTGAACTTGCAACCACAGCTGACATTCGAATCCAGACACCGGGTGATCTGACCGCGTCTGGGAGACCAACCAATGATACTGATTCTGCATCTGCCGAGGATAGAGGACCGCAGCCTTCCCGGCCGGTGAGTGTCCGCCACCAATTGATGCAGTGTAACCTTCTGTGAGAATGAACCTCGGAATCACGAGTATGTAAATAGTTAACTGTTCGTCTTCTGTGTCTTCTGCTGCTAGTACCCGACCAGGGTTGTTCTTAAAGGGGTCCCTTTGTTTACCCGGGATCCCTATTTTTATTTTTTATTTTTGCTTTTGTTTTCCCTTTTTGCTCCTTTTAACCCTCTATTTGGAAAAGACTGCCGAATCATGAACGGTGAATGGTTCACAAACTGTGCTGTAAATAGTTCGCACCATATTAAGGGTGCCCTCTACTGGTTTTACAAGAAAAAGAACTCTTTGCAAAGAAACTGTTCCTGGGAACAGTATTGGAGTTCCAGCCCTACACGGACTTGCAACTTGAGCGGTTGCACTACCTCAAAGAGACTTGGTTCCCTCTTAAAGGGAATGTTCACCATTTGCCATTAATGTACAATGTTGCTGTAAAAGAGAGTAAACAGAAATAATGTTTTACATAGAAAGTTATATGTAGCTAGTTAGTCATAGAAATTGTTTGATAATGTTGATAGAAATTGAGGACAGGGAGTGAACCCGTAGGGGTTAGTGGGTGAGTCCTCCTAGGAGCCATAGAGAAGATGGTTCAGCGTTCCTGTGCTAAGAAAAGAGGCAGTAGGCATGGGCAGATAGACAGGCGGTCCTGCATAAGACAAATCAGAAATCAAGAAGAAAGTGTTGCACTTAGAAGAGAGAAATGAAGAAGAGTTAATTTATATTTTAGGAGTTTTATAGTAAGCCTTTATTGGATCCAGCTTATACGTCCTTAGAGGCCAAGTTAAATTATTGTTCAGAATTTGCACTTAGTAGAATACCCGGCTGGGTAACAAAAGTTATTTATAGTGTGTTATTTAAAAATATTTAACCATGTTTTGTTTGTAATGTTCAAGTCTCCTTACCTCCCATAAAGGGAAGCTCTGTTCAAATTTACTTGTTTATTGCATTTTCAAAATTTGTATGTCTTTTGCTGACATGTATTGTTGTTTTCTTCCCAGTCCGGGAGTACTGGATTTAACCGGGGGGGGAGTGCAGCGCCCCAAAGTCCTGGTCGTTGCAGTACTGATGCTCCGCCGCTAAGGGGAGTGATGTTACGTCTGATGGCACTGAAGGAGTTCACCTGACCAGGTATCACAGACACCAATACACTTCATAGTCTGGCCTCCAGGGGGAGCTAAGGGCGCTATGTATTAGGCCACTCCTCACAATCTGGTAAAACTGGGGGTTAGATAGAAAGTTAGACAGAAGCTGACTGGGTTGGAACCAGGCAACATCCTGTGGCAGAGGGTGTTGCAGGGGAAGATTCAGGGGGGTCCCTGTCAGGAGTGGGATCCTGACAGAGGCCTAGCGAAAAGGACAGAACAATAAGGAACCGCGCCTGCACTACATCGCGGCGGTATCTCAAGAAAGGACAAGAAGCGAGGTTTATTGTGGAGAGTGAGAAATGAGATCAAAGCAAAAAGGAGATAACACCAGTAGGAGTCGTGCTGTAAGATCGAGGCAACATCCTACTGAGGCGCGTAGCCGGTGGCCGGAACGCCGAGAAAGTATTGGGCTCCAAGCATTACTTCAAACCAACGGCAGGACAGTTAATTATAGGTTGGCTGTCTCACCTAAATCACCTAAGCAGACATAGGGGGCAACTGTGGGAGAGGGGCGTCACTAGGGTCCCGGAAGAACTCCAGGCCTACCCGTCATATGGGTGTGTCCTATCCATATCATCTGGGGGACGGAGAAGAACATCAGAACAGACATAAGTTGTGGGAAAGAACATCAGAAACAGACACAACAGTTGTGCGGACTATCCCGTGGTGCTCAGCAGGGAGGTACTACAACACACAGGAGCTAGAAGGTAGGCACAGATTTCCACCTGCAAAGGGAACTCTGGAGGTGCCATCGGACCGGCCGGTCTCAGACAGCCCTGTTAACCGTACTCTGGATTGAGGATCTTGAAGCCTTCAATAAAGAGGTAAAGAGACTGCAACCCTGTGTCCTCGTTATTCATCGCGCCTTGCACCAGGCACCACCACCTACACCTTTCATTGGACGCCCCTTAGCAGGGTCACGGCCCGGGTCTAGCCACCGTGACAACCCCAGAACTGAGACAGAGAGGCCCGGTACCGAGTACCCCGCGGCCCGTGCTTCTGGGGGCGCTCCAATATATAAAAACTTACTAACCAAAAATAATTACTGAGGGAAGAAAAAATGGCTTACACATAGAAAAAACCCCCATAAAACAGAATACTTTATTCAATAATATACTAAAATCCAAACCCCTATCTACTGGATGAGTATTGAGGGGGTAATAACCCCGACATATAAAGATCAACACCCTATACTGGAACCATATAAAGATAGATACCTACATGTATTATGAAGGTGATATGACAAAAGTGATATACAAAATATAGCTAGAAGAGTGTATGAATATACGTGCGCTACCCCTACCACTAAAGCAAATATAAATTTGCGACCCTAGGGTCTCTTCCTACCTAGGTGCGGGGGTTGGCACCCTAAGAAAAAACGAGAGTGGCGCCCCCGCTCGTACGGTGGCTGTCCCTGGTCTACTATAAATTCCCTATAAGGGATAGAGTGTGAAACAGAAGGCCAGGTGGCTGTACATAACTTGTCAAAATATGTGGTACCACTTAATACAGCATAACAGGCCCACCCCCTGCAATGTGCTGTAAGGTAGGGATAGAAACAAACGCTAAATATAAGAAAGTTAAATTATCACTTCATATAAGGACCTAAAGTTATAAGATGAAAATATAGCAAATGTACACACAAGGTATAATCAGTATTGTAAAGGGCTAATGACAACAATAAATGCCACAAAAGAAGTCCCCACCAAATATAACTGGATATATACAAATAAACACAATCAGCTCATAGGGAATGCAGTAAGTAGTAGAGACACATATCAGTAATGGTAATGATATACTCATCTGCTGCAATAATAGACCCCAGCTGATAATTCATCCAGTCATAGTTGCTCACACAGTGAAACGGGGTAAACAAACTCCGCAAACAACCTCTCGACGCGTTTCCCCCATAACCATGGGTTCATCAGGAGAGTCAGGATAACGGTATGGCAGTACAAAGATATATACAAAGATAGGGCTGCAGCGACATACCTAAGGGCCATGTTTAAATAGGTAATCTCCAAGTCAAGGAGATAAGTGTACTTCCTGTTTAATGATAAAAACCAGTAGCCGTACCTTAATGCAGAGTGTACATATCGCAGGTACGAGTAAAGCACATGTAACGCCATGTTAGTAGAGCACCCGGCGGCCCCACACGGAAGTGTGAAGCAACAAATACCTCTATCAGCAGCGGACCCCGGAAGTGTCCGATACAGGCGCTAAAGGACAGCGCATGCGCCGGATAAAGAAACGGTAGAGGATCACAAGCCACCATGATGTTGGAGACCATGGGCGCTCTAAAGAGGCATTAAACACAGCGCATGCGCCGAATCGAACCAAATGAATGAAATAAAGCCCCACACACCCCCATATTGCTGGAGTCCAAAAAATGTATATGAAGAGCGCAATAAAACTACAGGACACAGACAACAGTGCTAATCAATACACAAAAAAGTAATGGACCCCCACATCCAATACTATCAACATACATGCGCAATAGGGCAGTGCATCAGCACCCCCCACAAAGGAAGAGTAGGGGGGGGGGGAAAGGGGGGGAGGAAAATGGCACTCCACAAATATATAAAGATAATAAGGGACAATGTACATACATTAATTACCAATAAATATGTGCATAGACAGGAGAATATAACAAAACAGGAAAATGCATACATATAAATATAAAGATATACAAATAATAAATAATACAGACCCTGTGATGATGCTGCAGAAAAACAGGGATATACGGTACACAGAAAAAGATAAATAGAAATATATAACACAAACCGGGCAAAATAACCCAATATAAAAGGCTAGCTAATATCAATAAATAAATGTATGTACCCATCATAAGAAACAGCAATAATTTTGCTGTTCATTCAGGCCGTAAGGTGCAAGAGTGCGTAACCTAAAGATCCACTGACACTCCTTTTGAAGGAGCAATTTATCCAAATTGCCACCTCGGGGATTACGTCGCACAACCTCAAGGACACAAAAGGAAATTGCTCTACTATCATTCGAATGAACACATCTGACATGCTGGGCTATTGGAGTATCCCGCTTATGTTTTATGTCCCCCAGATGTTCACCAATACGTCTTCGTAGCTCTCTTCTGGTTTTACCAATATAGCTAAGCGGACATGAGCAGGTTGCCATATACACTACACCCTCGGATTTACAGTTGGCAAAATCCCTCATATAATAGATCTTGTCTGATGTTGTACTCTTGAAGGTTTTTTCCTTTTTTATCCATGGACAGAATTTACAGCTACCACACCTAAACGTACCACACGGTTTACGGTCCAACCAGGTGCCAGGTACTTTAGGGCGTTCATAAAAACTGTGGACCAAACGGTCCTTGATGGATCTACCCTTCTTGTACGTGATTCTTGGGGTGGAGGGAACAAAGTCTTTCAAATCTGGATCCGCCCTGAGAATACCCCAGTGCTTCTTCAAGATATTCTGCACCACACTCGATCTATTATCGAACATACCAATGATTCTGGGAATCTCAGGTATGTCCTCCTTTCGTGGTGGATAAAGCAATTCATGCCGAGTACAACCAGCCGCATGTTTCAGGGCCCCATCCAAAACCAAACCAGGGTATCCTCTCTGGCCAAATCTACATCTAAGGTCATAGGCCTGTTCAGTAAAATCATGATTATTGGAACAATTTCTCCTGATACGTAGAAATTGTCCTTTCGGGATCCCTTTACGTAAAGTGCCAGGATGGAAACTATCCCACCTAAGGAGACCATTCGTGGAAGTGGGTTTCCTAAAAGTCTTGGTGGTAAGTCTACCCCTATGATCCTTTCTAATATTAAGGTCAAGGAAGTTGATGGATTCTTCCTGTATCTCGGATGTGAACCTCATATTGATATTATTCTCATTAATGTACAAAATGAATTGGTCAAACTCAACAACAGTGCCTGACCATAATATGAACACATCGTCGATAAATCTCGACCAAAATAAAATCTTGGGGAACCACCAGGCATCTTCCACAAAAATAACGGTCTCCTCCCACCAGCCCAGGAAGAGGTTGGCATACGATGGGGCACATGAGCTCCCCATCGCCGTCCCCCTGAGCTGGTGGTAGGTCTTGCCAGAGAAAAGAAAACAATTATGGTTCAATATAAATGCCATCAATTCAACCATAAATTTATTATGTGGGATACATTGGGTGGCACGTGTATTGAGGAAGAATTCCATCCCCCTGATGCCTGCCTCATGTGGAATGTTGCTATACAGTGCTTCCACGTCTATAGACGCTAGATAAGTATTGGTGTCAGTGTCCAAATCCTCAAGTTTTGTGAGTAAATCCAGAGTATCCCTCAAATATGAGGGCAAAGATGTAACAAAAGGGCGAAGAATTTTATCAATGTAGATCCCTACATTCTGACCCACCGAATTAACCCCCGACACTATAGGACGACCCTTAAGGGGTGAAAGCCCCTTATGCACCTTCGGAAGACAATAAAAGGCAGGCACCAGAGGGAAGGAGGGGGAAAGAAACTCAAATTCGTCTTTAGTTATTAACCTGAAATCAAGGCCTCTAGTAAGAAGACACATTAACGTATCAGTATATTGTGGAGTTGGATCTTTACTCAGAATTTCATATGTCTCTCTATCATCAAGTATCAATTGACACATGGACAAATATTGGTCATGATTCATTATGACCATGTTGCCCCCCTTATCGGAGGGCTTGATCACTATGTCTTTATTGTTCTCTAATTCAGTTAGAGCCAACATTTCAGGTCTAGTCAGGTTAGACGATGTAGTATTCCCCCTCTCATTGGGATTAATCCTCAAGAGATCTTCCTCCACAACTTTAAGAAAGATGTCTATAGAGTCCAAACCCCCAGCCGGGGGTGCCCTAGTACTTTTGCGTTTCAGTGACGTAAAGGGACCCAAACCATCATCACGTTCATTATCCCTCAATAGGTCAGTCAAGATGTCAACGGTTTCAAGATCCTCGCCCGAGATCCCCAAATTAACACATCTTTCTCTATCCTTATCAAGATGGAACTTGTGCCATTTGAGTTTACGTGCAAACAAATTTATGTCTTTAACCCAACCAAAAACATCAAACTTAGTTGTGGGGACAAAATTAAGACCTTTAAGTAAAACATTATATTCATCAAATGATAACTCATAATTACTCAGGTTGATAATTTGACTAGACCCCACAGGTGCTAAACCATTCTGTTTCTCAGTGGATAACCGAGTGGGGCCCTCTGCTCCAAAAAAGGAGAGGAGGAGGGCAAAGAGGGTGAAGGTACAGACACTGGCATTGGAAACGATGGCTCGCTCATAGTGATGGTGGAATTGTTTGTTTGAATACCACCTTGCATTTGCATGCCCATATTGGTGGATCCCATAGGAGCATGAATATATGTACCATAACCTTGCCATCTCTGTCTTTGTCTTTGTCCTCTGCCCCGTGTCCTACCCCTCTGTCTCCACCTATTACTGGAGTTAGATCTCTCACTATCAGAATTGTCTGTTTCTGATGATGAGATTTGAACACGATTGTCACGATGAGAGTTACCAAAATTATATGCCCTGTTTTCTTTAAATTCAGTATAGTCCCTTGTAAACTGGAAATGCTTCCTATCCTTGATGTTAGCCTGGAATTTCTCCACAGAGGTCTGTAATAAAGACTCCCTCCTTGTAAAATCAGGATCAGACTTAAACACTAGCGCTTTTTCTATGAGTTCCCCCAATACTTTTCTAGTGCGTTCAAAATTAATCTTCTCCTCTTCAATCAAGATTCTCATAAATCTACAGGAGGACTCTATTGATTCTCGTTGCCAGACCTCTAGCAGTTGAGGATTTACCAGTCTGGGAGATGGAAGGAGCTGAATCCTTAAACCACTGGGAACAATATTATTTTTGAGATAATTTTCAAGGGCCTTAATTTCCCAAAACGATTTGATATTATTCTTGTACCCCACAAATAATTCATTAAACAGGTTTTTTATGGAAATGGAGCTACTGGCCCCTGCCCGGCTGCTGTCAGTAGAGAAGGCTAGATTTGCATCCTCTATCCATTGCCCAGTATTGATGGGTCCAGATAAAAAGCTAGCCATGAAAAATGCAATATAAAAACTTACTAACCAAAAATAATTACTGAGGGAAGAAAAAATGGCTTACACATAGAAAAAACCCCCATAAAACAGAATACTTTATTCAATAATATACTAAAATCCAAACCCCTATCTACTGGATGAGTATTGAGGGGGTAATAACCCCGACATATAAAGATCAACACCCTATACTGGAACCATATAAAGATAGATACCTACATGTATTATGAAGGTGATATGACAAAAGTGATATACAAAATATAGCTAGAAGAGTGTATGAATATACGTGCGCTACCCCTACCACTAAAGCAAATATAAATTTGCGACCCTAGGGTCTCTTCCTACCTAGGTGCGGGGGTTGGCACCCTAAGAAAAAACGAGAGTGGCGCCCCCGCTCGTACGGTGGCTGTCCCTGGTCTACTATAAATTCCCTATAAGGGATAGAGTGTGAAACAGAAGGCCAGGTGGCTGTACATAACTTGTCAAAATATGTGGTACCACTTAATACAGCATAACAGACCCACCCCCTGCAATGTGCTGTAAGGTAGGGATAGAAACAAACGCTAAATATAAGAAAGTTAAATTATCACTTCATATAAGGACCTAAAGTTATAAGATGAAAATATAGCAAATGTACACACAAGGTATAATCAGTATTGTAAAGGGCTAATGACAACAATAAATGCCACAAAAGAAGTCCCCACCAAATATAACTGGATATATACAAATAAACACAATCAGCTCATAGGGAATGCAGTAAGTAGTAGAGACACATATCAGTAATGGTAAAGAAATGGCCGGAGCTAGCCGTACCCCCTCCCCCCACGGCGTAGGCGAAGGCCTGCATGACAATGGGGGGGAGTGGGGTAGGTATTATGCTAATGAGGCCTGAGGGGTTATGGGAGTTGGGGGGTGGGATTTGACACTTCCCGCACTTTTGGGATCGCGAGCAGACGTACCGGTAATGTCTGGCGTGGACGCGGTTCTTGAGGCCCTCAGGGCGGCTGCAGCATCGCATCCCCCTGGCTGGTTACAGGCGCAGGTGGCCCACATCATGTCGGACGGTGCAGGGCCGTCCGGCGCTGCAGCGCCGCTGGAGCGGCGTTCTCGGAGGACGCGGCCCCCCGAGCGCCTTTCCCCAGACTCCGGTCCTCGAGCCCCCAGAAGGCGCAGGAGCCCCTCTCGGGACCCTCCAGGCCGGGCGCCGGTAAGATCTGCAAGCGCTCGGTCCCGGCCTGGGAGGAATCCACCTGCCGGTCGGGGCTCAGCGGCGGTTAATAGGCCTGCTCCTCGCAGTGCAGCGGGGGCGGGGCTTCGGCGCGCCGGACAGCGTTCGGGGCCTGCTGGAACGGGAGGCCGCAGCGGTGAGGCTCCTGCCGCGCGGCCTGCCTCGGCTTCACTGGGACGTGCAGCGGATATTGGGGCGGGCGGCCCGAGGCTGGATGGAACCGGGCTGGCCCCGTCTGCAGTGGCGGGGACCTTTCCTGCATCAGTTCGGCAGGATGGCGATGGAGTGATGGCGGCAGGCATTGGAGCGGAGGCGAGGGGGTGTGCTGCCAGCTCTGACACGCAGGCACCTTTCTCCTCGGGAAGTCGGATTTTCCCCCCTTCATCTGGCGTGCCTGTACCTGGACAGGGCACCCTAGAAGACCTCCTGGGACTTCAACATCGTTTGGATTCCGGCGGATTGTCTGTGGACGTGGCGACCCGGGGACGTCTGGATGCCAGCACTTCGGCTGGGGGGACTACAGATCCCTTGCAGCCTGGTGAGTATATGTCTGTGTCGGGTCTGTGTACTCCTAATTTAGCATCGCCCGTTTTCATGAGTAATCAGGGGGTTGGTTCTGTTGAGGGGGTGGCGGGCGATGTGGGTTCGGTGGGGGTTCGTGAGCTTTTGGGTAGCGTGCAGGGTTTGTTATCCAGGTTGGAGCAGAGTATGTCATCGCAGAGGCATTTAGGGGCTTGGTTGAGCCCACAGGTGGGGGCTTTTGGGGCAGTGGCTGCATCGGTTGTGGCGCCTGCACCATCCGTGTCAGTGCAGACGGAAAAGGAGAAAGAGTGTAGGGTGCATTTAGACGATAGGGCTCACGGCGAAGTTTATGTTTGTTTTGAGGGCCCCTTAGGGGCGCATCTTAAAAAGGAAGTTAAGGAAAAGATTGCGAAGGACGAATATGTTGAAATATTTTCGTTGCTTCCGTTAGAGAAATTTAATTTAGATAAGAAAAAGAGGGATGAGGGTAAGAAGGAAGATGAGGAAAAGCGGCGGTGGCGCTTAATTCCTCAGACGTTTGCTAACTGGCTGCAGGCGTTTGCCATTTTGGCCAGTGTGATTGAAGAGAAAGCGCCCGAGAGTCGCTCAGGTCTGTTTTGTTACTTGGATTCTATTCATGAGGCTTATAGGGTCTATGGTGGTCAGGCGTGGCTCAGGTATGATGAGCAGTTCAGACAAAGGAAAGCGGTTCGCCCGGCAATTCGCTGGGATCAGAAAGATATTGGGCTTTGGTTGCGGGTGATGGCGCAGTTCAAGTTCGGTCATCCCTTTCAAGGAGGGGCCGGAGGATCCGGCCAGGGTTTTCAGTCTGGTTCCTCGGGATCCTCTAGTCCCGCCAGTCAGGCAGGGGCTCAAAAGCTGGGTGTTTGCTGGCAGTTTAACGAAGGCCAGTGTAGATTCGGGGTCAACTGCAAGTTTAAACACTTGTGTTCCCACTGTAGCGGCTCCACACACGGGGCGGCAAAATGTTTTAAGAAAGGTAGAGGGAAGTCAGGAAGCGGTAATACCCATGGGGGTGACACCGGTGATGTGGGAAAAGATGGTCCCTTATCTAAATAGATATCCGGATAGGGAAAAGGCGGTGTTATTGTTGTCCGGTTTTCAAAAAGGTTTTGTAATTCCGGCCCCTTCGTTTGAGGTTCCTTGCGTTCGGAGGAATTTGAAGTCGGCATTGTTACATGCTGATGTGGTTTCCGAAAAATTGCGGAAGGAGGTTGCTTTGGGTCGGATGGCGGGCCCGTTTGAGTCACCGCCTTTTGTGGATTTGGTGGTTTCCCCTTTGGGGGTTGTGCCTAAAAAAGAGGTTGGAAAATTTCGCTTGATTCAGCATCTGTCGTATCCTAGAGGTATGTCGGTTAATGACGGGATTGACCCCGGGCTTTGCTCGGTGGTTTACGCGTCTTTTGATTTGGCGGTAGCATGGGTTCAAAAAGCCGGAAGAGGGGCTCTACTAGCTAAGACAGACATTGAATCCGCTTTTCGTCTATTGCCGGTTCATCCTGATAGCGTTCGGCTGCTTGGTTGTTTTTGGGATGATCGCTTTTTTGTGGATAGGTGTTTGCCCATGGGGTGTTCGCTTTCTTGTGCGTTGTTTGAAGCGTTTAGCTCCTTTTTGGAGTGGGTGGTTCGTGATGTTTCGGGTTGTGATTCGGTCATTCACTATTTGGATGACTTTTTGTGCGTCGGCCCGGCTGGGTCTGACTGTTGCAAGAAAATTTTGAGAGCGATAGAGCTGGTGGCGCTTCGTTTTGGAGTTCCGTTGGCTCCGGGAAAAACTGAGGGCCCGTGTACGTGTTTGTCTTTCCTTGGTATTGTGATTGATACCGTTCAGTGGGAGTTCAGGTTGCCCATTGACAAAGTCGTGTCTTTGCGTGAGGAGGTGCTGCGGGCTTGTCGCTTGCGTAAGTTGTCGTTGAGGGAGTTGCAGTCGCTCCTAGGAAAGCTGAATTTCGCTTGTCGAGTTATGCCTATGGGCAGAGTTTTTTCGAGGCGATTGGCCATGGCTACGGCTGGAGTTCGTGCTCCTCATCATTTCGTGCGGTTGTCGGCTGACCATAAGGATGATCTGATGGTCTGGAGTAGTTTTTTGCAGAGCTACAATGGCAGGTCGTTGTTTCAGGAGGGAGTGGTGGACAATGAGTCGTTGGATTTGTTTACTGATGCGGCCGGAGGGGCAGGCTTCGGTGCGTATTTTCAGGGGCAGTGGTGCTCTGCGCAGTGGCCGGCATCGTGGATTTCAGCTGGTTTGGTTCGGAATATCGCACTCTTAGAAATTTTTCCTATCTTGGTGGCGGTGCAGTTGTGGCAGCAGGTTTTTCGGAACAGGCGTGTTCGTTTTCATTGTGACAACATGGGGGTGGTTTGTGCGATAAACAATTTGTCGGCTTCATCGCCCCCTGTGGTGCGTGTGTTGAGACAGCTGGTGTTATCATGCTTGAAGTTGAACGCGCATATAACTGCGACACATGTTCCTGGGGCTCAAAATTCTATTGCTGATTCTCTCTCTCGTTCACAGTTCGAACGTTTTCGGTCTCTGGTTCCAGATGCGGAGGTCCTGGGGTTGGAATGCCCTGCAGAACTTTGGCTTGTGGTGTTCGAGACGCCGAGGCATTGATCAAGTCGTCGTTGGCTCCCAGAACGTGGGAGGCGTATCAGGCTGTTTGGCTGGAATGGGTGGAGTTGTTGAGGCTTGTTGGTGGAGGGTTAAGCGAGCAGGAGAAAACGGGGGTGTTGTTGTCCTGGTTGAGTCGTGGAGCGGCAGAGGGTTGGTCCCCTGCTAAGGTGTCACGTGTTATGTCTGGTCTGGCATTTGGTTTTAAATTCCGTGGTCAGTCGGATTTAACTAAGGTTTTTCTGGTAAAACAAGCGGTGAAGGGTTTTCGGCGGCGGCCGCGGCGCATGGATTCCAGGCGTCCCGTGTCTTTCAGCATGTTGGAAAGTTTGGGCGGGGTTTTGCCTTCGGTCTGTTTGTCTTGTTTTGAATTGCGCTTATTTCGGCTAGCTTTTTCTTTAGCCTTTTTTGGGGCATTTCGGGTGGGCGAGTTGGTTTCACCTAGTAAGAATATTATGGGAGGTTTGTTGGCTCGCGACGTGTTTTTATCGGCTGGGAAGGTCGAGTTGTGGTTGCGGCGGTCTAAGTCTGATCAGGACGGTAAGGGCAGTAGGGTTGTGTTAGGTGCCGTTTCGGGGTCGATTATGTGCCCGGTTACCTGTCTAGCAAATTTTTGGGAATTCGGCCTAGTCGTGATCGGTCGTTGCTGTGCCATAGGGACGGTTCCTTGTTGTCCCGGTATCAGTTTACGGCGATTTTTAGAAAAGCAATTGGGTTGCTGGGACTGGAGGTTGGTGGTTTCGCTCCTCATTCTTTCAGGATTGGGGCGGCGACGGAAGCGGCGTTAGGGGGTCTGGGGGTTCCTGTAATTCAGCGCATTGGTAGGTGGCGCTCTGATAGATATCGTAGCTATGTGCGCGCGTAATTGGAGATGGGTTTTTGAAGGCGGGGGCTGTATGGCCGTTGTTTTTGGTCGTGTATTTTGATTTTCGCTTTGTGTTTTTCAGGCACCTCGCCGTTGTTGGTGTGGATTTTTGGCCATTCATACGTCCATTGGGGAGCGCGGCGTGCCGACGTGCGGACTGATGGGCGGCAACTGGGTTTTGGTCGTGAAGTTGCGGTAATCCGTTGGTTGGGTTTTAGGGGGTTGGTCTGGCATAGGGTTTTAAAGGAAATTAATGATAGTGTCCAGCTGGACAGGGCTCCAGATATTTTAGTATTACATGTTGGGGGTAATGATTTGGGTGCACGACCGTTTAGAGAGTTGATAAAGGACATTAAGCAGGACTGTCTGCGTTTGTGGGTATTGTACCCAGGTTTGACCATTATTTGGTCTGATATTGTGCCGCGCAAGCGGTGGAGGAACATGAGGTCTTTGGACAAGTTGAATAAAGCCCGGATAAAGGTTAATCGGGCAGTGTCCGGTTTTGTGGCCAGGAATGGAGGTGTTGCGGTTCGGCATTTCGAGCTGGAAAAAGGGGAGGGGGTTTTTTGGTTGGCCGATGGGGTCCATTTGAATGCGGTGGGTATGGACTTTTGGGCCCTCGCTATTCAGGAGGGCATTGAACGGGCCATATTTTTTCGGAGTGGTGGGGTCTCGGGCCTTTGAGGTGTCAAAGGGCTCTCGTTGTGGCGGCTGGGGGGAGTCCTAGGAGTTGGTAAAAATTGGTTTGGGGATCCATTTTGGCTTATGGCTCCTCTGTTTTTGGTTTTGGTGTCTTTTGAATCTGGTGAATGGTGGTGGGGGAGTTCCGGCAGGGGTGGCCGGATATCCTGGGATTTTTTACCGTGAACAGGGAACCCTTGTTTGGGTTTTTGGTGCTCCCGAGCCAGGGTTTTGATCGGCTGGGAGTAAATTTGATATTATGTACGTTCACGGTATTGGTTGTCAATCACCAGATTCTTGGGGCTCCGTGGACTCCTTCTAGCCTTTAAAATGTGATTATTGCTTTGTATTAATGTATTTATTGTTTGTTTAATAAAAAGGCTACTGTGGCCTATATCATTCCAAAGAATAAATGTGGTCATGTTTTTATTCAATATGGGAATGATGGTTGGGGGTCACGGTGGGGAAAAGAGGTGGGGTGTGGGTTTTTACCTCAGAAGACTACCCCGTCGACAATACCAGGGTCAAGAAATGGCCGGAGCTAGCCGTACCCCCTCCCCCCACGGCGTAGGCGAAGGCCTGCATGACAATGGGGGGGAGTGGGGTAGGTATTATGCTAATGAGGCCTGAGGGGTTATGGGAGTTGGGGGGTGGGATTTGACACTTCCCGCACTTTTGGGATCGCGAGCAGTCCCGCCCTCCCGCCCCTTTTTTTTGCTGATTATGAAGGGGTTTTCGGTTATGTTTCGATCGGGCATTTGCAAGGTCGTTTTTTGTTTTGGGTCATTGTGGCCGTGGCGGCTGGGGGGAGTCCTAGGAGTTGGTAAAAATTGGTTTGGGGATCCATTTTGGCTTATGGCTCCTCTGTTTTTGGTTTTGGTGTCTTTTGAATCTGGTGAATGGTGGTGGGGGAGTTCCGGCAGGGGTGGCCGGATATCCTGGGATTTTTTACCGTGAACAGGGAACCCTTGTTTGGGTTTTTGGTGCTCCCGAGCCAGGGTTTTGATCGGCTGGGAGTAAATTTGATATTATGTACGTTCACGGTATTGGTTGTCAATCACCAGATTCTTGGGGCTCCGTGGACTCCTTCTAGCCTTTAAAATGTGATTATTGCTTTGTATTAATGTATTTATTGTTTGTTTAATAAAAAGGCTACTGTGGCCTATATCATTCCAAAGAATAAATGTGGTCATGTTTTTATTCAATATGGGAATGATGGTTGGGGGTCACGGTGGGGAAAAGAGGTGGGGTGTGGGTTTTTACCTCAGAAGACTACCCCGTCGACAATACCAGGGTCATGATATACTCATCTGCTGCAATAATAGACCCCAGCTGATAATTCATCCAGTCATAGTTGCTCACACAGTGAAACGGGGTAAACAAACTCCGCAAACAACCTCTCGACGCGTTTCCCCCATAACCATGGGTTCATCAGGAGAGTCAGGATAACGGTATGGCAGTACAAAGATATATACAAAGATAGGGCTGCAGCGACATACCTAAGGGCCATGTTTAAATAGGTAATCTCCAAGTCAAGGAGATAAGTGTACTTCCTGTTTAATGATAAAAACCAGTAGCCGTACCTTAATGCAGAGTGTACATATCGCAGGTACGAGTAAAGCACATGTAACGCCATGTTAGTAGAGCACCCGGCGGCCCCACACGGAAGTGTGAAGCAACAAATACCTCTATCAGCAGCGGACCCCGGAAGTGTCCGATACAGGCGCTAAAGGACAGCGCATGCGCCGGATAAAGAAACGGTAGAGGATCACAAGCCACCATGATGTTGGAGACCATGGGCGCTCTAAAGAGGCATTAAACACAGCGCATGCACCGAATCGAACCAAATGAATGAAATAAAGCCCCACACACCCCCATATTGCTGGAGTCCAAAAAATGTATATGAAGAGCGCAATAAAACTACAGGACACAGACAACAGTGCTAATCAATACACAAAAAAGTAATGGACCCCCACATCCAATACTATCAACATACATGCGCAATAGGGCAGTGCATCAGCACCCCCCACAAAGGAAGAGTAGGGGGGGGGGGAAAGGGGGGGAGGAAAATGGCACTCCACAAATATATAAAGATAATAAGGGACAATGTACATACATTAATTACCAATAAATATGTGCATAGACAGGAGAATATAACAAAACAGGAAAATGCATACATATAAATATAAAGATATACAAATAATAAATAATACAGACCCTGTGATGATGCTGCAGAAAAACAGGGATATACGGTACACAGAAAAAGATAAATAGAAATATATAACACAAACCGGGCAAAATAACCCAATATAAAAGGCTAGCTAATATCAATAAATAAATGTATGTACCCATCATAAGAAACAGCAATAATTTTGCTGTTCATTCAGGCCGTAAGGTGCAAGAGTGCGTAACCTAAAGATCCACTGACACTCCTTTTGAAGGAGCAATTTATCCAAATTGCCACCTCGGGGATTACGTCGCACAACCTCAAGGACACAAAAGGAAATTGCTCTACTATCATTCGAATGAACACATCTGACATGCTGGGCTATTGGAGTATCCCGCTTATGTTTTATGTCCCCCAGATGTTCACCAATACGTCTTCGTAGCTCTCTTCTGGTTTTACCAATATAGCTAAGCGGACATGAGCAGGTTGCCATATACACTACACCCTCGGATTTACAGTTGGCAAAATCCCTCATATAATAGATCTTGTCTGATGTTGTACTCTTGAAGGTTTTTTCCTTTTTTATCCATGGACAGAATTTACAGCTACCACACCTAAACGTACCACACGGTTTACGGTCCAACCAGGTGCCAGGTACTTTAGGGCGTTCATAAAAACTGTGGACCAAACGGTCCTTGATGGATCTACCCTTCTTGTACGTGATTCTTGGGGTGGAGGGAACAAAGTCTTTCAAATCTGGATCCGCCCTGAGAATACCCCAGTGCTTCTTCAAGATATTCTGCACCACACTCGATCTATTATCGAACATACCAATGATTCTGGGAATCTCAGGTATGTCCTCCTTTCGTGGTGGATAAAGCAATTCATGCCGAGTACAACCAGCCGCATGTTTCAGGGCCCCATCCAAAACCAAACCAGGGTATCCTCTCTGGCCAAATCTACATCTAAGGTCATAGGCCTGTTCAGTAAAATCATGATTATTGGAACAATTTCTCCTGATACATAGAAATTGTCCTTTCGGGATCCCTTTACGTAAAGTGCCAGGATGGAAACTATCCCACCTAAGGAGACCATTCGTGGAAGTGGGTTTCCTAAAAGTCTTGGTGGTAAGTCTACCCCTATGATCCTTTCTAATATTAAGGTCAAGGAAGTTGATGGATTCTTCCTGTATCTCGGATGTGAACCTCATATTGATATTATTCTCATTAATGTACAAAATGAATTGGTCAAACTCAACAACAGTGCCTGACCATAATATGAACACATCGTCGATAAATCTCGACCAAAATAAAATCTTGGGGAACCACCAGGCATCTTCCACAAAAATAACGGTCTCCTCCCACCAGCCCAGGAAGAGGTTGGCATACGATGGGGCACATGAGCTCCCCATCGCCGTCCCCCTGAGCTGGTGGTAGGTCTTGCCAGAGAAAAGAAAACAATTATGGTTCAATATAAATGCCATCAATTCAACCATAAATTTATTATGTGGGATACATTGGGTGGCACGTGTATTGAGGAAGAATTCCATCCCCCTGATGCCTGCCTCATGTGGAATGTTGCTATACAGTGCTTCCACGTCTATAGACGCTAGATAAGTATTGGTGTCAGTGTCCAAATCCTCAAGTTTTGTGAGTAAATCCAGAGTATCCCTCAAATATGAGGGCAAAGATGTAACAAAAGGGCGAAGAATTTTATCAATGTAGATCCCTACATTCTGACCCACCGAATTAACCCCCGACACTATAGGACGACCCTTAAGGGGTGAAAGCCCCTTATGCACCTTCGGAAGACAATAAAAGGCAGGCACCAGAGGGAAGGAGGGGGAAAGAAACTCAAATTCGTCTTTAGTTATTAACCTGAAATCAAGGCCTCTAGTAAGAAGACACATTAACGTATCAGTATATTGTGGAGTTGGATCTTTACTCAGAATTTCATATGTCTCTCTATCATCAAGTATCAATTGACACATGGACAAATATTGGTCATGATTCATTATGACCATGTTGCCCCCCTTATCGGAGGGCTTGATCACTATGTCTTTATTGTTCTCTAATTCAGTTAGAGCCAACATTTCAGGTCTAGTCAGGTTAGACGATGTAGTATTCCCCCTCTCATTGGGATTAATCCTCAAGAGATCTTCCTCCACAACTTTAAGAAAGATGTCTATAGAGTCCAAACCCCCAGCCGGGGGTGCCCTAGTACTTTTGCGTTTCAGTGACGTAAAGGGACCCAAACCATCATCACGTTCATTATCCCTCAATAGGTCAGTCAAGATGTCAACGGTTTCAAGATCCTCGCCCGAGATCCCCAAATTAACACATCTTTCTCTATCCTTATCAAGATGGAACTTGTGCCATTTGAGTTTACGTGCAAACAAATTTATGTCTTTAACCCAACCAAAAACATCAAACTTAGTTGTGGGGACAAAATTAAGACCTTTAAGTAAAACATTATATTCATCAAATGATAACTCATAATTACTCAGGTTGATAATTTGACTAGACCCCACAGGTGCTAAACCATTCTGTTTCTCAGTGGATAACCGAGTGGGGCCCTCTGCTCCAAAAAAGGAGAGGAGGAGGGCAAAGAGGGTGAAGGTACAGACACTGGCATTGGAAACGATGGCTCGCTCATAGTGATGGTGGAATTGTTTGTTTGAATACCACCTTGCATTTGCATGCCCATATTGGTGGATCCCATAGGAGCATGAATATATGTACCATAACCTTGCCATCTCTGTCTTTGTCTTTGTCCTCTGCCCAATATATATGAGAAAAATAATTTACCTTCACAGTTATGGCTGGATTTGCTCCAAATCCTAGATTTTGTGAAATTCCTCATTGGATCTAAAAATGTGCTGTACACTACTACTTTTATTAGTATTTGTTGTTAATCTCTTCAAGCTGAAACTATGTATTTTCTGTTTGCTTCTATGAATCAAGCATCCCCTGATTCCAAGCTACCATATATGATCTGCTGAGAACAAGACATAAGTATTGACTTGTCCTTACCTAGATTGCACAATTGTTGCACCTTGCTGGAACTCCAGTTTCTTTAACTGAAACGTCAATAAAAACTTGCACAAAACGTATTTAGTCTTGGACAGAATCTGTTATTATGATCCTAAATAATAATAATAATAATCTTTATTTATATAGTGCCAACATATTCCGCAGCGCTTTACAGTTTAACAGTTCATATGCAAGTCATAAGTAACAACATTCAAAATAATACAATAATTCAAGCAAAATAAGACGACCCTGCTCGTGACAGTTTACAATCTACAATGAGGTGGGTGGAGACACAAAGAAAAGGTGCGTATTTACAATGATCGTCCAGCCATCTTGAGGGAGTGAGGGATAGATAAAGGCTGCATGAGGTAGTCACCAGCCAGTATTTGTGGTGCTGTTGGGTGTGGTGGAGTTTGATGGAGGATTATTCTCAGATAGATAGTGAATGTGCTACCCACACACATGATATGCTGCTCTGAACAGATGTGTTTTGAGGGAGTGCCTAAAATTGTGTAAGTTGTGGATGGTCCTAATTTCTTCAGGTAGAGCATTCCAGAGGATTGGCACAACGCGGGAGAAGTTTTGGAGCCGGGAGTGGGAGGTACGGATTAGAGCAGAGGTTAGTCAAAAGTCGCTTGCAGAGCGTAACAAGTGGGTAGGCCGATAAACAGAAATGAGGGAGATGTAGGGAGGTGCCGCACGGTAGAGAGCTTTGTGGGTGAGAAGAAGCAGTTTGAATTGGATCCTATAATGAATTGGCAGCCAGTGCAATGACTGGTGAAGAGCTGACGTGTCCGAGTACCAATTAGCCAAATGGACGACCCTGGCTGCTGCATTAAAGATGGACTGGAGAGGGGAAAGTCGAGTGAGGGGGAGGCCAATTAATAGAGAATTACAGTAGTCCAGGTGAGTGTGGATCAGGGCAGCAGTGAGAGTTTTCATTGTTTCCATGGTGATAAAGGGATGTATTCTACAGATGTTCGTAGTCCTGTAATAAGATCAAGTTGTTCTAAGACAGGTCAGACTCTGATGTTGGAAGAGCCAGGTTCGCAATCTCTATTTATATCGATCTCAAAGGTGTTGTTTGAGGATGAGGTCTGGGCCCTGTGTAGCTGGTCATGTTCTTCCACAACAAACTCACCTAACTATGCCTTTATGGACCTTGTTTTGTGCACACATAGGGAACAGAAAACTCTTCCCAAACTGATCCCACTAATGCAAAAAACGTACCAGTTCCTTGTAAAGAATAAGTTCATAAATTGGCGACTCATAACGATTGATATCATACGGAGAAGCAAAGAGTCAGATTAAGCCATTTGAAAAACACATATAAATTATTTTATTTCTATCAGTATCACATAAGATTAATCAAAGTATTAAAACATTCAATTGATATAAAATATGTCTTATAACAGTGTGATCCCAGGAAAAACAAAAGCAACCCGGGACCCAAGTCAGGACAGGGTGAAGTAAGGCAGATAAAATATGTAAAGTGCTAACAAGCAACAGGTTAGTTAAAGTGAAGATGGGATACCTCATAAAGCAATATATATGTTACTGCCAGCAAAACATAAGAAAAAGTGCATGTGTCTTAAGATGTAATAAACCTAATCTCAAATAAAGTGCACTACTATGAAAAGTAAGTATGCATAGTTGCCCGTTTATAGGTATTTACCCATGGTTGATGTCCCGTCCCGGTGTAGGTCCCGTTCTCCAATGCATGTTTCGCTATTGTAGCTTCTTCAGGGGGCAAGTTTTTTTCCTGGGATCACACTGTTATAGGACATATTTTATATCATTTGAATGTTTTAATGCATTGATTAACCTTATGTGATACTGATAGAAATAAAATAATTTATATGTGTTTTTCAAATGGCTTAATCTGACTGTTCCCACAAAGTTGGAAGCTACAATTGTCCAAAATGTCTCGGCATTCTGAAGAGCTAAAATTTCCCTTCACTGGAACTAAGAGCCTAGGCCTGACCCCAGAAAGCAAGCCCTTAGCATTATTATCCCTTCTCTACCAAACTTTAGGACTGGCATAATACAGTCAAGTAGGTAATATTTTCCTGGCAGATACCAAACCCAGACTCATTCATCAGATGCCAGGTAGAGAAATGTGATCATCACTGCACAGGACACATTTCCACTGCTTCAGAGTCCAGTGGTGATTACTTTACACCACTCTATCTGACACTTGGCACTGTCCTTGGTGATGTAAGGCTTGAATGCAGTTGCTTGGCCATGAAA
This sequence comes from Ranitomeya variabilis, assembly GCF_051348905.1. Lineage (NCBI taxonomy): Eukaryota > Metazoa > Chordata > Amphibia > Anura > Dendrobatidae > Ranitomeya > Ranitomeya variabilis. The sequence goes on from NC_135235.1 coordinate 567,417,700, forward strand.
ATCCATGTCATGAAGCTCCCGATGAACAGTTTTTGTGCTGATGTTAATAAGAGAAGGTTGAACTCTGCAGTTAACCTTCAGCAGAGCTTTAGTGACTTTTATTCCCTCTGCTTCTCAGGTCTCAGCGACTCTGCTCTGTAACCTTACATGGTTTCCACTTGGTTGCTGCGGTTCCTTCCACTTTTAAAAAATGTCGAACATTTAGGTAGGGAGATTAATTCGCATTCTATTACAGGACTACAATGGTGCCAGTGAGTTGTTCTTTACAACAAGCGATTCTTTCACAAATATTTGGAAAGCCAGCAGCACGGCGGCGAGGGGCCGAATGTTGTACGTCTGTGGCGATGGGACTGAATGAAAAACCCACATTCAACAATTAAGAGAGGTGTTCAAATACTTTTTATGCATGTTGTATATCTGACCTCTGTTATGTACGGTATATTTCTCCGCCGACAAGTGGGATAGCTGAAAGCACCAAAGTGTTGGGGGCTAAATGTGTAACTCAACAACAACAAAAATCTGGGTGAAATTGTGCAGCCAGTCATTTCTTTCTCTGGGCATTTCATGGTATGACCAATCGATTACACCCATTTGCTCAGTTGTTAATGTAAGTTACAAGGAAATCTTTGATTTAATAATACTATGGCAATACTTTTTGCTGTACATAAAGGAATAATTCCAATAATAAATTTGTCAGAGAATTACAATATAGTTATAGAGGTTTTGGAGGCAGCAATAAATAAATATATATAAATAAAATAAATTGCACGTGGTAGGTGGAATAAAGCCAAGAATCTTTATATTGCGTTTCTGGGAATCACTAGTTAAAATGGGAGTTTTATTATAATGCATCTTAGAAGCAATTAACTCACTATTTCCCATCCCTTCACTTGGTCTCATACATTATCGGATAACACTAGCATAGATCTATTTGTTTCAAGTTTGGGCAGTAAATTACAAAAAATTTCAATGAGGACCTGTGAAATTTGATGATATGACTTATTAGAGGTGTTGGGGTACATTTATCAATACTGTCTAATTCCTAGCTTAGATAGTCTTATAACGTCCCAGATTAATCATAGTGGTTCATGCTGTTTGATAAATCTGCCTTTTTAATACTGTGTAGTCTAGTTTACATCACCTATTATTGCAGTATTTTCAGTCAGAATTTTGTGCCTAAATTAATACATGCATACGTCCTATGTGCTCTGTGCTCAAATCCCACCGACAACAACAAAAGTGGCAACTTGTGATGTATATACCTCCAGACCATTTTGTGATGTACTGAATATGCCCCCAGCCTCTCCTGTAATGTGTATGCCCCCAGCCTATCCTATAATGTATATGGCCCCAGTCCCTCCTGTGATATATATGCCCCAGAGTCTCCTGTGATGTGTGTGCCTCCAGCCTCTCCTGTAATGTGTATGCCCCCAACAGTAGTGTAGCTAGCGGGGGGTCAGATGGGGCCATCACCTGCGCCCGGAGCTCAGAGGGGGCCCACCCGGAGCTACGCTACTGTAACTGTATTGACACGCACAGCAGTTACCTTCTGCGGAAGAGCAGGGAGAATCGATCTCCCTGCTCTGCCACCCGCTATGGGGCCCCTGAGCAGGCCGGGGGGCCCGGTGCCAGTAGTGGGCACCGCACTGATGATGGAAGGAGAGCTGCGCTGCGCTCCTTCTCCCATCATCCCACTGTCAGCGTCATACGCTGACAGTGGGAGCGATGACGTCACCACCCGGCGCCCACTGTCAGAAGATGAGTGGGAGGTCGGAGCACCGCTGGAACAAGGAGGAAGAGAGGTGAGTATAGAGAGTATAGGGGGGCTGCCTTATACTACAGAATCTGCCTATAGAGGGGCTGCCTTATACTTCAGAATCTGCCTATAGGGGGGCTGCCTTATACTTCAGGATCTGCCTATAGGGGGGCTGCCTTATACTTCAGGATCTGCCTATATGGGTGCTGCCTTATACTACAGGGTCTGCCTATAGGGGAGCTGCCTTATACTTCAGAATCTGCCTATAAGGGTGCTGCCTTATACTTCAGGATCTGCCTATAGGGGGGCTGCCTTACACTTCAGAATCTGCCTATAGGGGGGCTGCCTTATACTTCAGGATCTGCCTATAGGGGGGCTGCCTTATACTACAGAATCTGCCTATAGGGGGGCTGCCTTATACTACAGAATCTGCCTATAGGGGGGCTGCATTATACTTCAGGATCTGCCTATAGGGGGGCTGCCTTATACTACAGGATCTGCCTATGGGGGGCTGCCTTATACTTCAGGATCTGCCTATATGGATGCTGCCTTATACTTCAGAATCTGCCTATGGGGGTACTGCCTTTTACTACAGGGTCTGCTATGGGGTGCTGTCTTATACTACAGGGTCTGCCTATGGGGTGCTGCCTTTTACTAGAGTCTGCCTATGGGGTGCTGCCTTATACTACAGGGTCTGCCTATGGGTTGCTGCCTTTTACTAGAGTCTGCCTATGGGGTGCTGCCTTATACTACAGGGTTTGCCTATGGGGTGCTGCCTTATACTTCAGGATCTGCCTATGGGGTGCTGCCTTATACTTCAGGATCCCAATCTGCCTATAGCGGGATGACTTATACGTCAGGATCTGCCTATAGGGGGGCTGCCTTATACTTCAGGATCTGCCTATTCGGGGGCTGCCTTATACTTCAGGATCTGCCTATAGGGGGCTGCCTTATACTTCAGGATCTGCTTATAGGGGGCTGCCTTATACTTCAGGATCTGCCTATGGGGGCTGCCTTATACTTCAGGATATGACTATGGGGGCTGCCTTATACTTCAGGATCTGCCTATAGGGGGGCTGCCTTATACTTCAGGATCTGCCTATATGGGTGCTGCCTTATACTACAGGGTCTGCCTATAGGGGAGCTGCCTTATACTTCAGAATCTGCCTATAAGGGTGCTGCCTTATACTTCAGGATCTGCCTATAGGGGGGCTGCCTTACACTTCAGTATCTGCCTATAGGGGGGCTGCCTTATACTTCAGGATCTGCCTATAGGGGGGCTGCCTTATACTACAGAATCTGCCTATAGGGGGGCTGCCTTATACTACAGAATCTGCCTATAGGGGGGCTGCATTATACTTCAGGATCTGCCTATAGGGGGGCTGCCTTATACTACAGGATCTGCCTATGGGGGGCTGCCTTATACTTCAGGATCTGCCTATATGGATGCTGCCTTATACTTCAGAATCTGCCTATGGGGGTACTGCCTTTTACTACAGGGTCTGCTATGGGGTGCTGTCTTATACTACAGGGTCTGCCTATGGGGTGCTGCCTTTTACTAGAGTCTGCCTATGGGGTGCTGCCTTATACTACAGGGTCTGCCTATGGGTTGCTGCCTTTTACTAGAGTCTGCCCATGGGGTGCTGCCTTATACTACAGGGTTTGCCTATGGGGTGCTGCCTTATACTTCAGGATCTGCCTATGGGGTGCTGCCTTATACTTCAGGATCCCAATCTGCCTATAGCGGGATGACTTATACGTCAGGATCTGCCTATAGGGGGGCTGCCTTATACTTCAGGATCTGCCTATTCGGGGGCTGCCTTATACTTCAGGATCTGCCTATAGGGGGCTGCCTTATACTTCAGGATCTGCTTACAGGGGGCTGCCTTATACTTCAGGATCTGCCTATGGGGGCTGCCTTATACTTCAGGATATGACTATGGGGGCTGCCTTATACTTCAGGATCTGCCTATAGGGGTGCTGCCTTATACTTCAGGATCCCAATCTGCCTATAGGGGGGCTGCATTATACTTCAGGATCTGCCTATAGGGGGCTGCCTTATACTTCAGGGTCTGCCTATAGGGGGGCTGCCTTATACTTCAGGATCTGCCTATAGGGGTGCTGCCTTATACTTCAGGATCTGCCTATAGGGGGCTGCCTTATACTTCAGAATCTGCATATAGGGGGCTGCCTTATACTTCAGGATCTGCCTATAGGGGTGCTGCCTTATACTTCAGAATCTGCCTATAGGGGGGCTGCCTTATACTTCAGGATCTGCCTATAAGGGGGCAGCCTTATACTTCAGGATCTGCCTATAGCGGGCTGCCTTATACTTCAGGATCTGCCTATAGGGGGCCTGCCTTATATTTCAGGATCTGCCTATAGGGGGCTGCCTTATACTTCAGGATCTGCCTATAGGGGGCCTGCCTTATACTTCAGGATCTGCCTATGGGGGGCTGCCTTATACTTCAGGATCTTCCTATATGGATGCTACCTTATACTTCAGAATCTGCCTATGGGTGTACTGCCTTTTACTACAGGGTCTGCCTATGGGGTGCTGTCTTATACTACAGGGTCTGCCTATGGGGTGCTGCCTTTTACTAGAGTCTGCCTATGGGGTGCTGTCTTATACTACAGGGTTTGCCTATGGGGTGCTGCCTTATACTACTGGGTCTGCCTTTGGGGTGCTGCCTTATACTACAGGGTCTGCCTAATGGGATGCTGCCTTTTACTAGAGTCTGCCTATGGGGTGCTGCCTTTTACTAGAGTCTGCCTATGGGGTGCTGCCTTATACTACAGGGTCTGCCTATGGGGTGCTGTCTTATACTACAGGGTCTGCCTATGGGGTGCTGTCTTTTACTACAGGGTCTGCCTATGTGTGTGCTGTCTTATACTTCAGGATCTGCCTATTGGGGTGCTGCCCTATACTTCAGGATCTGCCTATAGGGGTGCTGCCTTATACTTCAGGATCTGCCTATAGGGGGGCTGCCTTATACTTCAGGATCTCGATCTGCCTATAGGGGTGCTGCCTTATACTTCAGGATCTGCCTATAGGGGGGCTGCCTTATACTTCAGGATTTGCCTATAGGGGGGCTGCCTTATACTTCAGGATCTGCCTATGGGGGGCTGCCTTATACTTCAGAATCTGCCTATGGGGGTACTGCATTTTACTACAGGGTCTGCCTATGGGGTGCTGTCTTATACTACAGGGTCTGCCTATGGGGTGTTGCCTTTTACTAGAGTCTGCCTATGGAGTGCTGCCTTATACTACAGGGTCTGCCTATGGGGTGTTGCCTTTTACTAGAGTCTGCCTATGGAGTGCTGCCTTATACTACAGGGTCTGCCTATGGGGTGCTGCCTTTTACTAGAGTCTGCCTATGGGGTGCTGCCTTATACTACAGGGTCTGCCTATGGGGTGCTGTCTTATACTGCAGGGTCTGCCTATAGGTTGCTGTCTTTTACTACAGGGTCTGCCTATGGGGGTGATGTTTTGTGCTCTAGAGTCTGCCTATGGGTGCTGCCTTGTGCTGCAGAGTAGGCCTATGGGGAGTGCATTATACTATATGAAGTCCTATGGGGAGTGCATTATACTATATGGAGGCTTATGGGGAGTGCATTATACTATATGGAGACCTATGGGGAGTGCATTATACTATATTTAGGATGATCTGGTGCATTATACTATATGAAGGCCATCTAGTGGGCCATCATACAGTGTGGAGATTACAGTGAAGGAGCCATCATACAGTGTTGGAGCCATCAAACAGTGCTGCCTTTTACTAGAGTCTGCCTATGGGGTGCTGCCTTATACTACAGGGTTTGCCTATGGGGTGCTGCTTTATACTACAGGGTCTGCCTATGGGGTGCTGCCTTATACTACAGGGTCTGCCTAATGGGATGCTGCCTTTTACTAGAGTCTGCCTATGGGATGCTGCCTTTTACTAGAGTCTGCCTATGGGGTGCTGCCTTATACTACAGGGTCTGCCTATGGGGTGCTGTCTTATACTACAGGGTCTGCCTATGGGGTGCTGTCTTTTACTACAGGGTCTGCCTATGGGGGTGCTGTCTTTTACTACAGGGTCTGCCTATGGGGGTGCTGTCTTATACTTCAGGATGTGCCTATAGGGGTGCTGCCTTATACTTCAGGATCTGCCTATAAGGGTGCTGCCTTATACTTCAGGATCTGCCTATAGGGGTGCTGCCTTATACTTCAGGATCTCAATCTGCCTATAGGGGGGCAGCCTTATACTTCAGGATCTGCCTATAGGGGGCTGCCTTATACTTCAGGATCTGCCTATGGGGGGCTGCCTTATACTTCAGGATCTGCCTATATGGGTGTTGCCTTATACTTCAGAATCTGCTTATGGGGGTACTGCATTTTACTACAGGGTCTGCCTATGGGGTGCTGTCTTATACTACAGGGTCTGCCTATGGGGTGTTGCCTTTTACTAGAGTCTGCCTATGGAGTGCTGCCTTATACTACAGGGTCTGCCTATGGGGTGCTGCCTTTTACTAGAATCTACCTATGGGGTGCTGCCTTATACTACAGGGTCTGCCTATGGGGTGCTGTCTTATACTACAGGGTCTGCCTATAGGTTGCTGTCTTTTACTACAAGGTCTGCCTATGGGGGTGCTGTCTTGTGCTCTAGAGTCTGCCTATGGGTGCTGCCTTGTGCTACAGAGTAGGCCTATGGGGAGTGCATTATACTATATCAAGTCCTATAGGGAGTGCATTATACTATATGGAGGCTTATGGGGAGTGCATTATACTATATGGAGACCTATAGGGAGTGCATTATACTATATTTAGGATGATCTGGTGCATTATACTATATGAAGGCCATCTAGTGGGCCATCATACAGTGTGGAGATTACAGTGAAGGGGCCATCATACAGTGTTGGAGCCATCAAATAGTTTGGGGGCTACTAAGTGGTCATTATACTGTGTGGATGGTACTATACAGTGAGGGGGCATTATACTATATAGGGGAGCTGTACAGGGGGGCAGACATTATTAAATGTAAAGTGGGCACTTTTTGTTATAGGGGATCTCAGGTTACTGTGACTATCAAAGGGGCACACATAGCAATATTACTTTCTAGGGAGCAAAATGTGGGCACTGTTTTCTAGGGCATTTGCACCCGGCACTACTATATTATAGAGGGCTGCTTTAGAATTTAGAAGGCACAGAGAACCACACAGCAGGTGCAGTAATAGGGACACATACAGCAGCAGTGGCTCAGTATTAGGGGTATCAGGTGCAGTAATAGGGACACATACGGCAGCAGCGCCTCAGTATTGGGGTATGAGGGGCAGTAATAGGGATACATAATGGCAGCAGCGACTCAGTATTGGGATATCAGGGGCATTAATAGGGTCACATAGGGCAGCAGCGGCTTAGTATTGGGGTATCAGGGGCAGTAATAGAAACACATATGGCAGCAGCGGCTCAGTATTGGGGTATCAGGTGCAGTAATAGGGACACATACAGCAACAGCGGCTCAGTATTGGGGTATCAGGTGCAGTAATAGGGACACATACGGCAGCAGCGGCTCAGTATTGGGGTATCAGGGGCAGTAATAAGGACGCATACGGCAGCAGAGGCTCAGTATTGGAGTATCAGGTACAGTAATAGCGAAACATAGGGCAGCAGCGGCTCAGTATTGAGGTATCAGCAGGATGAGGAGTTTGTGCAGGTTGGGAATAGATGGTGATGAGGCTGGAATATGAGAAGTGAAATGTGTCTTTGTTGTATTCTCTGCAGACGAGACAGTAATAGCGCGGTCATCTGCTGAGGTTCTCCTCCACTATTAGGGTGCGTCACCGAATTGTAATGAAGGTTACCTGGTAAGGGGCCCACTCAGAAGCTTCGCCCCCTCCCTGAACCAAAACCCTAGCTACGCCTCTGGACCACAGCCTATCCTATAGTGTATATGCCTCCAGTCCCTCCTGTGATATATATGCCCCAGCATCTCCTGTGTTGTATATGCCCCCAACCACTCCTGTGAGGTAATTGCCCTGGTGTCTACTGTGATGTATGTGCACCCAGCCCCTCCTGTAATATATATGTCCCCAACCCCTCCTGTAATATATATGCCCTGGTGCCTTCTGTGATGTATATGCCCCAACTCCTCCTGTAATGTTTATGCCCCAGCATCTTCTGTAGTGTAGGTGTTCTGGCATCTCCTGTGAAGTAAATGCCCCCAGCATATCTTGTGAAGTATATGCCCGTCCTCTGCTGTGGTGTATGAGCTCCGGTGTCTTCTATGATGTATATGCCCCCAGCCCTCCTGTGATGTACAGTATATGCCCCTAGTTACCACTGTGATTTATGTGCCCCAGCGTCTCCTGTGATGTATATGCCCCCAGCTCCCCCTGTGATATATGTGCCCCAGCGTCTCCTGTGATGTATATATTATCTAGTGTCTCCTGTATATGCTCCCAGTCTTTCCTGTGATGTATATGCTCAGGTGTCTCTTGTGATGTTGGTGCCCCTAACCCCTCCAAGGATATTTATGCCCCCAGCCCCTCCTGTAATGTGTATTATCCAATATCTCCTGTGATATATATGCTCCCATCCCTCCTGTAATGTATGTGCTCCTGTGTCTCTTGTGATGTATAGTCATGCCCGAAAATGTTGACACCCTTGAAATTGTTCCAGAAAATGTAGTATTTCTATTATTATTAATTATAATTATTGCAATTACATGTTTTGTTATACACATGTTTATTTCCTTTGTGTGTATTGGAACAACACAAAAATAACAGCGGCAAATTAGACACAATTTCACACAAAACCCCAAAATTGGGCCAGACAAAATTGTTGGCACCCTCAACTTATTATTTGGTTTCATGCCATTTGGAATAAATAGCTGCAAACAATTACTTCCTATAACTATCAACAAGCTTCTTACACCTCTGAACTGGAATTTTGGGTCATTCTTCTTTTGTAAACTGTTCCATGTCTCTCATATTTGAAGGGTGCTTTCTCCCAACAGCAATTTTAAAATCTATCCACAGGTGTTTAATTGGATTTACTGTAGATCCGGACTCATTGCTGGGCTCTTCAGAACTTTAAAATCTGTCACCCCAAAAATGGTCTATAAACTAAGGCCACCGGCATCAGGGGCTTATCTACAGCATTCTGTTATGCTGTACATAAGCCCCCGATGTATCCTGAAAGTTAAGAAAAACAGGTTATATTATACTCACCCAGGGGGCGGTCCTGCTGCGGTCCTGACCAATGAGCGTCGCGCTCCGGGTCTGGCGCCTCCAATCTTCATGCGACGATGTCCTCTTTTCTTCTTGCCACGGCTCCTGTTGAGGGCAGAGCAAAGTACTGCAGTGCGCAGGCGTCGGGAAAGGTCAGAGAGGCCCACCGTCTGCGCACTGCAGTACTTTGCTCTGCCCTCAATAGGGCAGAGAATTACGCCTGCGCAGAAGCCGTGACAGAAGCAAGGAAGAGGACATCATGGCATTAAGATAGGAGGCGCCGGACACGGACCGCGACGCCCATCGAACCGGACCGCCCCTAGGTGAGTATAATCTAACTTGTTTTTCTTATCTCTCAGGATACATCGGGGGCTTATCTACAGCATTACAGAATACTGTAGAGAAGCCCCTGATGCCGGTGGCCTTAGTTTATAGGCCTTTTTGGGGTGACAGATTCCCTTTAAGCGCTTTCATTCCATCCATTTCTGGGTGTGTCTTGAAGTTTATTTTGGGTCATTGTCCTGCTGGACTGATGGCCTAGGGCGCAAAAATAGAATTAGACTTACCGGTAATTTGGTTTCTAGGAACCTTCCACGACAGCACAGGAGGATGTCTCCATTCCCTAATGGGGGACAGGAAGCAGAAAGAGGTTAAAAGGCCCCTCCTACCTCCAAATCGCCAGTGACTTATAACGGATACCATAGCACTAGCTACCTTAATAAACCCAGGATAAATCCAAAGGAAGGGAGGGAATTAGTGCTGTCGTGGAAGGTTCCTAGAAACCGAATTACCGGTAAGTCTAATTCTATTTTCTCTAGTCACCTTCCACGACAGCATAGTAGGACTACCAACCAATTCTGCACTAGGGGGGGACAATAGCCTGGAGAACTTTCCAGCCAAAGACTAGATCCCAGTTGGACAATAAGTCCAATCTATAGTGTTTGGTAAATGTATATGGTGAAGACCAAGTTGCGGCCCTGCTCGATGGAAGCGCCCGCTCGTTCAGCCCATGAAGTTGACGTAGATCTTGTAGAGTGAGCCCTGACTTCAGTTGGCGGTGTTAGATTTTGGGCTAGATAAGATTCTTGAATAGCCCTCTTAATCCAGCTACAGATGGTACTTTTTGCCACCTTCTTCCCTTTTTTCTGACCTGACATATGGACAAACAGGTTTTGGTCAATTCTGAAAGAGTTAGTTTATTCAAGGTAGTGTATGATGATACATCTAACGTCAAGAGTATGGAATTCTTCCTCTCTAGAGTTTGGCGGATTCTGACAGAAGGAGGGAAGGATGATGTTTTGAGATCGGTGAAAATCATACACCACTTTAGGTAGAAAAAAGGGATCCAGACGGAGATTTATGGAGTTGTCTGTTATTGTCAAGTAGGGTTCTCTTACTGATAGGGATTGAAGCTCTCCTACTCTTCTTGCAGTGGTTATTGCCACTAGAAAGGCAGCTTTGTACGATAGAAATTGAGGAGAGCAAGAAGACAGGGGCTCAAACGGTGCTTGAGTGAGACCCTTGAGGACCAGGTTTAAATCCCAAGAGGGAACAACTGGTCATTTCCCAGGTTGCAATCTGAGAGCTGATACCATAAATCTTTTGATCCAACGATGGTTGGCCAGCTCCTGATCGAAAACAGCACTGAGAGCAGAGACTTGAACCTTCAATGTGCTAGGTTTAAGCCCTAACTCTAATCTGCGCTGAAGAAAATCTAATATTTTTTATATATTTGGACAGAGAGGATCAGGAGTACTAGGAAGACAAAAGGTGGAGAAGGTTTTCCACACCTTACTGTAGATTGCATTTGTGACAGGTTTCCTGGATCTTTGTAAGGTTGAAATCACTGCATCTGATAGTCCCCCTGCCTTTAGGACCTGGATTTCATCAACCAGGCTGCTAGGTTCCATTTCTGGGGGTTGCAATGTTGAAAGGACCCTTGGATGAGAAGATCGGCATCCACTGGTAAGAGGACTGGCCCGTCTATATGCAGTTCGACAATGAGGTTGTTCCAACTCCTCTTCGGCCATGCTGGGGCTATCAGTATGGTAGGTACCTGTTCCTCTCGTATCTTCTGCAGGACTTTCGCCAACAGAGGAATTGGTGGGAAAGCATATGCCAATCGAAAGTTCCAAGTCTGGACCATGGCATCTACCCCTCTGGGATTGTCCCTGGGATTTAGGGAAAAAAAGGTTTTTACTTGGGCATTCTGGCCTGAGGCAAAAAGATCTACCTCCGGAAGGCCCCATTTGTCCACCAGCATCCTGAAAGTTCTTTTGTTCAGGCTCCACTCCCCAGGTTGAATGTCCCGATGACTCAGGAAATTCACCTGGAAGTTTGATGACCCCTTCAGATGGACTGCTGTGAGGGGGAGAAGGTTCTTTTCTGCCCAGCAAAAAAATTTGACTCGAGACACCTGCCAGGCTGTTGAATTTTGAGCTCTCCTGATGCTTGAGATGGGCGACAGTAGTTGTGTTGTCTGAGTAAATCTGGACATGTCTTCCTGAAATTAAGCTGCTTGCTGCTTTGAGGGCTTCCTCCACTGCTTTCAGTTCCCTGAAATTGGAGGATCTGGCACTTATTGTCTGACTCCAGAGGCCCTGAAACGGAGTATGCAGGATTACTGCTCCCCAACCCCGCTTGCTGGCATCTGTCGTGATTGTCACAAGGGGAGACTGTGACCAGCTTACCCCCCTGTGAATATTTCTGGGGTTCAACCACCATGCAAGTGATGCTTTCACGCGACCTGGGGTAAACACTCTTCTGTTTAGGGAACCCAGATTTCCATCCCAGTTTGCAAGAATGTGGGCCTGGAGGACTCTGGAATGGGCCTGAGCCCATGACACTGACTAGATACATGCCGTCATAGAGCCCAGGACCGACATGCTTTCCCGTATGGTCGGAGATCTGCTTTCTCTGAAATCTATCACCTTTTCTGTTAAGGCCCGAAGATGGTCTTCTGGGAGAAAGGACTTCTGTTTCACTGAGTCCAGCAGAACTCCCAGGAACCTTCTTGTCTTGGAAGGTTGTAATTGGGATTTTTTTTAAATTCAGGAGCCACCCTAATGTTTTGAGAATGTCCAGGGTTCTCGCAACATGATTGGTGAGAGCCGGAGCTGAGGGGGCTATCAGAAGCAGATCATCCAGGTAAGGGATGATACAGATTCCCTGTTTGCAGATATGAGACACTGTCTCTGCCATTATCCTTGAGAAAACTCTTGGGGCTGCAGAGATTCCAAAAGGGAGCACATTGAACTGAAAGTGAGTCACTTGCTGATTGAACTGTATCGCAAACCTGAGAAATTTCCTGTGACGGGGGTGAATGGGCACGTGAAAGTAAGCGTCTTTTAGATCTATTGTTACCATAAAGTACCCTGGACCTATTAGGGGAATGGCAGACTTCACGGATTCCATCTTGAATCTGTGGTATAGAATATGACGATTCAGTTCTTTCAGGTTTATTATGACTCTTGGCTCCCCTGTTGGTTTTTTTTACCAGGAATAATCGTGAATAATGTCCTACACCCCATTCTTCTGGGGGTATCTGGGAAATTGCATTTGATTTTAGCAGATCCCTCAGGCCTGTCATCATCATTGAAAAGTCTCTCTGAGATGACGGGGAGGTAATCCGCAGATTCCAAGAGGGGGGGGATAAGAATTCTATCAGAAGGCCCTCTTGTATTATATTGAGAACCCACTGAGACTCGGAGATGGCCCACCAGTGATGGACGAATTTTGCGAGCCTCCCCCCCACCGGGACGGAGTAATTTCTCCTGCTGCTGTTGCTGCTGCTGCTGGGGAATGAGGATATTTTTTCCCCACCCTTTGGCATAGCTCCATCTCCCCGTTTTACTTTTACCTCTTGTTTGAGGGGTACTTGACTGGGGGGCATGAAAAAAACGCTTCCTGATAGGCTTTTGCTCTGGAAGGGCCTTTTTCCTATCTGTGGCCTTTTCTAGAATTTCATCTAGAGAGGGGCCATATAGGTAGTCACCTTTAAAGGTTATTGAGCACAGCTTAATTTTGGAGGTTACGTCACCACTCCACATCTTAAGCCAGAGGGCTCTTCGTGCAAATATAGACTCCATGGAGGCTTCTGAGAGAAAGGCCGAAGCCTTTTAAAGCATGGGTAGAGAATCCAGCAGTTCTCCCCTTGATGTGCCCTGAGAAATATGCTTCTCAAGCTCATCTATCCAGCGAGAAAGGGCTCTAGCGACACAGGTAGCCGCAATGTTAGAATTTAATCCAGAGGTGGACGTTTCCCAGGATTTTTTTAATAGACTCTCCATTTTTCTATCCAATGGATCCCTTAGCTGGGAGGAGTCTTCAAAGGGGAGTGAAGTTTTCTTAGCCACTCTTGCCACCTGTATGTCAACCCTTGGCACATCCCAGGAAGGGGAACCTGCCTCTAAGGGAAACCTGTGTCTCATTTCCGATGGTGTGACTAGCCGCTTCTCCGGGAATTCCCACTCCTGAGATATCATGTCTATGATGTTTTGATGTACTGGGAACCCCATTCGCTTTTCTGACTTCAATCCTCCAAACATTTCATCTTGTATAGTTTGAGATATAGGTTCCTCCTGTAGCCCCATAGTGCTGCGCCCTGCCATCACTAGTTCATCAATGTAATCCGAGGAGAAAAAATATTTTCTTGCTTCGGAAACTTTATAACTTGAAGTTTCTCCCCATTTTTCCAAGGAAGAAGAATAGGAACGGTTAGAATCAGAGTCAGGATCCTCAGTTTGAATCCTCCTTTTTTTGGAAGGAGAAGGATTTTGCGGAGGAGGAGGTATAGGAGGCATAGGAGGATTGAAGGCAGCTAAGGAAAATTGTACTTCACTTCCGACAAGCGTACGAATTTCTAGCAGGGAAGGTTGCTCAGCTCTAACGATTTTGTCCGTGCAGGCCTGACATAGTTTCTTCTCCCGTAAGGAGGGAAGCTTTACACTGCAGATCGCACATTTTGCCGTTTTCTTGGCCGGGTTTCTCTGGGCAGACTTGTCTCTCTAAAATAGAGGGAGAGTGGAGTCAGGAATTAAAAGAGGGCCCCTATCACCCTGGGCACGGACCCACCCCGTGACTGACTTACAGGAGCTGGGGCAGCGCTGGGCTCTACAGATGTAGGGCAGGAAGCACCATCCATACTGAAGGGATCAGTCTTACCTGGAGGTGTCTTCAGGCCGGTTTATATAGCAATAAACCCAGCCCCCAGCGCAGATGAAAGCAGTCCCCTCCTCATCCTCAGGTCCAATGCAGGCCTCCACGTGGGGCGGCACGCCATCCACGGTGTCCGAAGGCTGGAACAAGGCCACACCAGGAAGTGTGTGCGTTCCACAGGGTGGAACACAGAAACCGGAAGTGACACGCGCGCGACCACCGACGTCACTTCCGGGATGCCGAGCCGCAGGAGGATGAGGAAAATGGGGGCGAGCTCAGGAGGACACCGCCGGGGATCACTGGCCCACTTTACCTCAATGAGGTGCTGGTGGGCCAGGACAGGTCCCGAGTCTGGAGGAGACAGGAGCAGCGCAACATGTGGAGGAAGGCAGAGCCCACGACCACCACTGCCTGGTTAAAACGCAGGTATGCCACGGTCACCGGCCACGCAGCATAGAACAACCTCTCCATGCCCCATGGGGGACAGGAAAGACACTGGCGATTTGGAGGTAGGAGGGGCCTTTTAACCTCTTTGTGCTTCCTGTCCCCCATTAGGGAATGGAGACATCCTCCTATGCTGTCGTGGAAGGTGACTAGAGAAATCAGCTTCCTGACCCTGGGCACTGCGACACAAAATCCTTTGGTAATCTTCAGATTTCATAATTCCTAGCCACAATCAAGGCACCCAGTTACAGAGGCAGCAAACATATTTGACTGTAGGCACTGTGTTCTTTTCTTTGTAGACCTCATTCAGTTTTCGATAAACAGAATTATGTGCTTTCAGAAAAAGCTTTATCTTGGTCTGGTCTTATCTGTCCACAAGACTTTTTCCCAGAAGGATTTTGGTTTACTCTCGTACATTTTGGCAAACTGCAGTCTAGCATTTTTATGTCTGTGTCAGCAGTAAGGGCCTCCTGGGTCTTCTGCCATAGCATATCCTTTCATTGAAATGTCGACGGATAGCTCGGGCTGACACTGATTTTCCCCCCGAGCTTGCAGGACAGCTTAAATTTCTTTGGAACTTAATTGGAGCTGCTTATCAACCACCCAGACTATCCTGCTTTGCAACATTTCAGCAATTTTTCTCTTCCGTCCGCATCCAAGGAGATTAGCTACAGAGCAATGGGTTGTAAACTTCTTGATTATGTTGCACACCGTAGACAAAGGGCCTTTTTTCTCTGTTTTTTTTTTGTGTTGTTCCAATAAACACAAAGGAAATAAACATGCGTATAACAAAACGAGTAATTGCAATAATGTTCCTAGTGAAATCAGGCCCGGATTTAGGGATGGGCCCAAGGGGCCCGGGCCCTGGGCCACCCACCAGGCGGGGGCCTCCCACCAACATAAGGATACATATCTAAAAAAATGTAAAATACATGTCACTTTGCTGTGAACTGTTTCTAATGTTAAGGAACATTTAACAAACGAGAAACTATTGAAAGTGTAGGGACCTGGCTGCGGTCCTACATCTCAGTGGCTGGCGCAGAGCGGCAGAGTCATGGCACCTGACCTGCGTCAGCATCCACTGACCTGGCTAGCCTAGCCAGACTTCCTTAGTACCCTCCCTGTACCTAATGCTTAGCTAATGGCATGCGGCAGCCTTCTCCGATCCCAACAGAAGCTTCTAGGCATATCTCCCAACTTTTGAAGATGGGAAAGAGGGACAAAGTTTGCTGCGCGCAACGCGCGCCGCGACAAAATTTAGGCCACGCCTCTGACCACACCCATTCATAATTAGTCACACCCATAGCCACGTCCCAACCACACCCATTTAGCACTGCTGATCACACTGTTTTATATACAATAATTATAAACAAATAAATATGGCCACACAGTGCTCCATACGGTATAATGACCCCACATGATGCTCCATACTGTAAAATGGCCACACACAGTGCTCCATACTGTATAATGGCCACACACAGTGCTCCATACTGTATAATGGCCACACAGTGCTCCATACTGTATAATGGCCACACATGATGCTCAATACTGTATAATGGCCACACATGATGCTCCATAGTGTATAATGGCTGCACATGATGCTCAATACTGTATAATGGCCACACATGATGCTCCATAGTGTATAATGGCCACACATGATGCTCCATAATGTATAATGGTCACACAGTGCTCCATACTGTATAATGGCCACACAGTGCTCCATACTGTATAATGGTCACACATAGTGCTCCATACTGTATAACGGCCACACACAGTTCTCCATACTGTATAATGATCCCACATGATGCTCAATACTGTATAATGGCCACACATGATGCTCCATACTGTATGACTACACATGATGCTCCATACTGTATAATGGCCATTGGCCACACATGATGCTCCATACTGTACAATGGCCACACATGATGCTCCATACTGTATAATGACCACACATGATGCTCAATACTGTATAACGGCCACACAGTTCTCCATACTGTATAATGATCCCACATGATCCCCCTCACTCCTGTATGCATGGCTCATATCCCCCCCTGTATGCATGGCTCATCTCCCTACCATCCCATATACATGGCTCATATCCCCCCCTCCTGTATGCATGGCTCATATTCCCCCTCCTGTATGCATGGCTCATATTCCCCCTCCTGTATGCATGGCACATATTCCCCCTCCTGTATGCACGGCTCATATTCCCCCCCCTGAATGCATGGCTCATATTCCCCCCCGCATGCATGGCTCATATTCCCCCGCGAATGCATGGCTCATATTTCCCCCCCTGAATGCAAGGCTCATATTCTCCCCCTGTATGCATGGCTCATATTCCCCCCCCTTAATGCATGGCTCATATTCCCCCCCCCCCTGAATGCATGGCTCATATTCCCCCCCCTGAATGCATGGCTCATAGTATCCCCCCTGTATGCATGGCTCATATTCCCCCCCCCCGAATGCACGGCTCATATTCCCCCCCCTGAATGCATGGCTCATACTCCCCCTCCTGTATGCATGGCTCATATTCCCCCTCCTGTATGCATGGCTCATATTCCCCCACGAATGCATGGTTCATATTCCCCCCCCGTATGCATGGCTCATATTCCCCCTCCTGTATGCATGGCTCATATTCCCCCACGAATGCATGGTTCATATTCCCCCCCCTGTATGCATGGCTCATATTCCCCCCCCCTGTATGCATGGCTCATATTCCCCCTCCCTGTATGCATGGCTCATATTCCCCCGCGAATGCATGGCTCATATTTCCCCCCCCTGAATGCATGGCGCATATTCCGCCCCCCTGAATACATGGCTCATATTCCCCCTCCTGTATGCATGGCTCATATTCTCCCCCCTGTATGCATGGCTCATATTCCCCCGCGAATGCATGGCTCATATTCCCCCCCCTGTATGCATGGCTCATATTCCCCCGCAAATGCATGGCTCATATTCCCCCCCCCCGAATGCATGGCTCATATTCCCCCTTCTGTATGCATGGCTCATATTCCCCCCCCTGTATGCATGGCTCATATTCCCCCGCGAATGCATGGCTCATATTCCCCCCCCCTGTATGCATGGCTCATATTCCCCCCCCCCTGAATGCAAGGCTCATATTCTCCCCCTGTATGCATTGGTCATATTCCCCCCTGAATGCATGGCTCATATTCCCCCCTGAATGCGTGGCTCATATTCCCCCCTGAATGCGTGGCTTATCTCTCCACCCCCCCGCTCCCGCTCCCATCTTGCATGGCGTGCCGGCTTATGGCTTATGTCCTCCTTCATCCCCCTGTCCAGCTGTCCCTCATACTCACCTGGCCCTCATACTCACCTGTCTCACATCGCGCGGCCACGCCGACATCCCCCTCGCTCTGTCCCGACTCCCGACGCAGCACCTTCTTCCTGTGTGAGCGGTCACGTGATACCGCTCATTAAGGTCATGAATATGCACATATTCATGACCTTAATGAGCGGTACCACGTGACCGCTTATTCAGGACGAGCTGTGTACGCCGAGACCAGGCATCGTTGGAGCAAGGTGAGTATCGTCTTCAAGCAGGGAGGGAGGGCGGGCGGGATCAGAGCGTCCCGTGCTGGACAGCGGGGCGAAGCAACAAAACCGGGACAGTCCCGCACAATGAGGGACGGTTGGGAGCTATGTTCTAGGCGCTACCTATTCAGCAACAGGCAAAACTGATCTAAACACTGCTGTGGCGTCACTGACCAGCTTAAAAAACTATGTCGCATCAAAGCGTGACTCCTTCAAAATTTATGAGAAGCAAGGAGAAGAGCTGCCTGGTTCATCTGAGTATGTTCAGACGATAACTCGACACAGGCGCCGAAACGTGTGTCTCAATCCATTGGATTATGGCCATACGGAAGAAGTACAACTCAGCCCTTCTGAAAAATACAGAACAGAAACTTTCTTGCCTATCATTGATCAGTTTATCGCTTCTCTTGATCAACGCCTTCAAGCATATAAAGATATATCAAGGAAATTTAGGTTTGTTAGCCATCTGAAAGAACTGTCTTCAGAAGAGCTTAAGGCCACAGCAGATCAACTCGTCAGGTCTTACTCAGATGACTTGGACATTACATTTATCGATGAACTGTGTCAGTTTGTAACATTTGTCAATTTATTCACAGACGAGGAGCCAAAAGATATCAGCACTGAACTTTTCATGTGCAAGCTTATCATGGAAAAGGGTGTGCAGGACACTTTCCCAAATATTGAGATAGCTCTAAGGATATATCTAATTTTGATGGTAAAAAACTGCAGTGGTGAGCGTTCCTTCTCAAAACTCAAATTAGTTGAAAACCGATTAAGGACATCAATGAAGCAGGAACGACTTGTAAAATTTGGCTATCATGAGCATCAAGTCAGATATACTGTACTGCGTGAATTGGACTTTAGTGACATCATTAGTGATTTTGCAGCAGGAAAATCAAGGAAAGTGCCTGGATTGTAAAAAATGAATGATTTTACCTGAATTACTGTGCGTGAATGATTTTTGTAAATAAACTTGCTTTCGTTTCATTTTGTGTTTTTGCATTACATATTGCAACACCTTGAAAAATGGTCCTCCCTCCAAAATGGGCCCCGGGCCACCCACCTCTTAAATCCATCCCTGAGTGAAATACTTTATTTTCTGGAACAATTTCAAGGGTGCCTGCACTTTTTGCCAGGACTGTATATGCGCTTAACCCCTTCTGTAATGTATATGCCCCAGGGTCTCTTGTGATGTTTGTGCTCCCAGAATTTCCTCTGACATACTGTATATATCCTCCCAAGACATCCCACTCTCCTCCACACTTATTTGTCCCTCACACAACCGCCTCCAAGATTTCTCCCGAATATCCCCCATCCTCTGGAATTCAACGCCTCAACAGGTCCGATTATCCACCACCCTCAGATCCTTCAGACGGAACCTGAAAACCCATCTCTTCAGGAAAGCTTACAGCCTGCAATAACCATTCTGCTGCCTCACCCCCACCCTAGCTGCCGCCTCACCACCACCCAAGCTGCTGCCTCACCACCAGAGCTGCCGCCTCACCACCACCAGCGCTTTCGCCTCACCACCACCAGAGCTGCTTCACCCCGACCTTCTGTCTCTTCCCCATTATCCCGTAGAATGTAAGTCCACAAGGACAGGGTCCTCTCCCCTCTGTACCAGTCTGTTATTGTAAATTTGTTTACTGTAAACAATATCTATAACTCTGTATGTAACGCCTTTCTCATGTATAGCATCATGGAATTAATGGTGCCATATAAATAAATAATAATGTATATGTCCCCAACCCCTGCTGTGATGTGTGTGCTCCAAGGTCTCTTGTGATGTATTTGCCCCCAGCCACACCTGTGATGTAAATGCCCACAGGTCCGCCTGTGAAGTATATGCCCCAATGTCTCCTGTGATGTATATGCCTTGTATTGTACAGTAGGTACAGAAAGTATTCAGACCCCTTTACATTTTTCACTCTTTGTTTCATTGCAACCATTTGATAAATTCAAAAAAGTTCATTTTTTTCTCATTAATGTACACTCTGACCCCATCTTGACTGAAAAAAAACCCAGAAATGTAGAAATTTTAGCAAATTTATTAAAAACTAAAAATTGAAATATCACATGGTCATAAGTATTCAGGCTCTTTGCTCAGTATTGAGTAGAAGCACCCTTTTGAGTTAGTACAGCCATGAGTCTTCTTGGGAATGATGCAACAAGTTTTTCACACCTGGATGTGGAGATCTCTGCCATTTTTCCTTGCAGATCCTCTTGAGTTCCATCAGGTTGGTGTGAACGTTGGTGGACAGCCATGTTCAGGTCTCTCCAGAGATGCTCAATTGGGTTTAAGTCAGGGCTCTGGCTGGACCAGTCAAGAATGGTTACAGAGTTGTTCTGAAGCCACTCTTTTGTTATTTTAGCTGTGTGCTTAGGGTCATTGTCTTGTTGGAAGGTGAACCTTTGGCCAAGTCTGAGGTCCAGAGCACTCTGGAAGAGGTTTTGATCCAGGAAATCTCTGTACTTGGCCGCATTCATGTTTCCTTCAAGGACAACCAGTCGTCCTGTCCCTGCAGCTGAAAAACACCCCATGATAGCATGATGCTGCCATCACCATGTTTTACTGTTGGGATTGTATAGGGCAGGTGATGAGCAGTGCCTGGTTTTCTCCACTCATACCGCTTAGAATTATCACCAAAAAGGTCTATCTTCGTCTCATCAGACCAGAGAATCTTATTTCTCATAGTCTGGGAGTCCTTCATGTGTTTTTTAGCCAACTCTATTCAGGCTTTCATATGTCTTGCACTGAGGAGAGGCTTCCGTCGGGCCACTCTGCCATAAAGGCCCGACTGGTGGAGGGCTGCAGTGATAGTTGACTTTGTGGAACATTCTCCCATCTCCCTACTGCATCTCTGGAGCTTAGCCACAGTGATCTTGGGTTCTTCTTTATCTGGCTGGACAACCAGGTGTAGGAAGACTTCTGGTGGTCCCAAACTTCTTCCATTTAAGGATTATGGAGGCCACTGTGCTCTAAGGAATCTTGAGTAAATTCTTTTGTAACCTTGGCCAGATCTGAGCCTTGCCACAATTCTGTCTCTGAGCTCCTTGACCAGTTCCTTTGACCTAATGATTCTCATTCGGTCTGACATGCACTGTGTGCTGTGAGGTCAAATCAAGTCCTGTCAGTTTAATTAAACACAGCTGGACTCCAATGAAGTAGAACCATCTTAAGGAGGATCACAAGGAAATGAACACCATGTGACTTAAATATGAGTGTCTGAGCAAAGGGTCTGAATACTTATGACCATGTGATATTTCAGTTTTTCATTTTTAATAAATTTGCAAAAATTTCTACATTTCTGTTTTTTCAGTCAAGATGGGGTGCAGAGTTTATATTAATGTGAAAAAATAACTTTTTTGAATTTACCAAATGGCTGCAATGAAACAAAGAGTGAAAAGTTTAAAGGGGTCTTTCTGTACCCATTGTGTATGACCCAGTGTATCTTATGTGATGCATCTACTCCAGTCCCAGAGTCTCCTGTGTAATGGATATGCTCCAGCCCCGATGTCTCCTATGTGATGTATATGCTGCAGTCCTAGTGTCTCCTATGTAATGTATATAGAACAGTCTCAGTGTCTTCTATGTGATGTATATACTGCCAGTTATGAATTTCCCACTGTGAGGTCACCTGCAGTGTAAGTGTGGCACCCCAGGAGTTCAGGTACCACAGTGGTATTGCCTTCCTCTCGGGGAGGGTAATGCCATGCCTGCAGACAGGAGGGATCCCTTTGGCAGGTAACCTTACATGCAACACATTCTGACTCCAGGCCAGAAGGGGGAGCTCTAAACCCGGTTTAAGGAGAACTTCCCTATAAACATCCTGATCTGGAGGAGGAGTCAGTTAGTCTGGTGCAGACAAGCCGAGAGTTTACAGTTGGTAGCCAGGGGTGCCACTATCATAAGGCAAGTTGAGCCCTTTGCTTCAGGCGGCACTCATCACTGAAAGCCAGGGGGCGGCAGAGCGGCAGTCAAAACACGTGGTGCCGACTCTCCATAATCCCTGACATCCCTGAGTGTCACTAGTGCGGTGCGCGCGCCCCTGCTCATAACCCACAACCTAGGTAATGTCATCTCTGAACAGAGTTTGTTCGGACCGGAAGGTGACTGTAACGGTGCTGGCCGACACTCACAGAGCAGAAGAATAAGTAAACAATCTCCCGCACGCACTGCCTGCTGCACGGCTCTGTCACTCACCGGGGTCTGCAGGGCTGTGTTGTGTGTCTGCAGAGTCCTGTTATCTGAGCACTATATGGCCACTTCCCTCCCTCCCCACCCCCACTCCACCAAACTGCCTCCCTCATGGACTCGTCTTAGGCTACTTTCACATTAGCGTTTGAATCTGCAGCGTTTAATCCGCAAACGCAAGGACACGAAAAACGCATGAAAACGCGTGTAAACGCAGCGTTTTTAAAACGCTTACGGTTACCGCATGCGTCATTAAAACGCAGCGTTTACATGCTTTTGCTTGCGTTTTCTATGCGTTTGAGTTTTTTGTGCGCATGTCGCAAAATTTTACCAGAGAAAAATTCTAGATGCAAGAACCAGCCAATGGGACTACAGAGGGCGTGTATTATGTGAAATCTATATATAGACCCTAGGACAGCTGAAATCTTCAGATTTTGCTCCTGTGTCCTGTGAGAAGATGGATCTTCACATGGATAGCTATTACTTTAAACTAGATCTGAGCATCAAGATTTTTCTGGCATGTGCGTTTGCTTGGGAGCAACACCGAAACCGGGAAAGACAGAGAAGGACAAGGCGTAGGCGGTTTTGGCAACACCCCATTGTAGAACTGCGGGAGAGCCGTGGTACATATAACACCCTGTATGGCGAGCTCAATGAGAACCCAGAAAAATTCCCAGAATATACCAGGATGTCACAAGACTCTTTCCGGGATTTGCTTGATCGTGTCCAAGGAGCCATCCGGAGATAGGACACACAGCTCCGTAGAGCCATTCCACCAGCGGAACGTCTCCTGGTTACCTTAAGGTACGTAATAATTCTAAACAAAAGCTAACCAAAATTTTTTGCAGGTCTGATGTTTTTTTGCCTATTTTGTAAATTATTTATTCTTACTACAGATTTCTTGCAACTGGAGAGAGCTTGTCATCCCTTCATTTCCAGTACCGCCTTGGGATTTCCACGCTGTCCGGAATTGTTTTTGAAACCTGCCGGGCTTTATGGACCATTCTCCGTGAGGAATTTATACCCATACCCACGGAGGACATGTGGAAAGAAATTGCTGACAAATTTTGGACTGTTTGTGATTTTCCCAACTGTTTGGGTGCGGTGGATGGGAAGCACATCCGGATTACCAAACCAGCCAGAACGGGATCACAGTTCTTCAACTACAAAAAATATTTTTCAGTAGTTCTTATGGCAATAGCCGATGCAGACTGTCGCTTCATTGCTGTGGACATTGGTGCTTTTGGCCGTGGCAACGATTCACAGACTTTTAAAACCTCTGATATGGGCCGACGTGTTTATGGCAAAAATTTTAATTTCCCACAGCCACGACCACTCCCCTACACTCAAGGCCCACCGCTGCCATTTGTAATGGTTGGGGATGAGGCCTTTCAGATGAGTGAAAATCTCCTGAAGCCCTATTCAAGTCGGGACTTGAACCGCACAAAACGGATCTACAACTACAGACTAACCAGGGCACGCAGAACAGTAGAGTGTGCCTTTGGGATTATGGTGTCCAAATGGCGCATTCTAGCAACTGCAATAAATCTAAAAATGGAGACAGTGGATGAGGTAGTTAAAGCCTGTGTGGTTCTCCACAATTTCATTCTGGCTAAGGAGCGACCCACCATAGAACTTGATGAACCTGTTGCCAACCCTTTGCCTGATTACCGTCATCACCCGCTGCGGTCAACAGTTGAAGTAGGCCACATGCGGGACCAATTTGCAGCGTTTTTTGATTCTGACATTGGACGTGTGCCATGGCAGGACAATATGGTGTAAAATGTACTGCTGGTTTCGGGTCTGCAAATTTATGTTTGGAATGTTAATGTTTTTTCAAATAAAATAATTGTGATTTACTTTCTTCACCATGTCTCCTATCTATTTCCTTAACAAACCACTTTGGGTTTTTGGGCTTAGGTTGTTGACGTGAGTCCTGTCTTGGTTCACCATTAGCTTTTTGCCGCAGACTGTATAGACGATGTCCGTTATTGTCGCAGTATTTGTCCAGTACTTAACATCAGTATTTGTAAGCCTAAACCAGGAGCGGTAGTTAAATTCTTTTAGTGGTGCATATCTGTTTAATGTACTTTTCCTCACATAGTTCCACTCCAGGTTTAGGCTTACAAATAGTGCTGTAAAATACAGAGCGAATACTGACAGTGTGATGGCAGCCTACACCAGAGATCTATAGTCATCAAGTCAGGTGTCTGAACTAATGAATTCATGATGCTATTTGCTCTTGAATTCATTTTTCCTGACACTTGTCCGGGTGAGTATAGATTTGCCATGTACATTGTTCCTTCACTTTGTGTGAAATATATGTATATGTACCAATAAGATAAAATGGAGGTAATACAATGCATTTCTAAAATCAGCAGGTCAGGGGTCATAAATAATGTTTCGGATAAGAAAGGACCTGTTGAGTATAGTTGTGCTGTGTATTACCACCATTTTGTCTTCTGTGTGCGACCAAAAGTCACGGAGTAAACAGAAAGAACTGTTTTTGGAGAAAATACAAGTGTTATTTTTGGGGGCAACCTCATATCTCTCAACCAAACACACCAAGCTTCAGTGTTCTGCTAAGTAGGTACTGGAGGTTGGAGGTGGCCCCCAAAAATGTGTTTGACGCATAATTTGTTATTGGCGCATGCTGTGTGGTGACGGTGGCGAAATACACAATTAACCAAACCTTATTGGGGCAAAAAACACAGGTTTATTAAACACACACAAACCAAAAAATTAACTGCGCCTGCTTGGGGTTGAGTGCCGATATTGTGGGGTGTTGAGTAGTGAGGTCTGGCTTACTGTAGCCGACATAGGGGTGGCAGGAGAAGGCGCTATGAAACTACTGGGGTCAGGATATTCAGGGATAGGGCTAGACACATGAGAGGGTTGAGACACACTGGAAGGGTGAGACAAACCAGACATTACAGACACATTGGGAGGTGAGGGGGGAGGGATAGCTATGGTTTTTTGTTTTTTTTTGCCTTTCCCCTTCCTTGTTTTGCGCGGGCACGTTGTCGTGGTGGCAGGGAACGCCAGGGCAGGGTCCGGCAACGGCAGTCTGGTAGTGGTGGTGCCAGAGAACGCCAGGGCAGGGTCCGGCAACGGCAGTCTGGTAGTGGTGGTGCCAGAGAACGCCAGGGCAGGGTCCGGCAACGGCAGTCTGGTAGTGGTGGTGCCAGAGAACGCCAGGGCAGGGTCCGGCAACGGCAGTCTGGTAGTGGTGGTGCCAGAGAACGCCAGGGCAGGGTCCGGCAACGGCAGTCTGGTAGTGGTGGTGCCAGAGAACGCCAGGGCAGGGTCCGGCAACGGCAGTCTGGTAGTGGTGGTGCCAGAGAACGCCAGGGCAGGGTCCGGCAACGGCAGTCTGGTAGTGGTGGTGCCAGAGAACGCCAGGGCAGGGTCCGGCAACGGCAGTCTGGTAGTGGTGGTGCCAGAGAACGCCAGGGCAGGGTCCGGCAACGGCAGTCTGGTAGTGGTGGTGCCAGAGAACGCCAGGGCAGGGTCCGGCAACGGCAGTCTGGTAGTGGTGGTGCCAGAGAACGCCAGGGCAGGGTCCGGCAACGGCAGTCTGGTAGTGGTGGTGCCAGAGAACGCCAGGGCAGGGTCCGGCAACGGCAGTCTGGTAGTGGTGGTGCCAGAGAACGCCAGGGCAGGGTCCGGCAACGGCAGTCTGGTAGTGGTGGTGCCAGGAAACACCAGGGCAGGGTCCGGCGGCGGCAGCATGCTGGTGGCAGTGGAGGAGGCCCAAGCAGGAGCAGCAGTTGTCATGGTGGTGGCGGTGGGCTGACCCACTGCACTGGGCATGGTGGTGGTGCTATAATACGGTCCGGAAGTGTTTGGAATGGAGGTGGCCGTGCAGTGGTATGCAGCAGATGTCGGCATTGATGTAAAGCGTGACAGTGTGGGCACTGTTGGAAATGTCCCCACTGTCTGCTGAAAATACCGACTCTGCTGCATAGCCTGCACGTAAGCAGCATTGCAGGCCTGCATAACAGTAATCTGGAGCTCAGGACTAAGGTGTTCCGACATGCCCTGTTCTATCTGATTAAAAAAATGATGTGCTGGCCTCTGGAGGTCGGCTTTCACTTGGGCAAGGGCTGTGGTTACCTCCTGGATACGTGTGCTCATATGACTAATGGCAGTATCCAGTCGGTCACCCATCGCCTTGAGTCCCTCATGGAAGACCGAGCTCAAGTGCAAAAACTCGGGCATGAGTGACCTGTCTGCGGCCCTCTGCCGCTGCCGGGAGGAGCCCATAAAAAATTGGCTAGAGGCAGAGGACTGGGGAAGGGGAACACCTAATGGACCAGCTTCCTGGTCTCCAGGTTGTGTGGCAGGCCCACTTGCTGCAGCGCTGGAGGATGGCTGGGACGGGTCCGTGGCTGACTGATGAAGGACCGCTCCAGAACCTGGGCCAACAGTGGAGCTCCAAGTGCTGCGGAAAAAAAAAAAAAAATATTACAAAACATTTACAAAAAGATAACTGAACAGTTAGATACACATTCAGATAGGGAAAGGTCACACTACTATTTGTAGTGAATTTTACATCAGAATTTGCAAGCCAGGAGTTCAAGTTCAAGTAGGAATAAAAGTTTCATAAAACAACATGCTATACTTCTGCATGCATCGACCAGTCCTTGGGGATTAAAAAAACTGATGTAAACTATGAAGAGATGATGGAGACAATACAAGCCATATCTCTATACAAGGTATTGGTATGCCAAAACCTGGAGAGGAACTATGTGAGGGAAAGTATTCAAAGAACACGTACCCCACTGCTGCATCTATCAATCAATCAAGGTTTCGGATTACAAATACTGATGGGAAATACGAATTGACGACAGAGGACATACAAGCCTCCTGTATACTCACCAGGACAAGTGTCAGGAAAAATGAATTGAGGAGCCATTGGCATCCTGAATTCATTATTTCTGACACCTAACTTGCTGAGTATAGATCTGTTGTGCAGGCTGCCGTCACACTCTCAGTATTTGATCAGTATTTCAAATCAGTATTGGTATACCAAAACCTGGAGAGGAACTATGTGAGGGAAAGTATTCAAAGAACACGTACCCCACTGCTGCATCTATCAATCAATCAAGGTTTCGGATTACAAATACTGATGGGAAATACGAATTGACGACAGAGGACATACAAGCCTCCTGTATACTCACCAGGACAAGTGTCAGGAAAAATGAATTGAGGAGCCATTGGCATCCTGAATTCATTATTTCTGACACCTAACTTGCTGAGTATAGATCTGTTGTGCAGGCTGCCGTCACACTCTCAGTATTTGATCAGTATTTCAAATCAGTATTGGTATGCCAAAACCTGGAGAGGAACTATGTGAGGGAAAGTATTCAAAGAACACGTACCCCACTGCTGCATCTATCAATCAATCAAGGTTTCGGATTACAAATACTGATGGGAAATACGAATTGACGACAGAGGACATACAAGCCTCCTGTATACTCACCAGGACAAGTGTCAGGAAAAATGAATTGAGGAGCCATTGGCATCCTGAATTCATTATTTCTGACACCTAACTTGCTGAGTATAGATCTGTTGTGCAGGCTGCCGTCACACTCTCAGTATTTGATCAGTATTTCAAATCAGTATTGGTATGCCAAAACCTGGAGAGGAACTATGTGAGGGAAAGTATTCAAAGAACACGTACCCCACTGCTGCATCTATCAATCAATCAAGGTTTCGGATTACAAATACTGATGGGAAATAATGACCAGCAACAAATTGCATTATACACCATTTTTTTTTTCTTTTTTAACCAATATACTTACGTTCTTCGTGCAAGGACTGGTCTCAAAAACGCAAGGATGCGGTGGTACTTGTATTTGCGTATCCTTGCTGCAGAACCACTTGGAAGCCGGCTCTCTTGGCGCAGGTCCTTGTTGAAGCGGTCCTTCATCGATCTCCAACGTGTTTTCACTTTTGACACTGTTGGCAAAACAAAACATAATAGTTAGGACAATGGTCTTTTGACCATGGTCACACAACTGTATGTGCTGTGAAAAAGTAATGACTTTCTCACATCATACACAGTTGTGTGAGCATGGCCAAGGTATTGACTACATCACACTGCATTGCGATACTTACCAAATGCAGAACGGACCCGAGCCGGGGCATTGGCCCAGCCATCCCACAACGCTGCGGCCACCTCATTCCAAAGCCTCCGGATCGTCACATTGTTGGCGTGCAGTGGATCCCGGGTGTCCCACAATGCGACTCGCTCGTGAACCAGGGAGATGAGGTGTTCATTCTCAATTAGGTCCTCATCCTCCTCTGGAACCTAACAACAAAAAGTACATTAATATAGGAGGCGTTCACATACGGAAGACAGAAAACAGAATCAGAGGAATGGCATGAATATTGAAGTAAAAAAAAACACTGGTGCTGAAGCAAAAGGGAAAGAAAGAGAGAAGTAGAAAGAAATGAAGATTCAAGAATTATAAAGTGAGGATACAATACACATTCAGCCAGCTATACTTACACGATGCTGCCGTCTTGCCCGGCCATGACTACGCTGCTCCTGCCCAGTCTCCTGCCCAGTCTCTTCCGCTGTAGAAGAAGTGGTCTGAAAAAGGGAAAATATACATTGTCATATGTGTAGATGTGACAGTGAATACAATCTGAGGAGGTGAATACTCACTTCGCTGACATGTTCCCCTTGTGCAGGCCCAGGCGTTTCCTCATCAGAAGAAGAAGACATTCTGATGTGTGCAGAAAGAAAGGAATGACAGAAATTAGGGCACATAGACACAGATTATAGAAAAGAAATGCATTGGATAGGATATACTCACATAGTTCTGAGGCTTGTTTGCTGATCCAAGGGGCTGTGGGGCGTCTCGTCTGCAAGGCAGTCTGCTGACTAGTGACCTGCAAATGTCCACTACCTCCCTTTATCACCTTGTATGTGGGGGGTGGCTTATCAGTGTCTAGACATGTTTTTCTCAATTGAGACGCATGCGTCGGTAAACGCAAGCAAACGCATGTACTGAAAAACGCATGCGTTTACATAGACTACAATGCGTTTTTTGGGCGCAAACCTTGCGCAATCAGCCGCATACGTTTCCAGGCGGCAAATTGACGCCTCTAAAAATTACTACATGTTGCATTTCCGCGCCAAGACGCAGACGGCTAGACGACGCATGCGTCGTCAAACGCGGCAAAACGCGAACATAGAAAAACGCATGCGTCGTTAATGTTAAAGATAGGAATACACAACGCATGCAGATATTTGCGGAAGAAACGCTGCGGACACAACCGCAAATGTGAAAGCGGCCTTAGGTGATATTCTTCTCATTCCTCTGCAGTCCTTACATGGAGATACAGACCCCGCAGGTCCCACCACATGAGACGTATACACACAGCAGTATTGAGATACATGACAGATACAGCGCAGAGCTGAGATACATGATGGATACAGCACAGCGCTGAGATACCTGACGGATACAGCGCAGAGCTTAGATACACGATGTATATACTGTACACAGCACTCCGCTGAGATACACGACGGATACAGCGCACAGCTGAGATACAGGACTATACAGAGCGGAGATACACGACGTATACACCGCACACAACACAGCGCTGAGATACACGATGTATATGCGGCGCGCCCCCACACCGCCGCAGGGCCGAGGGGTACCCGGAGCCGGGCCTCTAGTTCTCAGTCTCGGGGTTGTCACGGTGGCTAGACCCGGTCCGTGGCCCTGTCCGTCAGTGGGGGACGTCCGGTGTAATAGGTGGT
This sequence comes from Ranitomeya variabilis, assembly GCF_051348905.1. NCBI lineage: Eukaryota > Metazoa > Chordata > Amphibia > Anura > Dendrobatidae > Ranitomeya > Ranitomeya variabilis. Next base: position 567,447,796 of record NC_135235.1, read on the forward strand.
AGTAATGGTAGCGATGGAGCGGTGCGGTTGTGGGGTGTAAGTCGCGGTAAATAACGAGGACACCAGGTTGCAGTCTCTTTACCTCTTTACTGGAGATCTCTGAGTCCTCAGTCCAGAACACGGTTCACCAGGCTACGCAAGTCCGGCCGGTCCAATGGCACCTCCAGAGTTCTCCTCTCAGGTGGAAATCTGTGCCTTCCTTCTAGCGCTATGTGTTGTAGTCCTTCCCTGCTGTGCTCACGGAAAGTAACCCCACAACGGTTGTGTCTGTTTCTTAAGTTCCCTCACAACTCGATTTGATGTTCCTCTGTAATCCACCCCTTCCCTGTATTCAGGTTGGAATGGCACCCGTTTGTCAGGTAGGCCTGGAGTTCTTCCGGGACCCTAGAGTCGCCCCTCTCCCGCAATTGCCCCCCAAGACTTCATAGGTGATATGTGGTAGACAGCCCGCCTGAGACCGACTGTCCTGCCGCTGTTTGGAGTATGGCTTGAAGCTGTATTCTAATCCACTCCCTCGGCGTTCCGGCCACCGGTATTGCGCCTCAGCAGGGTGCTGCCTCTTTCAACAAAACCCCTGCTGGTATTCTCCTTCTGCTTGATCTTGTTTCTCACTCAGCACAATCTATCTCGCTTCTAGTCCTTTCTTGAGTCCCGCCGCTTCCAGGAGCCTGCGCGGACCCGTTACGTTCTTTCAATGCCAAGCCTCTGCCAGGATCCCACCCCTGGCAGAGACCCTACAGTCTCTCCCTTCACAACACCCCCTGCCACAGGGTGTTGCTCCGTTCAATCCCGTCAGCCTTCTGTCTAACTTCCTGCCTGACCCCCAGTTTACCCACTATGGTGGGGAGTGGCCTAATGAATAGCACCCTTAGCTCCCCCCGGAGGTCCAGCTGTGAAACATATTGGTGTCTGTGATACCTGATTGGAGGAACTCCTTCGGTGCCATCGAACGTACCATGGCTCCCCTTAGCGGCGAAGCCACAGCACTGCAACGACCAGGACTCTGGGGCGCTGCACTCCCCCCTGGTTAAACACAGTACTCCGGGACTGGGAAGAAAAACAACAATACAGATTAGCAAAAAGACATACAATTTTGTTGAGTGCAAAACGATAAGTATACTTGAACAGGCTTCCCTTTATGGGAGGTGAGGACACTTTTAACGTTACAAACATGGTCAACATTATAAATTACAGGCTATGCATAACTCCTGTTACCCAACCGGGTATTCTACTTAGTGCAAATTCTGGAACAATAAATTAACATTGCCTTTAAGAAACATACACTCTTAGTTTACCAAAGGCCTTCCTATAATCACATTACAGGGTAAGGTAACTTCACATTCTCCTACTTTGAACCTGCAGGACCGCCTGTCCCTATGGCACCAGACCTACTGCCTCTCCTTTCTTTTACAGGACCGCCCCGTTCAGCCAGGGCCTACTGCCTTTCGCTACTATACATAGTATAGACATAACATTCCTTTCGTTTAAAGAACTCTGAGCCCGCTCTACTCGGCTCCTTTAAGGACTCACTCTCTAACCCCTACGGGTTCGCCTTCTGTCCTTAGTAACAAAGTAACTTTCTATGGGGACGCAGGGTTGACCTTCTATCCTCACCTTCATCATTACTTCCTTACTTTCAGCTATGCAGATCTCTATCTCTACCCCTACGGGCTCTCTGCATCTTTTCTTTCTGCAAAACATTATTTAGATTTCACATTTCAACAAATTCAACACATATAACTTAGCATGTAAAACAGTTACATTTCTTTTTCAAGCTTCATTATCACATTACTGTTCTGCAACAGTATCTTTCTCAAGTTCAATTTCACACATCCCCTTTAAGAGGGGACCAAGTCTTTCTGAGGTAGCTCGTCTTCTCAGCCTACCAGCCCACGCAAAGGTTCCGGTATGGTATCTTCGCAAAGTGTCTTTAACTAGAACCGGTAGGAAAGGTATCTTCACAAAGTGTCTTTGGCTCAAACCAATAGGGCAAATATCTTCGCAAAGTGTCTTTGGCTAAAACCAGTAGGGAGCACCTTTAAGAAGGTGCAAACTATTTACAAAAGAAAGTTCGAATCATGCACAGTCCATGATTTCTACAGTTTGTGTAACTTTAAAACTTGTATAAACTTCAGGAAAAGGAAAACAACCAAAGGGGATCCCGGGTCAACAGAGGGATCCATTAACCCTGGGCGGGTTTAGCAGCAACAGGAACAGTTAAAACAATAAAGTAGCAACTATTTACATTTTCAGGTTTCCGAGGCTTAGTTGGACGGCTTCCAGGGCTGCACCTGGCACTTAACCCTTCTTGGCCTGGGCAAAGTGAGGTCCAGGGTTACACCCAGTGCTGGACAAACGCCGTTAATCCGTCTTTCATGTACGATTAAATCATGCGCAGCGATGGAGGTCTGCGCAGCTTGAGTATGGGCATCTGCTGCAGCAGAGGTAGCGGCTGCCGCAAGATCAGTCACTGGAACGGAGTCAGCAGCTGTGGCACTAGCAGTCACTGGAGTGGTGTCGGTCGTCAGGGCAGGGTCGTCTTTCATACCTGCTTCAGATGCGGTCCCTCCGGTGCCGGTCTGCTCTGCCTCCGCTGGGGTCTGGAACGCTGGTTGCAGGGCCTTGTGCTGCGACATTGTCATCTCTGCTTGCAGCATACCCCTTTCCGGCAGGGCCTCGCTTTCCAGCTTCGGAGCGCTGGGACTTCTTCCCTGCTCCGGACCAGATGAGGCTGCCGACAGATGTCCGGTGAGGCTCCTGATGATGGCCTTCTTCCACCCGGCCTCAGTGCTCAGCTGCGTCCGCCGGGGTCGGTCGCTGAGCTCGTCCACTCCGGCCTGCAGGAATTCAGCATCAGCGGGGGAGGCCTGGTTGCGGTGCCCCTCCGGGTGGCTGGGGGAGTCCTCTGCTCCGACCCCACGCTCCGGCTCCGGGCGGCTCGCCATGGCGTCCTCCATGTCGCTCGCTCCTTCTTCCTGGTCCTTTTCCCGCTCTCTTCTTCGTGGGCGGTTTCGTTTTCGTTGTCTCTGCCCACCATTAAGGATCAGGAGGCGGATCTCGGCTGCTGACGGACACGTCCTCAAGGGGCCGAGATATTTAGACTGGGCGGCCATTGTCTTTTGCGCTCTTCAGCTTGTTCACGCCCACTTCCACGCCCTTCTTCTTCTCCTGCGCTCTCCTCAGCGCTGTAATGGCGGCGGTTTTGGCGGGAACTTTTGGCGGTAAATGGCGCAGCACAGTCTTTGCAATAAAGTACAGTCCAAGCACAATAAATCACAGTTCCAAGGCACACATGACCTGATTCTTCAGGCTTAAGTAGATCCTGTTCGTGACGCCAAGTTTGCGGCGCGCCCCCACACCGCCGCAGGGCCGAGGGGTACCCGGAGCCGGGCCTCTAGTTCTCAGTCTCGGGGTTGTCACGGTGGCTAGACCCGGTCCGTGGCCCTGTCCGTCAGTGGGGGACGTCCGGTGTAATAGGTGGTAGTAATGGTAGCGATGGAGCGGTGCGGTTGTGGGGTGTAAGTCGCGGTAAATAACGAGGACACCAGGTTGCAGTCTCTTTACCTCTTTACTGGAGATCTCTGAGTCCTCAGTCCAGAACACGGTTCACCAGGCTACGCAAGTCCGGCCGGTCCAATGGCACCTCCAGAGTTCTCCTCTCAGGTGGAAATCTGTGCCTTCCTTCTAGCGCTATGTGTTGTAGTCCTTCCCTGCTGTGCTCACGGAAAGTAACCCCACAACGGTTGTGTCTGTTTCTTAAGTTCCCTCACAACTCGATTTGATGTTCCTCTGTAATCCACCCCTTCCCTGTATTCAGGTTGGAATGGCACCCGTTTGTCAGGTAGGCCTGGAGTTCTTCCGGGACCCTAGAGTCGCCCCTCTCCCGCAATTGCCCCCCAAGACTTCATAGGTGATATGTGGTAGACAGCCCGCCTGAGACCGACTGTCCTGCCGCTGTTTGGAGTATGGCTTGAAGCTGTATTCTAATCCACTCCCTCGGCGTTCCGGCCACCGGTATTGCGCCTCAGCAGGGTGCTGCCTCTTTCAACAAAACCCCTGCTGGTATTCTCCTTCTGCTTGATCTCGTTTCTCACTCAGCACAATCTATCTCGCTTCTAGTCCTTTCTTGAGTCCCGCCGCTTCCAGGAGCCTGCGCGGACCCGTTACGTTCTTTCAATGCCAAGCCTCTGCCAGGATCCCACCCCTGGCAGAGACCCTACAGTCTCTCCCTTCACAACACCCCCTGCCACAGGGTGTTGCTCCGTTCAATCCCGTCAGCCTTCTGTCTAACTTCCTGCCTGACCCCCAGTTTACCCACTATGGTGGGGAGTGGCCTAATGAATAGCACCCTTAGCTCCCCCCGGAGGTCCAGCTGTGAAACATATTGGTGTCTGTGATACCTGATTGGAGGAACTCCTTCGGTGCCATCGAACGTACCATGGCTCCCCTTAGCGGCGAAGCCACAGCACTGCAACGACCAGGACTCTGGGGCGCTGCATATACACTGTACAGAGCGCAGCGCTGAGTTACACGACGGATACAGCACAGAGTTGAGATACACGATATATACACTGAACACAGCACAGAGCTGAGATATACGACAGATACAGCACAGAGTTGAGATACACGATGTATACACTGTACACAGTGCTGTGCTGAGATACACAATGTATACACCGTGCACAACTCAGCGCTGAGTTAGGCCTCTTTCACACTTCTGTCTTTGAGCTCCTGTCGAAATCCGTCGATTTTTGAAAAAACAGGATCCAGCAAATGTTTCTACTGGATCTGTTGTTTCTCATAGACTTGTATTAGCGACGGATTGTGACGGATGGCCTTCTGTTTCATCCGTCGTGCTCTGGATCCGTCGGTGGATACAACGCACAGAGGAACGTTTTTTCTGTACGTCAGAAAATCGCTCAGCGACGGATCCGCTGCCCGTCATTGGCTATAATGGAAGCCTATGGGCGCAGGATCCGTCGTTGAGTGTCAAAAGCAGGAATCCAGCGATGGGTTCTGTCTTTTGAAACTGAGCATGCGTGGAAGAATTTCCCGTCAGGGATGTTCTCTTTCACTTGCTCTCGCTCTCTTTTTACTATTGATGCTGCATAGGCAGCGTCAATAGTAACAAGATGTAATGTTAAAAAAAATAAAAATCGCAATATTCTCACCCTCCGGAGTCCCGCACAGAGTTACCGATGCTCCCGGCAGCTCGCGTTCCCGGTAATGCATTGTGCAAAACCTGCGATGATGTAGCGGTCTCGCGAGACTGCTAGGTCATCTGGGTTATTGCCGCAAGGCATTACTGGGAACAGAAGTTGCCGGCAGCATCGGGAGCATCGTGAAGGTTGCGCGGGACGCCGGAAGATTAGAATATTGCGATTTGTTTATTTTTTTTTATTATTTTTAACCTGGGTTGTGTTGTGTATGCGTTTTCGCAGCGGAAAACCGCTGTTCAGACGCATACACAACAGGTGCACATAGCCTCGATGGGTCCGTCAGAAAAATGGGCCCAGTGCACCTGTTTTTTACAATCTGCACAGGATCCGTCTTTTCAACATTTTGACGGATCCTGTGCATATTGTAAAGACGGAAGTGTGAAAGAAGCCTTACACGATGGATACAGTGCAGAGCTAAGATACAGGGCTATATAGTACAGAGCTGTGATACACGACGTATACACTGTACACAACGCAGCGCTGAGATACACGATGTATACACCAAACACAGCGCAAAGCTGAGGTACACGATGGATACATCGCAGAACTGAGATACCCAATGTATACACCGTACACAACGCAGCGCTGAGATACACGATGTATACACTGTACACAACGCAGCGCTGAGATACACAATGTATATACCGAACACAGTTCAGAGCTGAGATACACGATATATACACTGAACACAGCGCAGAGCTGAGATACACGACGGATACAGCACAGAGTTGTGATACACGATGTATACACTGTACACAACGCAGATCTGAGATACACGACGTATACTGTGCACAGCACAGTGCTGAGATACATGACGTATACACTGTACACAGCACAGAGCTGAGATACACAATGTTTACACCGTACACAGCGCAGAGCTGAGATACACGATGTATACAGAGAGCTGCAATCCAGAGCACAGACACGTCACTGCGAATTACAACCTGTACGCTCACATCCAGGAGCGAGGACTGCGGGATCTTTGCGCTCTAGAAATGGGGCGCCGCCGTGTTAGAAGTACAAGATGCTTACTGATATTCTTCACCAATCTCCACCTGGCAACTCAACCAACGGCTTGTGCCGACACAGGAGGCAGCGTCCTACCATCAGGAGACCAGAGCAATTTCAGTACCAAAGCCAGGCCCCTTCTCTGTGCATGCACGGGCCGTGATGGTGATGGGAGACAGATCCCCACTCACTTCAGTGGCAGCCAGCCCCCTTCCCTGTAATAGGCAGTGGTGGAGAAAGGGCCACTGTCCGCAGTCGGCCAGCCCCCTTCACACACAGCATCTAGGTCACACCAGCAGAGAAAATGTCTTCTGTGACGGGCACAAGGTGGGTGGCGGAGCCTCTGGGACCAGTCATCAAGAAAGAACGGCGCAGTTTGGACGTTGGTGCAACATTGCGCCATTTTGCACAGAGAGCAGCAGTCTGGGTGGAGGCAGAACTTGGGCATTTCAGGAGGTTTTCTCCTCCATTCACATCTAAAGCTGCTTGGAACATGGCCGGGGTGGGGCGAGGGGGGGAAGCTGGCTGTGGCTGGGCTGATGTATATACAGGGGTTGGGGGCTGGCTTGGCTGATGTATATACAGGTCACGTGCTGGGGGCTGGCTGTGGCTGGGCTGATGTATGTATATACAGGGGCTGGCTGGGCTGATGTATATACAGGGGCTGGTTGGTCTGATGTATATACAGGTGCTGGGGGCTTGGGCTGATGTATATACAGGGGCAGGGGGCTGGCTGTGGCTGGGCTGATGTAGTTGGAGCACCCCCTAGACGCAGGGCCGCGGGGTACTCGGTCCTGGGGTTGTCATGGTGGCTAGACCCGGTCCGTGACCCTGCTAAGGGGCGTCCAATGAAAGGGGTGATGATATTGTGTGGTGCAGGTCGCGATGAATAACGAGGACACAGGGTTGCAGTCTCTTTACCTCTTTACTGAAGGCTTCAGGATCCTCAATCCAGAGTACTGCTAACAGGGCTGGCTGAGACCGGCCGGTCCAAAGGCACCTCCAGAGTCTCCTTTGCAGGTGGAAATCAGTGCCTACCTTCTAGCGCCTGTGTGTTGTAGTACCTCCCTGCTGAGCACCACGGGATAGTCCTCACAACTGTTGTGTCTGTTTCTGATGTTCTTCTTTCTCGCAACTCGTATCTATTCTGATGTTCTTTCTCCGTCCCCCAGATGATATGGATAGGACGCACCCATATGACGGGTAGGCCTGGAGTTCTTCCGGGACCCTAGCGTCGCCCCTCTTCCACAATTGCCCCCTATGTCTTCTTAGGTGATTTAGGTGAGACAGCCAACCTAAAATTAACTGTCCTGCCGCTGTTTGAAGTATTGCTTGGAGCCTAATACTTCCTCGGCATTCCGGCCACCGGCTACGCACCTCAGTAGGATGTTGCCTCGATCTAACGGCACGACTCCTACTGGCTTTATCTCCTTTTTGCTGCGATCTCGTTTCTCACTTCTCCACAGTAAACCTCGCTTCTTTTCCTTTCTTAGGATGCCACCGCATTCGTGTGCAGGCGAGGCTCCGTAACGTTCTGTTCTGTTCGCTAGGCCACTGTCAGGATCCCACCCCTGACAGAGACCCCCCTGAATCTTCCCCTGCTACACCCTCTGCCACAGGATGTTGCCTGATTCCAACCCAGTCAGCTTCTGTCTAACTTCCTATCCAGCCCCCAGTTTTACCAGATTGTGAGGAGTGGCCTAATACATAGAACCCTTTGCTCCCCCTGGTGGCCAGAATGTGAAGTGTAAAGTGTGACTGTGATACCTGGTCAGGTGAACTCCTTAAGTGCCATCAGACGTACCATCACTCCCCTTAGCGGCGGAGCGTCAGTACTGCAATGACCAGGACTCTGGGGCGCTGCACTTATACAGGTGGTTCTAGGCTCAGTGGGCTGGGGCTGGGGATGATATATACAGGTGGTGCTGGGTTCAGTGGGCTGGGGCTCGTGATGATGTATATACCGGTATAGGGCTCATTATACTGTATGGAGTATTATATGGGCACATTATACTTCATGGAGCAATATATGGGAGTCATTATTCTGTATGGAGCAATATATGGGGCATGTTATTCTGTCTAGAGGGCTATGTGGTGCCCATAATACTGTATGGAGCAATATATGTGGCTTATTATTCTGTACGGAGCAATATATGGGGCTCATTATTCTGTATGGAGTAATATATGAGGCTCATAATACTGTATGGAGCACTATATGGTACCCAAAATACTGTGTGGAGCAATATATGGGGCATGTTATTCTGTATGGAGCACTGTGCGGTGCTCACAATACTGTATAGAGAACTATGTGGTGCCCATAATACTGTATGGAGCAATATATGGGGCTCATTATACTGTATGGAGCAATATATGGGGCATGTTATTCTGTATGGAGCGCTATGTGGTGCCCACAATACTGTATGGAGGACTATGTGGTGCCCATAATACTGTATGGAGCAATATATGGGGCTCATTATACTGTATGGAGCAATATATGGGGCATGTTATTCTGTATGAAGCGCTACGTGGTGCCCATAATACTGTATGGAGCACTATATTGGGCTCATTATACTGTATGGAGCAATATATGGGGCATGTTATTCTGTATGGAGCGCTGTGCGGTGCCCACAATGCTATATGGAGGACTATGTGGTGCCCATAATACTGTATGAAGCAATATATGGCGCTCAGTATACTGTATGGAGCAATATATGGGGCTCATTATTCTGTTTGGAGCAATACATGAGGCTCATTATTCTGTATGGAGCAATATATGGGGCTTATTATTCTGCATGGAGGACTATGTGGTGCCCAGAATACTGTATGGAGGACTATACTGTCTGATTTATGACCTATTGTAGAATGTACAATAGTTATCACTCATGTAATGTATGGGGGGACTGTATATAAGATGGGAGCCCTATAGGTGGGCTGTACTGTAGATGTGTTTGGGGTGCGCTGATTTGAAGTTCGCCTCAGGCAGCAGTTTGGCTAGGTTCACCCCTGTTGGTTGCAGACAGTGAAGGAGTACAGAAGGACTTAGGAGCTAGAGAAGGGCTGTGACTGGGCCTCTCTAAGCTGAGCGCAGAAACCGGGCACCGGGAGCCTGAGGTCGTGAGGAACTACAAGTCCCACAGCAGAACCGGAGGGCAGGAAACTAAAAGGGACTTGCGCACATAATACCTGAGGTACAGCAGCAAATCAGAGTCCGGAGTCACCATGGATAGAGACCCTAAAGAGATGACTCAAGTTGCCTACCATGCAGGTACTGTACCTGGACAGGGGAAGAAAGAGGACCTTGTTAGATAACTACAGGCAGCAAGGAACAACAGACCAGCGCATAGTGGAAGGCTCCCTAACTGACCTGTCAAAGGGATTTCCACCTATCTTCTGGCTGCCTGTACTCCATCTATACCTGTTGCCGGTACCCTGGACTGAGGCTGCTTAACACCAGTAAACCAGTTAAAGACTGCAACCCTGTGTCCTCCATTTATTTGTCGGCATTCACCATTCATGCCAAATACACTGGGAGCCCTGGGGACACCGCTTCACCTATGGGAAGCGACACCATCTCTGCTGCAACACCATCGCCCTCAGAGGACCCCTTTAAGCAGCGTCGGTCACCTCTGTCCAAGAACCACAGGTAGCGTCACGAACTTTCATTATTTCCACAACCCCTTTAAAGACTGTCCCTTTTACCTGGGCGCCCAAGGCCACGGACTGTGTCCCTGCCACCATGACCACCCCTTTAAGTGAGACCGGACATGGTACCGAGTACCCCACGGCCCTGACGGGCGACTCAACAGGGTATGTTCCCACGGTTAGTAAATGCTGCGGGCTGGACGTTGCATACATCCGCATCGTCCAACTCGAAGCGGCCAGATGTTACAGCATAGTGGATGGGATTTCAAGAAATCCCCTCTCCACTATGCGTGTATGGATGCCTCCGGCTTCCCTGCGGAGACGGACATGCGGTGCATCTTTTCAGACTGCAGCATGTCTATTTATCTCCGTGCGATAAATTTCACCCGTACAATGTATTAGGCGGGGTGATTCCTCAAGGTTCAATGAACACATGCAGTATCACCTGCATTCAAAAGCCGGCAGCGCTTTGGATGGAGCCAACATGTGCTGCGTCCAAAGCACTGTCTAATACTGACCGTAGGGACGTAGCCTAATATACATCTGTGGGCAGAACATACTGCTCGAATTCCTTTCAAAATTCATCGCTAAGAGTCGACTGCGCTCCAGACGAATGCAAATCTGGAAAAGCAGTTGTGAGTAGCAACATCACCAATACCACCGAACATGGTTGCACCAAAGAGAAGCAGTTACAGCCGTCACATTAGGGATGAGTTAATTAAATGTTTCACCATATATAGCAGTGTAAATTTCAAGTTGATGATTTAAATAAATATCCAAATGGCCCCTGGCAGAAAAAAGATTCCCCATCTCTGGCTAACAGGAATGAGGGAAGCAACAGACATCTCCTAAAAGACCCCATGTTACTGACAACATATGACTTTATCATGTGCAGTCTATGGTGCAGGTGTTCATCTATTTCATGATCAGTCCTGTTAGTGTTTATTACTTTAAAGTATTTAAGTTTTAAAATATGTTGTCATGACTCATGAATCTACCATGAGTCTTTCATGCATCATCACAATGTGTGCCATTACAGTCTTCGGTCTCCACTCCCAAACTCTGGTATGTGTGTCCTTCGGCCACATCTGAGACATAAGTCCTAGAGATGATAATGACTTCAATTCTAGGGAAAACGTGTCACCCACATACAGCATACTTCAGGGTAGCTCTGTGTGGATGTTATTTAACACCTGCCTTGTCTATGTATTGTGTAAAAAAGTAAACCAATCACATTTTTATTCGTAATAACTCTTGTCCTGGTGATTAAGCTAAATATGGTAAATATTGCATCCAATATCTGGACTAACCTGTCTCCTACACCTATTTAAGAGCGAAGTTTTGGTTGTCTGTTAAAAGGTGTAGGTTAAATTGATAGATACAGGATAGAGCAGACCTGGGCAAAGTGCAGCCCGTGGGCCACATCCGGCCCTCCAACTGTCTCAGTCCGGCCCGTGGACCGAGGCAGCCATGGCGCTGACTGCATTGGTGGAGGAGGGGCCTCCGGCCACTTCCTCCACCAATCAGCGTGTGAAACAGCTGACGCAATTATGTCATTTCATCGTGTCAGCTGTGTACTGTGGAGAGCCAGTGCATCGGAGGCAGGGAGAGAGGCAGAGCGCTGGAGAATGGGACCGAGGTGAGTATGTGGTGTTCTTTTTTTTCATGTCTATGGGATGTTTGGATGGGCATGGGGAGGCTATGAAGGTGACATGCTGTACATGGTGCTCAATATGGGGGTGACGTGCTGTACATGGTACTCAATATGGGGGTGACGTGCTGTACATGGTACTCAATATGGGGGTGACGTGCTGCTGGCTATTGGGGTGACATGCTGCACATGGGAAGGCTATGAGGGTGTCATGCTGTGCATAGGGAGGCTATGGGGGCATCATTTTGCACATGGGGAGGCTATGGGGGGCATCATGCTGCTCTTGGGGAGGCTATGGGGGCCTCATGGAGTATATGGGGAGGCTATGGGGGCCTCATGGAGTATATGGGGAGGCTATGGGGGCATCTTGCAATGTATATAAGGAGGCTGTTTGGGACTCATGCAGTGTATATAGGGAGGCTGTGTGGGGCTCATGCAGTGTATGTAGGGAGGCTGTGTGGGACTCATGCAGTGTATATAGAGAGGCTGTGTGGGGCTCATGCAGTGTATATAGGGAGGCTGTGTGGGGCTCATGCAGTGTATATAGAGAGGCTGTGTGGGGCTCATGCAGTGTATGTAGAGAGGCTGTGTGGGGCTCATGCAGTGTATATAGAGAGGCTGTGTGGGGCTCATGCAGTGTATATAGGGAGGCTGTGTGGGGCTCATGCAGTGTATATAGAGAGGCTGTGTGGGGCTCATGCAGTGTATATAGAGAGGCTGTGTGGGGCTCATGCAGTGTATATAGAGAGGCTGTGTGGGGCTCATGCAGTGTATATAGGGAGGCTGTGTGGGGCTTATGTAGTGCATGTAGGGAGGATGTGTGGGGCTCATGTAGTGTATGTAGGGAGGCTGTGTGGGGCTCATGCTGCATATAGGGAGGCTGTGTGGGGCTCATGCCGCATATGGGGGAGGCTGGTGTGAGGCTCATGCCGCATATGGGCTGGTGTGGGGCTCTTACAGTATACAGTATAAGAGGCTGTGGGGGGCTCATACGATATACAGAAGGGGCTGTACTTGGGTTCAAACAATTATAATTATCAATAATATAATATATATCGATATTAATATCGAGTAGAATTAATTTTGGGCCTATTGGTTCAGCCCTCCACAGCAGTCACGGTCTCTGTGGCCCCTTGGGAATATTAATTGTCCACCCCTGGGATAGATAGATTGATTGATTGATTGATTGATTGATAGATACAGGATAGATAGATAGATAGATATATAGATAGATAGATCGATAATAATAATTTTATTTTTATATAGCGCTAACATATTCCGCAGCACTTTACAGTTTTGCACACATTATCGTCGCTGTCCCCGATGGGGCTCACAATCTAAATTCCCTATCAGTATGTTATGTCTAACAAAAAAAGCAGTGCTTTAAAAAACAAAAAAAACAAATTGATAATCATTTAGAAACAATAATACTTAAGTTTTAACTAAGGAAAAGTTCAGAAATCAATATTTTGTGGAATAACCACAATTTTTAGTCACAACTTTCATGCGTCTTGGCATGCTTTCCACCAGTCTTTCACACTGCTTCTGGGTGACCTTATGCCGCTCTTAGTACCAAAAGGTAAGCAGTTCTTTGTTTGATGGCTTGTGACTATCCATCTTCCTCTTGATTACATCCAGAGGTTTTCAATGGGGTTCAGGTCTGGAGATTGGGCATGCCATGACAGGGATTTGATGTGGTGGTCTTTAATCCACACCTTGATTGACCTAGCTGTGTGGCATGGCGCATTGTCCTGCTGGAAAAAACAGTCCTCAGAGTTGGGGAACATTGCCTGAGCAGAAGGAATCAACTGTTTTTCCAGGATAACCTTGTATGCGGTGTAGTATGGTGATGTTTTGCTGTCATAAACGTGATAATGCAGTAATTTAATCCTGATGTTTTCTGCTCTAAACAATATTGTTGCAGTAATTTTGTTCAGCCACCGAAGGTCATCCTTGAGTTACGGACAAGAAGATTCTGGAAACAGGACAGCTACTTCAGAGAGTTTCTGGGCATTTGAGGAGAAGCAGCGTGGTGATGGAGAGAGAAATCCAGAGCTTGAGGCATTCCTGTTTTGGGACAGTGTAATTTCAAGAAAGCTACTTCTGTGAGTAAACAGAGAAGTGTGACCGGTCACCGACTGTGTAGTTAGCTAGGGTTAGCTAGATAGGAATCACAGCCTATTTAAGGACACTCTTGTATTAAGAATTGCATACGAACTAATAGAGACTGTGTGGATTCCTAGGCTTCAAGATTCTGGCTGTGGGATATTCCTGGAATTATTCATGAACTTTATCTGGATCTGCATCAGAAGATTTGATGGCTCAAAAAGCTATTTAATCCGCTGCTGGACGTTTGTATACCAAATTCAGCTATTTACTGTTTACACTCTGAGCGCTCAACAATAAGACAGTGCACTGCATATACATTGAGTTTATACTGTGATATATATATATATATATATATATATATATATATATATATGTTGGAAAAAAAACGGGTACCCATGATTTATTGTAACTTAGGCGGGAGGCGGGTGTAAAAAAAGTAGATATAAAGTAGTAGATATAAAGAAAAAGTTGGTTTACCTTCATATTGAGTTCTGAGTAGTGTGAGCGATACCTTCCGATATTGAAAAGTATCGATATCGGATTGGATCGGCCGATATTCAAAAAATATCGGATATCGCCGATACCCGATACCAATGCAAGTCAATGGCACCAAAATATTGGAATTAAAATAAACCCTTTCTTTCCTTGTAGGTTAATTCTACATGAAGGAAAACAACTAAGAATAATGTAGAATGTATTGGGGGAGGTGGAGGAGACATTATAGGCATAGAGGTTTAGCCCAATCAAATGGAATAGCAGGAATAAAAAAAAATTTTAAGACGTTCGGAGTTACAAAGATATTGACTATGTTAAGTCTTTATATTTTGTCAGATATAATTGATGTTTCACTAATTCCATGCTCTTCACCTTCTTTTTTAATTCTCCGACACTTTCTTTTTCATCATCCTCAGCAGCAGCATCTTTTACATCAACTTCTTCTTCACCTTATTTATCTTCTTCTTCACCTTCTTCCTATTATTCTTTTTGTTACATTCTTCATATTCTTTTTATTAAACTATTATTCTTCTTCATATTCTACTTCTTCATCATATTCTTATTTGTGACAGGCATTCCTGTAGTTGTTATCTATAAAAGTTTGAAGATTACACCTTCTGTTCTGCCTGTCACAAAAGAGTTACAACAGGATTTGTCCGCGTTCAGTTTGGCCTGGAGTAGCAGGCTTTTTCCAGGGGCACCACGAGGAGGAACCCCCATACACTGCTTAGTCTTCTTCTACTTATAATTTAGATAATATCTTTTGCTCAGATTTTTAGTCTTATGCTTAATGTTCTTCTTCTCTTTGTTCTGCAGCTTCTTGTTCTTCTGCTTCTTGGTCTTCAGGGTCGTCGTCTCCAGGGTCGTCGTCTCCGGGGTCGTCGTCTTCGGGGTGGTCTTCAGGGTCGTCGTCTCCAGGGTCGTCGTCTCAGGGGTCGTCGTCTCTGGGGTCGTCGTCATCTTAGGGGTGGTCTTCAGGATCGTAGTCTTTAGGGTCTTAAACTTGGAAATGTAGCAGAAGGTACAAGAAGGCAGAGGAAATGCCGAGAACCAGCTGATGGTACTGGAACCCGGATGGCTACCCGAAGGTCCAAGAGCCAATGGAGCTACCGAGGACCAGCTGACGGTACTGGAACCCGGTTACTAAGCAGGAGGTACCCATGCCAGAAAGCACTACCAAGGACCACCTGACGTTGGTGGAACTCGGATACCCAGAAGGAGACACCTAAGCCAAAGGCTCTGCCCGGAACCAGCTGACGGTACTGGAACCAGGATGGGGAGCAGAAGGTACAAGAGCAAAAGACACTGCCGAGAACCAGCTGACGGTACTAGAACCCGGATGGGTAGCAGAAGGTACAAGAGCCAATGGAACAACCGAGGCCCAGCTGACGTTACTGGAATCCTGTTACTAAGCAGGAGGTACCCGTGCCAGAAAGCACTACCAAGGACCACCTGACATTGGTGGAACTCGGATACCCAGAAGGAGGCACCTAAGCCAAAGGCTCTGCCCGGAATCAGCTGACGGTTCTGGAACCAGGGGAACCTATTCAAGACTGTCTTCCTAAGAACCAGCTAATGGTGCTGGAACTGCCTATGGTATGGAACACATAGGCAGCAGAAGGTCCACAGGAAAAACAAAAGTTGCTAGTCTGAGAGCCGACCGTAGTTACCGAAAATCCACAGTCCTACAGGGGGAGCTTGTCCTATGGGCACTACGGAACCAGCCTTGATTGCCAGTTCCCGCAGCCCACATAGGAAGCACCTAAACTGCAGGCACCATAGAGTCAGCTAACCCGACCGCAACACGACAGGACAATGTATTGGAGGCAAAGTGACCTTGACTCTACCCGGAAACAGCTGGCGTGCTGGAACCGGTCTGGGCAGGAGGGAGTACCCGTGCCAAAGACACTTCTGAGCAGCAACTGGCGTTGTTGGAGCCCAGGGAATGAAGGAGAAGCAGAGTGTAGGCTGAGGCCTAATTGGAGCAAGTTGAAAGGGAACCTTTAACCCCCCCCCAGGCGTTAGCAACTAGAAGAGCCACCTTGTGCAGCAGTAATGCTGCACAAGGAAAAGGTGGCTCTTTTAATTATGCTCCTTGCACACGCTGAACGAAACACTTATAAAATTTGGCCCCTCATACCTTTCCTTCTTAATGAGACCCAGCACAGCTGTCATTCATACCCCCTTGGCGCCGGGCGCAGCCTCCTCAGCATTGTTTGAATCTGTCCCGGAGCCTGTGCTGTTATGTTATCCCTTGGCCATGCGCAGTTAGCGCTGCCCGTCTTCTGACATCATTTGCTGTCAGCCTGACTGCGCCAGTGCGGTCGCGCTGCCTGACATCAGGCCCCGCAGTGTCTTCTGATTTATTCACACTGCGGGGCTGGGATTCATGGCCTTGCACAGTGCATATCTTCGCCTCTCTAAGTCATCTCCTTCCGCCTTCTTCAGACTGTGCGGCATCAGCTGATCCCAAATCACATGCCACGGCAGTGACGCCGCACAGTCTGAAGAAGGTGGACGGAGATGAGTGAGAGGCGAAGATATGCACTGCACATGCCCATGAATCCCAGCCCTGCAGTATGAATAAATAAGACACTGCGGGGCGTGATCTCGGGCAGGGCGGCCGCACAGGCGCAGTCATCCTGACACCAAATGATGTCAGAAGACGGGCAGCGCTAACTGCGCATGCCCAAGGTTTAACATAACAGCGCAGGCTCCGGGACAGATTCAAACAATGCTGAGGAGGTGGCGCACGGCGCCAAGGAGGCCGGAATGACGGCTGTGGTGCGTCTCATTACGAAGGAAAGTCCCACCTCCGGGATGGTTTCACGGGATCAGGGGACACATTTTATAAGTGTTAAGTTCAGCGGGTGCAAGGAACATAACTAAAAGAGCCACCCTTTCCTTGTGCGGCATTACTGCTGCACAATGTGGCTCTTTCAGTAACAAACGCCTGGGGTGGGGGGACAGGTTCCCTTAAATTTCTGTTGTAGTGTCAGCGTGGAGGTAGCAGGACACATTGCCGGATACACAGCTGGGGATCGTCTGACGTTACTGAAACCCAATAACACTGGGTCATGTGTTGACTGTGCAGACGGCACTTCTGAGCAGCAACTGGCGGTGTTGGAGCCCAGGGATTACAGTTCAGGTGGTAGAAACATGAACACAACAGGAGACCTGGATACTGTACACAACCAATTATTTAATCTGGAAGAGGACTGGCAAATTCCTGCGAGATCCAGGCCTTGTTCATTTTCAGAAAAGTAAGCCGGTCAACGTTATCGGAGGATATTCGCATTCGACAGTCTGTTTGTACACCACCTGCGTCACTAAAGATGCGTTCCGATAATACACTAGCAGCAGGGCTAGCCAGCACCTCCAATGCATACTAGCTAAGCTCTGGCCATGTATCCAGCTTAGAGACCCAAAACTTGAAGGGGGAAGAGCCGTCTGGGAGTACACAGAGGGCAAGACATGTAGTCTGTCACCATCTGACGGAAACGTTGCCTCCTGCTGACTGGAGCTGTCTGTGATGGTGTAGACATTTGTGGCGGGCACACAAAACTGTGCCACAGTTGGGCCATACTGGTCTTGCCTTGTGCTGAGGCACTGCTTCTGCTCCCTCTTTGTGCAGAGCTTCCTCCACTGCCTCGATGCACTGAGCTGCTTTGTAAAGCACTAGCAGCACTGCTCTCAGTTGGACTGGAGAAGATGATGGAATTCACCAGTGTGTCTTGGTACTCCCGCATTTTACGCTCCCGGTTCAATGGTGTTATGAGGCTTTGTAAGTTGTCCCGGTAGTGAGGATCTAGGAGGGTGTACACCCATTAATCAGTTGTGTTGAGAATGTGGGCAATGCGGCGGTCGTTTCTCAGGCACTGCAGCATGAAATCAACCATGTGCTGCAGACTGCCAACTGGCCAAGAAATGCTGTCCCCTGCTTGAGGCGTGATCTCTGCCTGCTCTGCATCACCCCACCCTCGCTCTACACACTGACTACTGGAGAATTGTGTATCTCCCTCCACTGGACAGATGTCTTCCTCCTCCATTGACTCCTCCTCATCCTCCTCACAAAGTGTCCCCTGCCTAGGCCTTTGTGAGGAACCACGTTGCGCTGACTGTCCAGAAGCAGATGGAATTGGTGACGCCTCATCCTCCACCTCTTCCACAACATCATCCCTTAGCGCTTGCAGTGTTCTTTCAAGCAGGCAGATAAGGGGGACAGTCATGCTGACTAGTGCATCATCTGCACTCGCCATCCACGTGGAATCATCAAAGGCACGCAAAACCTGTCAGACGTCCTTCATAGTGGCCCACTCAGTGGTTGTGAAGTCTGAATGGCGCGGAGTGTGACTTCTTTGCGCCTGATGCAGCTGGTTCTCCATTACTGCTGGCTGCTGCTCACACAACCGCTCCAACATATGTAACGTGGAATTCTGCCTGGTGGGTAGGTCACATATGATGTTATGTTCCGGAAGGCGGAATAGGCGCTGGAGAGCTGCAATGCGTGATCTTGCCATGCTGGAACGACGCAAGTAAGCACACTCTAGGGGGACCTTGTGCAGCAGTGCATCAAGATCCTGATAGTCCCTCAAAAAACTCTGAACGACCAAGTTGAACACATGTGCCAGACATGGGATGTGAGTGAGTTTGCCTAGGGCCAGAGCTGCCACCAGATTTCGGCCATTGTCACACACTAACATGCCTGGCTGGAGATTCGCTGGCACAAACCACACGTCGCTCTCCTGCTTGATGGCATTCCAGAGCTCCTGCGCTGTGTGGCTTCGATTCCCCAAAGAAATTAATTTCAATATGGCCTGTTGACGTTTGGCCACAGCTGTGCTCATATCGGTCGTAACAGGTAAGCGTTCACGGGTCCATGTGGAGGTGGACTGTGACGGCTCCTGCAGCGCTGATTCTGAGGAACTGGAGTATGAGGAGGAGTCATTGTGTACAGACTGGATTCCTGCAATCCTTGGAGTTGGCAGAACACGTACAGCGCCACTCTCACGATCTGTACCCGGCTCCACAACATTTACCCAATGGGCAGTGAGGGAAAGGTATCGTCCCTGTCCATGGTCCACGCATCGGTGGTGAGGTGGACCTTGCTACTGATGGTGTTTAGTAGCGCATGTTTAATGTTTCCCTCCACATGCTTTTGCAGGGCAGGGACGGCTTGCCTGCTGAAATAAAAGCGGCTGGGCACGTTGTATTGTGGAACTGCCAATGACATCAAGTTACCGAAGCTGTCAGTCTCCACCAGCCCAAATGACAGCATTTCAAGGGACAGTAGTTTTGCAATGCCAGCATTCAGAGCCTGTGCTCGGGGGTGGTTTGCCGAGAATGGCCGCCTTTTCTCCCATGCATGTGCTACCGATGGTTGTAGACTGGGCTGGCAGTGTGAGGATGACTAGGAACGTGGTGCTGTGGGTGGAATTACACTGGGTCTCTGGACAACAGTGCCAGAGGTTCTTCCATGGCGATCCTGTGAGGAAGCCGAAACAGCTTTGTGTGAGCTGATTGAAGAGGCAACAACACGAGCTGAAGAGGTGGTAGGTGCTGCTGTAGGTTAGCCTAGGTCTTCAGTGTGTTTTTGTAACTCCATCGCGTGCTTGGTCCGCACATGTTTCCAAATATTTGTGATATTGAGGTTGCTGACACTTTTCCCTCTTTTGACTTTCTGATGACACACGAAGTCAACACCATATGGAGGGCACCATATAAAGGACTAGAGTCCAGCAAAATGGGATCGATCCCACAGCGTACGAGACACAATCATAAATACTCAAAGAAAAAGAGTACGCTGATAGGGAGACCACCAAACTATGTAAATGAATGAACTTTATTGTAAAGTGCACACAGACCTACAACACTTATAAAAACACTTAAAAAACACACAAATGCAAAATATACTCTGTATGATGTAAGCTTCCCCTCCCCCCCTTTTTAAAAAATATTTGTATTATATAAACAAATTCTCCAAAAACATTATAACATGCCCAACCTACAGATGCAGCCGGTAGATTAAGCACCTAACAAGTAAGTGTCAGTCTATCAAATAGATATACCATGCCAAAAAAATATATACAGCGGCCTAGAGGATAAAAAGTCCACAATAAGCATGCATATAAACAATGTGTGTATGTAATTAACACCTATGTGCCAAACAGGCAGAAAGACGCTATTAAGGCATACTAATATTAAGCATGACCAATACAAAGCCAGATGGACAGAAAAAAGATAATGAGAAAATACTTTACACAATGCGGCAAAAGACTGCAGATGGTCAAGTAGTCCTGTGAAGCGTAGCTGGAGCAAAAAGTGTAGTCCAAAAGAGAGGGGAGGGGGGCCGAAGCTTAGTATTTTCTCATTATCTTTTTTTCTGTCCATCTGGCTTTGTATTGGTCATGCTCAATATTAGTATGCCTTAATAGCGTCTTTCTGCCTGTTTGGCACATAGGTGTTACATACCTCCCAACCGTCCCGGATCCCGCGGGACAGTCCTGATTTTGACAGTCAGCCCCGGGATCCCGGGCGGGACACTAATGTCCCGCACTACGTGTCTAGGGCGGGGACAATGCAGGGGGCGGCACCTGAGTAGCTTAGGTTTGTGGCTGGTTTTTTTTTCTTATACATGCTGGGTCTCCTCCCGACCGATCCCGCCCCCCCCCGCCCCCTGTGTGTGCGGCGCTGCCACGCTGAGGCAGAGAGCCAGCAGCGATCAAGATGAGAGGTCAGCGACTCACTACCTCCTGTGTGTGCACGGAGCTCCGGCTTCTCCTGCTCTTAGCTGCTATCCCGGCAGAGAAGGAGAGACGGGGGAGGTGCCGGGACAGTGCAGAGCTGTGAGCAGCCGGAGAAACTGAAGAGCTGCAGTGCACATGGCCAGATCAGCCGCCCCTGCAACACAGAGGAGATTGTGTGTGTGTGTGATGTGTGTGTGTGATGTGTGTGTGTGATATGTGTGTGTGTGTCTGATGCTGCATGTGTGTGTCATTGTGTGTGTGTGTGATGCTGCATTTGTGTGTGTGTCATGTGTGTATGAGGTATCTGGTGTGTGTGATGGCTGGGTGTCATGATCTCCATGGCCAGAGAACTAGCATAAGCCTATATAGGAACAAGCTCTTGGAAGATGGTAACTGTACTGACCATGAACTAAACCTTACCGCACAACTAGAAGTAGCCAGGTAGCATGTCCTACTTTTTATCCCTATATGCCCAGCGCCGGCCGGAGAACTAAATAATGCTAGCAGAGGGAAATATAAGACCTGACTCACCTCTAGAGAAATGCCCAAAAAGGAGACAGAGGCCCCCCACATATATTGGCGGTGATTTTAGATGAAATAACAAACGCAGCAGGAAAATAGTTTTAGCAAATTTGAGGTCCGCTTTCTAGATAGCAGAAGACAGAAAGCACACTTTCATGGTCAGTAGAAAACCCTAACAAAACACCATCCAGAAATTACTTTAGGACTCTGGCATTAACTCATAATACCAGAGTGGCAATTCCTGATCAACAAGAGCTTTCCAGACACAGTAACGAAACTGCAGCTGTGAACTGGAACCAAAAAACAAAAACAAACAAGGACGAAAGTCCAACTTATCTAGTAGATGTCTGGGAGCAGGAACAAGCACAGAGAGGCTTCTGATAACATTGTTGACCGGCAAGCAACTAACAGAGAAGCCAGGTTATATAGCGACACCCAGATCTGATGAGAACAGGTGAACAGGAAAGATGATGACACAAGTTCAATTCCACCAGTAGCCACCGGGGGAGCCCAGAATCCAAATTCACAACAGTACCCCCCCCTCAAGGAGGGGGCACCGAACCCTCACCAGAACCACCAGGGCGATCAGGATGGGCCCTATGAAAGGTACGAACCAGATCGGAGGCATGAACATCAGATGCAGTGACCCAAGAATTATCCTCCTGGCCGTATCCCTTCCACTTGACCAGATACTGGAGTCTCCGTCTGGAAACACGGGAGTCTAGGATTTTCTCCACAACGTACTCCAACTCACCCTCAACCAACACCGGAGCAGGAGGCTCAACGGAAGGCACAACCGGTGCCTCATACCTGCGCAATAACGACCGATGAAAAACGTTATGAATAGAAAAGGATGCAGGGAGGTCTAAACGGAAGGAAACAGGGTTAAGAATCTCCAATATTTTATACGGACCGATGAACCGAGGCTTAAACTTAGGAGATGAGACCCTCATAGGGACAAAACGAGAAGACAACCACACCAAATCTCCAACACAAAGCCGAGGACCAACACGACGGTGACGGTTGGCAAAAAGCTGAGTCTTCTCCTGGGACAACTTCAAATTGTCCATCACCTGCCCCCAGATATGATGCAATCTCTCCATCACCGCATCCACTCCAGGACAATCCGAGGATTCCACCTGACCGGAGGAAAATCGAGGATGGAACCCCGAATTACAGAAAAACGGGGACACCAAGGTGGCAGAGCTGGCCCGATTATTGAGGGCGAACTCCGCCAATGGCAAAAAAGCAACCCAATCATCCTGGTCAGCAGACACAAAACACCTCAGATATGTCTCCAGGGTCTGATTAGTCCGCTCGGTCTGGCCATTAGTCTGAGGGTGAAAAGCAGACGAAAAAGACAAATCTATGCCCATCCTAGCACAGAATGCCCGCCAAAATCTAGACACAAATTGGGTTCCTCTGTCAGAAACGATATTCTCAGGAATACCATGCAAACGAACAACATTTTGAAAAAACAGGGGAACCAACTCGGAAGAAGAAGGCAATTTGGGCAGGGGAACCAAATGGACCATCTTAGAAAAACGGTCACACACCACCCAGATGACAGACATCTTCTGGGAAACAGGCAGATCTGAAATAAAATCCATCGAGATGTGCGTCCAAGGCCTCTTAGGAATAGGCAAGGGCAACAATAATCCACTAGCCCGAGAACAACAAGGCTTGGCCCGAGCACAAACGTCACAGGACTGCACAAAGCCTCGCACATCTCGTGACAGGGAAGGCCACCAGAAGGATCTTGCCACCAAATCCCTGGTACCAAAAATTCCAGGATGACCTGCCAATGCAGAAGAATGCACCTCAGAGATGACTCTACTGGTCCAATCATCAGGAACAAACAGCCTATCAGGCGGACAACGATCCGGTCTATCCGCCTGAAACTCCTGCAAGGCCCGCCGCAGGTCTGGAGAAACGGCTGACAAAATAACTCCATCCTTAAGGATACCTGTGGGCTCAGAGTTGCCGGGTGAATCAGGCTCAAAACTCCTAGAAAGGGCATCCGCCTTAACATTCTTAGAACCCGGTAGGTATGACACCACAAAATTAAACCGAGAAAAAAATAATGACCAGCGCGCCTGTCTAGGATTCAGGCGCCTGGCGGTCTCAAGATAAATCAAATTTTTGTGGTCAGTCAATACCACCACCTGATGTCTGGCCCCCTCAAGCCAATGGCGCCACTCCTCAAACGCCCACTTCATGGCCAAAAGCTCCCGATTCCCAACATCATAATTCCGCTCAGCGGGCGAAAATTTACGGGAAAAGAAGGCACAAGGCCTCATCACGGAGCAGTCAGAACTTTTCTGCGACAACACTGCCCCAGCTCCGATCTCAGAAGCGTCGACCTCAACCTGAAAAGGAAGAGCCACATCAGGCTGACGCAACACAGGGGCAGAAGAAAAACGGCGCTTAAGCTCCTGAAAGGCCTCCACAGCATCAGGGGACCAATTAGCAACATCAGCACCCTGTCTAGTCAAATCGGTCAATGGCTCAACGACATCCGAAAAACCAGAAATAAATCGACGATAAAAGTTGGCAAAGCCCAAAAATTTCTGAAGACTTTTAAGAGAAGAGGGCTGCGTCCAATCACAAATAGCTTGAACCTTGACAGGATCCATCTCAATGGAAGAGGGAGAAAAAATATATCCCAAAAAGGAAATTCTCTGAACCCCAAATACGCACTTAGAACCCTTGACACACAGAGAATTAGACCGCAAAACCTGAAAAACCCTCTTAACTTGCTGGACATGAGAGTCCCAGTCATCCGAAAAAATCAGAATATCATCCAGATACACTATCATAAATTTATCCAAAAAATCGCGGAAAATATCATGCATAAAGGACTGGAAGACTGAAGGGGCATTAGAAAGACCAAAAGGCATCACCAAATACTCAAAGTGGCCCTCGGGCGTATTAAATGCGGTTTTCCACTCATCCCCCTGCCTGATCCGCACCAAATTATACGCCCCACGGAGATCAATCTTAGAGAACCACTTGGCCCCCTTTATGCGAGCAAACAAATCAGTCAGCAACGGCAATGGGTATTGATATTTAACCGTGATTTTATTCAAAAGCCGATAATCAATACATGGTCTCAAAGAGCCGTCTTTTTTTGACACAAAGAAAAAACCGGCTCCTAAGGGAGATGACGATGGACGAATATGTCCCTTTTCCAAGGACTCCTTTATATATTCTCGCATAGCAGCATGTTCAGGCACAGACAGATTAAATAAACGACCCTTTGGGTATTTACTACCCGGAATTAAATCTATAGCACAATCGCACTCACGGTGCGGAGGTAGTGAACCCAGCTTGGGTTCTTCAAAGACGTCACGATAATCAGACAGGAACTCAGGGATTTCAGAGGGAATAGATGATGAAATGGAAACCAAAGGTACGTCCCCATGAGTCCCCCTACATCCCCAGCTCAACACAGACATAGCTCTCCAGTCAAGGACTGGGTTGTGAGACTGCAGCCATGGCAATCCTAGCACCAAATCATCATGTAGATTATACAGCACCAGAAAGCGAATAATCTCCTGGTGATCCGGATTAATACGCATAGTTACTTGTGTCCAGTATTGTGGTTTATTATTAGCCAATGGGGTGGAGTCAATCCCCTTCAGAGGAATAAGAGTCTCCAAAGGCTCTAAATCATACCCACAACGATTGGCAAAGGACCAATCCATAAGACTCAAAGCGGCGCCAGAGTCGATATAGGCGTCCGTGGTAATAGATGACAAAGAGCAAATCAGGGTCACAGACAAAATAAATTTAGACTGTAAAGTGCCAATGGAAACGGATTTATCAAGCTTTTTAGTACGCTTAGAGCATGCTGATATAACATGAGTAGAATCCCCACAATAGAAACACAACCCATTTTTCCGTCTAAAATTCTGCCGCTCGCTTCTGGACAGAATTCTATCACACTGCATGCTTTCTGGCGTCTTCTCAGTGGACACCGCCAGATGGTGCACTGGTTTGCGCTCCCGCAGACGCCTATCGATCTGAATGGCCATTGTCATGGACTCATTCAGACCCGCAGGCACAGGGAACCCCACCATAACATCCTTAATGGCATCAGAGAGACCCTCTCTGAAAGTAGCCGCCAAGGCACACTCATTCCACTGAGTAAGCACAGACCATTTACGGAATCTTTGGCAGTAAATTTCAGCTTCATCTTGCCCCTGCGATAGGGACATCAAAGTTTTTTCTGCCTGAAGTTCCAAATGAGGTTCCTCATAGAGCAACCCCAAGGCCAGAAAAAACGCATCCACATTGCGCAACGCAGGATCCCCTGGTGCCAATGAAAAAGCCCAGTCTTGAGGGTCGCCGCGGAGCAAGGAAATCACAATCCCAACCTGCTGTGCAGGGTCTCCAGCAGAACGAGATTTCAGGGACAAAAATAACTTGCAATTATTTCTAAAATTCTGAAAGCCAGATCTATTCCCTGAGAAGAATTCCGGCAAAGGAATTCTCGGCTCTGATACCGGAGCATGAACAACAAAATCTTGCAAACTTTGTACTTTCGTGGCGAGATTATTCAAACCTGCAGTTACACTCTGAAGATCCATTATAGACAGGTGCACACAGAGCCATTCAAAGATTAGAAGGAGAGAGAAAAAAAAAAAAGAAAGACTGCAGCATAGACAGACTGGCAAGTGATCCAATTAAGAGCACAAAAAAAAAAAAAAAAAAAAAAAAAACTCTCAGCAGACTTCTTATTTCTCTCCTTTCTCAGCCAAGGATTTTAACCCTTTAGTGGGCCGGTCAAACTGTCATGATCTCCATGGCCAGAGAACTAGCATAAGCCTATATAGGAACAAGCTCTTGGAAGATGGTAACTGTACTGACCATGAACTAAACCTTACCGCACAACTAGAAGTAGCCAGGTAGCATGTCCTACTTTTTATCCCTATATGCCCAGCGCCGGCCGGAGAACTAAATAATGCTAGCAGAGGGAAATATAAGACCTGACTCACCTCTAGAGAAATGCCCAAAAAGGAGACAGAGGCCCCCCACATATATTGGCGGTGATTTTAGATGAAATAACAAACGCAGCAGGAAAATAGTTTTAGCAAATTTGAGGTCCGCTTTCTAGATAGCAGAAGACAGAAAGCACACTTTCATGGTCAGTAGAAAACCCTAACAAAACACCATCCAGAAATTACTTTAGGACTCTGGCATTAACTCATAATACCAGAGTGGCAATTCCTGATCAACAAGAGCTTTCCAGACACAGTAACGAAACTGCAGCTGTGAACTGGAACCAAAAAACAAAAACAAACAAGGACGAAAGTCCAACTTATCTAGTAGATGTCTGGGAGCAGGAACAAGCACAGAGAGGCTTCTGATAACATTGTTGACCGGCAAGCAACTAACAGAGAAGCCAGGTTATATAGCGACACCCAGATCTGATGAGAACAGGTGAACAGGAAAGATGATGACACAAGTTCAATTCCACCAGTAGCCACCGGGGGAGCCCAGAATCCAAATTCACAACAGCTGGGTGTGTGTGTGATGGCTGGGTGTGTGTGTGTGATGGCTGTGTGTTTGTGATGGCTGTGTGTGTGTGTGATGGCTGTGTGTGTGTGTGTGATGGCTGCGTGTGTGTGTGTGATGGCTGCGTGTGTGTGTGTGATGGCTGCGTGTGTGTGTGTGTGATGGCTGTGTGTGTGTGTGTGATGGCTGTGTGTGTGTGTGATGGCTGCGTGTGTGTGTGTGATGGCTGCGTGTGTGTGTGTGATGGCTGCGTGTGTGTGTGTGATGGCTGCGTGTGTGTGTGTGATGGCTGCGTGTGTGTGTGATGGCTGCGTGTGTGTGTGATGGCTGCGTGTGTGTGTGTGATGGCTGCGTGTGTGTGTGTGTGATGGCTGCGTGTGTGTATGTGATGGCTGCGTGTGTGTGTGATGGCTGCGTGTGTGTGTGTGATGACTGCGTGTGTGTGTGATGACTGCGTGTGTGTGTGATGGCTGTGTGTGTGTGTGTGTGATGGCTGCGTATGTGATGCATTTGTGTCAAAGCTGCATGTGCTTGTGAGCTGCGTTTGTGATGCTGCGTGTGTATGTGTGATACTGTGTGTGTGATGCTGCATGTGTGTGAGCTGCGTGCGTGTGTGAGCTGTGTGTGTGCTGCGTGTGTGTGAGCTGTGTGCGTGTGCATGTGTGTGAGCGTGTGTGTGAGCTGCGTGCCTGTATGTCATTATACAGTATGGAGAACTGTGGCCATTATACAGTATGGAGCATCATGTGCGGTCATTATACAGTATGCAGCATCATGTGCGGTCATTATACAGTATGAAGCATCATGTGCAGCCAGCATACAGTATGGAGCATCATGTGTGGTCATCATACAGTATGGAGCATCATGTGCGGTCATTATACAGTATGGAGCATCATGTGCAGTCATTATACAGTATGGAGCGTCATGTGCGGTCATTATACGGTATGGAGCATCATGTGCAGTCATTATACAGTATGGAGCATCATGTGCGGCCATTATACGGTATGCATGCCGTCATTATACAGTATGGAGCATCATGTGCGGCCATTATACAGTATGGAGCATCATGTGCAGTCATTATACAGTATGGAGCATCATGTGCGGCCATTATACGGTATGCATGCCGTCATTATACAGTATGGAGCGTCATGTGCAGTCATTATACAGTATGGAGCATCATGTGCGGCCATTATACGGTATGCATGCCGTCATTATACAGTATGGAGCATCATGTGCGGCCATTATACAGTATGGAGCATCATGTGCAGTCATTATACAGTATGGAGCATCATGTGCGGCCATTATACGGTATGCATGCCGTCATTATACAGTATGGAGCGTCATGTGTGGCCATTATACAGTATGGAGCATCATGTGTGCCCATTATACAGTATGGGGCATCATGTGCGGTCATTATACAGTATGGAGCATCATGTGCGGTCATTATACAGTATGGAGCATCATGTGCAGTCATTATACAATATGGAGCATCATGTGCAGCCAGTATACAGTATGGAGCATCATGTGCGGTCATTATACAATATGGAGCATCATGTGCGGTCATTATACAGTATGGAGCATCATGTGTGGCCATTATACAGTATGGAGCATCATGTGCGGTCATTATACAGTATGGGGCATCATGTGCGGTCATTATACAGTATGGAGCATCATGTGTGGCCATTATACAGTATGGAGCATCATGTGTGGCCATTATACAGTATGGAGCATCATGTGCGGTCATTATACAATATGGAGCATCATGTGCGGTCATTATACAGTATTGAGCATCATGTGTGGCCATTATACAGTATGGAGCATCATGTGTGGCCATTATACAGTATGGAGCATCATGTGCAGTCATTATACAATATGGAGCATCATGTGTGGCCATTATACAGTATGGAGCGTCATGTGTGGCCATTATACAGTATGGAGCATCATGTATGGCCATTATACAGTATGGAGCGTCATGTGTGGCCATTATACAGTATGGGGCATCATGTGTGGTCATTATACGGTATGGAGCACTGTGTGGCCATATTTTTTTGTTTATAACTATTGTATATGAAACAGTGTGATCAGCAGTGCTAAATGGGTGTGGTTGGGACGTGGATATGGGTGTGACTAATTATGAATGGGTGTGGTCAGAGGCGTGGCCTAAAATTTGCCGCGACGCGCTTCGCGCGCCGCAAACTTTGTCCCTCTTTCCCATCTTCAAAAGTTGGGAGGTATGGTGTTAATTACATACACACATTGTTTATATGCATGCTTATTGTGGACTTTTTATCCTCTAGGCCGCTGTATATATTTTTTTGGCATGGTATATCTATTTGATAGACTGACACTTACTTGTTAGGTGCTTAATCTACCGGCTGCATCTGTAAGTTGGGCATGTTATAATGTTTTTGGAGAATTTGTTTATATAATACAAATATTTTTTAAAAAGGGGGGGAGGGGAAGTGTTGTGGATTCTGTTTGTGGGCTCCCTCTGGTGGTTACTGCTGGTACTGGGTGACTTTGGTGGGTTGCGGCCTTTGGTTTCCACCTGTCCATCAGAGGCTGGGTGGTTCCTATTTTACCTGGCCTTTCTGTCATTCCCTTGCCGGCTATCAATGTATTCAGATGTGCTCTGTTTGGTTCCTGCCTACCTGCTCCCAGATCTTTCAGGATAAGCTAAGTGCTGATTTTCAGTTGTTTGGTTTTTTGTCCAGCTTGCTTATTATGTCTCTATGCTAGCTGGTAGCTCTAGTGGACTGAGGTTCTCCCCATGTGCCATGAGTTGGCACATGGGTTCTTGTAATCTCAGGATGGTTTTTTGATTAGGGTTTTTTGCTGACCGCTCAGACCCCTTTTGTATCGTTCTGCTTTCTAGTTTACAGCGGGCCTCAATTTGCTAAAGCTATATACATCATCTCTATGTGTGTGCCTTCCTCTCATTTCACCATCAATACATGTGGGGGGCAACTATATCTTTGGGGTCCATTCCTCTGGAGGCAAGTGAGGTCTTTATTTTCTCTGCAGTACTAGTTAGCTCTTAGGCTGGTGCGTGGCGTCTAGAACCAACGTAGGCACGCTCCCTGGCTATCTCTAGTTGCGTTTGTCAGGCGTAGGGCAGCGGTCAGCCCAGTTTCCATCACCCTAGAGCTCGTCCGTTATTTATTTGTACTTTGCTTGTCCTGTGCTATCCCTAGCCATTGGGGATTCATGACAGTATAGCCGGCCAACAAAGT
The DNA here is from genome assembly GCF_051348905.1 of Ranitomeya variabilis. Classification (NCBI taxonomy): domain Eukaryota; kingdom Metazoa; phylum Chordata; class Amphibia; order Anura; family Dendrobatidae; genus Ranitomeya; species Ranitomeya variabilis. The sequence continues at coordinate 567,477,941 of NC_135235.1, forward strand.
GTTAATTGTTTGGGCTGAAGCAGGAGAAAAAGAAGTGTTTAAGGGAAATTTTTTTTTTTTTCCCTTCAGAGTTTTGCTGCCTAGCCCTTAATTGCTGTCTAGCTGCTTCTTACCTCCTCTTAACCCTTGAATGGCTCTGATCTTAGCTGTTTAACATGGATGTCCAGAGTTTGGCTTCCAGCCTGAGTAATCTCGCGGCAAAAGTTCAAAACATACAGGATTTTGTTGTTCACACTCCCATGTCTGAACCTAGAATTCCTATTCCAGAGTTCTTTTCTGGAGATAGATCTACCTTCCTGAATTTCAGGAACAATTGTAAATTGTTTCTTTCTTTAAAATCTCGCTCCTCTGGAGACCCTGCTCAACAGGTCAAGATTGTAATCTCTTTCCTGCGGGGCGACCCTCAGAATTGGGCATTTGCATTGGCACCAGGGGATCCTGCATTGCTCAGTGTGGATGCGTTTTTTCTGGCATTGGGATTGCTCTATGAGGAACCTAACCTGGAGATTCAGGCTGAAAAGGCTTTATTAGCCCTCTCTCAGGGGCATGATGAAGCGGAAATATATTGTCAAAAATTTCGGAAATGGTCGGTGCTTACTCAGTGGAATGAGTGCGCCCTGGCTGCAAACTTCAGAAATGGTCTTTCTGAGGCCATTAAGGATATTATGGTGGGGTTCCCCACGCCTACAGGTCTGAATGAGTCTATGGCTATGGCCATTCAGATTGATCGGCGTTTACGGGAGCGCAAACCCGTGCACCAGTTGGCGGTGTCTTCTGAACAGGCACCTGAGACTATGCAATGTGATAGAATTCAGTCCAGAAGTGAACGGCAAAATTATAGGCGGAAAAATGGATTGTGTTTTTATTGTGGTGATTCAGCTCATGTTATATCAGCATGCTCTAAACGCACAAAAAGGGTTGATAAATCTTTTGCCATTGGTACTCTGCAGCCTAAGTTCATTTTGTCTGTGACTCTGATTTTTTCACTGTCTTCCATTTCCGTCGATGCTTATGTGGATTCGGGCGCTGCCCTGAGTCTTATGGATTGGTCATTTGCTAAACGCTGCGGTTTTAGTCTGGAGCCTCTGGAAGTTCCTATTCCTCTGAAGGGAATTGACTCTACACCATTGGCTATGAATAAACCACAGTATTGGACACAAGTGACCATGCGCATGACTCCCGTTCATCAGGAGGTGATTCGCTTCCTTGTACTGTATAATTTACATGATGTACTAGTGCTTGGTCTGCCATGGTTACAAACTCATAATCCTGTCCTGGACTGGAAAACAATGTCTGTGTTAAGCTGGGGATGTCAGGGGGTTCATGATGATGCACCTCCAATTTCAATCGCTTCATCTACTCCTTCTGAGATCCCTGCGTTTTTGTCTGACTATAGGGATGTTTTTGAGGAGCCTAAGCTCAATTCGCTCCCTCCTCATAGAGAGTGTGACTGTGCTATAGAATTGATTCCTGGCAGTAAGTTCCCTAAGGGTCGTTTATTTAATCTGTCACGGCCAGAGCATACTGCTATGCGGAATTATATTAAGGAGTCCTTGGAAAAGGGACATATTCGTCCATCTTCGTCCCCTCTGGGAGCAGGTTTTTTTTTTTCGTGGCAAAAAAAGATGGTTCCCTGAGGCCTTGTATAGATTATCGCCTTCTGAATAAGATTACAGTCAAATACCAGTATCCATTGCCATTATTAACTGATTTGTTTGCTCGCATTAAGGGGGCTAGGTGGTTCACTAAGATAGATCTTCGCGGTGCGTATAATCTGGTGCGGATAAAACAGGGTGATGAGTGGAAAACCGCATTTAATACGCCTGAGGGCCATTTTGAGTATTTGGTAATGCCTTTTGGACTCTCCAATGCTCCGTCAGTCTTTCAGTCCTTTATGCACAATATTTTCCGTGAATATCTGGATAAGTTTATGATTGTGTATTTGGATGATATTTTGGTGTTTTCTGATGACTGGGAGTCTCATGTTCTACAGGTCAGGAAGGTGTTTCAGGTTCTGCGGGCCAATTCTCTGTTTGTGAAGGGCTCAAAGTGTCTCTTCGGAGTCCAGAAGATTTCTTTTTTGGGGTACATTTTTTCTCCTTCTACTATTGAGATGGATCCCGTCAAGGTTCAGGCTATTTGTGACTGGACACAACCTACATCTGTTAAGAGCCTTCAGAAGTTCTTGGGGTTTGCAAATTTTTATCGTCGGTTCATTGCTAATTTTTCCAGTATTGTTAAACCTTTGACTGATTTGACTAAGAAGGGTGCTGATGTTGCTGATTGGTCTCCTGCGGCCGTGGAAGCCTTTCGGGAACTTAAGCGCCGGTTTTCTTCTGCTCCTGTGTTGTGTCAACCAGATGTTTCACTTCCTTTTCAGGTTGAGGTTGATGCTTCCGAGATTGGTGCGGGGGCGGTTTTGTCACAGAGAAGTTCTAATGGCTCGGTTATGAAGCCATGTGCATTCTTCTCTAGAAAATTCTCGCCCGCCGAGCGCAATTATGATGTGGGTAATCGGGAGCTTTTGGCCATGAAGTGGGCGTTTGAGGAGTGGCGTCATTGGCTTGAGGGTGCTAAACATCGTGTGGTGGTCTTGACTGATCACAAGAATCTCATTTACCTTGAGTCTGCCAGGCGTTTGAATCCTAGACAGGCTCGTTGGTCGTTGTTTTTTTCTCATTTCAATTTCGTGGTTTCGTACCTGCCAGGTTCAAAGAATGTGAAGGCAGATGCTCTTTCCAGGAGTTTTGTGCCTGACTCTCCTGGAGACTCTGGGCCTACTGGTATCCTTAGGGATGGGGTAATATTGTCCGCCGTATCCCCAGACTTGCGACGTGCATTGCAGGAGTTTCAGGTGGATAAACCGGATCGTTGTCCACCAGAAAGACTGTTTGTTCCGGATGATTGGACCAGTAGAGTCATCTCCGAGGTCCATTCTTCTGTGTTGGCTGGTCATCCTGGAATATTTGGTACTAGAGACTTGGTGGCCAGGTCTTTTTGGTGGCCTTCCTTGTCTAGGGATGTGCGTACCTTTGTGCAGTCTTGTGAAGTGTGTGCTCGAGCTAAGCCTTGCTGTTCTCGGGCCAGTGGGTTGTTGTTATCCTTGCCCATCCCGAAGAGGCCTTGGACGCACATTTCCATGGATTTTATTTCTGATCTCCCGGTTTCACAGAAAATGTCCGTTATCTGGGTTGTGTGTGACCGCTTTTCTAAGATGGTTCATTTGGTGCCCTTGCCTAAGTTGCCCTCCTCCTCTGAGTTGGTCCCTTTATTTTTTCAGAACGTGGTTCGTTTACATGGGATTCCGGAGAATATCGTTTCTGACAGGGGATCCCAGTTTGTGTCTAGATTTTGGCGGACGTTTTGTGCCAAGATGGGCATTGATTTGTCTTTCCATCCTCAGACGAATGGCCAGACGGAGCGAACTAATCAGACCTTGGAAACTTATTTGAGGTGTTTTGTTTCTGCTGATCAAGATGACTGGGTTGCTTTTTTGCCACTGGCCGAATTTGCTCTTAATAATCGGGCTAGTTCTGCCACGTTGGTCTCTCCTTTTTTTTGTAATTCGGGGTTTCATCCTCGTTTTTCCTCTGGTCAGGTGGAGTCTTCGGATTGTCCTGGAGTGGACGTGGTGGTGGACAGGCTACATCAGATTTGGAATCAGGTGGTGGACAATTTGAAGTTATCTCAGGAGAAGACTCAGCAGTTTGCTAATCGCCGTCGCCGCGTGGGTCCCCGACTTCTTGTTGGGGATTTGGTGTGGTTGTCTTCTCGTTTTGTCCCTATGAAGGTCTCTTCTCCTAAGTTCAAGCCTCGGTTCATCGGTCCTTATAGGATCTCGGAGATTCTTAACCCTGTATCTTTTCGTTTGGATCTCCCAGCATCGTTTGCTATTCATAATGTGTTCCATCGGTCGTTGTTGCGGAGGTATGAGGTGCCCGTTGTTCCTTCAGTTGAGCCTCCTGCTCCGGTGCTGGTGGAGGGAGAATTGGAGTATGTTGTTGAGAAGATCTTGGATTCTCGTGTTTCCAGACGCAAACTCCAGTATTTGGTTAAGTGGAAGGGTTATGGTCAGGAGGATAATTCCTGGGTGGTCGCCTCCGATGTTCATGCGACTGATTTGGTCCGCGCCTTCCATAGAGCTCACCCTGATCGCCCTGGGGGTTCTCGTGAGGGTTCGGTGACCCCTCCTCAAGGGGGGGGTACTGTTGTGGATTCTGTTTGTGGGCTCCCTCTGGTGGTTACTGCTGGTACTGGGTGACTTTGGTGGGTTGCGGCCTTTGGTTTCCACCTGTCCATCAGAGGCTGGGTGTTTCCTATTTTACCTGGCCTTTCTGTCATTCCCTTGCCGGCTATCAATGTATTCAGATGTGCTCTGTTTGGTTCCTGCCTACCTGCTCCCAGATCTTTCAGGATAAGCTAAGTGCTGATTTTCAGTTGTTTGGTTTTTTGTCCAGCTTGCTTATTATGTCTCTATGCTAGCTGGTAGCTCTAGTGGACTGAGGTTCTCCCCATGTGCCATGAGTTGGCACATGGGTTCTTGTAATCTCAGGATGGTTTTTTGATTAGGGTTTTTTGCTGACCGCTCAGACCCCTTTTGTATCGTTCTGCTTTCTAGTTTACAGCGGGCCTCAATTTGCTAAAGCTATATACATCATCTCTATGTGTGTGCCTTCCTCTCATTTCACCATCAATACATGTGGGGGGCAACTATATCTTTGGGGTCCATTCCTCTGGAGGCAAGTGAGGTCTTTATTTTCTCTGCAGTACTAGTTAGCTCTTAGGCTGGTGCGTGGCGTCTAGAACCAACGTAGGCACGCTCCCTGGCTATCTCTAGTTGCGTTTGTCAGGCGTAGGGCAGCGGTCAGCCCAGTTTCCATCACCCTAGAGCTCGTCCGTTATTTATTTGTACTTTGCTTGTCCTGTGCTATCCCTAGCCATTGGGGATTCATGACAGGGAAGCTTACATCATACAGAGTATATTTTGCATTTGTGTGTTTTTTAAGTGTTTTTATAAGTGTTGTAGGTCTGTGTGCACTTTACAATAAAGTTCATTCGTTTACATAGTTTGGTGGTCTCCCTATCAGCGTACTCTTTTTCTTTGAGTATTTATTTCTGATGACACACCTTGCATTTGACAAAGCAAATGTCATCTACAACTGTGTCAAAAAAGGACCAGGCACTGCAAGTCTTGGGAGCGCCCGTTTTGGCTTTTGGAAGAGGCATGCTCCTAATGGGTGCCAAAGTGGAGGCTACAGGCACCACAGTCTTCCCCCTCCCTCTCCCTCTTTGGGCCGTTCAGGGAATCTCTTCCTCAGAGCTGCTCCCACCACCTTCCTGTACCTTACGCCATGATGGGTCAAGGACCTCATGATCTACACTACCCTCTTCCACCAACTGCTACTCCTGGGTAGTCTCGGCAGCACAGTACGCAGCGGAAAGTGGCACCTGAGTCTCATCATCAGATGCGTACTGAGGTGTGCTGACCGGAGGCACTGGCTCACCCGTCTCTTCAGAGTCAGAGAGAAAAAGCTGTTGGGCATCACTGCATACTGCCTCTTCTTCCATTTCTCCAATGCTGCTTGGCTGGCCCCCTCTTTCCAAGCCAAAAGATTCAGAGAACAGAACTAGACATGGCTCCTGTCCTGGGCTCTCTGACTGCCTGGGCAATTTGGCAGGTGGTGAAGAGACTGATGGGTGCTCTTCAGTGCTCTGTGCCTGAGAGGATGTGGCACTAATTGAAGTCAATGCGTTAGCTGCCATCCATCCGACAACGGCTTCAATTTGTTCGTCCCGCAGCAGCGGGGCACGGCGAGCTCCTACAAAGCTGCGCATGAAGGACTGTTCCCTGCTAAAACTGGGGGATGATGACAAGTCACCAGTGCCCGCAGCAGGCACAGAATCCCCACATCCTCTCCCTGCTCCACCTCCACACCCACGTGCCTTACTCCCTGCCTTCTTCATCTTCGTAGACTGATAAAGATAGGCAGAAAAGTACTAAGGGCTTAGTGTGCTTTTTACTGAACAGCTGCTAACAGGTATAAGGAACACTAATTTTATCAAGTGTGGACTAGACTTTAATATGAGCTAATGTGGCCTACACAACTGTAAAGTGGAGTGTTTGGTGAACTTTATAAACTGTTTGTTTTTTCCACAGAACAGACTACAGAGTGAGCTGCACTCACACAGAGACCATGCAGACAGCCGTTAACGGCGCTGCAAGGCGAAAAAAAGCTCCTCTATGTAATTCTATATAGTGTTTTTCCACAATCTAACTGGATACGGATGGAAAGCCACTAATATGATAAATTTGAAAAAAGGTGCAGCAGGCTGCACTAATTGAGAAACGGACAATGGAACGGTATGAGGCAGTGACGCACCCTGAGCTGACTACAACCGGCTGTGGCGGCAGAACAGACTACAGAGTGAGCTGCACTCACATAGAGACGCTGCAGACAGCCGTAAATGGCGCTGCAAGGCCAAAAAAAAACTCCTCTATGTAATCCTATATAGTGTTTTTTCACAATCTAGCAGGATACGGATGGAAATCCACTAATAGGATAAATTTGAAAAAATGTGCAGCAGGCTGCACTATTTGAAAAATGGACAATGGAACGGTATGAGGCAGTGACGCACCACTGAGCTGACTACAACCAGCGGTGGCTGCAGACCAGACTACAGAGTGAGCTGCACTCACACAGACACTTTGCAGACAGCCGTGAACAGCGCTGCAAGGCAAAAAAAAGGTTCTCACACAACGGTTGCTATATTAGCCTGGGTAAAGCACAATGAAGCAAATCGCTATCTCTAAACTGGCCCTCAGTCAGAACACAGCGTCCTGTCCCTAACTGAATTCACAGCAGAGTGAACCCAAAATGGCGGCGGCGACTTTTATACTGCATCATGACATCATTTCAGCAGCCAATCACAGCCATGCCAGTAGTTACATGCCTACCATGCAGAACAGGATGTGCCCACACTTCTAATTAGTCCTCATTGGCTGAATTGTGGTTCTGTGAATTATGGGAACTTCCGATTCCGGTATCCGATATACTGAAAGTATCGGAACTCGGTATTGGAATTCCGATACCGCAAATATCGGCCGATACCCGATACTTGCGGTATCGGAATGCTCAACACTAGTTCTGAGTCACTCATAGCAGCGCCGTATTCCCATCTCGAGCAACGGCCGACGTACCTTTCATTACAGAGGCTTGATTCATACGGTCTTCGCAAAGATTAACCTGCACAATTCCAGCCTTGCTGAAGCATCCCCAGATCAACACTTGGTCCTCTAATGGTTAGACAGAGACCTGGAGAGGCGTACAAGCCACAGTGTCTTGCACCCACTGTGAAATTTGGTAGAAGATTGGTGATGATCTGGGAATGCTTCAGCAAGGCTGGAATCGGGCAGGTTAATCTTTGCGAAGGACATACAAGCCGCACACAAGGTTATCCTGGAAAAACAGTTGATTCCTTCTGCTCAGGCAATGTTCTCCAACTCTGAGGACTGTTTTTTTCCAGCAGGACAATGCGCCATGCCACACAGCTAGGTCAATCAAGGTGTGGATGAAGGACCACCACATCAAAACCCTATCTTGGGCAGCCCAATCTCCAGACCTGAACCCCATTGAAAACCTCTGGAATGTAATCAAGAGGAAGATGGATAGTCACAAGCTATCAAAAAAAAGAAGAACTGCTTAAATCTTTGTACCAGGAGTGGCATAAGGTCACCCAAAAGCAGTGTTTTTTTGTTATTTTGGCCATTTCTCATTTTCAGAAAATATACAAAATGTATTGCTTGGAACTTCGGAGACATGTTGTCAGTAGTTTATAGAATAAAAGAACAATTTACATTGTACTCAAAAATATACCTATAAAGAGAAAAGTCAGACAAACTGAACATTTTGCAGTGGTCTCTTAATTTTTGCCAGAGCTGTATATAGTAAAGATAGATCGATAGAAGATAGTCAACTAGATATGAGATAGATTGATAGATACAGGATAGATCAATAGATAGATAAAATATAGATCAGAGCAATGCAAGTATTATGCAAAATCCGGCAACATTGTAAAAAGTTCCCTGTGCCAGTGTGACAGAAAAACACCCAAAATATGCAAAATTAGAAAAATTGGAGTTAAAAGAACTGTCTTCAAAGTGTAAAAAATTAATTTATGAAATATAAATATCACATGAAATAGTTTGAAAATCACAAAAGTAAAAAAATAGACACCCATAGAATTCAAATGGGTATCTAGAACATGAAGTACACAGGTAAAGAGTCCAGAATACCACACTGATGAAAACAAAGTAAAGTCCAACTAGAGAAATCAAGTTCTTTGGGCTAATAAACCACGAAGTATAATGTGTGTACACCTTTAAGAACTAGTTAATTTGGTTAGCCAAAGATTGATCCACACCCATATTGGTCGTAGTGTGGAAGCCGACTGCCAGCCCCTATGCGCATTTCACGTAGGCTTCTTTGGGGGGGGGGGGGGGCGTAGCAGAGTGTGTCACAGCAGGTTTTTATATAGCAGCATCACCTAATGCCAATTGCAGGACAAATGAGGCGGCGCATGCGCACGTGACGCGAGTGCCGGAAGTTGCATCACCACCAGGCTTACCACGTGACGCAAGGGGTCAGAGAGCCGTTCCCCTAGCAACCGTGACCCGCAAGCATCATGTGTCTGGCGCCGGCTGCTATCCTTTGGACCACAAGCATCATGGGCATGCGCACATGTCCCATGCAGAGGAATCTAAGTAAAAGAAGTGAGCATAAAGAACATCAGCTATCCGGAACTGATAAAACCGATCCAATAGGGGCATAAGTGAGTAAAGGAAAGTGCATAGTGCATAATAAAGTGTCTAAGTCTTAGACACTAAGGGAAAGAGGATTATGTCACACATAATACCTATTACAGATATATAATTAAATATAATTCAATAATAACAATTACATGGAATAAAGTGAAAAAAGTGCATAGACTAATTCCTCAGCTCGTTCCAAACAATGACCCATAAATATAATACATCACAAAGGTATGCGGACAATCCCAAATGAAGGATTGATCAAATTCAAATCATCCTAGAGAATTTTTCTGTTATTTGGAGATGATCCATATCTTCAAAAAGTTGTATACTAGATGGTAGTTAGGTCCACACACCATGGAGAGATTTCATATAATGTATAAGTAATGCGGCATAACACAGATCAATATATCCCATCAAAGATAACTATAAAAAAAAACAAGGAATAAATATTAAAATAAAAAACAGAAACACAAAATAAAAAACACAAATCCTTAGACAAAAAGAGACCTACAGAAATGAAGCTGAGTTGTTCATTCAGTCCATAAGGTACCAATGTACCCAGAACAGTGATCTATAAGATGCGACATTTCTGGGTTGGCTAAGAGCTGATGTTTTTAGCCTGGGGGTGCCAATATCCATGGCCCTTTCCCAGGCTATCAATATCAGCTGTCTGCCTAGCCTTTGCTGGTTCGATTTTATAGGGGAACCCCATGCAAATTTTTTTCTGTAAACTAGACAGTAAAGGCTAAGCAAGCAGCTGTGAGATGATATTAATAGCCTGGGAACCTTTATGGCTAGGCTATCGGCTCCTTCCCAGAATATTAACATCTGCCCTCAGCCGTCGGCTTTCCCTTTGCTGGTTATTAAAATTATGTGGGAGCCCACGCAATTTTTTTTTAACATTTTTTGAAAAATACAGATATTGCATTTCACACAGAATTCTGACAGTCGCCTTTTTGTTACAGCATATGTCAGTTAATTATGTGGGGATAAAGATTATTATTATATGTTCCCACGGTCAGTAAACGCTCCGGTATGGACGCTGCATACATCTGCAGCGTCCAACCCGCAGCAGTCAAATGTTACAGCATAGTGGATGGGATTTCAAGAAATCCCATCTCCACTATGCGTGCACGGACGCCTCCGGCTTCCCTGCGGAGACAGACATGCGGTACGTCTCTCCAGACCGCAGCATGTCTATTTATCTTGCAGGGATGCTAAGTCTCCACAAGATAAGTATCACTAGTCCAATGCATAGGACACGGTGATTCCGCACGGCTTAATGAACACATGCGGAATCACCTGCGTTCAAAAAACGGCAGCGCTTTGGGATGGGGACATGTGCTGCGCCAAAAGCACTGCCGATTACTGACCGTGGGAATATGCCCTTAATGCTGCTACATAGGCTGGTGTGTGTGATGGTGTGTGTGTGTGTGTGTGTCTTTAATTTAATATTAATGAGAGTATCTGCCTGAAGAGGTTGAACAAGGAAATGACATCACAATTCTTTTTTCTATAATATACCTTTATGTAGCTCCATGGATTTACAAAAATGCAAGAAAATCTGTATGAAAATCCGCATCAAAAACTCAGATTTTCAACTGCGTTTTCTGCCAAGAGAGGCAGAAGCCGTGCAGAATTTTACACAAGCAAATCCGCAACGTGGGCACATAAATCGCTTATCTACAAAACTTACGCAAGAAGTTCTGGATGGGGAAATTTTACCGGCATCCAGGACAACACCATTTGCATAGCCAGACTTCCGGGGCACACAGGTTACAGAGAAGAGCCGCGCATGCGCAGAGACGAGCTGTATGCTATGCCCACAGTTGGGCAAAGCATAATGCGCAGGCGCGACATTAGACTTAACTGCGCAGGCGCGAAACACTACGCAAACGCCGGGAAGAAATTACTTAGGGAAAAGCAAGAGGTAGGGGAGAAACAGCAAATTCACAACGCCCATTAGACCAGACCACCGTGATTGACAGGCAAAAACGGCGACTTTACTAAGGTATTTTGGCAGCAAAGGTGGGGAATCAGGGGACAATAAAGACACAGTTATAAAGCACAGCTCAGGCCCTATTTAAAGCTATTTTTAGCTCATATTGAAAAAACGGGGTGACAGATTCCCTTTAAGTTATGCTCGCACATGTCAGCTGTACAAAACAGCTGACATGTCGCGACTTTGATATGGGCTCAGCGCCGGAGCCCACATCAAAGGGGGAGACACGACATCCGCAGTACTAGTACGGCGCATGTCGGGAAGGGGTTCACAGGTGGTGGTGGAAGGTAAAAGCATGAATAAGATAAGCAGTTTGTCCATCTTCATCTTCCTTATTATAATTGTACTATTGTATCATATATCAGTTAAACTGTTCAGAACCATCCTACTGATCCCACCGCTGGCACCAATTTGTTACCATCTTGGGATTTTCTGTTTTCCTTTTTTGCTCCATTCTTCCCAGAGCCATAACTTTTTTATTTTCCATAAAGCCATGTGAGGGCTTGTTTTTTTGCGTGACGAATTGTACTTTTGAAAAACACCATTGATTTAACTATTTATTGTACTGGAAAACAAATGCCAAGTGCGGTGAAATTGCAATAAAACGCAATTTCACATTTTTTTTTTACCGTGTTCACTAAATGCTAAAACTAACCTGCCATTATGACCCTTCAGGTCATTACCAGTTTGTAGGTACCAAACATGTATGGGTTATTTTTTATTTAAGCGGTGAAAAAAATCCAACGTTTGTTAAAAAAGATGGAGCCATTTTCCGAGACTCTCCATTTTTCGGGATCTGGGGCTTGGTGAGGGCTTATTTTTTGCACCCTAAGCTGACAGCCTTATTGATACCATTTGGATTTACATAAAATGTTTTCATCGCCTGTTGCGGAGACCAAAAAAAGTAATTCTGGCTTTTGGATTTTTTTTCTCATTATGCTGTTTACTGATCAAATTCATTATTTTTACATTTGGTAGATTTGGGCGTTTGATACCAAATATGTGTATTTTGTTTTATTATTTTGAATGGGGCAAAAAGGGGGTGAATTGAACTTTTAAATAAGTTTCTGATGGAGCCCTCATCAAAGAGTGGGAGGCAACCTATGACTTACCTATACATCATAGGGTGTAAAGGGGTTAATGAACCACTACTGATCTCCCACCTGCCACCATTTTGTCATGAATCCACCACTGCTGATGCCACCACTGCTACCAATTTGTCATAAATTTCCTGCTACTGATACCACCACTGCCACCAATTTGTCAGACATCAACATCACCACCTCCACAGATTTATTACTAGCACCACTCGCTCGAGATACACGTGATACATCCACACCACTTTTACTGCTGCAACCACTCACCCTTTTGACGCCTGCAGTGGGGTACACACTAGCATACATGCAGGGTCGGACTGGCCCATTGGAGAACTGTAGGATTCTCCGGTGAGCCCAGGCACTGACATCTGCTGGCTTTCAGGGTCAGCAGATGCCTAGGGGCCCAGGGGCCTCCAGCCAGTGACGTGTTGCTAATAGCGGCACACTACACAGCTGTTATGGGGCCCATGGGTTAGGGGGCGCTCCCAGCACCAGCGAAGCAGCAGCGGGTGACAGAAGGCAGGGGCCGGCTGCTGCGGATAAAGCCTGTGCCCGCTGCTAAAGAGAAATGAATATTCACTGCTCCCCACACACCTGGGCATGTAGAGGAGTGAATATTCATTTTCTTTACTAAAGAGAATGAATATTCACTGCCCATGGGCATGGAGAGCAGTGAATATTCATTTCTCTTTAGCAGTGGGCACAGGCTTTAGCCGCAGCAGCCGGCTCCTGCCTCCTGTCACCCACTGCTGCTCCCCAGTATGCACCACATTCAACTGTATCGGCATCATACATGCTGATACAGTTGAAAGCAATAATTCCATCATTCCCCTCTGCCTCTGACACAGCTGGTGCGCGATGACGTCACTTCATTGTGCACCATGCTGTGTGTGCTGGGCAGATGGCAGTGCAGCTGCTGAGACCGGAGAAGAGCCGGGATCAGCACAGGAATGAGGAGGAGAGGTGAGTGGAATGTGTTGAGAACAATAAAACATAAAAATGATCAATGTAAATCACAACTAATATCCCACGGAGGTCTGGAGTTGGAATGATGCTCAAAATCAAAGTGGAAAATGAAGTTACAGGCTGATCCAACTTCAGTGGAAATGCCTCAAGACAAGGAAATGATGCTCAGTAGTGTGAGTGGCCTCCACGTGCCTGTATGATCTCCCTACAACGCCTGGGCATACTCCTGATGAGGCGGCAGATGGTCTCCTGAGGGATCTCCTCCCAGACCTGGACTAAAGCATCCGCCAACTCCTGGACAGTCTGTGGTGCAATGTGATGTTGGTGGATGGTGTGAGACATGATGTCCCAGAGGTGTTCAATTGGATTCAGGTCTGGGGAATGGGCGGGCCAGTCCATAGCTTCAATGCCTTCATCTTGCAGGAACTGCTGACACACTCCAGCCACATGAGGTCTGGCATTGTCCTGCATTAGGAGGAACCCAGGGCCAACCACACCAACATATGGTCTTACAAAAGGTCTGAGGATCTCATCTCGGTACCTAATGGCAGTCAGGCTACCTCTGGCAAGCACATGGAGTGCTGTGCGGCCCCCGAAAGAAATGCCACCCCACACCATTACTGACCCACTGCCAAACCGGTCATGTTGAAGGATGTTGCAGGCAGCAGATCACTCTCCACAGCGTCTCCAGACTCTGTCACGTTCGTCACATGTCACATGTGCTCAGTGTGAACCTGCTTTCATCTGTGAAGAGCACAGGACGCCAGTAGCAAATTTGTCAATCCTGGTTTTCTGTGGCAAATGCCAAGCGTCCTGCACGGTGTTGGGCTGTGAGCACAACCCCCATCTGTGGACGTCAGGCTCTCTGACCATCCTGAGCTTGTGCAGACACATGCACATTTGTGGCCTGCTGGATGTCATTTTCCTGGGCTCTGGCAGTGCTCCTCCAGTTCCTCCTTGCAGAAAGGCTGAGGTAGCGGTCCTACTGCTGGGTTGTTGCCCTCCTATGGTGCCCTCCACGTCTTCTGGTAGCACATCCCGCCTCTGGACACTAAGCTGACAGACACAGCAAACCTTCTTGCCACAGCTTGCATTGATGTGCCATCCTGGATGAGCTGCAGTATCTGAGCCACTTGTGTGGGTTATAGAGTCCATCACGAGTGTGAAAGCACAACCAACAATTAAAAGTGACCAAAACATCATCCAGAAAGCATTGGTACTGAGATGTGGTCTGTGGTCCCCACCTGCAGAACCACTCCTTTATTGAGTGTGTCTTGATAATTGCCAATAATTTCCATCTGTTGCCTATTCCATTTGCACAACAGCGTGTGAAATTGATTGTCAAATAGTGTTGCTAAGTGGACAGTTTGATTTCACAGAAATTTGATATACTTGGAGTTATACTCTGTTGTTTAAGTGTTCCCTTTATTTTTTTGAGCAGAATATAATATATATATATATATATATATATATATATATATATATATATATATATATATATATATATATATATGTGTGTGTAAGAGTTTTTGAAGAAACAGGAATACATCCAACCTGTGGTTACAGTTCGCACGGAAAACGGATTTGGGACAAATCCACACATGTAAAGAAAAAAACTTTTTGTTTCTCCAGCGACCAGTCAAATGCTAGGGTAAAATATACCTTTTATTTATCCATTAAAAAGTTACAGATTTCTTCAGTTACAATATTGCATACATTCAATCCCTTATGGACGACATGTTTCGACACCACATGTGTCTTCCTCCAGGTCCAAATGAGTACTGAATCAAGACCGCAAATGTAGTATAGGGAAGGAGAAAAAAAAAAGGGGGGCCCATATGGGTTACTGGGTGTCACAGGTGTATATAGAAAATTCCAATAGATTTGATTTAACCCAGTTAACCCCATAGCCAGTTAACCCCTTGCGGTATTGATCCTTCCCTAAGGATTTCAACAACATGAAAAAAACGAATATTTAAAATCCACATTAAATACAAATTAAAATCAACTATATCTATAGGATACAAAAAAGATTCATATTAAATATTCAGACATTCACAGCACAAAACAGGAAAAAAGGGGGGTAATAGTGGAATTATTTCATATTAAATAAATTACTGTGACTATAGAGCTTCTATTATAACATCTCAATTTATATTTAATATTGCATTATCAAGTCCATGTGGCTATTTAAACCACACGGCACTCTTGTTTCCAGTAAAATAATCCACTTACTTTCCCTTGCTAGGATTTTTTCGTGTAAGTTGCACCCCCTAACGGGCTTAGACACTTTCTCTATTCCTTTGAAGGAAAAAGATTTTAGATCCCCATTATGCTTATTGGCGAAATGTTGTGAAACTGCAGAGAAACCTGCTGGAGGCAAATTAACCGCATCGGACAAATGTTTACGGATGCGTTTTTTCAGAGGGTTCATGGTACAACCCACATATTGAAGTTGACAAATATTGCACTGAATTAGATAAATAACATTGTCCGTATTGCAATTTATAAAACTGCGTATTGGAAACTCTTTTTTGTTTGTAAAAGAGACAAATTTTTTATCCTTTGTAGCATACTGGCAACATTTGCACACGTTAGCTCCACATTTGTGGAAACCAACAGCACTAAGCCAGTTTTTCCTTTGATCTCGTTCTACATCCACAAATAAGCTGGGAGACAAAAGGTTTTTTCATGTAGTTGCTCTTTTTGGCACAAATCGGACGATGTGATTATCCAAGATGTTTCTGAGAATTGTATCTTGTCGCAAAATAAGTATGTACTTCCGTATGATGTCAGTGATCTGGTTAAACTGTGCACTGTAGCCCCTGGGGTGAATGTAAAAATATTGTTACCCGTTTTATTTTCCTTACGTTTATGTTTAAGTAAAGAGTCTCTGCTAATATTCCTGACAATCGAATGGGCTCTTTTCAACCCCATTTAGGGTAACCACGGTTTTGTAATCTGCTGCAAACTTTTTTTTACTTTCACTTGTATATAGAATCATCAGAACTATTACGTTTAGTCCTGATGAGTTCCCCCACAGGTAGGTTTCTAATAACATGTGGGGGGTGGCAAGATGTAGCTGCCAGTATATTGTTTGAAGCAGTTGATTTTCGGTAAGGGAGTACCAATACCCTGTTCTCCTCAATACTAGCAACAAACGTTACATCTAAAAAATCAATCTGTGACTTCTCAGGAAAACCAGTAAACTGGAGGTTATAATCATTGTTGTTTAAATATTCGAGAAAAGACTGGGCATCATCCTCCATATTTTTCAGCACAAAGACCAGATCATCTATACAGTATATCTTCCCAGCCACACCAGATTGTCTCTGAATGGATTTGAAGATATATAGATACAATTCTCTTCCCAGGTTGCCATTACAATATTAGCGAGTGAAGGGGAGAATTTTGCTCCCATACTTACACCACTAGTCTGCAAAAAATACCTATTGTCAAACATATTAACAACTGGCGCTTTGAACAAAAAAAATAAAAAAATATTGCTATTTGGACCACCCTGTCATTCCAGTGTATCATTCCCTACGAAAAATTCATAAAAATATGAATCTGAATATTTAATATGAATCTTTTTTTGTATCCTATATTGATTTTAATTTGTATTTAATGTGGATTTTAAATATTCATTTTTTTCATGTTGTTGAAATCCTTAGGGAAGGATCAATACCGCAAGGGGTTACTGTTGGCTATGGGGTTAACTGGGTTAAATCAAATCTATTGGAATTTTCTATACACACCTGTGACACCCAGTAACCCATATGGGCCCCTTTTTTTTTTTCTCCTTCCCTATACTACATTTGCGGTCTTGATTCAGTACTCATTTTGACCTGGAGGAAGACACATGTGGTGTCGAAACATGACGTCCATAAGGGATTGAACGTATGCAATATTGTAACTGAAGAAATCTGAAACTTTTTAATGGATAAATAAAAGGTATATTTTACTCTACCATTGGGCTGGTTGCTGAAGAAACAAAAAGTTATATATATATATATATATATATATATATATATGTGTGTGTGTATATATATATATATATATATATATATATATGTGTGTGTATGTATATATATATATATATTAGAGGGCAAAAGTTTGGACACACCTTCTCATTTAGAGATTTTTCTGTATTATCATGACTGTGAAAATTGTACATTCACACTGAAGGCATCAAAACTATGAATTAATTCATGTTGAATTAAATACTTAACAAAAAGTGGGAAACAACTGAAATTAGGTCTTATATTCTAGGTTCTTCAAAGTAGCCACCTTTTGCTTTGATGACTGCTTTGCACACTCTTGACATTCTCTTGATGAGCTTCAAGAGGTAGTCACCAGGAATGGTCTTCCAACAATCTTGAAGGAGTTCCCAGAGATGATTACCACTTGTTGGCCCTTTTGCCTTCACTCTGCCCTCCAACTCACAACAAACCATCTCGAATGGGTTCAGGTCTGGTGACTGTGGAGGCCAGGTCATCTGGCGTGGCACCCCATCACTCTCCTTCTTGGTCAAATAGCCCTTACACAGCCTGGAGGTGTGTTTGGGGTCATTGTCCTGTTGAAAAATAAATGAAGGTCCAACTAAACGCAAACGCTACTAACAGTTTTGCAATTTTAACTACAAATGTGAATATTATCCCTGATAACGGATATATCCATGGATTGTGTCAACCTGGGATTATATAGAAATGGCATTGAAAATATTGTGCTTCCATTCCATTGTGTTGATCCATTCCATTGTAATGCAATGTCTTCTGACATAGAGCTCTTCAGGGTCTGTGCACACGTTATGGATTTGGCTGCGGATCTGCAATGGATTTGGCCCTGCGGATCCGCAGCAGTTTTCCATGTGATGTTCAGTGCCATGTAAACGTATGGAAAACCAAATCTACAGTGCACATGCTGCGGAAAATTCCTTGCGGAAACGCTGCAGTTTATTTTCCGCAGCATGTCAATTCTTTGTGCGGATTCCGCAGCGTTTTACACCTGTTTAGTGATGAGCGAGTGTACTCGTTGCTTGGGTTTTCCTGAACACGGGTATTTATGACTGCTCGGAGATGTAGTGTTCCTCACGGCAGCTGAATGATTTACAGCTACTAGCCTGCTTGATTGCATGTGGGGATTCCCTAGCAACCAGGCAACTCCCACATGTAATCAAGCTGTCTAGTAGCTGTAAATCATTCAGCTGCCGTGAGGAACACTACATCTCCGAGCAGTCATAACTACTCGGAGGTCACCCGAGCGTGCTCTGGAAAACCCAAGCAATGAGCACACTCGCTCATCACTACACCTGTTCCATAACTGGAATCAGCAGGTGTAAAAATGAAATCGAAATCTGCATAAAAACCGCACAAAATCTGCGGAAAAATCCACAATGGAATCCGCAAGGTGTGCACATACCCCTAGTCTGCCTGTGTAGCACTATTTGTCACCTTGCCTCCATTCGCACCTCTTTAGTAATTATATTGTACACAGTCAATGTTTGCTCTTCCACAACTGTCAGCTACTTGTTAATTACTCTGTATACACACTCAATGTCTGCTTTTCATCACTAGATTCAGCAGCAGGAGGTGCAGGCAGAAATCCATGGCCCCCTGTCTTTGATCTGTAGATTTATGACTCCATTTATGACATTCTGTACAAATTTTTGTATCTGCTTTCTTGTATTGCCCATGAGATAACAGTTCTGGATCATCTTTTCTCACATGGCTGTTTGTTTGCCATTTCTCTTGGAAGTTTATGAATAAATGTATAGGCATGTCGATATATCCCTTTGTCAATAGGGTGCGTTCGTGTATAGTCTGACATTACACAATCAGTGCCGCCAGTGTCAGTCGTGTAGAGGCGCAGTGTATTGACTGGTAGAGTGCAGTTATCAATCTTTTTACACATTTTCGTGAAAAAACACTGCTTTTTGTGCCAGCATAAATGATCCAATTGGGTGTTGGCAATGGAGAATAATCTGTAAAAAGCAGTGTTGAACTGGGATTTCAAAGGCCCACCAGTAACATCACCATTGACTCTAGGAGCCCACTGTTCAGCACATGGAAATATTACATTACCCTCAGTCACAAATTTTCCTATGTTTCCATATAACAATACACTGGATAGTTTGTTACATGAATAATAAGATGCTGCCTTTGTCTGTACATAACAAATAGGGCCTACCTGGGATATTACCTCTTCCCCTATGGACCAGTCCAAGCCTGGGAAAGAACATCCCTACGTATTTTCACTCCCTGATCACCATGTAACAAATTTTATTTATTTTTTGTTCCTGGGTAAAAAGTGTGTTTTCCTAACCCGTTATTCCTAAAACAAATAGAAAATAGTTGTTGTTCGACAAAAACTTTGCTTCTGTGATCAGGACAATGACATTTTGAAATTTGTCTGTTTTCGGGAAAATTATCGATTCGTATTCAATACTGAGAAGTCTCCTAGAATATTGTTGAACTGCTACAATTGTGCAGAAGTTTCTACAATTTTCCAGAATTATCTAGAGGTTTTTAGAAACTTTTAGAACTTTCTAAAACGTTCTCGGACTGTTCAATAGTAGTCATACAAGTATAAAAGCACAGGTGACTCGAACCAACATTACGGTTTATGTTATTGCTGAGTTAGAAAATAGCGAATCGTAGTTTAAGAGCAATTATTTGTTTTAGATGGCATCAAGAGGTTGTTTGCGCCTAGCAGATACATTTTGGTATGTGTGTGGACAATTTATAAAGACGAGTGAGAAAGTATTCCGTGAAAGCATGTCGTATGACGTGTGAGGCCTACAAGCAGGGCCATATTTGCCACTAGGCACTTGAGGGCACGTGCCTAGGGCGGTAGGATGCGGGGGGCAGCACCTGAGCAAGGCAAGATTTTTTAAAAACATTTTTTTTATAGTCTGGGTCCGGCCGCCCTCCCTCCCTCCCTTCCTTCCTCCCTTCCTCCCTCCCTTCCTCCCTCCTCAGTCTTCCGGCTGCTGGGGTCTCGGATCCAGTGCTGTCACATGTACTGCACAGGGAGCGGAAGCGGAAACAAGTCACACCGCAGGCCCACCCCCTCCTCGTTGAGGCACCAAGTTCAGTTCCTGCCTGACAGTCCTGTGTCGGCCCGCCCACCCGCCTCTGTCTTCTGGCTGCTGTTGGTGTCTTGGATCCCACCAGGGGCGGGCAGGGTGCAGATGCCCCCGGCCAGTCCCCCATCAGCAGGTTCAGGCCGTTTGCTGGATTAAAAGTCGGGTGCCGGCAGCCACATCCGGCTGGAAGGAGATCCAGAGCGGCACAGCGCCCCCGGTCTAGATCGCAGCCGGCTAGGATCTGACAGTGACAGCGAAACAGAAAAGGGGAGAGGGAAAAAAAGCAGCTTGCAAAGGTAAGTGGAGAACACTGTGACAGAGTGAGGCCTGGGCCTTCAGTGAGGCACTCATGCCGGCAGGTGGCACATACCTCCCAACAGTCCCAGATTCAGCAATCTCCAATCTGTCCTGAATGCTCCTGCCAGGATCATATTCCTCACCAACCATTACACCGATGCCTCTACCTTGTGCCAGTCATTACACTGGCTACCCATCCACTCCAGAATCCAGTACAAAACTACTACCCTCATCCACAAAGCACTCCATGGCTCAGCACCACCCTACATCTCCTCTCTGGTCTCAGTCTACCACCCTACCCGTGCCTTCCGCTCCGCTAATGACCTCAGGTTAGCATCCTCAATAATCAGAACCTCCCATTCCCGTCTCCAAGACTTTACACGTGCTGCGCCGATTCTTTGGAATGCACTACCTAGGTTAATACGATTAATCCCCAATCCCCACAGTTTTAAGCGTGCCCTAAAAACGCATTTGTTCAGACTGGCCTACCGCCTCAATGCATTAACCTAACCATCCATGTGTGGCCTAATAAAAAAAACAAAAAAAAAACAATCAGGTTCCTCGCATCATGTTCTCATACACTTTATGCAGTCAATAGCCTCTGTGTCTGTACTGCTACATACTTAGGCTGTTAACTGGTTCATGCAGCTTTACATGAACACCCGAGCCTTACACTATGGCTGGTCCAAATAACTAAAGCAATTGTTACCATCCACCTCTCGTGTCTCCCCTTTTCTCGTAGTTTGTAAGCTTGCGATCAGGGCCCTCATTCCTCCTGGTATCTGTTTTGAACTGTGATTTCTGTTAGGCTGGTTTCACACGTCAGTGGCTCCGGTACGTGAGGTGACAGTTTCCTCACGTACCGGAGACACTGACACACGTAGACCCATAAAAATCAATGCATCTGTTCAGATGTCATTGATTTTTTGCGGACCGTGTCTCCGTGTGCCAAACACGGAGACATGTCAGTGTTCGTGGGAGCGCACGTATTACACGGACCCAATAGAGTCAATGGGTCCGTGTAAAACACAGACCTCACACGGACATTCTCCGTCTGGGGTCCGTGTGCGTGCAGGAGACAGCGCTACAGTAAGCGCTGTCCCCCCCACATGGTGCTGAAGCCGCGATTCATATGTTCCCTGCAGCAGCGCTTGCTGCAGAGAAAATATGAATAATAGTGTTTAAAATAAAGATCTATGTGTCCGCCGACCTCCCACCCCCTGTGCGCCCCCCCGCTGGTCAGAAAATACTTACCCGGGTGCCCCGTCGGCTGTCGCTCCTTCCTGGTCTGGCCGCGGCTTAATGTATGCGGTCACGTGGGGCCGATCATTTACAATCATGAATAGTCGGCTCCGCCCCTATGGGAGGTGGAGCCACATATTCATGACTGTAAATGATCGGGCCCACGTGACCGCATACACTAGAAGCCTCGGCCAGAGCAGGAAGGAGCGACAGCCGACGGGGGACCCGGATAAGTATTTTCTGACCAGCGGGGGGCGCACAGGGGGTGGGAGGGCGGCGGACACATAGATCTTTATTTTAAACACTATTATTCATATTTTCTCTGCAGCAAACGCTGCTGCAGGGAACATATGAATCGCGGCTTCAGCATGATGCAGAGTGGGTACCACACGCTCCGTGTGGTACCCACTCGCCATACAGGCGGCACACGTGTGCCGCACATATGGCCTCTGTGAGTTCCCAGGCACACGGACACGGATAACTCCGGTACCGATTTATTCCGGTACCGGAATTATCTGGACGTGTGGGACAGCCCTTATGCTGTAATGTCTATTGTCTGTACAAGTCCCCTCTATAAGTTGTAAAGCGCTGCGGAATATGTTGGCGCTATATAAATAAAATTATTATTATTATTTATTATTATTATTTAGGAGAGAAGGCCATACTTTCCTAACCAGAAAGACGTCAACGATCTGATCAGTGACCTTTGTCTTACCAAGTCCAAGGCTGAGCCTCTGACATCCAGGCTCAAGCAGTGGAACTTGTTGGATGAAAGCATGCAAGTCACAGATCAGAGAAAGCGTCACCAAACATTTTCCAACTTCTGCAGTCAGGAAGATGGATTGTGCTTCTGCAACAATGTGGCTGGTCTTTTTGAGGCTATAGGTATCACCTGTAACCTAAGTGAATGGCGTCGATTCATAGACAGTTCATCCCGGAGCCTCAAAGCCGTGCTGGTTCACAACGGAAACAACTACCTGTCTCTCCCTATGGCTCACTCTGTGTACCTCAAAGAGGGCTACACCAGTGTCAAGATATTGCTGAGTGCCTTGAAGTATGATGACTATGGATGGGAGGTCATCGGAGACTTCAAAATGGTGTAATTCCTGATGGGCCTTCATGGCGGTTTCACAAAATTTCCTTGTTTCCTTTGCCTCTATGACCGCCATGACACTAAGGCGCACTATCACAGAAAGGACTGGCCACAGCGGACCGAGTTCTCTGTGGGGAAGAGCAACATGGGAGCCGCTGATAGAACCTCTGAAGGTGCTTATGCACATCAAGTTAGGCCTCATCATGCAATTTGTCACGGATCTTGACAAGGAGTCAGCAGCTTTCAAGTACCTCCAAGATCTCTTTCCAAAGCTGTCCGAGACAAAGGTCAAGGCTGGTATCTTCGTTGGACCGCAGATCAAGAAGATCATAGAATGTGACGAGTTTGCCAAGCTGCTGAACAGGATGGAGAAAGCGGCTTACAACAGTTTTGTTGCAGTGGTTCATGGCTTCCTGGGTAATCACAAGGCTGAAAACTATGTGCAGTTGGTTCAGAAAGAATTACGCCATAATGGGATGCAGAATGTCTCTCAAAGTCCATATCCTTGACGCTCATCTTGACAAGTTCAAGGAGATCATGGGAGCAAGGTGAGCACTTTCATTAAGATATATTGGGCTTTGAACGTCGTTATCAAGGAAAGTATAACGAAAACATGATGGGGACTACATGTGGGGGCTTCTTCGAGAAAGCGCTTTGCAGTACACTCGCAAATCTAGAAAAACCACTAATTTCTGAACCTTTTTGAGTGATTTTTGACTGTCTTTGTCTATTTACCATGCAAATGTTGTTGTTTTTTATCAGACCGCATGAACGAAAATATAATAATTTCCTTTTTTGTCACCATAAATACGAAATTTTTCTGGCCTCTGGTCATAACATCAATGTTTGTGCTGAATGTAGTTGTTTTTCCATAGTCTTTAAACATAAGCAGTTGAAATATTACACTTGGAAGCCAGGAACAAAAATTGTGTTACATAGTGTTCTATTGGTGTAAATGCTCCTTTTTAGGCTATGTGCCCACGTTGCAGAAATGCTGCAGAAATGTCCACAGCATTTCCCCAACTCCCTGCCGTGGGTAAAACGCATGCTGAATTCGCATGAGTTTTCCTGCAAAACACAAGCGTTTTGCAAGCGTTTTTAGCTTGCAGAATACTTGCGTTTTCCAAGCGATTTGAAGCATTGCTTGGAAAAGTGATTGACAGGTTGGTCACACTTGTCAAGCATAGTACTTGACAAGTGTAACCAACTTTTTACTATTGATGCTGCCTATGCAGCATCAATAGTAAAAGATAGAATGTTAAAAGTAATAAAAAAAATTTAAATAAGGTTATTCTCACCTTCGATTGCCCCCAATCTCCTCAGCGGCGCTCCCGGTACGTTCCATTCCCAAGGATGCTTTGGACAGAGGACCTTTGTGACGTCATCTCAGGTGATTCGCGCAATGTATCCCTGGGAACCGAGGCCACCGCGTGCACCGCTGAGAGGCGGGAGGACTCCAGGGGCCATCAGAAGGTACCGTAAGTATATCCCTATTTTTTTATTTTAAGGCTGCTATCACACTAGCAGTATTTGGTCAGTAGTTGTTGTGAATTCTGCTCTTGGGCTCCCTCCGGTGGTTGTAAGTGGTAGCGCTGCTGTCTCTGAATCGCAGCATTTATCAGGTGTGTTCACTTTTTGCAATTTTGACTGGGCTATTTAGTCTTGCTTCACCCTTTAGTCAGTGCCAGTTGTCCATTGTTCCTGGAGGATTCACATCCCTGCCTGGTCTCTTCTGCTTTGCAGTTCATTTCAACAAAGATAAGTTCTGGCCTTGATTTTTGCTGTCCACATGCTGTGGTCTTATTGTTCAGTTCTTTTCCATGTTTTTGTCTTGTCCAGCTTGGTCTATATAAGGATTTGTTTAGCCAAGCTGGTATCTCTGGAGATGCAGATATACCCTCCATATCTTTAGTTAGCTGTGGAGATTTTGTATTTTCTGTGGTGGATATTTTCTAGTGTTTTAATACGGACCGCATAGTACTCTGTCCTATCCTTTCTATTTAGCTAGAAGTGGCCTCCTTTGCTAAATTCTCATTTCAGTCTGTGTATGTTTTTTCCCTCTCCTCTCACAGTCAATATTTGTGGGGGGCTGTCTATCCTTTGGGGATTTTCTCTGAGGCAAGATAGTTTTCCCTTTTCTATCTCTAGGGGTAATTAGTCCTCCGGCTGTGTCGAGATGTCTAGGGAGCGCTAGGTACATTCCACGGCTACTTCTAGTTGCGGTGTTAAGTTCAGGGTCTGCGGTCAGTACAGGTACCACCTTCTCCAGAGTACGTCTCATGCTGCTCTTAGGCCACCAGATCATAACAGTAGTTTACATCAGTATTTGTAAGCCAAAACCAGGAGTGGGTGATAAATGCAGAAGTGGTACATATGTTTCTATTATACTTTTCCTCTAATTGTTCCCCTCCTGGTTTTGGCTTACAAATACTGATGTAAAATACTGACCAAATACTGTAGTGTGACGGCAGCCTAATTCTTTTTTTTTACAGGAATATTGTACCCAGGGCCTGAAGGAGAGTCTCCTCTCCTGCAGACCCTGGGTACCATCCGCACCTGAAGCGCTCACATAGCCACATGGTAAAGTGAGCATTTCAATGCAATCCTATGACTGCTGAATCGTCGCTATTCCGCAGAAATAATGAACATGCTGCAGATTTCACTGCTATGCGATTCCGCGGCAGGAAAATCCGCAGCCTGGGCACAGCAACTGCGGAATCCCATAGGATTGCATGGGAATGTGGTTTTTACGTGTTTTTAAGCGTTTCCACTGGGGCAAAAAAACGCGGCAGAAACGCATAAAAAACGCAACGTGGGCACACAGCCTAAATGTTCCTATTTTGTCAAATCAATGATGGTATTTTTCTTGTACATACAACCAGCTATTTCTTATTTACTTAGGTGGAGAGTGCACACATTACAATGCAAATCAGCAGAAAAAGGACAGGCAGCAGACAGACAAAGCAAACACTGAGGAGGAGGTTGAAGAAAATATTTCTTCAGCTCTAGTTCTGCTTTCTTCCTTCTTTTCCCTTTTATTATCTTTGTTATTGTTATTAAATTTGCTGCTAGCTCTAACACCTAAGGATATTTTATCATTGCTAGATGTAATCAGTTTTGCAGACTTTAACCCCTTCAAGACGCAGCCCTTTTTCGTTTTTAAGTTTTTGTTTTTCGCTCCCCTCCTTCCCAGAGCCATAACGTTTTTATTTTTCTGTCAATATGGCCTTGTGAGGGCTTATTTTTTGCGGGATGAGTTGTTCTTGTGAACGACACCATTGGTTTTATTATGTCTTGTACTAGAAAACGGAAAAAAAATCAAAGTGTGGTCAAATTGCAAAAAAGTGCAATACCACATTTGTTTTTTATTTGGCTTTTTTGCTAGGTTCACTAAATGCTAAAACTGACCTGCCATTGTGATTCTACACGTCATTATGAGTTCATAGACACCAAACATGTCTAGGTTCTTTTTTATCTAAGTGATAAAAAAAAATTCCAAACTATGCTAAAAAAAAACAAAAAATTGCACCATTTTCCGATACCCGTAGCGTCTCTATTTTCCATGATCTGGGGTCGGGTGAGGGCTTATTATTTGCGTGCCGAGCTGACATTTTTAATGATACCACTTTTGTGCAGATACGTTCTTTTGATCGCCCGTTATTGCATTTTAATGCAATGTCATGGCGACCAAAAAAACATAATTCTGGGGTTTTGAATTTTTTTCTCGCTACACCGTTTAGTGATCAGGTTAATCCTTTCTTTAATTGATAGATTGGGTGATTCTGAACGCGGTGATACCAAATATGTTTTTAGGTTTGATTTTTTTTATTGTTTTATTTTGAATGGGGCGACAGGGGAAGTGATTTAAACTTTTATATTTTTTTATTTTTTTATATTTTTTAAAACTTTTTTTAAACTTTTGCCATGCATCAATAGCCTCCATGGGAGGCTAGAAGCTGGCATAGCCTGTTTGGCTCAGCTACATAGCAGCGATCATCAGATCGCACCTATGCAGCTGAATTACAGGCTTGCTATGAGCGCCGTCCACAGGGTGCTAATCTGGGATTCAAATTGACGTATTTACACAAGGTCATAGAGGGTGTGGGTCTAGAAACCCTCAAATAACCAGGATAATGTTTATAAATCCTAGGAAGACTCACTCTACTACGGGTGCGACAGTACATTACATTAACATCGGACTACCTATGAATAACCTGTTAAGGGGACAGTGTAAGGACCCGAGCCAGAGGAGCACCGGGGCCGAGGTCAATCCAGGGACTCCAAGTCCGAAAAAAGGTGTTCCACTCATCATTCCTAGTTGCTTCAATCCCTTCGTATAATAGAATCACATTTACCCTATCTTTACCTTACCTATTTTCTAACGTTAGTGGTTGCAGACAGTATTTTAGTGATATACGGTACCGTAATTTACAGAACTGATGCGATCAACATAGGCCAATAGCACTGGAATGACAGGCTATTGAGGAGGTAAATAATGCTTCTTTTAATACATTATGTCATTTTCTCTCATTGGACTGTTTTTAAAAAATTCTGAACAATCACTTTAAGATTTGTTACCCTTTTTCCCCACAAAAGAGTTATTTTATACAATAAGTAATTTTCCTATAATTTAATAGAAAATTCTCAGGGAATATGTCTTCATCTGTTTATCTCTTGACCATACTTGGGAATGGCTACAAAGAGTGTTCCTCGTTCTGGAGGACCTGTCCTGTCCTGTCAATTGCAGAAAAATCTAATAATTTTCCGTGAGTAGACACGGGTTTATTCTTAATATCCCCTGAGGTAATGCTGCAGGGAAATTCAACATTTGATTCCATTTTCACACGTAACAGCTGATCACCCTGGGGGTCCCAGCAAGAGGACACTTTAAGATCAGCCTATTATCCAGGCATTCACTGGTTGCTCTAAAAGGAGAACCCATTTAATAAACAATAACAGCTGAACCATGTGCATAGAGTACACAGGTATGTGCAAATATTCATAGAGACAGTCGGAATCAATTGAATTCTATGGAAAATGGTATCATATAAAACCCACCTAAATAAGGAGTTTTGCGGGTCACCTTTAGGGCCTGTGCACACGATACATATACAATATGGTTTGAATGACTCAATCTACAGAATATTATCACTTCACAGTGTTTTTTCCTATCGAAAGCTGTATGTAACAAAAAAAGAATTCTGCAATTTTCACACTGACAATTGAACTATTTTAGAATCACATATCCTGTTATGTACAAAATGACTTTTCAGTAGTCTCATTATAATCGGAGGCAGGATGACAATGAAGGTAACATCTCTATATACAGCTGATAACACTGGATCCACCAATCACAATAGGCAATGTCACAGCTTCCCCCTCATTTCACAATGCTGTATCGTTTTTCCTGAGGAAGAAGTGTATTATACTTCGAAATGCATCAAATATAACCACATGTGTAATTCATTTTATGAAATTGACGTCTTCAATAATCAGCAGCACGAACAAGTCCACAAATCCTTCCTGGCTACTTTCACAATGTTATTTTCACACGCTCATTAGATGCTTCTATGCAAAAGATAGGGTCTGAGTCATCCTAATGCTGTTAATGTACATGTGCATTTCCTGAAACAACAGGAAGTAGGAGTTTAGAATAATCCTAGTTAAAGTTGCAATGATTTTATTGATATTTCTAGATTGTGTGCCCCAATGGGGACAGTGCCAGTAATGTTTGTAAAGCGCCGTGGAATTAATGATTTATAACTGAGTAAAATAAATACCGTAAATATAAATAAATATGAAAAAGAAAACATTGCCAAAACATAAAAAATACATTTGTCATAGCAAACCTGATTAATACAACAGGTCATTTTTTTGATGATCCATCCTGTAGAATGACAAATCCCACATCACTCATGTGCTTATGGACTCGCTGCCGTCTTATTGGTGGTGCTTAGTGGCAAGGTACTAGTCCTTGGGGCCACACAGAATATAGACATGAAACAAGAAATATAGGAATCGATATCTTCTTCATCTTCTTTAAGACACCCCAAGTAGTGATGCAATAATTCCACTAAGTCCATTCCAAATAGAATGAAAACCCATACTCACTCTTTACTTTATCTACTAACCATTGCACTGAATTAGGGCAGGTGTAGATGGCTGTATTTTCGATCCGAGTGTGATCCAACAAAACATCAGATCGTACTCGGACCAACATTACTGTATGGAGCAGTGCCCATGTCCAATTTTTTCCTCGGACAGAAGCTATCTGAAGAAAAAAATTGCAGCATTCCCAAGTTTGATTCGATATTTGGATCGCACTCGGCCATGCAAGTCAATGAGTCAGTGGAAAACATCAGACTGCACTTGGATGACATCTGAGTGCAGTCCAATTTCCACAGACTGACAGAATAGAAGAGATGAAGACATTTTTTTCTCCCTCTTCTTCTCATCCTAGAGAATCAGATCACACTATGCTCACACTCTGATCAGAGTGTGAATTGTATAATTGACCCAATTCACTCAGACGATAGAATATACACTCATCTGCACCCGACATTAATCATCATATACAGTGCCTTGCGAAAGTATTCGGCCCCCTGGAACTTTTCAACCTTTTCCCACATATCATGCTTCAAACATAAAGATACCAAATATAAATTTTTGGTGAAGAATCAACAACAAGTGGAACACAATTGTGAAGCTGAACAAAATTTATTGGTTATTTTAAATTTTTGTGGAAATTAAAAAACTGAAAAGGGGGGAGTGCAATATTATTCGGCCCCTTTAACTTAATACTTTGTTGCGCCACCTTTTGCTGCAATTACAGCTGCAAGTCGCTTGGGGTATGTCTCTATCAGTTTTGTACATCGAGAGACTGAAATTCTTGCCCATTCTTCCTTGGCAAACAGCTCGAGCTCAGTGAGGTTTGATGGAGATCGTTTGTGAACAGCAGTTTTCAGCTCTTTCCACAGATTCTCTTTTGGATTGAGGTCTGCACTGTGACTTGGCCATTCTAACACCTGGATACGTTTATTTGTGAACCATTCCATTGTAGATTTTGCTTTGTTTGGGATCATTGTCTTGTTGGAAGACAATTCTCCATCTCAGTCTCAAGTCTTTTGCAGACTCAAACAGGCTTTCTTCAAGACTGGTCCTGTATTTGGCTCCATCCATCTCCCCAACAATTTTAACCATCTTCCCCGTCCCTGCTGAAGAAAAGCAGGCCCAAACCATGATGCTGCCACCACCATGTTTGACAGTGGGGATGGTGTGTTCAGGGTGATGAGCTGTGTTGCCTTTACGCCAAACATATTGTTTGGCATTGTTGCCAAAAAGTTCGAATTTGGTTTCATCTGACCAGAGCATCTTCTTCCACATGTTTGCTGTGTCTCCCAGGTGGCTTGTTGCAAACTTTAAACAACACTTTTTATGGATATCTTTAAGAAATGTCTTTCTTCTTGCCACTCTTCCATAAAGGCCAGATTTGTGCAGTGTACGACTGATTGTTGTCCTATGGACAGACTGTCCCACCTCAGCTGTAGATCTCTGCAGTTCATCCAGAGTGATCATGGACCTCTTGGCTGCATTTCTGATCAGTCTTCTCCTTGTTTGAGATGAAAGTTTAGAAGGATGGCTGGGTCTTGGTAGGTTTGCAGTGGTATGATACTCCTTCCATTTCAATATGATCACTTGCACAGTGCTCCTTGGGATGTTTAGTTTTGATAATAATTTTGTATCCAAATCCAGCTTTAAACTTCTCCACAACAGTATCACGGACCTGCCTGTTGTGTTCCTTGGTCTTCATGAAGCTCTCTGTGCTTCAAACAGAACCCTGAGACTATCACAAAGCAGGTGCATTTATAGGGAGACTTGATTACACACAGGTGGCTTATATTTATCATCATTAGGCATTTAGGACAACATTGGATCATTCAGAGATCCACAATTAACTTCTGGAGTGAGTTTGCTGCACTGAAAGTAAAGGGGCCAAATAATATTGCACGCCCCACTTTTCAGTTTTTGAATTTCCACAAAAATTTAAAATAACCAATAAATTTCGTTCAATTTCACAATTGTGTTCCACTTGTTGTTGATTCTTCACCAAAAATTTACATTTGGTATCTTTATGTTTGAAGCATGATATGTGGGAAAAGGTTGAAAAGTTCCAGGGGGCCGAATACTTTTGCAAGGCACTGTAGATGTCATGGTTTAAGAATGTGCCCGAAAAAGAGTTTACGTGAATGTAAGCATTTATCCAGAAACATGACTGTAGCTTTAAGTGTCAGGAAATGATGGGTTATAGGAGAGTATCAATCATTACTCACATTTTACACCCATTGCAGAATCTCTACATTATTGGCTGCAGGGACAATGAAGATCTTATGCGACAGATGGGAGGGGGATGCTCAGCTGTTGAATGATCACCATGTTTTGTAGACCATTAGTTCTCAGGAAATTCCAGGTCTGTCATACAGAAGATTACTTCTGCTTCATTAACATTACTCACTTCTCTGTAGCCTCGTAGTGCAGATATGACCTACATACTTGATTTCGGCAGATTATAGCCTCTTTCACAACTTGTCTTCATTTCTCAGCTCTTCCATTAAGACCCAGTTGTGGACAAGTTGCATTCAAATTGTTAAAGAGTAACTGTCGTTTCAATTTTTTTCGGAAATCAATCAACTTTGCATTATACAGTATCTTATCAAGGAAATGGGCTTCTCTCTCCTTCTGAATTGAGGTTTCATACTTACCGTAATCCAAAAGGTATATTCTGTATGCAGGGAAGACAGATTTTCACAGTACTGAGATAGATGAGAGTTGGTGCTTTTAAAATTCTATGGAGGATGGAGGAGCTGGAGGCCAACACGGACATCCTGTTGCACGTTCACCTGAAACGACAGTTACTGTTCTCCATTTAACTTTATTTATTTTTCTCACTTATATAGCGTCATTAATTCCACAGCGCTTTACACACATTATCATCGCTGTCCCCGATGGGGCTCACAATCTAAATTATCTATCAGTATATCTTTGGAATGAAGGGGAAACTGGAAAACCTGGAGGAAACTCACGTAAACACGGGGAGAACATACAAACTCCTTGCATATGTTGTCCTTGGTGGGATTTGAACCCAGGACCCCAGCGCTGCAAAGCTGCAGTGCTAACACGGTTTACACATTTTACCCATGAATTGAGAATTTTGAAAATGAATAATCAATCCAGCAAGGGAAAGAAGAGAATTTCTCTAATAAAATACTATATATTATAAAGTTTCTTATTTCCATGTGTACTACTTATTTAGGAAACAAACATGAAAACAATGGTCGCTCTTTAATTATATCTCCTGTACAATCTTTTGTTTTATTTTTCAGACTGTCGCGGGGTGGAATGCCGATTTGTATTAATAGAAAATCACTGCAGTCATAGCGTGATAATCAAATATTATACAGCTGGCCAGGAGCGCACACAGACAGAAGAGGGACCCTGTGCAAGAACAGTATATGGGCCCATAATGTGTCTGTGGCAGAAGTTACTTGCTGCTTTGTAAGTGGAAGTGGACACCCTTAACTCACAGCTTGTACCAATGATATGTAAGCCTCTGCCCTCGGCAAGTCACCTCATCAAGTGGGCCCACCAATTTAATTATCCTAGTCTATGGTGACACCTATTATAGACATGACCACAGAACCAGACTGCCATTTTCATCTATATCAGACCTAAGCAAACTTCGGCCTGCGGGTCATATTCAGTAATCCGGCTGTTCCAGTCCAGCTCGTGGAACGAGACAGCCGAAGGGCTGAAACAGTAGTATTGCTCATATACTGTATATATAAGGGCTACATTAGATCTCATACTATGAGGCTATGTTAGTTCTAATACTGTATATAGGGAGGTAATGTGGGCAGTGGCGTAACTAGAGTCTTAAGGGCTTTGGTTCAAGATTTGGACAGCGGCACCGAGGACGCACATCCTGCTGAAGTGGGCTGGCGTCGACTGTGGTCATTGCTTGTATGTGGGGGCTCTTACTGTATATAGAGAGGTAATGTGGGGGCTAATACTGTATGCAGAGGGGCTATTTTTGAGGTCACATTGTATAAACGGGTCATGGTGGATGCTCATACTGAATATAGAGAGGCTATGTATGAGCTCATACTACACTGCTCAAAAAAATAAAGGGAACACTAAAATCCTACATCCTAGATATCACTGAATGAAATATTCCAGTTTTAAATCTTTATTCATTACATAGTGGAATGTATTGAGAACAATAAAACCTAAAAATTGTCAATGTAAATCATAACTAATATCCCATGGAGGTCTGGAGTTGGAATGATGCTCAAAATCAAAGTGGAAAATGAAGTTACAGGCTGATCCAACTTCAGTTGAAATGCCTCAAGACAAGGAAATGATGCTCAGTAGTGTGTG
This sequence comes from Ranitomeya variabilis, assembly GCF_051348905.1. Lineage (NCBI taxonomy): Eukaryota > Metazoa > Chordata > Amphibia > Anura > Dendrobatidae > Ranitomeya > Ranitomeya variabilis. The sequence continues at coordinate 567,510,971 of NC_135235.1, forward strand.
TGGCCTCCACGTGCCTGTATGATCTCCCTACAATGCCTTGGCATGCTCCTGATGAGGCTGCGGATGGTCTCCTGAGTAATCTCCTCCCAAACCTGGACTAAAGCATCCACCAACTCCTGGACAGTCTGTGGTGCAATGTGACGTTGGTGGATGGTGCGAGACATGATGTCCCAGATGTGCTCAATCGGATTCAGGTCTGGGGAACGGGTAGGCCAGTCCATAGCTTCAATGCCTTCATCTTATAGGAACTGCTGACACACTGTAGCCACATGAGGTCTGGCATTGTCCTGCATTAGGAGGAACCCAGGGCCAACCGCACCAGCATATGGTCTCACAAGGGGTCTGAGGATCTCATCTCGGTATCTAATGGCAGTCAGGCTACCTCTGGCGAGCACATGGAGGGCTGTGCGGCCCTCCAAAGAAATGCCACCCCACACCATTACTGACCCACTGCCAAACCGGTCATGCTGAAGGATGTTGCAGGCAGCAGATCGCTCTCCATGGCATGTCCAGACTCTGTCACGCCTGTCACATGTGCTCAGTGTGAACCTGCTTTCATCTGTGAAGAGCACAGGGTGCCAGTGGTGAATTTGCCCATCCTGATGTTCTGTGACAAATGGCAAGCGTCCTGCACGGTGTTGGGCTGTGAGCACAACCCCCATCTGTGGACGTTGGGCACTCAGACCATCCTCATGGAGTCGGTTTCTAACCGTTTGTGCAGACACATGCACATTTGTGGCCTGCTGGAGGTCATTTTGTAGGGCTCTGGCAGTGCTCCTCCTATTCCTCCTTGTACAAAGGCTGAGGTAGCGGTCCTGCTGCTGGATTGTTGCCCCCTATGGCCCCCTCCACATCTCCTGGTATATTGGCCTGTCTCCAGCCTCTGGACACTATGCTGACAGACACAGCAAACCTTCTTGCCACAGCTCGCATTGATGTGCCATCCTGGATGAGCTACACTACCTGAGCCACTTTTGTGGGTTGCAGAGTCCGTCTCATGCTACCACAAGTGTGAAAGCACAACCGACATTCAAAAGTGACTAAAACATCAGCCAGAAAGCATTGGTACTGAGATGTGGTCTGTGGTCCCCACCCTGCAGAACCACTCCTTTATTAAGTTTGTCTCGATAATTGCCAATAATTTCCATTTGTTGTCTATTCCATTTGCACAACAGCATGTGAAATTGATTGTCAAACAGTGTTGCTTCTTAAGTGGACAGTTTGATTTCACAGAAGTTTGATTTACTTGGAGTTATATTCTGTTGTTTAAGTGTTCCCTTTATTTTTTTGAGCAGTGTATATGTAGGGGTCTGTGTGTGGGATCTTCAGGTATATAGGGGGTGGTGTGAGGGCTCATACGGCATATAGGGAGATGTCAGATTACTTACTGCTGCTCAATATTAAGTGATACAATTAATATAAAATAGTAAATATATTAATATTAATATTGAGCAGAATTAATTTACGCCTAACTGTCCCACCCCCCAGAGCAGTCACTGTCTTTCATCCCTCGGGAAAATTAATTGCCTACCTCTGCTCTATGTTTTCCGTAGAAGGGAAGCAATAGTCAGAAAGTCATGGCAGTGTTTAGCAACAAGACATTTTAAAAAAAGACCTCTAATTTTTACCACATACCTAGTTGTCAGGTTATATAACACTGTTTACTTGCAGGCTGCCTAACGTGACGTCCGCTGTATGGTATCGGCTGCTTGTAAACATAGTTACTATACCTTGTTTTACAGCTGGAGGGGACTGCTCGCTGCAGAGTAAGAAAGCAACAAGCTGATACAATGTGCTGGCTGCAGTATCGTTGTGTGACATATTGGCATGAACCGCAGCAGCACCGCCACAGCTTATGCAAACCAAAGGTCAAGGGGCACATTTGACCCTTTCATCTCTTCCTGCCTTTCTTTTGCCATAGGAATGAGAGAAACACTATGGAGATCTCTCAACTTTGTTTGAACTTGAAGAAATGTGCACACAGATTTCATCTCTTGTAAAATTTTTGGACTGATATTGACATATAATTGTGGTGTAGTTGAATGTAATGTGTTGTCCACTGTTATCTGACATTTGCAGCTAGAAGATGCTGTCGATAGCCTTCATCATTGGGATAAAAGATAAGGACTCGAAAAAAAAAACCTTTCCCCCCTACGATCCCTGCATCATCCTACATTCTTCTATTCTTTACACCTCGAGGATATTCAAGAGAAGAAATATGATCTACGAAAAGGATCCCCAGCTCATCAGAGGTGATCGTACTACAATCACTGCATGAAATATGCTCAGGTTTGGAATTTAAAGGGGTTGTCCAATGAAAACATGTTATCATCTATCCATAGGAAAGGTGATAGCTTGTTGTGGTTGTTGTCCAACCACTGTGACACACAGTGCACATACTTGACCGCCTCTCCACTCATTCCCATGGGACTTCCAAACGCTTTACTAATTTTTTTTCTGACAGCCCCATGGAAAATGAATGGAGCAGCAGTTGGGAATCCGATTTGTAATGTGATTTCATAATGTGGAAAAAAGTGCCCCATCGAGGATAAAAAAATCCCAGTTCTGCCGATTGGTGTTTGTCTCCACCAATCAGTAAATTATCCTTTGATAGCTAATAACTTGATTTCACTGGACATTCCTTTTAATTTGAGTGGCCTTCTTCAGTTCAGCCATAGATTGGAGTCACACTAGCTTTATAAAAATCGGTCCGATTTTAATACAGAAGAGTCAGAAGGGCAGGGAAGGGCAGCATCCAATAAAGGAAAACATCCAATACAGGAAAACCACCTATGCCAAGCATGGTATCCATCCACAGACAGATTCCTACTCCACACTGATGAGGGGCAAACACCCTGAAACAGCTGTCTGTGGATGGATACCATGCTTGGCATAGGTGGTTTTCCTGTATTGGATGTTTTCCTTTATTGGATGCTGCCCTTCCCGTGGTTGTTCCTTCCCGGGGAAAGGTCTGGCTATTCACTGCTTGCGTTGAGAAACATGTGATGGTGTCTCCGCAGCTATCCTACATGCATTTGCATATTTCCCATAAGGGATGGGGGCAGTGTTCTGGATCACTGCGTTGAGAAACACGTGATGGTGGCTCCGCGGTGTTGGATGTTTTGGTCTCCCCGAGGCCAATCATCTGTTCCTTCACAGACTACACGACAACAGTCTTCCACCATTAAGGTGCAGGATATGCTTACCACGTATTTCCTCACGCCATGGCAGGATTCACAAGTGGTTCCGTGAATTTAAAATGTTTTGGTACTGTGTGAATTATATATTTATTATGCATTACTTATATAGCAACATCATATTCCACAGCACTTTACAGACATTATCATCACTGTCCCCAATGAGGCTCACAATCTAAGTTCCCTATCAGTATGTCTTTGGATTGTGGGAGGAAACCTACACAAACATGAGGAGAACATACAAACTCCTTGCAGATCTTGTCCTTGGTGGGATTTGAACAAAGAACCCCAGCGCTGCAAAGCAACAGTGCTAACCACTGAGCCACCGAGAATTAATGTTTCTACCATAAACATTCGTTGTATTTACTACCTTCTCTAGCAACAAGCATTTCATGTTTTTTTGTGTTCAAGATAAATTTAATAAAAAGAAATTACAAATAGACATTCATATTTTTTCATGTGAACACCAAAATTAAAAGTATAATTTTTTAAATGAAAAATATTTACACCGAGAAACACATAAAACTGAAATTTTGAAACAGACATAATGAAAGCATCACAAATTTTGATATGTGGGTGGTGATCTTTGCTTAAAGGCAGGAATGTTCCCTGCCATAGCTGATGGTGGTGGCGAATATGGTTGGCATATGAAATGTGAGTTAGATGACCCTGAAAGTAAAGGAGGCCCCTGTGTCGGTGGGTCCAGGGGGTAATGGTATGGATTACTTTGGCCATAGTAGGCACCTTCATTAGGCCCATGTCTGTACCATGGTCGCTGCCTCTGACCACCAATGAATCCAGCCATTGAAGCTCCTAGACCAGCCCATTCCCCTTGCTTTCGGCAAGTTATGTGGTCATAATGAATAAGTGGTTGGTAATGCACTTCAGGTGATTGGTGATGCACTTCAAGTGATCGGTTGTGTTGTTGGGAGCTGTTATTATCTTCCTCTGGCATGGAAAGACTGTTTCTGTCAGACCTATGCCAGCTTTCAAGGCAGTCAAACACCTTGTTGGATCTGGTACATGCATCCAAAACAACGTAGATGGCGTTCCTGGCACGCAGCCGCACAGGCCTGTCGATGTCACGAGGATATCATGCCAGGCTGTGCACAAAATCCTCCTCCCAATCATCCTTCACCGTGTACGATAGATAATCTAAAACACCACTGCTACTACCTCGCGCCTAATGGTGATGATGGGGAGCTCCTTCCTGCACCAAACTCATCATGGAATAGATGGAGCTACAGGGGAATTGTCAAGTTTCAAAAGGTAGGGCTGTTTCTGCAACGTCCTTCCACTACCTCTGAGGCTTGAGCTGGTGCTGGTGTGGCTGGTTGGGCTGAATCTGATGACTGGCCTGGTACTGGTCCAACATCCTTGGTGGAATTGGCCACTGGCTCCAACAGAAAATTTGACTCCGAGGCTGTCTCCCTGTCACGCAAGTTGGATTCAGTTCTACAAGTGAAAAAATTATGTAATGTTGGTTGAAATTATGCAACCTAACAAGTTTAGAATCTTGTAGAATCCTCAAACAAGCCAGAACTTACAAATGTAGGTCTACAATCGAGGTCAGGAAATTTAGCCGGTCAATATAGATATGGGGTCATTTCTTTGTGGCCGCAGACCCACTTTTAGCACGCTGTTGGCTCTCATGCCCCTACATACCCCGACAGCTGAGCCATTCACTGTTAAAATTAAGAAAAAAATCCAAAACATAGCACACATTTTAAAAATTATGCCTATTACGAATGTTTTCAACATTTACCAGTGTAATCTTGACATTCTAAATTACAGTTGACATAATCAATAAACATTGTCATGGCAAATATAATACTGGATCTACATGAAGCCACCAAAAATGTGGCTACAGGCTAACGTAAAAAATACATCAGTTAATAAATACTAATGATGAGGTGCTGACATACATGTATACATTTACATATTGGAAATTTTTAACCTCGTAGATGCAGTTTGCTAACAAACTGAGCGTGCTAACACTGTTATATTAAAGCCTTACAGAAGCACAACTTTATTGATTTATTGAGTAGTTATTGTTATTTGCTTCTCTTGTGAGCTGGCCTCCATAGGTCAGATACATCTGGCGGCAGATGTATGTCAAGGATACATCTCGACGGCTACAGCTCTGGTAGCTTGGGTTACGTTTGTCCCACAGTTCTGGACGCTCCTGGACAGGGATGATAAGCATCTCCACATTAATGTGTGGCGGCATGGTCGCATCTCCACATTAATGTGTGGCGGCATGGTCTGATCTCTGTGGAGGTGTGTTTATACTTTATATATAGGTTGCCTGGGTGCTTTGCCCTTTACAAATTTTTGCAATGTGTTGAGGCAATTTCCTGCCCCATTGGAGAAATTTGCAAGAACTTGACGTACATTGGCAATTGTGATCTGATTTTAGCATCCACTCGCAACATGCTGCGATTTTTTCTCGGTCAAAACTCAATCTGATCTGAGAAAAAAAATTTCATTTGAGCACTGAATCATTGAATAACATTGATCCGAACGCATTCCGATTTTTTATCACATTGCATTCAATTTATTCACTCGTGTGAGCGAGCCCCATAAAGTGCTGTATTTCATTCAACTTAGATAACAAGGGGGCACTGTTTTGTTGTGAAGACCGCCTAATTTCCTTCACTTCAGTCAATGCTCCATTCGGAAAAAGGTATGCAAAGTAGCTCTGCTCCAATAGGTAGAAAGCTGACTCTCTAGTGCCCCCTGTTGGAGGTAGCTACTGTATGTCAACATTTGATCCTTTATTTTTCCTAATTTAGGATACTTAGCCAACCCAGAGTATTTTCCAAAGGCAAACACCCCTGGATTGAACATACCATTGGTGCAATCTATGCAGCTGCACATGGGCTCAAGAGGTTGAGGGGACCGCTCCCACCTCCAAAGCAGCAAGCAGCTTCTGTCAAATACACATTATTGGATTACAAAGGTGACATATAATGTTTTTGCACAGGGACCACATTCTGTTGTTGTCCTCCCCTACACCTATCAGAGCTGTATTGGATGGGTGTAAATACTGACCCCATAGACTACTATGGGCTCATACTGCAACTGCAGCCCCATTTTTGATAACTTCTTAGAAAATTTTTAAAAAAGTTTTTATTCAAACCAAATAAAGAGGGGGGCCTACAAATTGCTAGAAAGGGGGTCCCAAGTTTCTGTTTTTCTGCATCTTTATTATTGCAATGAGGGGGAGTTTATGTGGAGTGGTGGTTGAGTATACATACTGCCCCTCCAAGAAAGTGATCTCTGCCCCTCTGTTTAATGATTTTGGGGATCCCAGTGATGAAAGCTTTATCATCTAATTTGTAATTTATTAACAACGACGGCTGCTGGTGATGCTGCGACAGCCATGACCCTATTGACAATGAAGGATATAATGTTGAATAATTTCTTACAAGCAAGGCCGGTTTTAGACAATGTGGGGTCCTGGGCAAAAGTTTAAAGTGGGGCCCCAAATGCTCACTTATTACAACCAAAATGTTTCTGTGTGATGGTGCATTTACTTGCCCTGAGTTCAGGCCGATAAACAAGCGCGATCGACAATATTGAACTCGTTCGATGCTTGTTTCCTGGCCTCTTTAGTGTAGGTGCACACATTCAGTAACTGGCAGCGCTTTGGACGCAGCACTTGTCCGCTGTGTCCAAAGTGCTGCCGGGTATTGAACGCACTTGAATCCACATGTGTTCAATGAACCATGCGGATTCACTACGTCTAGTGCATTGTATGGGTGACATTTATCTTGTGGAGGATTACATCTCTGCAAGATAAAAAGACATGCTGCAGTCTAGAGAGACGCGCCACATGTCCATCTCTGTGGGTGAGCTACAGGCGTTGGTGCACACATAGTGGGCATGGGATTTCTAGAAATCCCATCCACTATGCTGTAACATCTGGATGCTGCACAAGTACGCAGCGTCCAACCAGCATCATTCACTGACCGTGTGCACCTACTCTTACTTCGGCTGAGGAAGAATGATTGGTACAATCCTCAATACAGTATAATGCAAGTCCCATATAGTACATATAGTAAAATGCACTCCCCATGGTCCTTGATAGAGTATAATGCAGCCCCCTCAGAGTATAATGCTGCCCACTCAGAGTATAATGAAGCACTGTATACTGCAGCCCCCTCAGAGTACAATGCAGCCACTTGAGTATCATGTAGTCTCCTCGTAGAACATAATGAAGCCCTCATCAGAGTATAATGCAGCCCCACACACAATATAATGCAGCCCCCTCAGCGTTTAATGCAGCCCCACACACAGTATAATGCAGCCGCCCCAGAGTATAAAGCAGCCCACTCAAAGCATAATGCAGCCTCCCACACACAGTATAATTCAGCCCCCCACAAACACATACAGTATAATGCAGCCCTCCACACACAGTATAGTGCAGTCCCCACACACACACAGTATAGTGCAGCCCCCACACAAAGTATAATGCAGCCCCCCACTTACACAGCATAGTACAGTCCCTCCCACACAGTATAATAACACCCCCACACACAATACAGGATAGTGCAGTTCCCCCACACACAGTATAGTGCAGCAGACACACACATACACACACATAGCCACTAGTGATGAGTTAATATACTCAATACTCGAGATTTCTCAAGCATGCTCGGGGGTCCTCTGAGTATATTTTAGTGCTCGGAGTTTTAATTTTTCTTGCCACAGCTGAATGATTTACATCTGATAGCCAGCATAAGTACATGTGGAGGTTGCCTGGTTGGTAGGGAATCCCCACATGTACTTATGCTGGCTCTCACATGTAAATCATTCAGCTGCGACAAGAAAAACTAAAACTCTGAGCACTAAAAAATACTCGGAGGACCCCCGAGCATGCTCGAGAAATCTCGAGTAACGAGTATATTCACTCATCACTAATAGCCACGTTTTTCTAATGCTGGACAACTCCTTTAAACAATTGTTGTTCAATCAATTGTCTAGTCTCCGCTCTTTATAGTGAAATTATAGTGAAGAGCTGAGTAGACAGTTTCTCTAGAAACCCCAGTAATTACCGCAATCCCATCCACTAAGCAAATTCAGAGAAAGCTTTAAAAAATAACAAAAGAAAGAAGTCGACCTGCGTAACAAGTTTTGTCAGGAAGGAGTTAAAGGTCCATTATAGCTGCATGGGAGCTGTCCTCATACCAGCAGGGAAGGTGTGTCTGTCTGATTGTCACTGAGGATCAGGTTAAGCACACAGCTTGTGCTTCTTGTCAAAGGGGGATTCTGCTGAACTTGGGCAGAGGGAATTATAGGGGTGGGACCAGGAGGGTGTAGAATCTGGTCGGACTGGTCTTAATGAGAAGCCCTGGGCGCCCAGGAACACACAGTGATCACAACTGCAGGCTACAAGAAACATTTCTGACTTCTCTACAGGGAGATACGTTAAAATGAGGACTCTGTATCCGCTGCTTATCCTGCTTCTGGTGGTGGTGAGTAATTTAATACCCCTCTGTTTATGGGGGGCATTGAATCTGTTAGGTTTCCTTACATCCCCAGTGGTGTCCAACTTGCGGCTCTCTAACCATGGTCCATCTGCATCTCCTATCATGATGCCCTGATAGATCTACTGGGAGTTGTAGTGTCTCCACAGCTGGCGAACTACAAGTTAGAATTGAGAGTCCTCAGTCAACCACCGAGGACTCTCAATTCTAAATATTTTTCTATCTACTGGCTAACACAGTACCAAGATATATTTCTTTCCTGAGCTACATGTTGTAACTCATAAAGTCGTTTATGACAGGAGAATGTTTTTGGGAATGTTTCAGATTTACTGCACTATTATCCCTCCAGCATTGTCAGTTGTAGTAAAGGACAGACAATGATCAGACATGATAATGGATCAGACGTACGACCAAGAAAAGGCTGCCTTCACACACCGGAATTCTCTACAATACGCTTTGTTTTTGCAGCATTTTTTCTCAAGGTGGAAAAGCAAATTCTACAGACAAAAAATCAGCTGGAAGCCAGTAGAGAATTATGAAAGTGTTTGTTGTTGTGTTTGTGCGTTGCTTCCTTTTTTGGCATTTCTCTTGCAGTGGCTATACAGCATACTCTATGCTTTATGTCTGGCCTTTTTGTTTTTTTTTCTCCCTAGACATCTTTAAAGTTAAAAAAGAAAGGACCTTAAAAAAAACCCGCATGTCGATGATGTGTGAACAAAAAAAGGCTATAACAAATCCGATTGTTCAAAAAAAATAACTTTTTAAAATACTTTCCGTTATTATCACTACAAGATAATGTAAAGACGAGAGAATCGAGACAATTATGCAAATCACACTCTGACCAGCGTGATCTGATTCCCTCGGGCAAGGAGAAGATGGAGAAAAAATGTCTCCATCTTCTCCATTCTGTCAGATGTGGAAATCGGACCACACTCAGATGTAATTTTTTTTCTTCAAACTGGTTCGGTCCAAGGAAAAAATTTGACATGTGCACGGCCCCATAGACTAACATTCGTTCTAGTGTGATTCGATGCGTTGTTGATTACACTCAGACCGAAAATACACTCGTACCGAATCCAGAGCTTGGTAAAGCATGGTCTGAGTAAGGTGCAGCAGCAGGTCTCTTGACCCAAGCTCAGTGTGTATAAGACTGTTGATTTCAGGACAGGAGACCTGTGGACACTCTGGATTCAGACTGTGTTTTGTGGAATTCAGTTCGGCCTGATCATTTTTCTAGTTCTGATAACTAATTACATAACTTTAATTGATGCACCTTTAGACCTCAAGAACATTTTACTGCTCCATAATAGCTCAAACTGCCTTATCAGAGAGGACGAAGACTTGAACACTAGTAACTATTGTGGGGTAGCAATCCTAAAAGTCAATATCAACCCTTTAACGAGCCTTACCACGTGACGATAACAGACCCAAACCAGACCCATTTGCAGACTTGTGTTTTGATGTGTTTGCACTTTTTCAGGGCCAAGCAAGGGGTCCAATTTGAATGTTTGAGAGGCTCCCATATTGCAACCATAGACAACAATGAGCTTATACTGTACCTTTTGCTTCCCTCAATTTCATAAGGGGGTGTTACAATTTTCCATATTTCATTTGCTGACATATTTGGGGGATACTTTTTCTTTAGAAGCAGGATTTATTGTAGAAATATGGTGCCTACAGAACATCATATGGCAGCATAGCATTCTTCCATTCCTGTAACTTAAGCCCTTTCACACATCAGTTTTTTGGCATCAGTCGCAATCCGTTGAATTTTGAAATAAACGGATCCAGCGACTGATGCCTCATGTTTCATGCGTCGTTCGCCGGATCCGTCGAAAATTGTCTGTCCGGTGGCCGGAGACAAAAGATAAAGTAACGTTTTTGTGTCCGTCGAAAAAAACAAACTAGCGACGGATCCGTCGCCATCAGTCGTTTGCTAGAATGGAAGCCTATGGCGCCGGATGCATCAAATGATGGAATCTGGGGAGGAATTAAGTTTTTTTTTTAACTGAGCATGCTCTGATTTTTTTAGGATCCAATTAGCTGGTTCAGCTAGCCGAATCCGGCGAAAAAACAGATCCGTCACATCAGTTTTTCACAATCTGCGACGGATCAGTTTTTTTCAAAATTCGATGGATTGCGACTGATGGCAAAAAACTGATGTGTAAAAGGGGCCTTAGTAGTACACAATTGTAGAAAAGATTAGACAGGCTTTTATACATGGCTCTGCATTAAAGGAGGTTACCTGATTCAGTCAACCACTTGGTAAATGCACTATTAGGGCACGAGGAACGGGATTCCAGCTCCCTAGTCTTGCAGTGTATTCCTACTACATGTGCATGGGTAAATGAGCTTGTCAGACATTAACAGTGAAAGGATAACTGGCACTGACTACAATCTTTAAATTTATTTCAGGAACCTAAATATAGATAGGACAGCTTAGTCAGCAAAATGAACCATGATTTAAGACCTTCTGATCAAAACTGATATCTTTTAACTATTAAGGCACGTTATGTGGATTAAAGTGGCGCATTGCCATTCCCGGTCTGTATGCCAACATCCTACATCCTACACAGTCCCGACCAGACTTTTGCTAGAAAGTCGGGCTCTTTCGAGAGGACATTAGTGAGTGTTCTGCATACTTTTGTCAATCACATATAGCAAACTCACCAGTATATGGGACTGCTCATTTCTTTATTAAATAAAAACAGCAGCCTTAGACTGGTGATAATGCCCCCTAATGAAGGTTGGTTCGAAACACTCGTTAGGGTGGACGTGCAAGCATTGGGAGCGCCTGCATCCATTAGTGGTCAATGTAATTTAGTAGTACAATTACTATGTATTGCCTGCAATTTTATTTTTATCTTCGGCATACATGAATGAGCCTAGATGTAGCCTTGACACTGCATTTATTTATTTAGACAATGGCAGGATTATCTATTATATAGTAGTACTGGTATACAGATACTTCTCACAAAATTAGAAAATCATCAAAAAGTTAATTAATTTCAGTTCTTCAATGCAAAAAGTGAAATGCTTATATATATAGTTATTACAGAGTGATCTATTTCAAGTGTTTATTTCTGTTAATGTTGATGATTATGGCTTACAGCCAATGAAAACCCAAAAGTCATTATCTCAGTAAATTAGAATAATTAACAAAAAACACCTGCGAAGGCTTCCTAAGCGTTTAAAAAGGTCCCTTAGTCTGTTTCAGTAGGCTCCACAATCATGGGGAAGACTGCTGACTTGACAGATGTCCAGAAGGCAGTCATTGATATACTCCACAAGGAGGGTAAGCCACAAGAAGTCATTGCTAAAGAAGTTGGCTGTTTAGAAAGTGCTGTATCCAAGCATATTAATGGAAAGTTGTGGTGGAAGGAAAAAGTGTGGTCGAAAAAGTTGCACAAGCAACCGGGATAACTGCAGCCATGAAGGATTGTTGAGAAAAGGCCATTCAAAAATTTGAGGGAGATTCACAAGGAGTGGACTAATGCTGGAGTCATTGCTTCAAGAGCCACCACACACAGACGTATCCAGGACATGTGCTACAAGTGTCTCATTCCTTGTATCAAGCCACTGATGACCAATAGATAACGCCAGAAGCGTCTTACCTGGGCCAAGGAGAAAAAACTGTTGCTCAGTGGTCCAAGGTGTTGTTTTCAGAAGAAAGTAAATTTTGCATTTCATTTGGAAATCAAGGTCCTAGAGTCTGGATGAAGAGTGGAGACGCCCAGAATCCAAGCTGCTTGAGGTCTAGTGTGACGTTTCCACAATCAGTGATGGTTTGGGGAGCCATGTCATCTGCTGGTGTAGGTCCACTGTGTTTTATCAAGACCAAAGTCAGCTCAGCCATCTGCCAATTTTAGAGCACTTCATGCTTCCCTCTGCCTACAAGCTTTTTGGAGATGGAAATTTCATTATCCAGCAGGACTTGGCACCTGTCCACACTGCCAAAAGTACGAATACCTGGTTTAAAAACAACAGTATCACAGTACTTCATTGGCCAGCAAACTCGCCTGACCTTAGCCCCATAGAGAATCTATGGGTTATTGTCAAGAGGAAGATGAGAGACAGCAGACCCAGCAATGCAGACGAGCTGAAGGCTGCTATCAAAGCTACTTGGGCTTCCATAACACTTCAGCAGTGCCACTGGCTGATCGCCTCCATGCCACGCCACATTGATGCAGTGCAGAACCATAGCTAGGGTTTTGGCTCAGGGGGGCAAAACTTCTGAGTGGGCCCCTAACCAGGTAACCATGATTACAAATGGGTGACGCACCCTAATAGTGGATGTAGGAGAACCTCAGTAGATGACTACGCTGTTACTGAAAATAATCTCTATATAAAGACCAACATGGATATTACCTCTATGTGGTCAGTGGTAGATACCAGTCCTATGGAACATGTAAGAGATTAAAGCACAGTTATAGATGCTGACTTGCAGCTGATGTTCTGATGGAGTCTTTCACTTTTCCCGTCTTTTCCATCTGGCCCAGACCGACATGAAAACTTCTTCCAGCCAGGACTCAGCTGCAAAGAGTACAACAAAGACACATTTCACATCTCTTTTTCAGCACCGTCCCCATCTATCCCCAACCTGCCCAACCTCATCATCCTGCTGGTACCCCAATGCTGCTGCCGTTTGTGTCCCTATTACTGCACCTACTGTGTGGTTCTCTGTGCCCTCTAAATTCTAAAGCTACCTTCAAGAATATAGTAATGCTGGGTGCAAGTGCCCCAGAAAACAGTGCCCATGTTTAGTCCCCTAGAAAGTAATAATGCCCTGTGTGCCCCTTTGACAGTCACAGTAACCCGAGTTGCCCTATAACAATAAGTGCCCACTTTACATTTAATAATGTCCCCAGTCTCCCCCTACACAGCTCCCCTATACACAGTATGATGCTCTCTTATACACAGTATAATGCCCCCACACCTTATATATACTGACCTCTTAGCATCTCCCAAACTGTTTGATGGCTCCAACACTGCATGATGGCCCCATCACTGTAATCTCCACATCTGTGATGACCCCCAACATAGCCTCCATATAGTATAATGCACCAGAGAGTCCTCAATATAGTATAATGCATTCCCCATAGGCCTCTATATAGTATAATGCACTCCTAATAGGCAGACTCTATATTGTATAATGCACTCCCCATAGGCCTCCATATGGTATAATGTACTCCACATAGGCAGACACTCTATTGTATAATACATTCCCCATAGGCAGACTCTATATTGTATAATGCACCCCCCATAGGCAGACTCTAGTATAATGCACTCCTCATATACCTCCATATAGTATAATGTACTGCCCATAGGCCTCCATGTAGTATAATGCACCTGATAGTCCTCATTATAGTATAAAGTACTCCTCATAGATAGATTCTATATAGTATAATGCAGCCCCCATAGGCAGACTCTAATATAATACAGCCCCCATAGACACTCTAATAAAATGCAGCCCCTCATAGGCAGACTCTAATAGAATACAGCCTCCCATAAGCAGACTCTAATAAAATGCAGCCCCTCATAGGCAGACTCTATGTTATATAATGTATCCTCAATAGGCAGACAGTAATAAAATGTAGCTCCCACATAGGGAGACTCTATATTATATAATACACCCCCATAGGCAGACAGTAATAAAGTGTACCCCCATAGGCAAGCTCTATGTTATGTAATGCAGCCCCCATAGGCAGACTAATAAAATGTAGCCCCCCATAGGCAGATTCTAATAAAATGCAGCCTCCCATAGGCAGACTATGTTATATAATGCACCCCCATAGGCAGACTCTAATAAAATGCACCCCCCATAGGCAGACTAATAAAATGTACCCCCATAGGCAGACTCTAATAAAATGCAGCCGCCAATAGATTTTAATATAATGCACCTCCATAAAAAAATTCAATACTCACCTCTTTCCTCCTCCGTTGCTCCGAGCCTCCCCACATTTCCGGAGAGCGGGCGCCAAATAGTGACATCATTGCGCCCGCTGTCAGTGTCTGAGTAAGTGATGTCAGAGGCTGAGAGGGGAATGATGGGAGAGAGAGCATAACGCTCCTTCTCTCATCAATGCGGTCAGCTGTATCAGCATACAGCTGATACAGTTGAACCTGCGATGAAGGGAGGAGGGCACACTGCTGGCACCGGGCCTCCCCGACTGCTCAGGGGCCTCATAGCAGCTGGTTGGCAGAGCAGGGAGATCAATTCTCCCTGCTCTGCCGCAGAATGTAACTATCGGCATGCTGCGCACGCCAATACAGTTATAATACCCTAGCTCTGGGTGGGCCCCCTCAGAGCTAAGGGCCCGGGATCACCGCCCCCCTCTGCCCCCCCTGGTAGCTACGCTACTGATGCAGTAATTGATGCAAAAGGAGCCCCGACCAAGTATTGAGTGCCTTTACTGAGCATAAATTTCAGTAGGCCAATATTTTGACTTTTAAAATCAGTTTTCAAGCTGGTGTTATAAAGTATTCTAATTTACTGAGATAACGACTTTTGGGTTTTCATTGGCTGTAAGTAGGGATGAGCAAATATACTCGTTGCTCGGGTTTTCCCGAGCATGCTCGGGTGACCTCCGAGTATTTGTTTAAGTTTTCATCGCCTCAGCTGAATGATTTACAGCTATTAGCCAGGCTGAGTACATGTGGGGGTTTATATAAGAAAAAACAACAGAAAAATATTTCAGCTCAACCTTAGGAAACATTTCCTCATAGTCCTTGCAAGATCCGAGCACGGAAAGAGCTGCTGCCCCAGCACTCCTGAAGTAATGTGATTGAAGAGAAGATCCAGCTCAGAAAGTATTTAAAGATAAAAAAATTCTTTATTACAAAAATTATAAAAAATGGAAACACTGCATGTCAGAATCAGCGAAAAACATATTTACAGAGGGACATCCATGAAATAGCTGAACGCGTTTCGAACACTCTCGGTGTTCTTAGTCCACAGCAAGTGATCCGAATGAGAAGTTCGTATATGAAAACATTCTTTGCCAGGTGAAGTAAGTATAGCAGGTGATCAAGAAACTCCTTGTGACATGATTAGAAATATTCCACACATGATGCTGAGCCTTTCAATCTATGAGGCAAAAAAATTCGATCACAAAAAAAAAAGACAACATTCATACAAGTATATATTACAAAATATAAAATGAGAAAATATATATAACAATACAATTGCAAGAAATAGAAAAATAATAAATAAATGAAACAAACAGAAAAAAATATAATAAAAAAATAAATAAAAATATAACCTGAGCAAAAAATAATAATAATCAGTAATGCAACATGATTTCTTTTCTAAGGTTTAAACCCATAGGTGTGCGTGTGTTTAATAAATAAATCCAGAAAGCTTCTCTGTCTCCCAACTTTTTTTCTTTATCGCCTCCTTGTATATCCTTATGAATTTGTTCGATTGCATATATTTTTAGATGTGTAGTTTGTCTGTTATGTATATTAATAAAATGATGTGATCATTTGAAGTGTGTAAGTAAGGTGGGTTGCACTATATCATTTAAATGCTCACGAAATCTATCTTTTAATTTTCTTATAGTGGAACCTACATATAACAGATGACAATCAGTGCATTCAATAATGTAAACCACATAATCTGAATTACAGTTTATAAAGCTTTTGATAAAATTTCTTTGGTGATCAGAACTAGAAAATGTCACAGTTTTTTTTGTGTATATACAAGTTTTACAGGGATGCGTACCGCATTTGAAAAAAACTTTTATGGACAGCCAATTAGAAGAATTGGAATTGGTGGAAGCATTGGAATGCAAAAAATTAGGTGAAAGGATATTACCGAGTGTGGGAGCACGTCTGGAAACTATGTGAATCTCATTTTGGAGGATTGTATCCATCGTTTGGTCATCTCTCAAAATATTTAAATTGCGTGTTATAATATCAGAGATAGACTTGAAATGTGTGCTATAAGTAAGCACTAACACTGGTCTATCAATAGAAGTTTTACTCTAGCCACTTTCAGTTCTTTGTGAATGAGCAGACTGAATAAGATCTGATCTAGATTTATCATCTGCTATTTTGAACGCTCATTCCACAGACCAATTTGAATGCCAAATCATTGCTTCAATTTCTCCTAGCTCTGAGAGCTTCACCAACAGGTATTGAATGAATGGTATGAGAGGGGTGGAAGCTTTGAGCATGGAGAATAGTATTACCTGCGGTTTGTTTACGATAGGTGTGACTTTGAATAGTTTTGTGAGGTAGTCCTGTAAGAACTAAATCCAAAAAAATTATGGAATAATTATTATTAAATGGATTATTGTTAATAATAATAATAATAATAATAATCCTTATTTTTATATAGCGCTAACATATTCCGCAGCGCTTTACAGTACATCAAAAAATGTGTGATGGATTTTTGATCCCCATTCCAAATTAGTAATAAATCATCGATATACCTAGAAAACCATTTTATGTGCTCAAAAAAAAAGGGTTATCGACACAAAAAATGTATTGTTCTTCCCACCATGACATCACCAGATTGGCTACCGATGGTGAGAATTTGGCTCCCGATGGTGAGAATTTGGCTCCCATAGAAACTCCATTATTCTGTAGAAAAAATTAATTTTCAAATGTGAAGTAGTTATGTGACAACAAAAATGATAAAACTGAAATAATAAATGATTGCAAATCATATGAGTAAGGACTATACTTTTTTAAATGATGATTTACTGCATGTAGAGCAATTTTGTGTGGGATGGAGGTATAAAGCGCAACCACATCGCATGTGAGCCAACACCAAAGGGGATTCCATATTACATTATCCAGCATTTTAAGTACATCTCTGGAATCCTTCAAATGACCAGGGACCCATTGTACTACTGGTTGCAGAATGTTATCCAACCATTCCCCTAAGGCTATGTGCACACGTTGCGGATTAGGCTTAGGAATTTCTGGTGCAGATTCTGTCTCTCCTGGCAGAAAATGCACCTGCGTTTTTTTGTGCGGTTCCGCAGCGTTTTTTGTGCGTTTTTGCTGCGGTTTTCTTGCATATTTGCTGCGGTTTTTACCCCTGCGGTTTTCTATAATGGAATGGGTACAAAAACGCTGCAGATTCACAAAAAAGAAGTGACATGCTACTTCTTTTAAACCGCAGCGTTTCCGCAGCGGATTTTCCGCAAAGTGTGCACAGCATTTTTTTTTTCTCATTGATTTACATTGTACTGTAAATCAATTGCGGATCTGCAGCGTTTCTGCACTGCAAAAAACGCTGCGGATCCGCAGCAAATCCGCAACGTGTGCACATGCCCTTAGTGTTCACTATAGGATCCTATCCCTGAAATTATGGGACGCATGGGTGGTTTACATTATTGAACGCACTGATTGTCATCTGTTATATGTAGGTTCTACTATAAGAAAATCAAAAGATAGTTTCGTGAGCATTTAAATGATATAGTGCAACCCACCTTACATCACACTTCAAATGCATCACATCACTTTATTAATATACATAACAGACAAACTACACATCTAAAAATATATGCAATCGAACAAATTCATAAGGATATACGAGGAGGCGATAAAGAAAAAAAGTTGGGAGACAGAGAAGCTTTCTGGATTTATTTATTAAACACACGCACACCTATGGGTTTAAACCTTAGAAAAGAAATCATGTTGCATTACTGATTATTATTATTTTTTGCTCAGGTTATATATATATATTTTTTTATTATATTTTTTCTGTTTGTTTCATTTAATCATTATTTTTCTGTTTCTTGCAATTGTATTGTTATATATATTTTCTCATTTTATATTTTGTATACAGTGCCTACAAGTAGTATTCAACCCCCTGCAGATTTAGCAGGTTTACACATTTGGAATTAACTTGACATTGTGACATTTGGACTGTAGATCAGCCTGGAAGTGTGAAATGCACTGCAGCAAAATAGAATGTTATTTCTTTGTTTATTTTTTTTTTAAATTGTGAAAAGTCTTTTCAGAGGGTCATTTATTATTCAACCCCTCAACCCACCAGAATTCTGTTTGGTTCCCCTAAAGTATTAAGAAGTAGTTCAGGCACAAAGAACAATGAGCTTCACATGTTTGGATTAATTATCTCTTTTTCCAGCCTTTTCTGACTATTTAAGACCCTCCCCAAACTTGTGAACAGCACTCATACATGGTCAACATGGGAAAGACAAAGTAGCATTCCAAGGCCATCAGAGACAAGATCGTGGAGGGTCACAAGGCTGGCAAGGGGTACAAAACCCTTTCCAAGGAGTTGGGCCTACCTGTCTCCACTGTTGGGAGCATCATCCGGAAGTGGAAGGCTTATGGAACTACTGTTAGCCTTCCACGGCCTGGACAGCCTTTGAAAGTTTCCTCCCGTGCCGAGGCCAGGCTTGTCCGAAGAGTCAAGGATAACCCAAGGACAACAAGGAAGGAGCTCCGGGAAGATCTCATGGCAGTGGGGACATTGGTTTCAGTCAATACCATAAGTAACGTACTCCACCGCAATGGTCTCCGTTCCAGACGAGCCCGTAAGGTACCTTTACTTTCAAAGCTCATCTACAGTTTGCTCATGATCACTTGGAGGACTCTGAGACTGACTGGTTCAAGGTTCTCTGGTCTGATGAGACCAAGATCGAGATCTTTGGTGCCAACCACACACGTGACGTTTGGAGACTGGATGGCACTGCATACGACCCCAAGAATACCATCCCTACAGTCAAGCATGGTGGTGGAAGCATCATGCTGTGGGGCTGTTTCTCAGCCAAGGGGCCTGGCCATCTGGTCCGCATCCATGGGAAGATGGATAGCACGGCCTACCTGGAGATTTTGGCCATGAACCTCCGCTCCTCCATCAAGGATCTTAAGATGGGTCGTCATTTCATCTTCCAACAAGACAACGACCCAAAGCACACAGCCAAGAAAACCAAGGCCTGGTTCAAGAGGCAAAAAATCAAGGCGTTGCAGTGGCCTAGTCGGTCTCCTGACCTTAACCCAATTGAAAACTTGTGGAAGGAGCTCAAGATTAAAGTCCACATGAGACACCCAAAGAACCTAGATAACTTGGAGAAGATCTGCATGGAGGAGTGGGCCAAGATAACTCCAGAGACCTGTGCTGGCCTGATCAGGTCTTATAAAAGATGATTATTAGCTGTAATTGCAAACAAAGGTTATTCCACAAAATATTAAACCTAGGGGTTGAATAATAATTGACCCACACTTTTATGTTTAAAATTTATAAAAATTTAACTGAGCAACAAAACTTTTTGGTTTGTAAGATTTATGCATCTGTTAATAAATCCTGCTCTTGTTTGAAGTTTGAAGGCTCTAACTTATTTGCATCTTATTAAACCTGCTAAATCTGCAGGGGGTTGAATACTACTTGTAGGCATTGTATATACTTCAGCTATTTCATGGATGTCCCTCTGTAAATATGTTTTTCACTGATTCTGACATGCAGTGTTTCCATTTTTAATAATTTTTTGAAAAAATAATTTTTTATCTTTAAATACTTTGTGAGCTGGATCTTCTCTTCAATCACATGTGGGGGTTGCCTGGTTGCTAGGGAATCCCCAGATGTAATCAAGCTGGCTAACAGATGTAAATCATTCAGCTGCCGGGATGAAAACTAAATCTCCTCCGAACACTAACAAATACTCGGAGATCACCCGAGCGTGCTTGGGAAAACCCGAGCAACGAGTATACTCGTTCATCACTAGCTGTAAGCCATAATCATCAACATTGACAGAAATAAATACTTGAAATAGATCACTCTGTGTGTAATGACTCTATATAATATATGAGAATCACTTTTTGTATTGAAGAACTAAAATAAATTAACTTTTTGATGATATTCTAATTTAGTGAGACACACCAGTATGTCATAATTTGTGACATGTAGTGTATGTTTGTGTGTGTGTATATATATATAGTGTTTTTGGCAAAGCCAGCTTACCGCTTTGAAGAAACAGGAATACATCCAACCTGTGGTTACAGTTCGCATGGAAAACGGATTGGGACAAATCCACACATGTAAAGAAAAAACTTTTTGTCTCAGTTACAATTATTGTATACATTCAATCCCTTATGGACGGCATGTTTCGACACCACATGTGTCTTCCTCCAGGTCCCTGGTCGCTGGAGAAACAAAAAGTTTTTCCTATATATATATATATATATATATATATATATATATATATATAAACACAATCTCCATTTCTCCATTCTTGTGCACTCCTTTCTCCAGTTTCCTCACACGTGGTTGTTTTACATTTTCCCCCATCCTGCATGAATATTTTATTAAATAAATGTTGTACTTTTAGCATATTATCCTGAACTGTTATTCGGCGTTTTTTAATCTTCTAACTAGACTGGTGATGGCACGGATTGGTTAGACTGCTGGTATTATACTAGTAATCTGTTTGGGAAACCCTTTGTGCTTTATTGCTGTTCCTGAACTGTAAAAATTCCAAAATTCTGTGCATACCATGCACAGGACCAGACCAGTCTGCTAGTAATTGTAAGGGCTCCTCCATAATGTCACTATACTAAGGTCTTGATAGATTGGTTAGATGACCTTTACCTTACAATGAGCAAGGTCTTTAATTGCTATTCCCAAGAGTGACAGGTTAACTGATATGACTTCAGAGCTTCTTTTGTAATGTAACAGGGTAGGGATGGCCACAGTCCTCAGAAGATCTCTGTGCAAGAACCATAATGAGCGACTTTACAATACAATGTTCCATGGATGTCACAGAGGGGAGTCTCTTGTTTGGAACCCCTTCTTTCAACCAGAGCAGAATGTCTCTTATATACAGGGGACTTTATTCTAATGGACCCAGCCCGTTTGTGTATTACATAGTCTGACATTCATTTCAATGGCGTCACAAAATACTACTTTTCTCCTCCAGTATTTGCTACTTCAGAGAAAACGCATAGTTGGCTGCAGTATGAGCAAATGACCTGTATTTATGGGGTGAAATAAAGGGCTTTCTACACCCTTAAGTGCTGAATGGTGGGGTCCAACGCAATCCCAAGGATCCTGTGGAAATTGGTCATCCCAATTGAGATGAATGGGAGCTATGCTCCCCATATTTCAAATATACCTACATACACAGGAGCGCTAAACTTGGCCAAGTGCTCTTGTCTTCTCTATCATAGAGCCAATGCTGGACTCCTCATCTCCATGCCGAACCAAAAGATAGGCTGTTAAAATTCTAATGGCCGTATTCTTCTCTTCCCTAAAATCATCAGGTGGGAGGCCCCCATAAACTTTAGATGGGTGACTGATCCTGGTGGGTTTGGCCAACTTTAGTCTAATGAATTATGGGGACTTTACAGAAAGTAACAAATTTAGCCACAGTGATATCCCATGTCATACTGGTGGCAAAACCCTATAAGCTAAGCAGAAAGTCTCTTCCACACCAATGTATTACTGTTTGCACAGCCGTGTACATGAACCTATGTTGGGCTGTAACGTTCCTCTTCATACCCATATCTCTCTCGTATTCTGTACAAGGGCTGCCATTATTTAAGGACCCCCTACAATCTGTCCATACAACCCATGTTTTAAAGACCTCATACTAATCTTTTTCCTACATCACCCTATAACAAGATGTCACAGAGGGGTAAAAGTCCTGCAACATCAGCTTTTTCTAAACTACAACTCCCAGAACATCTTAACATCCTGACTAACTATGCCTGTCTAGACATGCTGGGAGTTGTAGTCTCGCTGCAGTTGAAGAGCATATGGACCACTACTGAATTGAAATATTTGCAATTCCTTCATAGGAAATCATCTGATGAGGACTATTCATCCACTGATTAGGCCCCTTTCACACATCAGTTTTTTGCTATCAGTCGCAATCCGTCAAATTTTGAAAAAAACTAATCCGGCAACTAATACCTCCGGATCCGTTTTTTTCTCATAGACGTGTATTAGCGACGGGTGGCCGCACGTTTCATCTGTGGTTCACCGGATCCATCTAAAATTGTTTGTCCGGTGGCCGGAGACAACGAACTAAGTAACGTTTTTTGTGTACGTCGCCGTCCGTCGTTTGCTGGAATGGAAGCCTATGGGCGCCGGATCCATCAAATGAGGGAATCCGGCGACGGATTCCATTTTTTTAAACTGAGCATGCTCCGATCCAATCAGCCAGATCCGCTAGTCGGATCCGTCCAAAAAACGAATCCATCACATCAGTTTTTCAATTAAGGACGTCTCTTAATTTTATTGCAACAAAAGATTGTTTTGTCATCGCTTATAAAATATTGAAATGATGATTTTCTATAAAAATGTGCAGAATGACCGCAGCTTTACAGCTTTCTTATCAACAGACTTGCCCAGTATTATTTTTGTCCATGGCCAAGAGTGTCCTCCTTGCAGACTTGTATATTACACTTACACGATTAGAGTACTCTGTACTCCATCTTTATGATTAACCATAGTGTATCTTACATTTTACATGTCGATCTTCTATTCAGAGTGTGTTTTCTACACAAAATTTTGCACAGAGGAGTTGAAAATAAAGACTTGTTTTGATACAATTTGGCATCCACTTTGTTCCTCCATGCAGGTGGACCAGGTCAGCTATCACCTCTGCGGCTTGGCATCCTGGAAGCATCTTATGCAAACATTTTCGCTTTTCTAGACTTGAGCCAAAACACGACTAGTGAACATATCCTCTAAGGCCACATTCACGTTCAGTTTTTGGTATTTTACCTCGGTATTTGTAAGCCAAAACCAGGAGGAAACATATGCACCACTTCTGTATTTATCACCCACTCCTGGTTTTCGCTTACAAATACTGAGGTAAAAAACTCACCAAATACTCACCGTGGCCTAAGGGTTGCTCTGACAGGAATGATTTTCATGCTGCAGGTTGAGGGCTTGGAGAAGGTTAAAAACCTTCCATGCTTCAGCGATATCTACATCAGCTATATTTTCTGCACTGTTGAATAGCACTTCACCTGTACGCTACCCACGTGGTCAGATCTTATGATAACTTCTAATCTTAACATAACTTGATAACTTGTTTGACATCTTTTTTTATTTATCATGTGCAGCTTTGAAGCTGCTTGTTTCCATGATCCTACATGCATGGAAATGTAGTTACTTTGGCTATTGTGGATTCATAACAAAGTCTGATTCATTTAATGCCCAGAAACATAAAAGTTAGCCGAACTGGCAGATTAAGGCAGGAATGGCCGACCATCTAATGTGTATGAGAGCCTCCATCCCTGGCAGCTGATGTCCATCCGTGAAGAAAAGGATCTGGCCTGCTGGCTTTCTAATAGCAAATCTTTTTTTTTTGTTGGGAAGATAATCTGCTGTCTGAAGAATCTCACATACGAACAACAGGAGTATTTGGTTGAGCTGACTGATCTTGTATATAGAGGAGTAGGGAGAGGTAGCTGTCGGCCAAAATATTGTTCGTCTGACAGATATCTAATGTGCATGTCCAGCCTTAGGCTCTGTTCACATCTGCTGGTTGGGTTTACTGTAAGAGCAAGCAGACTGTAGAAGCCTCTATTATAAGAGGTGAGACTGTGCAGGTCACTGCTGTGGGAGCAGTGGGACTGTGCAGGGCACTGCCGTGGGAGTGGTGGGACTGTGCAGAGCACTGCCGTGGGAGTGGTGGGACTGTGCAGGGCACTGCCGTGGGAGTGGTGGGACTGTGCAGGGCACTGACGTGGGAGTGGTGGGACTGTGCAGGGCACTGCTGTGGGAGCAGTAGGACTGTGCAGGGCACTGCCGTGGGAGCAGTGGGACTGTGGAGGGCACAGTCGTGTGAGCGGTGAGACTGTGAAGGGCTCTGCCGTGGGAGCACAGAGACTGTGTGGAGGGCACTGCCGTGGGAGTGGTGAGACTGTCAAGGGTACTGCTGTGGGAGTAGTGAGACTGTGTGGAGGGCACTGCTGTGGGAGTGGTGAGACTGTGGAGGGCACTGCTGTGGGAGCGGTGAGACTGTGTGGAGGGCACTGCTGTGGGAGCAGTGAGACTATGTGGAGGGCACTGGCGTGGGAGCGGTGAGACTGTGTGGAGGGAACTCGTGTGGGAGCAGTGAGACTGTGTGCAGGGCACTGCCGTGGGAGCGGTGAGACTGTGTGGAGGGAACTGGTGTGGGAGCGGTGAGACTGTGTGGAGGGCACTGCCGTGGGAGCGGTGAGACTGTGTGGAGGGAACTCGTGTGGGAGCAGTGAGACTGTGTGGAGGGCACTGCCGTGGGAGCGGTGAGACTGTGTGGAGGGAACTGGTGTGGGAGCGGTGAGACTGTGTGGAGGGCACTGCCGTGGGAGCGGTGAGACTGTACTGGAGGGCACTGGCGTGGGAGCGGCAAGATTGTAGATCTCTGGCAGAGGGAGTTTGTATGGTGAAATAATTGAAAGAGCTTAGAAGGGGTCGGTTTTATAATAATGTTAGAAAACATGGTTACGATATTTCTGGGTCTTTCATCCAGAGATCGTTACTGATCATCACTGTATTTGGAATAAATGTTTTCCGGTAAAATGAGAAGAATTGGCTTCTGCTTCTTAGGGTATGTGCACACGCTCAGTAAACGCTGTGGGTTGGATGCTGTGTAGCGGCCAGATGTTACAGTATAGTGGATGGGATTTTAAGAAATCCTATGTCCACTTTGAATGCAGCAAACATGCGCTGCGTCCAAAGCACTGCCAGTTCCGGATGATTTGCTCATACCCTTATGTCAGTTGTCTTTTTTTTTTTTTGGCATTAGGTTTGCATCAGAGTAGGCAGTACTCACTGCTTTTATTTCTCGCCTTACTAGCCATGTAGCTTTATTTCTCGCTTTACTAGCAATGTAGCTGTGCTATTGCAATCAATGAAGTTTCTCAAATAAATAATAGCTTCATTTTAGCATGGCCTTGAAGGTTATTTCATACAGTCCTAGAGGTCAGCAGACAAGCTGGATGTGCCATAAATATGAGAAGTGGGTGCCCCCCTAACAGACATACAAAGTTGTTTTTCAAACTCAAATTGGAGTTAGAGAGAGGAGCTGAGCTTGTAATGGATGTACTATATCTATGGTGGAAAAACTTAGCGCTTAGCCTCTCTCTTCCTACTTGCCTTGGTGTGTTGGCAGTTGGAGGGATAGTATTGGGGTTGATGTCAGCTTTGTATTGGCAGCTGACATCAAGCCCAAGGGTTGGTAATGGAGAAGCGTCTATAAGATGCCCCCATAGTCCAATTATAAATAAACACCCAGAAGAAAGTAATTTAATTGAAGTAAAGACACTGACACTTTTATTTGAAAAAAAGAAAAGAAAAGTTATACTTCCATTTATGCCTAATCCACTGTGCCCATGTCCCTTGTAAAAGACCAAAAAAAGAAACAATCATATTACTCACCTCACCGATGAGAAGATAATCCATTTGTCCCGCGATGAGTCTAGCTCTACTACATCTAGCAGCCAGCAGAGACACTGAGCTGCATATTTGTATCTCTCATTTATGATGATATTTAGTGGGGAGGACATTGACATCAGTGAATCATACACATCCATGGATCCCATATGAGCGGCTGTATCTATAGGGGGTCATTCTCCTTTAGAAGCAGTGCTTTGTAACATTGCCAGATGGAACCTATTTTTGAGACCGATCCATACAGAGCCAAACTGGTAAAAAATCTCTGTGTGTCTCTGTGTGAAAATTGAGAATACAGTAAGTCCTCACTGTAATCTATGGGAGCTATAATAAGGCTCTGTACATTTTGGAGAATATACTGCGCTGTAGAACACTTATTTACACTAGCCTTTCTGTTTTTGACACACAGATAATTGGCTCTATCCATTGAACATTTATTCCGTCATTAAGGACAGTTAGACCATGTTCCCACGATGAGTTTTAAAATAGGTTACTTGCATTTCTTCAAAAATATTCAGCGTAAAAAAATAATTGTGGGAACGTTGCCTTATATGACTTAGCAGTCATCCATAATTGAAGTATTGTTGGAGCGCCCCCACGTCAGGGCAATGGGGTACTCGGCACCGGGTCCTTCGGTTCGGGGGAATGTCACGGTGGCCCGACCCGGTCCGTGGGCCTTTGAGGGGTGCCCAATTAAAGGTGTAGTTTGTACGGTGTTCGTGATGCCATCTGTGGTACTCCGTCAGGGTGACCAACGCTGCTTAGGGGTCCGCTGGGGTGATGGAATGGCAGCTAGATGGTATACCTTCCCACAGGTGAAGTATGTCCCCAGGGCTTCCCAGGTGTGTAGGTGGTGATGATGGACGATGTAAGGCGCAGTGAATAACGAGGACACAAAGGTTGCAGTCTCTTTACCTTTACTGGAGGCTTCAGCATCCACAGCCCAGAGCACTGATCACAGGGCAGGCAGAGTCCGGCCGGTCCGAAGGCATATCCAGAGTTCCCTTATCCAGGTGGAAATCAGTAGCCTTCCTACTAGCGCCTGTGTGTTGTAGTACCTCCCTGCTGAGCACCACGGGATAGTCCTCAGAACTCTCGTAATTGTTCTTGATGTTATTTCTTCCTCTCTGTCCCCCAGATGGTATGGATAGGACAACCCGTATGACTGGGATAGCCTGGGGCTTGTTTGTAGGGACCCTAGAGATGCCCCGCCCCCCACAATTTGCCACCCTGTCTTCTTAGGTATTAAGGTCGGGCAGCCAACTTGGAATTGACTGTCCTGCCGGTCTCTGAAGTAATGCGTAGAGTCAATTACTCCCTCGGTGTTCCGGCCACCGGCTACGCGCCTCAGAAGGAAGCTGCCGATCTTGGGGCAGAACTCCTCCTGGTATTATTTCCTTGTGCTGTGACTTCGTTTCTCACTCTCCACAATACAATTCCTTTCTTGTCCTTTCTTAGGATGCTGCTGCACGTAGGAGCAGGCACAGCTCCATAGCTTTCTATCTCGTGCTAGGCCTCTGTCAGGATCCCACCCCTGACAGGGACCCTCTGTCTGCAGCTCAGATGTTCCTCCTTTCCCCCTGTCTGCCTGACAGGTCCTCTCTGGGTCAAACCCAGGAAGCTTCTGACTCCCTTTCTATCCAAACCACCAGTTTTACCCATATGTGAGGAGTGCCCTAATAGATAGAAGCAAGGCTCCCCCTGGTGGACTGGAGTGTGAAATGTAGTGTGTGACTTGTGATACCTGGCAAGGTGAACTCCTTTAGTACCATTAGACGTAATATCACTCCCCCTGGTGGAAGAGCGACATTACTGCAACGACCAGGACTCTGGGGCGCTGCACTGTTGTCATCGATCAGACAAGAATACGCCTGCGAAAGAATAAAGATTTACAGTGGTCCAAAAATTGTGCAGATTTTCCCATCCATGACCGTCGACCAATTTTTACAAAAACTGATGTAATGTGGCAAATAACCAAGGTGTAAAATACCGTTTTGTGTATACAGCTACTATCCTGAACTGTGTCTCTATGGTTACAGGCTGATGTGACCAGGGTGTGATCTGGCCTTTCAGGCTTGTTAGTCAACTCGTTTTCTGTCTTTTCTAGTATGGGGTAAAGTGCCTGCAGGATATGACTTAAAAGCTTTTGGTTGTAGTGTGTAACCATGGAAACACATAGGTGTACATAGGAGCTGCATACACAGAATAGTAGGAGATTTGCAATCAAAATTAAGCAAATTCTTGATATTTTCGGAAGTAGAGATGTGTTCAATTTTGCTGATAATGCAGATGATGTCAGGTACGGTATTAATAAAGTCTGAACCCTGGAGCTGTCATCACTACGGTGAATTAGTTCACGCTTAACAACCAATAAAACGAATATAACGCCCTGAACCTCCCGTGTGGAAATGATTGCTCGGAGCAACATTGTAATTTGTTGGAGCTTTATGGAGCTTTGCTTGATGATATGAGTTTGTCATAACAGTAGAGCTATAAAAATCTCGCCGTAAACTCGGATCAGAAGAACGTTCACTTGCTATCCGGAGACAATGCTTTAGGGAACGGACACTTTAGTTCCACCTTTGTCCTGAATTCTTAAAGGGGCTAACCCTCTAAAGGTGTAATAGCGTATACAGGGCTATGACAGCAGACACATCTTTGCCCTGGGTGCATATTTATAATGAGGTTTGCCAAAAAGCTTTGTAGCCACATACCGTCCTGCAGGTCCAGGAGGGACTCAACTAACATCTTAAATTTTAAACAATGTTTTGTTTGGAGCAAAAGGTCTCCTATAGAATAAAACTATATAAGACTACAGAGGTAGGACTTTGATTTCATTATTGGGTCTATAGAGGTTTTTTTCTGTGAGACTAGACATCAAAATTGCAGCATATTCCATGTGCTAAAGTCTTATTTTCATACTTATTTTCGCCAATATCATATCCCAATATGTAGTAAGTGAAGTAGCAAATGCCTACAATTAGAAATGTAGTATAGTTCTTCTGATTCATTATGTTGCTTACCCCATGTACAGGGCATTACAGTAGTTTAGGTATCCATGGTTACGACCACTCATAGTTACAGTTAGTTGAGATGTTAGTGGTCATAACCATGGTTCCCTAAGCTACTTCAATGCCATGCACATGTTCAATACAATAGTGAAATGTGGAGCCATCAGTTCTCAAATCAGCCATACAGCTGTGCAGGCATCATATGGCGGCATGATACTGTGTCCTGAACAATGAGGGGGTATAATAGTGTGTGAGGAACAGTGTGGGGACATTCTATTTGGTGTATTGGGCATCTTTATAGGGTCGTAAAATTTAAAGCCACAATTTCTTTGCGGAGGCATAAAATGGACTTGGTGTAATGGTTTGGTTTAGCTGCAAAAAAAAATTGCCGCAGCCACAATGACCTTCCTTCTTCTGTGTCCTTCAGTGTTGGC
The DNA here is from genome assembly GCF_051348905.1 of Ranitomeya variabilis. NCBI lineage: Eukaryota > Metazoa > Chordata > Amphibia > Anura > Dendrobatidae > Ranitomeya > Ranitomeya variabilis. Next base: position 567,540,473 of record NC_135235.1, read on the forward strand.
AGGACTCATGCATGTGGTTCTGCCATTTGGATAAGCCTCTGTGAGTCATGTCATATGGCAGTAGACAGGGCTTATGTATGGACAACTTTTCAGAATTGTGCGTGCAAAAACGTGCCTCATAGATGAGAAGACACACCTTAGAAGGATATAAAATGTAAACCAAGCCTTATAGCAAATAATACGTTCAGGCTATAGATTTTTTTTTCTAAGTTCAATGTTTAAGAAAGGGGAGGGATGGACTAAGACACCATTTTTAATGCTGCTTATACTGTTTGTTAGCAATGGACACGGCCACACAGATTCCTTGGCTGGCTCTTGTCTGTGAGTCAACATATTTCTATCTGGCAGTGGTTCAGGACCGACACGCTTCAATGAATCGTTATACCAATAAGGTAACGTTAAAGGGATTTTCTCCAAAATTACATTGTGTCTATCCTAGTGATCATCAATCCATGCAGGACATGGGGTGAGTGTCATTCGGTGGACCACCGATCTATGCACCCCGATTGTGCCTTTGTAGACATAAGACATTAGAAAAGCAACTGGTCACAGGCAGGTTGTCACCCGTCTAGTAAACTGTTTAAAGATAAATGGTTGTCAGCCCGTATGTGTTGAGTCCAACCATAAGACTCTGTTCACATGTCCAGTAATCATCAGTTAGAACGGATCCAGCAGAAATCCCTTAACAGAAAAGTTGTGCCAACACAACTTTTCGGTCCAGCTTAAAAAACTAAACAATTTCAACTGGATCTATTTTTTTAGCACTAATCTCTATGGCAAACTGATCTGTTAAATGGCTAAGTTTTCTTTCATTTGTAAAGGATTTGTAGATTGTGAGCCCTCGTGGGCAGGGTCCTCTCTCCTCCTGTACCAGCTGTGACTTGTATTGTTCAAGATTATTGTACTTGTTTTTATTATGCATACCCCTCCTTACATGTAAAGCGCCATGGAATAAATGACGCTATAAAAATAAATAATAATAATAATAATCTGTTGTTTACTTGCTGAATCAGTTTCAATGGGAACAAAGTGGATGGCTAGTTAACTTACTTTGCATTGCGAACATAAGATATTGTCAGAATTCAGAGATAAGTGGTTGTCAGGGAAGCCTATCTGGTTCAGCTGGATAAATAGGATGGGGCCAAGACAGCACAAATTCTTGTAAAGATCACCTAGGTCAAACATCTTGGAGTTTGCAAGGAACAAAGGGTCAAACCATGAATAGTGAAGGATAAAGGTACCTTCACACTAAGCGACGCTGCAGCGATACAGACAACGATGCCGATTGCTGCAGCGTCGCTGTTTAGTCGTTGTGTGGTCGCTGGGGAGCTGTCACACAGACGGCTCTCCAGCGACCAACGATGCCGAAGTCCCCTGGTAACCAGGGTAAACATCGGGTTACTAAGTGCAGGGCCGCGCTTAGTAACCCGATGTTTACCCTGGTTACCATTGTAAAAGTAAAAAAAAAAAACAACACATACTCACATTCCGGTGCCCGGCGTCCGCTTCCCTGCACTCCTCCTGCATCCTGTGTCAGCGCCGAACATCTCCGGCATCTCCCACAGAGCAGAGCGGTGACGTCACCGCTCTGCTTTACGGCCGGCACTTACACAGGATGCAGGAGGAGTGCAGGGAAGCGGACGCCGGGCACCGGAATGTGAGTATGTGTTTTTTTTTTAACTTTTACAATGGTAACCAGGGTAAACATCGGGTTACTAAGCGCGGCCCTGCGCTTAGTAACCCGATGTTTACCCTGGTTACCAGTGAAGACAGCGCTGGATCGGTGTCACACACACCGATTCAGCGATGTCAGCGGGAGATCCAGCGACGAAATAAAGTTCTGGACTTTCAGCAACGACCAGCGATCTCACAGCAGGATCCTGATCGCTGCTACGTGTCAAACACAATGATATCGCTATCCAGGACGCTGCAACGTCACGGATCGCTATCGTTATCGTTGTAAAGTCGCTTAGTGTGAAGGTACCTTAAGGCACTACCTATAATTTCAATGGGGCTCTATTGTTATATACACAGAGGAATGTCCATTAAAGCAGATAACTTAACCCCCCACCACCCTCCATCTTACCATTTATACAGATGATTTCAAATTATGGCACCAAAAAAGACACCTGATTTGTCAAAGTTTAGTGTTTTAACCATTGCTAATGGGTTGAAAGGAAACTTAAAAATAAGGATACGAGTGACATCTAGACAATGGGATAAAATAAAAGATTAAAAAGAACATAAATTCAAAAGAAGACATGATTGATGCGTAGTATGAAACGCCCATACATACAAATAATAAAATGACAATTTATATTGAATGTACACTTGTGTATGATAGATTTAAACTTATGGGATCATGTTGCCAGAATAGGTGATGATGGTGCATTACTGATGTGCCACATGAAGAAAACAATGAATGAAGAACAATAAGGTGACTAGTGAAGAATTCAAGAAATTAAAAAGAATTAATTTATTTATATATTATTGGTTCTTAAAAGAAATATAAATTGATTAAAATATTTTGGCAGACCAGTGTGATGTGTTGTGATTTCTATGTGTGTTTCTTTTCTGGTAACATCATCCAATAAGGCCCCTTTCACACATCAGTTTTTGCCATCGTTCGCAATCCATCAAATTTTGAAAAAAACGAATCCGGAGACTGATGCCGCCGGATCCGTTTTTTTCTCATAGACTTGTATTAGCGACGGATGGCTTCACGTTTCATCCGTCGTTCGCCAGATCTGTCGAAAATTGTCTGTCCGGCGGCCGGAGACAACGGAGAGAGTAACGCTTTTTGTGTCCGTCAAAAAAACAGACAGCGACAGATTCCGTTTTTTTAAACTGAGCATGCTCTGATTTTTTTAGGATCCAATTAGGATCCGGATCAGCTAGTCTAAAAAACGCATCTGTCGCATCAGTTTTTCACAATCTGCCACGGATCCGTTTTTTTCAAAATTCAACGGATTGCGACTGATGGGAAAAAACTGATGTGTGAAAGGGGCCTTTGTTGAAATACATGATTCACAACCGTATTTTATACATTCAATATATATCGTATTGTTGTTTTATTCTTTGTATTTATGGGTCTTTCTTACCACGTATCAATCATGTTTTCTTTTTAATAATTTACTGTATGTTTTTAATTTGTAATTTTATCTCATTGTTTATATGTCAATGTACCTATTTTTAACTTTCCTTTTAAACCATTAGCATTGGTTAAAGCAATGAACTTTGACACAACACAACCTGCAGTAACCACCGATTGACCAAACCGCTGCATGACCAGCTCTACCCTCACTTACTGTATCCTCACCCATCCCTTGTAGACTGTGAGGCCTCGCGGGCAGGGTCCTCTCTCCTTCTGTACCAGTCCTCACTTATATTGTTTAAGATTACTTTACTTGTTTTTTATTATGTATACCCCTCCTCACATGTAAAGCACCATGGAATAAATGGTGCTATAATAATAAATAATATCTTTTTTTTGGCTCCATGATTTGAATCCATCTGTATAAATGTGGCTGTATCTTGTCAACTTGCATATGCTTTGTCCTGAGGAAGAAGTAAGGTACTTCGAAACGCGTAGACATAAATAAAAATAGCTAATTTACCGCACAATCTTATGTGCACTTGGATTTTTTGTTTTTTTATCAGCAGTGTGGATTCTCCACAGTATTTTCCTTCTACGTAAATGCATCTGGTCTAGGGACCCGCAGACTTGCAGTAACTGGGATTACATGCTCTAATATTGTTGTGTTACCACATCACCAGGTTAGCATAACGTTTTTACAAATTAATCTTTTATTTGGATAAAACCCTATAGTGCTTCTGTTTGCTTACTAGCACTTTGATTCTCCATTGAGTATTAGCTAAGACCTAAGGGTACCGTCTCACAGTGGCACTTTGGTCGCTACGACGGTACGATCCGTGACGTTCCAGCAATATCCATACGATATCGCTGTGTCTGACACGCAGCAGCGATCAGGGACCCTGCTGAGAATCGTACGTCGTAGCAGATCGTTTGGAACTTTCTTTCGTCGCTGGATCTCCCGCTGTCACCGCTGGATCGGTGTGTGTGACAGCGATCCAGCGATGCGTTTGCTTGTAACCAGGGTAAACATCGGGTTACTAAGCGCAGGGCCGCGCTTAGTAACCCGATGTTTACCGTGGTTACCCGGGGCCTTCGGCATCGTTGGTCGCTGGAGAGCTGTCTGTGTGACAGCTCCCCAGCGACCACACAACCACTTACCAACGATCACGGCCAGGTCGTATCGCTGGTCGTGATCGTTGGTAAATCGTTATGTGAGACGGTACCCTAAGAATCCTGTTATTTGGAACCAGCTGGAGCCAATACCTTACAGTGATCTTGTGAGTTGACTCCTTACAGTACAGATTTTTAATATACACAGCTCAAAAAAATAAAGGGAACACTTAAACAACAGAATATAGCTCCAAGTAAATCAAACTTTTGTGAAATCAAACTGTCCACTTAGGAAGCAACACTGTTTGACAATGTCACATGCTGTTGTGCAAATAGAATAGACAACAGATGGAAATTATTGGCAATTATCAAGATACACTCAATAATGGAGTGATTCTTCAGGTGGGGACCTCAGACCACATCTCAGTACCAATGCTTTCTGGCTGATGTTTTGGTCACTTTTGAGTGTTGGTTGTGCTTTCACACTTGAGGTTACATGATACGGACTCTACAACCCACACAAGTGGCTCAGGTAGTGCAGTTCATCCAGGATGGCACATCAATGCGAGCTGTGGCAAAAAGGTTTTGCTGTGTCTGTCAGTGTAGTGTCCAAAGGCTGGAGGCACTGCCAGGAGACAGACCAGTACACCAGGAGATGTGGAGGCGGCCGTAGGAGGGCAGCAACCCAGCAGCAGGACCGCTACCTCAGCCTTTGTGCAAGGAGGAACTGGAGGAGCACTGTCAGAGCCCTGTAAAATGACCTCCAGCAGGCCACAAATGTGCATGTGTCTGCACAAATGGTTAGAAACCGACTCCATGAGGATGATCTGAGTGCCCGACGTCCACAGATGGGGGTTGTGCTCACAGCCCAACACCATGCAGGACCCTTGGCATTTGCCACAGAACACCAGGATTGGCAAATTCACCACTGGTGCCCTGTGCTCTTCACAGATGAAAGCAGGTTCACACTGAGCACATGTGACAGACGTGACAGAGTCTGGAGACGCCGTGGAGAGCGATCTGCTGCCTGTAACATCCTTAAGCATGACCGGTTTGGCAGTGGGTCAGTAATGGGGTGGGGTGGCATTTCTCTGGAGGGCCGCACAGCCTTCCATGTGAGGTAGGCTGACTGCCATTAGAACCGAGATGAGATCCTTAGACCCCTTGTGAGACCATATGCTGGTGCAGTTGGCCCTGGGTTCCTCCTAATGCAGGACAATGCCAGACCTCATGTGGCTGGAGTGTGTCAGCAGTTCCAAGATGAAGGCATTGAAGCTATGGACTGGCCCGCCCATTCCCAGACCTGCATCCGATTGAGCACATCTGGGACATCATGTCTCGCACCCTCCACCAACGTCATATTGCACCACAGACTGTCCAGGAGTTGGTGGATGCTTTAGTCCGGGTCTGGGAAGAGATCCCTCCTGAGATCATCCGCCGCCTCATCAGGAGCATGCCCAGGCATTGTAGGGAGATCATACAGGCATGTGGAGGCCACATACACTACTGAGCATCATTTCATTGTCTTGAGGCATTTCCACTGAAGTTGGTTCAGCCTGTAACTTCATTTTCCACTTTGATTTTGAGCATCATTCCAACTCCAGACCTCTGTGGGATATTAGCTGTGATTTACGTTGATCATTTTTAGGTTTTATTGTTCTCAATACATTCCACTATGTAATGAATAAAGATTTACAACTGGAATATTTCATTCAGTGATATCTAGGATGTGGGATTTTAGTGTTCCTTTTATTTTTTTGAGCAGTGTATATTTATAATAGGGATTTACACACTGAGGCTCAGTCTGTGCCTGTTTTCTGCATTTTTCAGTATAACGAGGTGAGCTGGGAGCTGCCCAATGCAAAATACGCCAGAATGTTTCCAGCCATCGCAGGTATTTAATAGCATTGGTCTTCTCATATGGGCTAAAGGGACTTTTTGGCCCTTCCTAGGCTCCAGGGCTCATGAGTGACGGCAACGTCTGCACCCATTATAATTACATCCCTGTACATGCCTTGTGTCTGGTATTACAGCTCAGCCCTATTTACTGGAAGGGGGTTAAGCAACAATACGCTGTTTACATACATGAGGTTCTTTCAGACTCCTTCCGGACATGCGCCGTACTAGTACTGCTCTGCGGGAACTGAGTTCTGGCAAACAGCAGTACTAGTACGGCGGGACGATCGTGCGGTCTCACAGTGAGCACCGTGGCCATCGCGTGTGGGTGTCAGCTGTATGTGACAGCTGACACCCGCAGCAATGCCCACGATTGGCGCTAGCGCCGATCATGAGCATTTAACCCCTCTGATGCCGCTGCCAGTAGTGACAGCGACAGAGGGGCATCGCGCAGGGACGGGGCTCCCTGTGCTCTCCCACCGGAACAACGTGATGCAATTGCATTGTTCTGGAAGGAGTCCCCAGATCCAAAATGGCCGCGGGGCTCCTTCCGGGTCCTTCACTGAGGTGGCTTTCCTGCACTGCCTGTCTGATCGCTGCTCTGACACAGTGCTATGCAAAGTGTCAGATCACCAATCTGACCTTATATAGTGATGTCCCACCCTGGGACAATGTTAGAAAGTAAAACAAATAAAAATAAAAATCCCCAAATAAAGAAAAAAAACAAAACAATAAAAGTACACGTATTTGGTATCGCCGCGTCCATAACGACCCGCTCTATAAAACTATCCCACTAGTTAACCCCTTCAGTGAACACCACAAAAAATAAATAAAAAAGAGGCAAAAAACAATGCTTTCTCATCATACTGCCGAACAAAAAGTGCAATAAAATCTGATCAAAAAGACGGATATAAATAAACATGGTACCACTGAAAATGTCACCTTGTCCCACAAAAAAAAAGCCACCATGCAGCGTCATCAGCAGAAAAATAAAAAAGTTATAGCTCTTGGAATAAAGCGACGCAAAAACAATTATTTTTTATATAAAATAGTTTTTATTGTGTAAAAGCGCCAAAACACAAAAAAATATATAAATGAGGTATCGCTGTAATCGCACAAACCCGAAGAATAAAGCTGCTTTATCAATTTTACCACACATGGAACGGTATACACTCCCCCCCTAAAAGAAATTCAGGAATTGCTGGTTTTTGTTCATTCTGCCTCCCAAAAATCGGAATAAAAAGCGATAAAAAAAATCATGTGCCCGAAAATAGTACCAATAAAAACATCAACTCATCCTGCAAAAAACAAGACCTCACATGACTCTGTGGGCCAAAATATGAATAAATTATAGCTCTCAAAATGTGGTGATGCAAAAAACTTTTTTTTGCAATAAAAAGCATCTCTTAGCGTGTGACAGCTGCCAAACGAAAACCCCCTATAAAAACCTGCTATAAATAGTAAATCAAACCCCCCTTTATCACCCCCTTTGTTAGGGAAAAATAATAAAATTAAAAAAATGTATTTATTTTCATTTTCCCATTAGAGTTAGGGTTTGGCTAACATTAGGGTTAGGGTTGGGGCTAAAGTTAGGGTTGGGGCTAAAGTTAGGGTTAGGGTTGGGGTTAAAGTTAGGGTTAGGGCTGGGGCTAAAGTTAGGGTTCGGGTTGGGGCTAAAGTTAGGGTTTGGATTATGTTTACGGTTGGGGTTAGGGTTGGGATTAGGGTTAGGGGTGTGTCAGGGTTAGGGGTGTGGTTGGGGTTATGGTTAGGGTTGAGATTAGGGCTGGTATTAGGGTTAGGGGTGTGTTCGGGTTAGGGGTGTGGTTAGGGTTATGGTTGGGATTAGGCTTAGGGGTGCGTTGGGGTTAGGGTTGGAGTTAGAATTGGGGATTTCCACTGTTTAGGCACATCAGGGGCTTTCCAAACACGACACAGCGTCTGATCTCAATTCCAGCCAATTATGCGTTGAAAAAGTAAAATGGTGCTCCTTCCCTTCCGAGCTCTGCCATGCGCCCAAACAGTGGTCCCCCCCACATATGGAGTATCAGTGTACTCAGGACAAATTGGACAACAACTTTTGCAGTCCAATTTCTCCTGTTACCCTTGTGAAAATAAAAATTTGGGGGTAAAATATAATTTTCGTGGAAAAAAATATATTTTTTATTTTCACCGCTCTGCGTTATAAACTTTAGCGAAACACTTGGGGGTCTAGTTTCCAATATGGGGTCACTTGTGGGGGTTTCTACTGTTTAGGTACATCAGGGGCTCTGCAAATGCAAAGTGACACCCGCAGACCATTCCATCAAAGTCTGCATTCCAAAACAGCGCTCCTTCCCTTCCGAGCTCTGCCATGCACCCAAACAGGGGTTCCCCCCCACATATGGGGTATCAGCGTACTTAGGACAAATTGGACAACAATTTTTGGGGTCCAATTTCTCCTGTTACCCTTGGGAAAATAAAAAATTGCGGTCTAAAATATAATTTTATGGAAAAAAAATGATTATTTTTTTTTATTTTCACGGCTCAACATTATAAACTTCTGTGAAGCACTTGGGGGTTCAAAGTGCTCACCACACATCTAGATTAGTTCCTTAGGGGGTCTACTTTCCAAAATGGTGTCACTTGTGGGGGGTTTCCACTGTTTAGGCACATCAGGGGCTCTCCAAACGCGACATGGTGTCCGATCTCAATTCCAGCAAATTTTGCATTGAAAAGTCAAACGGCGTTCCTTCCCTTCCGAGCTCTGCCATGCGCCCAAACAGTGGTTTACCCCCACATGCGGGGTATCAGAGTACTCAGGACAAATTGCACAACAACTTTTGTGGTGCAATTTGTCCTGTTACCCTTGAGAAAATAAAAAAATTTGGGGCGAAAAGATCATTTTTGTGAAAAAAATATGATTTTTTTTTTTACGGCTCTACATTATAAGCTTCTGTGAAGCACTTGGAGGTTCAAAGTGCTCACCACACATCTAGATTTTTTCACAAATAAACGCAAGTCATATCGAAGAAATTTTAACACTATCATAAAGTACAATATGTCACGAGAAAACAATCTCAGAAGCACCAGGATCCCTTGAAGCGCTTCAGAGTTATGACCTCATAAAGTGACAGTGGTCAGAATTGAAAAAAATGGCCTGGTCAGGAAGTTGAAAACAGGCTTCGGGATGAAGGGGTTAAACTTTCCGAAAATGCCTGCCTAGAGTAAGGTGCATCTGGTTTGTTAAGTGACTCATGCTGCTTCTTGTTCATTTCTGGCCTCCATGCCCCAGAAAACCACATCTGAGGCAGTTGTAAACTATGATTTATACCAATTTCTGGTATAAATTATACAAAGTGTATCTGTCCCTGCCATAAGTGACCAGGCTCTCCTCTTCTACGCTTGTGGGCAATGGGCAAAAAAAATATTAGACATTATTGTACAAATATGATGTGTGCTATAATTTGTGACTTTATGGCATTATCCCCATTTAGTAGTAGCATAAAAGGGATAGTGTCTTGAGACTCTTTAGGGTGTGACACAGGGATAATGCAGCAGCCCATATAGATAGACTACAGTAATTGTTTTGCTCCAATTGAAATTGAATGTTCTTTACTAAGTTAACAAAGTATTCCATGAATTTTTGCCTTAGGTTATACTATGTTTTTGACAGAAGACTTATTAAAGTGAACCATCTGATCATAGTAAAATCAAACTGTCATACAGTACGTCTATTATTCAAATCCCATCAAGGACCACTTCTGTTAGGAGTTTGTGTGGGTTTCCTCCAGGTTCTCAGAATTCCTCCCACACTCCACAGACCTACTGATAGCAAATTTAAATTGTGAACCACACCGGGGACAGCAATGATGTCTGTTAAGCTCAAATGGAAGTGGAAATTAATGGTGTTATACGAGCGAGTAAAATAAAGAAATTATTAACCTATAGCAGCAGGGTTTGGGTAACCAGACCTTTAGTTAGTCAGTCTGACTTGTCATTGAAGGGTTAAATATCACCTGTTGTGCACATTAATGCAAAAGTGTGACTGCCCACTGTGAGTTTTTGTGTGTCTGAGATATTGTGTGAGATATTGTAAGAGTAGTCACCTCCATATATATCCAACAAAAAGTTGCACTATGTAGCTCTATAGCATGAAAACATGAAGCATATGAAATATGAATTGCATTACTGCTCTAGAAAATAGGAAAAATTGAGCACACTTAGCGCTTAAATTGGCCAATTCATATGTACCCAGCAGCCACGATAAGGCAATTCTCGTTGCTGGGAACCTATCTAATGTGAATCCTCTCTTAGGCTGAAGCCTGCATTTATGTGGGTAGCTAGGATCCTGCTATGATTAAAACCGTCTTATCGTGGCTGCCGGGAACACATGAATTGGCTAATTTGTGCGCCAAGCATTCTCAATTTTTCCTACACTTCCTAACTGAAGTTATGTCGCTTATATATGTTATGAAAATAAAAGCTTATAACCTGACGTTAAATTCATCCATTGGTTGTATAAATTATTCTTTTGAAAGCTGAAACTCTCCAAAATGTGGTTTAGGTTAAGAAAATAAATTGGCATCAATGCAGAAACATTGATCAGTTAATGGACACAGAATGGTCAGATTTTGGCAAGACAAGAAAGTTTGTCACCCACAGAAAGTAATGTGATATTCAAACAAATAATTAACTTAAAATACAAATATATGTTGCATAACATTGGTGAATGAAGGTGCTATTAGAGTCATATTTAATATTTTGCGTGACTTCCATGAGCTTGAAGGACAAGTGGTTCAACAATGATTCATACAATTTATTAATGAAGTCATCATGAATAGCAAACGATGCAGTCTTACATGCCTCCCAGAGTTCATCTGGATTCTTTGGTTTTGTCTTTCAAGCTTCCTCTTTCATCCTACCCCAAACATGCTCAATGATGTTCATGTCTTGTTACTGGGATGGCCAGTCCTTGAGCACCTTGATCTTTTTTGCCTGGAGGAACTTTGTTGTAGAGATGGATGTATGAGAAGGAGCACCATCCTGCTGCAGAATTTGACCCCTTTTATGATTTGGAATATAAGAGGTAGCTAATACTTCTTGATATTTTAAGCTATTGATATTGCCTTCCACCTTGCAAATGTTTTGCACACCCCCATACTGAATGTAACCCTAGACCATGATCTTTCCACCACCAAATTTAACTGTTTCTGGGTGTATTTTGGATCCATACGGGCTCCAGTAGGTCTCCTCCAGTATTTGCAGCGGATGTGGTGTAATTCTGCTGAAGATTCTTCAGAGAAATCCACCTTCTGCCACTTTTCCAGCTTCCATCTGTTTAGCAGCCTGTGTGACTTTGCAAATGCCATACAGTTTTTTATTTGCTTTTTGTTTAGTGCTGGCTTCTGGGCACTGATTCGGCCATGGAGGCCATTTTGAGACAGAATCCTACAAACTGTTCTAGTTGACACAGGGACTTGAGGTGACCAGGCCTATTGGAGCTCTGCTGCAGTGGAAGAGGGGCTTGCTTTGGATTTTCTAACCAACAAACTTTCCTCCTGAGCAGTTGTCTTGCGTGGTCTGCCGGATCTGGGCTTGTCAAACACATCTCCAGTCTCTTCAAATCTTTTTTTAATTCTTTGTACTTGACGCTGAGACACATTAAAGGTGCCAGCCACCTCTGCAGTGGATCTGGTCTTCAGCCTCTTAATAATCCAGGCTTTGGTTGCAGGGTGGATTTTTGGCATGTTGTCAGAGCTTAAGTTGCCGTTCAAGTGAAGGTCTGGGGTGCTTGGTTTCTTTTTATACACACACACTAATTAACCGATCATTTACTGAGCACAGGTGAGGATGTAAACTAGGATTGGGAGCATTATATGACCAGGTGACAAAACTTTTGTCTTGTCAAAATCTGACCATTCTGTGTCCATTAACTGATCAATATTTCTGCTTTGATGCCAATTTATTTTCTTAACCTAAACCACTTTTCGGAGGGTTTCAGCTTTCAAAAGAATAATTTATACAACCAATGGATGAATTTAACGTCAGGTTATAAGCTTTTATTTGCATAACATGGGTAAGCAACATAACTTCTGTCAGGGAGTGTATTTTCTAGTTCAGTAATGCAATTCATAGTTTATATGTTTCATGTTTTCATGCTATAGCACTACAGAGTTTAACTTTTTATTTGTTGTTTATTATGTCTCTGGTGTCCCATCCATCAGGATATAATGCTATTGGACAGCTCAGCTCATTTTTGAACTACAAACTGGGGGTGTAAGAGAACCACAACTCCAAGCAAGCTGGGAGCTAGACGTTTCCAACAGCTGGAGAGTCACAGGTTGGAGACTTCAAATTTGATCACTTAAAAATTGCTAGTTATATTATGGACCGCATTTTTAGTTTCTGGAGTTTCAGAATTGAATAATGCTGGCTCAATTGGAACAATAGAAGTGAGAAAGATGGGAATATGAAAGCTATAAATGAATCAACAGAGACCTCATTGAACCCCTTTCTCAGGGTACAAGTACAGTGGGGCAAAAAAGTATTTAGTCAGTCAGCAATAGTGCAAGTTCCACCACTTAAAAAGATGAGAGGCGTCTGTAATTTACATCATAGGTAGACCTCAGCTATGGGAGACAAACTGAGAAAAAAAAATCCAGAAAATCACATTGTCTGTTTTTTTATCATTTTATTTGCATATTATGGTGGAAAATAAGTATTTGGTCAGAAACAAAATTTCATCTCAATACTTTGTAATATATCCTTTGTTGGCAATGACAGAGGTCAAACGTTTTCTGTAAGTCTTCACAAGGTTGCCACACACTGTTGTTGGTATGTTGGCCCATTCCTCCATGCAGATCTCCTCTAGAGCAGTGATGTTTTTGGCTTTTCGCTTGGCAACACGGACTTTCAACTCCCTCCAAAGGTTTTCTATAGGGTTGAGATCTGGAGACTGGCTAGGCCACTCCAGGACCTTGAAATGCTTCTTACGAAGCCACTCCTTCGTTGCCCTGACGGTGTGCTTTGGATCATTGTCATGTTGAAAGACCCAGCCACGTTTCATCTTCAATGCCCTTGCTGATGGAAGGAGGTTTGCACTCAAAATCTCACGATACATGGCCCCATTCATTCTTTCATGTACCCGGATCAGTCGTCCTGGCCCCTTTGCAGAGAAACAGCCCCAAAGCATGATGTTTCCACCACCATGCTTTACAGTAGGTATGGTGTTTGATGGATGCAACTCAGTATTCTTTTTCCTCCAAACACGACAAGTTGTGTTTCTACCAAACAGTTCCAGTTTGGTTTCATCAGACCATAGGACATTCTCCCAAAACTCCTCTGGATCATCCAAATGCTCTCTAGCAAACTTCAGACGGGCCCGGACATGTACTGGCTTAAGCAGTGGGACACATCTGGCACTGCAGGATCTGAGTCCATGGTGGCGTAGTGTGTTACTTATGGTAGGCCTTGTTACATTGGTCCCAGCTCTCTGCAGTTCATTCACTAGGTCCCCCCGCGTGGTTCTGGGATTTTTGCTCACCGTTCTTGTGATCATTCTGACCCCACAGGGTGGGATTTTGCGTGGAGCCCCAGATCGAGGGAGATTATCAGTGGTCTTGAATGTCTTCAATTTTCTAATTATTACTCCCACTGTTGATTTCTTCACTCCAAGCTGGTTGGCTATTGCAGATTCAGTCTTCCCAGCCTGGTGCAGGGCTACAATTTTGTTTCTGGTGTCCTTTGACAGCTCTTTGGTCTTCACCATAGTGGAGTTTGGAGTCAGACTGTTTGAGGGTGTGCACAGGTGTCTTTTTATACTGATAACAAGTTTAAACAGGTGCCATTACTACAGGTAATGAGTGGAGGAAAGAGGAGACTCTTAAAGAAGAAGTTACAGGTCTGTGAGAGCCAGAAATCTTGATTGTTTGTTTCAGACAAAAAATACTTATTTTCCACCATAATATGCAAATAAAATGATAAAAAAACAGACAATGTGATTTTCTGGATTTTTTTTTCTCAGTTTGTCTCCCATAGTTGAGGTCTACCTATGATGTAAATTACAGACGCCTCTCATCTTTTTAAGTGATGGAACTTGCACTATTGCTGACTGACTAAATACTTTTTTGCCCCACTGTATATGATTCCCTGCCTAGAGCAATGGAGTTATATAAAAGTTGTGTGTGTGCTATGTCCACGATCACTCTGCTACAGTATGTGTATGCATTCGCCATCATACAGTTACAGTATGTGTGTGTGCTACATCTGCCATTATGCAACTCTACACTGGGAACTCCTTACTGGCTAATTATAAGAAATTAAAATTTTTTGTCCTCTACAATGAAATCAACCTACATGTGAGATATTATGTGGTGGAGGGTAGGTGTCTGCTGCATCCACATTTTATTACAAGGATGGCCAGTGTGAATTTCCTCACTCATACCCAAAGACAGACAGATAGTGAGACACAAAGGAGCTGATGCATCAAAGCTTTTATGCTAAAAAAAAAAGTGGCGTAAAGCCTTTGAAAAGTCTCACAAATTTCTTGTTGTCCACACAGTTTGCAACTTTTGGCATTTTTACACCAGTTTGAATCAACTCTGCAGAAATGGATAGAGCTGGGGAGGATCCTCAGTGGGGTGGTGGCATGGCTACACCTACCCGTCAAATTCATCAAATGTGCCTACAGTTTGAACGCCAGAAATGTTACTCCAGTCCTTAACTGGAAGAATATTTCTGGCACGGCACAAAGGGGCTCACACCACTCAGAAGAGACGCAAAAATTAATTAAGCGGCATGCACCTCTTAATAAATTATCCGCCTTATAGTCTAATAAGACTGGTGTAGCACAAGCATGCCCTTTGCCAGACTTAATGATTTGACCCCAAATTTAATTAGGAAGTTGACAAATATTTTATTGTAACTAAAATTATTGTAGAGAGCTTGCTTTTTGCCAGTTTCACGAGTACAAACCAAATGTAGGACTGGTTGTGGGTCTCCTGATTCAAACTCAATAGCCTCATACAGTAGGGGAAATAAGTATTTGCTCCCTTTCTGATTTTGTACGTTTGCCCACTGACAAAGACATGAACAGTCTAGAATTTTAAGGGTAGGTTAATTTTAACATTGAGAGATAGAATATAAAAAATAAAATCAAGAAAATCACTTTGTATAAATTTTATATAAATGTATTTGCATTTAGCAGTGAGAAATAAGTATTTGATCCCTCTGGCAAACAAGACTTAATACTTTGTGGCAAAACCCTTGTTGGCAAGCACAGCAGTCAGACTTTTTTTGTAGTTGATGAAGAGGTTTGCACACATGTCAGGAGGAATTTTGGTCCACTCCTCTTTGCAGATCATCTCTAAATCTTTAAGATTTTGAGGCTGTCACTTGGCAACTCGGAGCTTCAACTCCCTCCATAAGTTTTCTATGGGATTAAGGTTTGGAGACTGGCTAGGCCACTCCATTACCTTAATGTGTTTCTGTTTGGACCACTCCTTTGTTGCCTTAGCTGTATGTTTTGGGCCATTTTCTTGCTGTAAGTCCCAGTCAAGACCCATTTTTAATTTCCTGGTGGAGAGAAGGAGGTTGTCACTCAGGATTTTACGGTACATGGCTCCAACCATTCTCCCATTCATGCGATGAAGTAGTCCTTTGCCCTTAGCAGAAAAACACTCCCAAAACTGTCATGGTTCCCAATGGCAAGGGGACGTCAGAGAACATAAATAACAGAACAGCTCTTGGGTGATGGAATCTCGAGCTGACCGTGAGCTAAACCTATCACACAACTAACAGTGGCCGGGTGACGTACCTACGTTTATCCCTAGACGCCCAGCGCCAGCCGGAGGACTAACTAACCCTAATAGAGGAAAAGACAGACCTGGCTTACCTCTAGGGAAATTCCCCCAAAAAGGAGACAGAAGCCCCCCACATATATTGACGGTGAGTTCAGAGGAAAAGACATACGCAGTATGAAGGTAGGTTCAGCAAAGCGAGGTCCGCTTACTAGATAGCAAGAAGATACAATAGGGAACTTCACGGTCAGCTGAAAACCCTATTAAAATACCATCCTGAAATTACTTTAAGACTCATGTGTCAACTCATGACACCGGAGTGGCAATTTCGGCCCACAAGAGCTTCCAGCTACAGAAAAATAACATAACTGTGAACTGGAACAAAAATGCTAAACAAACTTAGGACTAAGAGTCCAACTTAGCTGATAGTAGTCTAGAAGCAGGAACATGCAACAGAAAGGCTCTGGTTACATTGATGGCCGGCACTAGAATAACTGAGCAGCAAGGCTAAATAGGATACTCCCATATCCTGATGGAAACAGGTGAACAGAGAAAGTGAAGCACACAAGTCCAGTACCACCAGTGACCACCGGGGGAGCCCAAAAACCAAATTCACAACACAAAACATAATGATTCCACCTCCATGCTTGACAGTGGGGATGGTGTTCTTTGGGTCTAAGGCTACTTTCACACTTGCGTTGTGTGACGTACGTCGCAATGCATCGTTTTGGAGAAAAAACGCATCCTGCAAAGTTGCCCGCAGGATGCGTTTTTTCTCCATAAACGTGCATTAGCGACGCATTGCGACGGATTGCCACAAGTCGCATCCGTCGTGCGATGGATGCGTCGTGTTTAAGCGGACCGTCGGCACAAAAAAAGTTCCATGTAACGTTTTTTGTGCGTCATGTCTGCCATTTTCGACCGCACATGCGCGGCCGAAACTCCGCCCCTTCCTCCCCGGACTGCAGAATGGGGAGCTGATGCGTTGTAAAACTGCATCCGCTGCCCACGTCTTGCAGCCCCCATCGGTACGTCGGCCCGACGCATTGCGATGGGCCCGTACCGACGGATCAGTGTGAAAGTAGCCTTAGGCAGAATTTTTCTTCCTCCAAACACGGCGAGTTGAGTTAATGCCAAAGACCTCAATTTTTATCTCATCTGACCACAGCACCTTCTCCAAATCACTCACAGAATCATCCAGGTGTTCATTGGCAAACTTCAGACAGGCCTGCAGATGTGCCTTGAGCAGGGGGACCTTGCGGGCACTGCAGGATTTTAAACCTTTACAGCGTAATGTGTTAGCAATGATTTTCTTGGTGACTGTGGTCCCAGCTACCTTGAGGTCATTAACAAGTTCCCCCGTGTAGTTTTAGGCTGATCTCTCACCTTCCCCATGATCAAGGATACCCCATGAGGTGAGAATTTGCATGGTGCCCCAGGTCGATGTCGATTGACAGTCATTTTATATTTCTTCCATTTTCTGACTATTGCACCAACAGTTGTCTCCTTCTCACCCAGCTTCTTACTTATGGTTTTGTAGCCCATTTCAGCTTTGTGCAGGTCTATGATCTTGTCCCTGACATCCTTAGAAAGCTCTTTGGTCTTGCCCATGTTGTAGAAGACTGATTAATTCTGACTGATTAATTGAGTCTATGGACAGGAGTCTTTTACAAAGGTGACTATGTAAGACAGCTGTCTTTAATGCAGGTAACGAGTTGATTAGGAGCATCTAACTGGTCTGTAGGAGCCAGAATTCTTAATTATTGGTAGGGGATCAAATACTTATTTCTCACTGCAAAATAAAAATAAATTTATATAAATTTATACAATATGATTTTCTGGATTTTATTTTTGATATTCTATCTCTCAATGTTAAAATTAACCTACCCTTAAAATTATAGACTGTTCATGTCTTTGTCAGTGGGCAAACTTACAAAATCAGCAAGGTATCAAATACTTATCCCCCCCCCCCTGTATATGCCTATGAGATTATTCTATGAGCTCAGGTCAAGAGATCTGCGGACAGCTGGGACATCATGGTCCATACTGAGATCACGTGTGAAGCTGACCTTAGCTTACCAAACTAAAAAATAATGATAAAATGCCCAAAAAGTCTTGTGGAAATATTGGAAAGGAGGAAGAAATCTAGAGGCTTTACTTCTGAATAACTTATTTCCATTATATACAAGATACTGGAGGAAGGTTCTTGATACAGCATGCTGCCTAAGAACCAGTTTACACTATATGATTTGTGGCCAAAAACTACAGAACGGCTAGATGTTTACCGACCGGTGATGGACTAATGTCCTGTCTAAACAGGCTGACTGCGTTTAGAGCACAGAATGATCAGTAATATATTGTTCTGTGCCCATACACAGTCATTGTGCTGCAGAAAATTATTTTTCTTTTTTGTTAAGGCATCGTTTTCCTTGTCCATTGAGTAATGGTCAGCTGGTTTACAATGCATGGTTATAGTGGGAAATCTCATTCCTAGGAACAATAGTTCCTGACAACAATGCATTGCAAATGCACCCTAATTCTTGAATCTAATCAGAAATGTCCAGGGAGTAAAACCTCTGAGAAACATGATGGATGTCTCCTGTGAAATATAAGGCAATATTTTTTTAATTACTTTTTATCTTTTTTTATTATTATTTCATATGACAGAGAACTAGAATATTGCAAGCTTGAGTCTTTCAAGTCAATTTTCCCCAAGGGCTGTAAATGTCTAAAAGACTGCATAAGCGAGTAAATCTCCTCTCTATAAACCATACTGAAATTGGACTAGTAAAATATCACTAAGCAAAGGCTATAAAACTCAGAGATAATATTAGATAAAGGGATATTATTGCAACAGCTAAACAGGATATAAGGAACAGTTATGGGTTTTATTATAAAAGCTAAAGAATAAAAACTTAAAGGTATTGTCAAACAATGACTTATCGGGACAATAAAGGATGCGTGAGGATTGACCGCTCTGAGTACAATCCATCCGGTACTGCTTATGCGAACCCACATTTTGGTAAATTTTAGAGTACATGGATGGATTTTATATTCTGTCTAAATGAATAATATTTTTCTTCGCCTGGATTGTGTGCATGAATGGTATTGCTTTTCGCTAAGTGGTTTCTTTTTCTACATCAAGTTTTACGAGTGTTTCCTGATTTTTATGCACCTGTTTGATTTATAGGTACGGTGATAAACTTTATGGTGTATAATTAAAGTTTATTAAATTTGCATGAGAAGGTGGTGCTACAACATTTTGCGAATAGGACTGTATTTTTTTCCCATGTTCTGTTCTCATCTACAAGTTTGTGCTGGAATCTGTTTAATTTCGTTTATCCATATGTAAATATTGGCGGGGATATCGGCTTATGCTTAGAAACAGTTATTATGTGGCAGTGAGTTATAGCTTCTTGCCTGTTGACATGGGCAGCGTTCCACTGCTACTGCTTGTCTTATTAAATGTAGAACGTGTACATTGTCCAAATGCCATATCTTGTCATATTTCTTCATCCCCCTCTCTACACTGCGTGCCGGCCATAGTCATAAGGCTCTTGTGCCACAGTCTTCTTACACGGCAGAAGGACCTAGTGGTCCATTCAGGCTCGGAGATCCAGGTGTGACTGCCTCATCTGCACCCCATACAGCTATGATGGTATGAGCATTGACAGAATGAAATGGTAGTCTGAATTCTGTATTATCGGTTTACACCTCTGCATTAGAAGGCAGTCCATTTTTTTATTGTTACTCACCTTAATGACCGAATTGTAACTTTAAATTAGAGATGAGAGAATTGGTTGAAGGTAAACTCAATTTGCATTGAATTTTATCAGAAATTTGTTTGGATTCTTCTGAATCTGATATTTTTGTGATTCAATTTGTGCAAATTCGGCAAAATGTGACAGAAAGAGGAGTGGGGGGAAATAAAAAGACACCAATACTTACTTTCTTGCCCAGCAGTCCCTGGTGTAGCCCTCCGTGCAGCTCTCTGTCACCATGAACTCAATGTCTTCCTCTTAAGCTCTATTGACATCTTCACTCGATGTCAGGTCTGGCACCATGTAGACCTCTCTCACCATGATGTACTTTTCCTGAGGTGTAGCCCGCACCTTGTGCAACGTATGTCATCAAGTCATGATGTTGAAATGCGTGGTGCCAGAGGGAGATGAACGGAGGCCCGGATCAGAGGCTGCAGGTAAGGTGAGTGCAAGGAGAGGATTTGTTTTCATTCCTTTTCCAGCTCCATACAAAATATTAAAATGGTGGCTAGCCACCTTTTAGCCAAATATGCAGAAAGCGAACATCAAAAAATTTGGATTCACGAGAATTCAAATTTCTGGTAAAGTTCAATGCAATTGAATTCACCTTAACCCGATATGCTCATCAATAATTTAAAGCTATAATTCTGTCCCATAATTGTTCACCCTAGTAATGGAATATCTTGCAGTGGCACTAAAAAACCAACCGGATGTACAGGGATCTAAGATGTATAAATAAGCCTTATATGCAGATGATCTGCTTCCCTATATCACAAATTTCCATACTACTGGCACTTTAGTCATTAAGGACAGATTGATGATATTACGGT
The DNA here is from genome assembly GCF_051348905.1 of Ranitomeya variabilis. Lineage (NCBI taxonomy): Eukaryota > Metazoa > Chordata > Amphibia > Anura > Dendrobatidae > Ranitomeya > Ranitomeya variabilis. The sequence continues at coordinate 567,560,946 of NC_135235.1, forward strand.
GAATTACAGAAAAAACTGAGGCTCATTCACTAATATACAGTATTTTGGGATCTGGATCACAACTTATTGATCTCTGCTCTTTGAATTATTTTCCCCTTCTACCGCAGACTATTTAAGTTCTGTCAAATTACTATAACAAACACCTGTCTTAGTTCAGCAGAATGAATACCATAAAAATAACGTCAAGGTTCCTATATACTGTATATACCAAATTGAGCCTGTTTGAGTTTCGCTCCTATTTTTGTCATTGCTTGAATAAGGAGCTTAACAGGTTTGTCTCTGGCGTGCACAAACCTCAAATTTGTATACAGACTTTCTCACCCTAAGTCTTTGGGTGCAGCAGGACTTTAAGATTTTCCCAAATGTCCTCATTTGACGGTATGTAGACAGTAGACTTTTTTGTTTTTTTTCTTGTCCGGAAAAACCAAACAGTCGATCCCCGGTAGACTTAACCTCTCTATCCTGGTCAATATGAATACGTATCTCTATATCTCCCTCTCTGAGTGTTAGGGCTCATACTCACTGGGGCGAGCTGAGTCTCGCACGGCAATACCTGGCGCTGCTGCCAGCACTCAGATTGGAGCATGCGGCCGCATAGCAATACATGCAGCCGCATGCTCCACTCCTCTGTGCCAGGTGCAGTGCCAGGTACTGCAGTGCGAGACTCATCCGAGTCTCGCGCAAGTGAGTAGGAGCCCTTACTCATGCTACGGTCACTCTTTCTGCTATTCCTACTTGCATAACCCCCAATGATGGCGGTATTTTTGTAATCCTAATTTTGAACCCTCTCAAAAAGCTGATAACCCTGCTGTGGAACCATGGGGTCATATAGACCCCAGAGCTGAATATATTGAAATATTTCTAAAACCGGTCAATCTCAGACGTTGACCTTTTATGTATTTTCAAGTAACATATTTCTGCTTATGTTGATGGTATTTTCAATTTGTTTTTCAATTTTGTTTCAAAGTTATTTTCAATTTTCTGTGTTTAGGACTCTCCTGGCCCCATAGTACCTTTATTGTCTGACATTTTTGTTTGAATATTTTCTGCTTATTCACAGGTTTTGTAATATAATTGTAAATAAACAATGGCTAATCACTTCCACGTGACACCAGCAGTGTTACAGGACAGCACAAATGGTGCTATGTTTGTCCTCGATCGAAGGACAAAAAGACGAGATTTGTTTGCAATGACTGCAAGTTAATTTGTGAAGAACATGGCACTATGACGTGCAGTGAATGCAAGGGCTAAATTTATTACCAAATCATTCGCTGTCATTATGTTTTTACTAAAATCCACACAGTTGCAGTTATTGTGCATTTTTTTTAAATTTAATTTGATTACTTTGAATTATTAGTAAAGCATTTTGGTATAAATTTCAGTTTGTGTTTGATGATGACAAATAAATCGCTTCAAAGTTGCTTTTGATTTCATAACTGTGTTCTGAAATGATGACAGAATAAAACTTGATTATTCTGAACAGCCAGCATGTTCACTTTAATGAAATATGACGATTTTGAGCCTGGGGTCATGTAGACCCCATGGTACCAAAGCAGTGATATTTTTCATGGTTCCACTGGATGGATAAGGTAGTTCCTAGCTGGGTCCCCTGGGGATCAGATGCACCTTACTAAGATAATGTTGGGGAATTGATCCTTCCATCTTTTGTCATACTTCATAGTGCTTGCCAAGGAAGCATCTCCCATGCTTCTCCCTTATATAAGTATGCTTTTATGTGGACTTTGAACAGGAACATTACATGGGTGTTTGCAAGTCATTGGAAACACTTTTATTGCAGCCTTCCCACAGCAGCCATCTCCTGTCTAAGGCCAGTGTCGCACTTAACGTGTGAAAAATCTGTCCGATTTTTCTCGGCCGAGAGTCGCATAAGTGTTCTCCGTATGGTCATCCGTGTGTAATGCGTTTGCAGTGCGATTTTCTCACACCTATGTATCCGTATGACACCCGCATGACATGAGTATGGCTTTACATTTCTCACTGCTTTTCCCCATTGAATTTAATGGCTCAATAGGCTGAAATGAGGAAAATGTGTGCGTATTTGTCAAGTCACACGGATGGTTTGTGTGGTGTCCGAGTTTTTCTCGCACCCATAGGCTTGTATTGGCGAGATTCGGGCGATATACGCGTACTATCGCAGCATGCTGTGATTTCACTCGCATGCTGAATACGCCCGAGAAAAAAAGCGGTGATGGGAGCAGGCCCAAAGATTAACATTGGTCCAAGTGCTATGCAATATTTTCTCGCATTTCACTCATCCGTATTCAACGCTAGTGTGACCCCGGCCTAAAATATAGTCCCTCTCCTGTACTCAAGCCAACTAGGGTATGTCTCATGTTAAAAAGACCTCCTAGATAATGGTGTTGTTTACACTGTATCAAAATTATTCATATCCTCTTTCTCTTCAGATACTTTTTTCTAATTTTAAAGAGAATCTGTCACCAGGTTTTTGTTTACTTATCTGAGAACCCGATGCCCTGATGCCAGGGATGTATCACTTACTATGTGCTGCATTTTTAATGCAATCTCTGTTTTCTTTGCTGCCGATCTAACAGTTCTCTGATTGCTGAGCTCTGTGTGACCCCGCTCCCACCACTGATTGGCAGTTTTCTGTGTACACTGTGCATAGTCTGAAAGCTTACAGTCCGTGTTGGGGGTGGGGTTATATAGCTCTCATGAATATGGAAGACTATGTGGCTGCAGGTTTACTAGTCCTCTAGTGATCTCCTACTGATAAAATTGTAATTTTATTGAAACTACATCAAGCAGCCCAGTAAGTGATACATCATTGTAATTGGGGTCTCTGTCTCTACATTATGCTGTTCTCTAATTAGGAGGTAAACACCTGATGACAGATCCCCTTATCTCTACCTCCATTCCATGTGTCCTTTTTCCTATCACTACTTTGCTATTGTTTTATTTTCCACTAGTTTGTCCTAATAATCAATTATGTGGGAAATATATAAATTATTTCTGATGTTTCGTTCTCTGTTCACCTTGAAGGATCTTGCATTTATATGGTTACTAATTTTATTTTCTATCATTTACTATTCAGCATTATGCATAACTAAATTATAACTCAAAGTTGGAAATTTGAAAAATTGGATTAAGAAAAAAAGTTAATTTTTTATTAACCTTTTATTTTTCTTGGCCATTCATGAGGTCTACTGTGCTCAGTGATCTACTGTTTTTCAAGTGATTGACAGAAGTTGTCGCAGCCCTTGTCTAGGATTTTTCAATTCTTGGAAAGTCAGTAGGTAGAGGTAGCTTTTCTCCTGGGGCCAAGTACTTCCAAGCTAATCCTCAATAATTTGAAGTAGTGCTAAGTCTGTATTCTAAGAAAGACTTTACAATTGGGGCGTTTTAATTGTGCTGGAATGTAAAGAATTACTGGTGACTTGATCGGCTGTGAAGGTGGATTTTAAACTTTGTACCCATCAATTAGCTGTATAAAAAATCAAAATCTGTATTTGTATACATCTACTTTGCAGACAGATGTTCCCTAACCCTATGTGATTGAATGTTGCCATCCCATCTTGGCACCTGTTCACACAAATGGTGTTTGGAGACTAGACTGGAATGTGCTTGTGGGACAACTCAAGGATATGGTTTGGTGGTCCATGCAGCAGGCACAGTTTCTACCTCTTAGGTCATTTTCCATTCAAAGTCAATGGGTCTGCATGAATGTAAAATGGATTCAACTCGGATGGAAATTTTATAGTTTTTTTACTGGTAAAACTTTGATAAATGTAGCAAAAAAGGGGAATTTTAAAACATAACATTTAATTATAAAATTTTAAATCTAGACACAAAAAACATGGAGATAGGAACCCTCCAATAGCAAAACACACCCAAATTGCACAATTAGGGGTCCATATGTCTATTCTACACAACCAATACCAGTACTACCCGCAATTGTCATGACTCAGGATGGGATGGTTCCGCCTCCGTCCTGGTCAGGTCAGGGTTAATGTTAGTTCGCCTCTCTTAGGTTCTGGGGCAGCTATTTAATGCTGGTTGTTCCTGGGTCTGGTGTCGGTGATACTTCCATTACTCTCGGCTAGTGTAGCTGACCCAGGTTACTCAGTTAATTATCGTTGTTCCTCTGTATGCGTGTGCTTCTGTGTATGACCCGGTATGTTCCTTGACTCGTCTCTGTCTCCTGTCTCTGTTCCGGTACGACTTCTCTGGTTTCTGACACTCGGCTCCTCTCCTGACTATTCTCCTGTCCAGCCCTTTGGATATCACGCTCCCTCCTGGCCTCTGATTTCTCTCTTGTCTCACCCTTCGGCTCCCGCGAACACTGTCTGGCTTCCGATCCTCTGCTTGCTTCTGACTATGTCCCCGTTACCACTTCCAGCTGGCTCCTGTCCCATCGCATGGTGGTTGGCTCTGCCCCATCCTTCCCTCCGACCTCACACGTCCAGCTGGGCTTCGGTACGGTACGGTATGCACCACACCTTGTGGTGCTCTCACTACTTCCTCGCTGGCCTGTGTTCTCTGCCTAAGCGCTCGCTAGGCTTCTCCTCCAGTTACACACGCATTGTGTATCATTATAGCAATAAAGTCACATAGACAAAAATGGGGCAATAAGAGTACAAACATGTCAGAACCACTGACTCAAAGCTACTTTTGCCCCATAAGAGTAGAGAATAATTGAACTTAGAACAATCTCACCAAGTTCAAATAGATGATGAGACCTCAGGCATCTGTTGATTAATCATCACATGGAGCGGTCAGCATTGAGCCTTTAACCAATGTATGTATATCAAAGATGAACAGATCAAGCCAACGCCCCAAACGCATTTCATCCCTCCAGGACTCATCAGGGGATATGGCAGTCAGGATAATAAAACTCCACCATGACAGGTATGGTTGAAGAGCCTCCCATAGGGAAGCACGCCATACTAGGTCCGTTTATATACCATATAGTCAATCATTTGCCAAATAGCCAATCGCCTTAGGTATAGCATATGAATAATGTCCCCGAACCAATTCCAGATAGAGTATTAATATAAGCGCGGGCTCCACCATTTTTGTCTATGTGACTTTATTGCCAGTAGTACTGGTGTTGGTTGTGTAGAATAGACATTTGGACCCCGAATTGTGTAATTTGGGTGTGTTTTGCTCTTGGAGGGTTCCTATCTTCATTTTTGTTGTGTCTATATTTTACATTTTATAATTAAATGTTATGTTTTAAAATTCCCCTTTTTTACTACATTTATCTGATTTAATAAAGGGATTCATTTTGTTCCTTTGGGAATACTCCTTACCGCTAATCTGTAAAAGTTTGATAAGTTAAACATCGTCATTCTGAATACAGTCTTACTTTCTCTTTTTTAATTTTTATCAGTTTTTTAGGTCTCAATAAAGGAAGCTTCGTAGACATGGTTTGTCATTTTTTTATGATTACTTTCTTCTATACGAGGTAGAGACGAGCAAAAAAATGTGCAGGACCCTTGTCCAGGAGCAGAGCGCTGTGGACCTCCTACTAACTGGTGCCTCTTCTGAATAGTAGATGTGAATACGTTGATAGTGACAGATGCATGATGTCATGGGAGTTGGAGATTCGCAGTGCTCTGGAGGTCTCAGACTACTTACATAGCCACTGGATATGGGTCATGAGAATCTTTTTCCTCAACTCTACACTGAGGAAGAAAGGGTGGAAGGTAGTGGAGTAATGGATAAATGCAGGATCAGACTACACAAGGTTTGTTTGTAGTCTGTAACCATAAAGACACATAGCTCTACAAAGCAGCTATATACTTTTTACTGTTCAAATGTCTTCATTTATTCCATTGAAATTTTTTTGTTTGTTAGTGCTATATGTATGTGTAGTTTGATATGGCACCTCTTTACTGAAAAGTGAGGTGTGAACACGGATGGGCATTGCTACAGTTGTACAATGTATGGCTATTGTGTCTCATGCCATTGTATAACCACCCTTCAGCTTGCGTTAGTGATTCACAAGGATGCAGATTATGGTAAGTCTGAATTTCCTTCTTACCCGCACTCCATGCATAAACACGTCTATTCCTAGAAGTCAGTCATTGTTACATGGTTGACCCATAGCTGCATTGTTATTCCAGGAAAAAGGTGGGTCCTGTTAATGAGGATTACACTCAATTATGGATATGTTTGTGCACGACTTGCCCTTGCAAACCCATCCACTTTTAGATGCTGGCTGGAGGTTAGTATAACTTGCCTTACAAAGTGCCATCCATTAAACTGGAAAAACCATTGGGCTTAGTGGAGTTTTATGACATTGATTATGATTGAAAGACAAAGATTAAGTTTTCAAGTGATGCAGAGATAATGATCGATTTATGTCAACGTTCAGGTATACAACACTCATCAACACGGTTAATCCTCTGATGGGACATTCAAGAAACAATTTGCCTCAGGGTTGTATAGAATATGGTGTAATGTTTTCTACAGTTCTTTATGAGGCTGAAGGTGGTATCATTCTCAGCAATAATTATAGGTTTGTTTCCTTTTAACCATGATTTACTAACAGGGTAGGTCTTGACATGTTTACGTCTGGCGCACAGAAAGACACAAAAAAGGTGACGAGGTCCAAAAGGGCCCTCCTACAGAAAACATCATCATCTTTTTGAGCTCTGAACTATATAGTCCTCCAAATATGTAGCTAAACTCAAAGTGATTGCGCCACTGAGCAAGGGCCAGACTCTTTCTTATGATTAGTCCATTGTGGCAAAGGATAAATGCACCAATCACCAAAAGCAACTAATCAGATTCCTGTAATCAGAGGAGTGGAGTATAACATCTGCTTATGATGGCCAATTCTCCAGCTTACTAACATATCCTCTACTTTTGATAAATATCCCTCAATGTAGTCAGACATCTGCTGCTCATAGACATTAGCTATGTGTTACCAGTTGTGTACATACCATACAGGGAGATCACACAGCTTATATGGGGTCCCTGGAAAGATGAGCCATGTTGATTAGATGCCTCATCTTATTGCTGTCCACACCACAGAGAGCAAGTATCAGGCCCTGTCTCTATCCTTTCCACCAATATATACCCATAAATGGCATCCAAGAACTATGCTGGTTAAATGACTATTTCAATAGACTGGTCCTCAGCAAGTTCTCACTACGACCTAGTCTGAGAGGTCTTTTCATTTATATATACATAGAGAGAAAGAGACCTGTCACTAAAGTGGAGTGGGGCGGGAAAAATACATTGGAGACCGGCCAAGGACTACGCGCCCAATTGGCTTGCTCACTGGTAGACTTTTAATTGTATTTTTTTCTCTGAAACACTGCAGTGTTTCACAGTAAAATGTGCCTTGGTGTGATGATAGAGCCCGTGTCTGAGACATGCAATCTGCTCCACCCACGGGCAGTATCAGCTGTCACTTTCAATCCATTAAAGGGAACATATCTGCGAAGGGCTTTTCCATAGGACTATTCATTTTTAGCCAACAAGAGGGGTATCAATCTACTGAAGAATCATCTGAAGATGATGTTGGCAAGTTATCCTATCCCAGGTGATTAGAGGTGTGGTGATGTTAACCAGCACCAGAAAAAGACATATGGAGACCTCTCCCTAATGGTATATGATTAGCCATTCAGATTTTTTATTTATTTATACATGAGTACTTCGGTATGTGCATCATTAGATTTTTCCAGCAACCAGTTTTAGGATAAAGAAGAGGCTGGGGAGTACCTGAATTTTCCCAAAATGTAGAGACTGTTAATACACTAGGGCCATATAGTATTCATTCATTATTTTTTGTCATTGTTGTCTACAAGTGGGGTATTCAAATTAACTTGTTCCTGGATTTGTCATTGTAGTAATATAGATGCCCTGGTGTAGGTAATTGATTTTTTAATATGGGAAAATGTAATAAAACACACTTATCCATCAAATACACAAGACACAGGTATCCTAAGTCTATGTGCACATGGAGTCTTTATACCAGAAACTGAGCGTAAACTCTCCAAATCTCAAAACTCATATGTTTGAATTTCTGCTCCAAAGACTTCGCAAAAAGAATCAGTGTGCACATAGCCTTAGGGTACCGTCACACTAAGCGACGCTGCAGCGATAGCGACAGCAATGCCGATCGCTGCAGCGTCGCGGTGTGGTCGCTGGAGAGCTGTCACACAGACCGCTCTCCAGCGACCAGCGATGCCGAGGTCCCCGGGTAACCAGGGTAAACATCGGGTTGCTAAGCGCAGGGCCGCGCTTAGTAACCCGATGTTTACCCTGGTTACCAGCGTAAAAGTTAAAAAAACAAACAGTACATGCTCACCTGCGCGTCCCCCAGCCTCTGCATCCTGACGCTGACTGAGCTCCGGCCCTAACAGCACAGCGGTGACGTCACCGCTGTTGCTTTCACTTTCAGTTTAGGGCCGGCGCTTTAGTGTCAGGAAGCAGAGGCTGGGGGACGCGCAGGTGAGTATGTACTGTTTGTTTTTTTAACTTTTACGCTGGTAACCAGGGTAAACATCGGGTTACTAAGCGCGGCCCTGCGCTTAGTAACCCGATGTTTACCCTGGTTACCAGTGTAAAATATCGCTGGTATCGTCGCTTTTGCTGTCAAACACGGCGATACACGGCGACCTAGCGACCAAATAATGTGCAGACCTTCTAGCAGCGACCAGCAATTTCACAGCGGGATCCAGATCGCTGCTGCGTGTCAAATACAGCGATATCGCCATCCAGGTCGCTGCAACGTCACGGATTGCTGGCGATATCGCCTAGTGTGACGGTACCTTTAGTGTTTGGATTGCATTGCAGAGTGCCTGGCCTTGTATGTCTATTCCCTCTGTGGGGCTCGCACTGTGGGAACCCACATATCACTGAATGGGAGGATTGTTATGGCAGGCAGTGACCCGGAGAGGGAATGTCTTTGTTGCTGATGTTTTTGTAACTGTTGTCTTTGTGGTTAATAAAGGAGGAGAAAGCCTTGGGATTGTACAAGAGAATGAGCTGGGAACTTTCTCTGAACTGGAGAGATAACAGAGAAAAGACTACAGATAAGGGAGGGAGCTGATCTGACCACTTTATTATGGCCGATATCGAGACTAGATAGTGGTAAACCATTGTGTTTATGGTCTAGTCATCTTTTGTTTTCCAAAGAACTTTAGAACTTTTGTAAATATTAAACTAATGGGGAAGGAAAGAATGGGATGGGGAAAGGAGGGAAAAGAATGGCAATGGGAAAAGGGAGGGGAAACAGAGGACAATTATAATTAATTTGTTCCATTAGCATTTCCAACTTATTAAATTACATAACAAAATTTGAACCATTTGAAATACATTTTTTTTCTTTAAAAGTTTTTTATTGAAGGATATAATATTCATATTCACAAAATTATGCAATACAGAGATCCATGCATTAGTATACAATTCAGCGTCTCATGGGCATCAAATAGTTGAAACATGTGTGAATACAATTAGTGACCATGAGAATAGTAAGCTCGACAGTATCACATATTCAAAGGAAAGATAACCTTCATTTTAACTTATTTTTTTGTTTCATTTTTAAACAGCAAAATAAAGATTATAAAACAAACAATAACTTTTCATTATTGAAACTATCATAACCTACAAGTAACAATTATTTAGTGTAATGTCGCTTCCGTCACACCCTATCATGTCTATTAATCGAACCAACAATATCCTTACATTGTAAAAACCATCCAACCCACTGGCAACAATTATTTGATGCCCCTATCCTGTCCATTAGATCGGATCGGGGGATCGCCTGCCACCATCCTAGTAATATACCATGGGGACTGTTCAAAACAAGCTATAAGATGAATTCTCACCTCTTCAGAGAACATGTCAATAAAACTCTCCCAAGTATCAAAAAAGCGGGATACCATACGATCTTCCCCCAACTGTGTCTCTATCCATTCCATACGGAACACATGTTTTAGCTTATTCAAAAACATTATCAGTGTTGGAGGTTCCGCTGTTATCCATTGTTGTAATATACATTTTTTCCCTACCATGGACACTATAGATGCCAAACGTTTGGCCCCTCTTGTAATTCTTAAAGCTTCCCCAGGCCATATTCCCAAAATCGCCCACTCTGCCGTGGAAGGTAGATAATTCAAGAGGTGATCTAAACAGAAGCTCCTCACTTCCCCCCAAAACCTCACAATAGCCGGGCAATCCCAAAATTGATGAAAAAGGTCTGCCCCAGGAGCTGCACACTTTAAACAATTAGCCGATTGAGATAGGCCCATGAGAAACGAACGATGTGGGGATATATATGTGCCATGGTACAATCTGAGCAACATTTCCCTATAAGAAGAGGCCGGTAAAGCCTTCCAAGCATAAAACATTGCCTTAAGGATATGCTCTGGGGTTAAGGCTGGGAAACGAGAGAGCCATCTTGGAAGGCCTGCTTTTCGTTTAGTGTAGTCCATCCCCTTCTTCAAAAATAGATAAAATCTGGAGGTAGAGTGGAATAGTGAAGACCTATTACGTAGTATGGTATCAAATGGGTTTTCCCAATCTATATCCGATAACCTCTCTCCGACCTTTATAGCATAGACTTCCAAGGTCGCACAATTCGCAAGGCACCCCATTGTCAAGGGAAGGTATCTCCTAGTAATTGACCAGGAGTGTGGTCTGCATGTCGAAGAGTCTAATATAGAACCCACTGTCACGACCCGATATCTGGCATCTAAGTCCTCCCTTCCCATTCTCAACCCAACATCTCGATTCCCAAATATTGGTAAGAAAAGTGAAGAATGTGCATTAAGAGAAAGTCTATGTCGTAACTTATGCCATACCCTCCATATCACCATTAGCAAAGGATTATCTAGCACTGAGGAGGGTAACAGTTCCTTATGTGTATGTAGTAGATATAATAAGTTGGTATGAGGTATCAGATTCTGATCTACTTGAGTGTTAGTGAATATGGAAGTATCATGAATCCAGTCTTTAAGATAACGAAGCAGCGCCGCCAGGTTGTAATTTTCTAAATTTGGAAAATTAATACCTCCATTTGATGGGTGTTGTTCCAATATGTCCATACTAATAGCATGATGCTTCTTTGCCCAGATAAAAGTACGAAACATACCATTTATTACCCGCAAATCACTAGGAGAAAGCAATATTGGGAGGGATTGTATAAAATAAAGTATCTGTGGAATAGCAATCATTTTTAACAGATATGCCCGACCCAAATATGAAAGGGTTAAATGTTGCCATCCTTCCAGTTCTTTTTTAATTTTTTGTATAAGAGGAAAAAGATTACTTCTCTGAAGATCATGAGGGTTTTTAGTTATAAGTACACCCAGGTAGGGCAATGCCTTTTTGCACCATTCAAAAGCATACAACCCTGCCCATGGTGGTTTGCGCGAAGCGCGCAGGTTAAGTGCCTTAGATTTAGTTGGGTTAATAGAGTAGCCGGACATAGCCCCCAGTCTTTCCATAAGGGCTATTATTCCAGGGAGGGCCTCCTCTGGGTTGGCAATATAAAGCAAAATATCATCTGCAAATGCCGTAAGCTTTAAACTAAGTCTCCCAACCCGTATCCCTTTAAACAATGGCAGGGACTCTAAAGCACGTATAAGAGGATCAAGGGCAAGATTAAATAGGATGGGGGAAAGTGGACAACCCTGACGAGTGCCTCTGGTTAACTCCACCCCTTCCGTTAGTTGTTGATTAACTATAATTTTGGACTTAGGTGAATTATATAAAAGTCTAATCAATGTCGCAAATTTCTCACCAAATCCCTGATTCTCAAGCACTGCGTGCATCCAATGCCACTCTACACTATCAAACGCAGCCTCCGCGTCCAGACTGAGTAAGATATTAGGAGAGTTCTTGTTTCTAGCTGACACTATAGTGGCCGCAATTGCCGTGCGGATGGCAATGGTCGAATGTCTACCACGGGTAAAACCATACTGGTTCGGCGAAAGAATCTCGGGGAGAAACATCTGTATTCTATTAGCCATAATCTTTGCCAGCAACTTATAATCCAGATTCAACAAGGATATGGGTCTGTATGATGTTATCTGTGTTGGGCTTCTACCCGGTTTTAAAATTAGGGAAGTTAATGCAGAGTTAAAAGAGGTTAGGGATGCACCTCCTTCTAAATAATAGTTAAGTAGGTCTTTGAGGAGGGGGTCTATATCAGGGGAGAGCAATTTGTAATATTCTACAGGTAAACCATCCGGTCCTGGAGATTTATAGTTTGCCATTGTTTTGATAGCAGAGCGTATCTCTATTAATGTAATAGGCATCTCAAGGGTTGTGCGCTGGGAGTCTGTCAATATAGGTAACTGTAAAGAATTTAAAGAATCTGTAATAGAAGATATGTCTCCTCCCCGTGTAGAATAAAGAGCCGTGTAGTGGGTATGAACAGCCTGTAGTATGTCCTCACTATTAGTCAGATGAGCCCCTGAAATGGGGTCCACTAGAAGCGGGATTTTCTGTCTGGGACCTCTTGGATTTGCCAGTCTAGCCAGTAGGGTTCCTATTTTATTACCCCATCGGAAGAAATGCTGTTTATCAAAGTCCACTTTCTGTTGGGCTATCTTAGTCAAATGTGCATTTAGTAATGATAAAGCATCCTGCCATTGTGTCCAATCCTCTGGATCAGCAGATCCCAGGTACCGTCTATAGGCTAGTATGGCCATAGTCTGGAGGTCTCTCGTCTCCTGTCCAGCCTTTCTCTTTTTCCCTGCCACATATGCTATAATTCTCCCTCTCATAACTGCCTTACTCGTCTCCCACATGAGTACAGGATCATCCCAATGCTGAATATTGTCATCAACAAAATTACCCCATTCCTGTTTGAGGAACGTCTCAAACTCTCTGCTCTTAGCCAAATAGGCTGGGAATCTCCATGTTCCTGGCTGATGTGTGTTCCGGCCACAGCGAAGAAGCAAAATAATAGGTGTGTGGTCAGAGATCCCAGCATCCCCTATAGTTGCTTCCACCACCTCCGACAAAAGGGACTCACCAACCAGGAACATATCAATGCGTGAGAGGGACTTGTGTGCCTTAGACATACAGGTATAATCTCTCTCCGTCGGATGCAACACTCGCCATATGTCCACCAAAGGAGTGTCACGCATGAGATTAATCAGGCCAGGTCCCGAACCAGAGCAGGAAGTAGGCAGGCCCACCGACCTATCCAGTCGAGGATCTAGCACAGCATTAAGATCACCTCCCACCACTAGGTTAGGCAAGTTTTCCGTTAAGATCATCTGGGAAACGGAGGCAAAAAAGGCAGCATTATCAGCATTCGGGGCATAAATGTTCAATAATGAGTAGGGGGTATCTTCAATGGTCACTTTCATAAGAAGAAATCTGCTCTGGGGGGTCACTGACTATGTCTCCCGGGATTATCCGTAAGTGTCTAGCAAACGCTATGGCCACTCCCCGCTTTTTTGATGAGTATGTGGTAGCATAAGTCTGGCCTAGCCAATTATCTCTCAAATGTAATGCATCTTTATGCGACCAATGAGTTTCCTGCAAGAATATAACATCAGGTTTAGCTCGTTTGAGTGCCTGTAGTACACGACGTCGTTTTACCGGCGAATTGAGGCCCGCCACATTCCATGATAAAATTTTTAAAGGATTACCTGTCCCCTTCCGACTCAGTAATTGCGAAGTTGCCATCATGGTGGATAGAAGTGGCGCAAAGGCAGAGTACTTCCAATATATAATAACATACAGGGTTTCGGAGTCCCAGCTGCTCCGCGACCCTTTAAATTAAATAGGTGTGTGACATCATTAGCAACAATACACTTATACAAAAACATAGTAACCAATTTCGTGCTGTTATAAAAAAGTAATGTTAACCAAAGTATATTCATCAGTACTATACAACTCATGTTCCTTGTCATTTTGACTTATTTAAAGAGAAGTCTGTTAGTATCATATCTAGTCCCATCCCAAATGTTAAGGTGTGATTTCAAGTGTCTGGGGGAGCAAGGTCTCGTCTCAGCTGATCTAAAGCAAGCTTAGGGTCTTCAAACACCTTTGTCTCTGTGCCCAAGGTTACTCGGAGTCTAGCCGGATAAGCCAAAGCAAAACGGACCCCTTGATCAATGAGGAGCCGACAAACCGGGCCAAACTCCCTTCTACGCTGGGAGATAGCTGCAGAGAAGTCCTGAAACACCAAGATCTTAGACCCCTGAATAGTAACATTTCTAAGTTTCCTAGCTGCTGCCAGAACCCTCTCTTTGTCATGATAATGGAAATATTTAGTAATGACCGGGCGAGGTCTCGCACCAGACTCTCTCCTCTCCGGTCCCACCCGGTGTGCCCTCTCAATTTGTCTAGAAGAGCCAGGCTCTAGCTGGAGGGCCGCCATTAAGTCAATCATGAGGAACCGAATAAGGTCCGCACCCCTGCAACTCTCAGGGATGCCAATAAACCTGAGGTTAGACCTTCTGCTACGATTCTCAAGATCCTCAACTTTGTCCAACAAGGAACCAATAAGAATCTTTTGTGCCTCCACCGTGGTCTGGGTATTCACCACGGTATCCTCCACATCACTAATCCGCTGCTCAGCTACTGTAATCCGAGATGTATTAGCCGACACAGCCGTTACTGTTGCCTCAAGGGCCTTATTCCAGGTTTCAAATTTTTTGTCAAAATATGGGAGGAGAATATTCGATACTGCCTGAGCCGTAGCAGTGTGAGGCCCGGGTGGGAGCTGCGAATCAGAGGCGTCCTGTGACCCCTCCTCCGACCACGTTTGATCAAGAGACCCTTCAACCAGGAGCTCCCCCTCCTGTCCATTTTTATTTTTATTTTTAGTCCGTCTAGTCATAGCCCCTTTCTGTGAAGGTGTTTGCGTTTTTTCCAGATACTTCTCCATAATGCAATAACACCAAGACTCCCCAACACTAGGGGCTTCAGTGATAAGCCTTGGTTATGGACCAATTAGATTCAGCTACCTCTATTATTCAAGCGAACTAGATTAGGATTCTAAAATAGCGATAGTGGGGACAAAGAATCCAACCTGCTTAGTAGAGAGGGATCACACCAAAAATAAAGTAATTACTTATATGACTAAATAACTGTCAGAAAGGTTTAGTAGATATGAACCTCCTGTTAATACAAGCAATATATCAGGTGTTATTGAGCTTAAATATTGTAACCAGCCATATATATAAAAAAAAAGAAACACAATAGGTACAATAGGTTTCCACAATGCAGTGATAGGAATCTATAGTGTTAAAGGAAAAGGACCACTAGATGGCGTTGTTGGGCAACAAAACCTAAATTGCAACTCCAAGAGCTGTCCACAAAGGGCGGGAAAAGGAGAGGGCAGAACCAATGTGAGCTAATGGCTATTGTCTCTCTGCCTCCCTTTTTTTTCTGTCACAAAGCAGAATATAGTAAGACTGCTCTCTCCCTTCCCCCCTCCACAAAGCCACCCGTCACACACTCAAAAAGGAAAATAAACTTATAAGGGGAGGAACTACAGCTACAAAAATGTAAAAAGAAAAAAAGAAAAAAGAAAAGAAACTTAAAATTAAAAGAAAGAGTTCAATAGAAAATGAAATTGACTCTGCCTATGCTTCCCAATGTTAAGGAAGTCCTTATCCTTCTTCCAGGTAAAGTCCAAAGAGCTTTCACTCAGGGTTGAGACAAGGTCCTGGCTGAAACTGTAGGGCTTAGGGGCCGCCACGGGCGTCTAGCAAGCTAAGAAGGGCTTAACAAGTCAGGAGGGCCCCCTATCCACTGGCATCACAATATGTAGTCAGTTGAGCAAGACGACTCCGCTCACCTACTCCCTGTCAGTCACTTCGCCTCCAATGGCGCCCCCCAGATCAAGGCAAACTCCGGAATCAGCCGCTGCACCAGAGGGCCAAATGTCCAGCCCCAAACTGAAGCTTAATATGGCGGGAAGGCGCCTCCACACCACAGCCGCGATATCTTACTGCCTTCAGCTCGTATAGAGCCTCTCACCGCCACCCCGCCTGACAGGTACTCCTCTCCGCTCCAGTGATCTCACCCAAGGCTGACCAGGTCCGTCCGGTAGGTGCGCCGATCAGGTGTAACACCTATGCGTCTCCCGGCTCCCGTTCGTTCCTCTGTGAAGCCGCGACTTCTCCACGTCTCTCCCAGTCGTTCTCCGGCCACAACTGGAGCCCAATCGCTCAGGAACCACGGATCCTGTTTCTCAGCCAGGTATCTCTGGGCACTTTCTCGTCTCCACGTGTCTCACTCTCAGGCCTCAGGTCAGGTCTCTCTCCCCAGGAAGGATAGTAGACGGCAGGGACTCCCGGGTACAATAATGCGCGTACCCCTATGATCCTCCTTCCGTGGCGAATCACATCCAGTATGATCTGCCAGTATTAGAGGGTTATGATCGGGGATGATTCCCGATTGAGTTTCTTGTTGATAGGGAGCGCTTCTAAAATGCGGCCATCTTAATTGGCTCCGCCCCCGGAAGTTCTGAAATACATTTTTAATCTCTTAAGGAAATAGTTCCAACCATCTATGCCATTTTTTGGCATATTTATCAAAGCAAAGATTAACCATCGCTAATTTAAATTCAAACGTTTTATGTAGCATCATTCTATCTATAATATCCTTTATAGAAGGGACGATCAGGCATTTCCAATGAAAGGCAATAGAATTTTTTGTGACCAATAATAAATGTGTTATTTGTCTATTTGAAGGGTCAATCTAATCTGAGTCCAAAGACAGGAGAGCCAATTGAGGGGAAAGGATGAAGTACTTTTTTTTCAAAATTTTTCCAATTAAAAAAGAAACCGGTCTAGTCATCTTTTAACATATTGATTGATTGTCATCTTTGGAAATCTAAATCCCACCATACACATTAGTCTAATGTCAGCCAAATCTGACTGTGTTGTGTATATGCACTCCCTACTCATGATGTGACAGAGATAAAGATCTGACATGACCAATTTAGGACTGTAGATCCTTCCCTTCTCTAGTAGATAAGCTACGTTCACATTTGCGGCCAGCGCCGCAGCGTCGGGCGCCGCAGCGGCGCCGCATGCGTCATGCGCCCCTATATTTAACATGGGGGCGCATGGACATGCGGCGCACTTGCGTTTTGCGCCGCATGCGTCGCTGCGGCGCCCGCGTCGGGGCGCAGAGGACGCAGCAAGTTGCATTTTTGCTGCGTCCAAATTCAATGAAAAAAACGACGCATGCGGTGCAAAACGCAGCGTTGTGCATGCGTTTTGCTGCGTTTTTGTTTGCGTTGTGCGCTGCGGCGCCGACGCTGCGGCGCACAACGCAAATGTGAACGTAGCCTAAGCTGTCCTCAGAGACATCTGACAGTGGCCATCTCATAGAGCACACAGGAGCTGTCTCCAAAGAAAGCACTACTGTGTATGGGAGAGTTGGGGTAGATAGCTCCAGGCCAAAAGACCGGCCAAACCATCATTCAGCCGACAGTTATCTAAAATTGAAGCGCTTTAGACTGGTACGAGACATTTGTAATATATGTATTTGAGTGGAAGTGATTGTATCTCTGCAGCTTCACATTACATAGGAGGGAAAAGCCAGGTTTATTCACACAGCAGTTGATTGACAGGCCAGGAATAGGAAAAATGCCTTAATGGGTTAGTTTTCCAAGAAACTGTCATAAGCTGACAGCAACGAGAATTTCAGCATTGTGTCAATGAGGTGTGACAAATCTTCTTCTAAGAATGGTAGGATGCATTAGTGTAGAAATGCAGCTACACACCGATCCTCTGTAAGTACCATCCGGAATTCTCCTCCTTGAACAATCCCTAATTATTGATGTTTGCCTTTAAAGAGAACCTCCAGCCTGGGAGCAAAACTTGACTGTATTCTCATGTGTAGTCATTCTACTTTGTGCACCCCATTTGCCTTCCACTGTGTCCTCTAAGATCGTTGATCCTTTTTTCCTGCTTTCAAAATGTCCATTACAGTGCCTTGGGGAGTACAGTGTAGGGATGAGCAAACATGCTTGGTGATACTCTTATCACTTGAGTATCGTGGTGGTCAGATGTGCTGGTTACTTGGCGAGCAATGGGCTTAAAACTCGAATCCCCGCCTCGCATCTTTAGGTCCTGCTACGCAGCCAATAAGCATGCGAGGATTGTCTGTGAGTTACTGTAATGCTGTAGCCATCTTGGTTGTGACATTACTGTGATTGGGTGGCCGTCTGATATCATCAGGGATTATAAAAGCGCAGGTGCTGACCAGCTTGGCACACTGAAGTCATTGCATATTATACGTGCGTTAAGGAATGGGGACATGGAAGTGCTGATGATGGTGCACTCAGATGCCGAGGACGAGGGGCAGGTGCTAATACGCCTGTTGCTGGAGCCCAAGAAACACGCCCATACACGACACATAGGTTCCTGCTCAATTTGCAGGGAGGCACAGTACACCACTTCTGAAGCCAGAGTAGTTCAAAGAGGTGTTCGGTTGGATAGAAAATAATGCTTCCAGCAGGCTTGGCTTCATCACACAGTGTTCCACATGGTTCAGTCTCACAAGCCTAAAGACTGGATCACTTAATCTTCACCCTGATCCTCCTTCCTCTCACCATGTTGAGTCCCAGGAGACTAGTGATCCCACACTAGGACACTCTGAGAATCTCTTTACAACATAATTTCTTGATTGTGGCCTCTCAACCTGCATGTTTCATGAGGGCCGAGAGGACACGCTGTATAGTGATGCACAAAACTTTGAACAGCCACGGCCACAAGAATATGTTGGTGGGGAACAGCAAATTTGTGATAAGGAGGAAGATGATGATGAGACACAGTTGCTGCTAAGTCTTGTTGTTGTTGAGTCACAAAGTCAGGCAGATCACTGTGCTGTGATGGAAGACGAGGTGGTAGATGATTAAGTCACCTACCTGAGCTGGGAATCTAGCATGGAGAGCATTGATGTGGGGGAGAGATCAGCAGCAACAAGACAGGCAGGAAGAGGCAGTGGGATGACCAGAGGGACAAGGCAGGAAACTGTTCCGCAGAGCACTCTTGCATTTCTCTGTCAAAGAGCTAGGTGTTTCCCAGTTTGAGACTTTTTTAAAGAGTTCAGAGACTAACAAAATGGCCATTTGCAACCTGTGCCACGTCATGATCAGCAGGGACTTGACCACTAAGAACCTAACCACCACCAGCATGATCAGGCACATGTCATCTAAGCATGTGACTCGGTGGTCCGAACGCCTGAGTCCACTATTGGTGCCATCTGGTGACACCACTGTCTCTTCTCCTGTGCTAGGTGCTTCCCAATCCCCTGTCCAAAACATTGGTGCAGATGCCTCTTGCCCTGGACCTATCCTTGCACATTCGGACTTACCATCTTCAGGTACTTCCAAATCCTTGTCGTAGCACAGCGTACAGCCACCCCTATTTCAGGCCTGGGAACAAAAAAGAAATTTTCCAGCTACTCACCAAACAGGCCCAAATGTTAAAAGGGCACATTCCAAGGCTGCTTGCCCTGGAAATGTTGTCATTTAGGCAGGAAGATACAGAGGATTTTCAGCAACTTGTGGTCCCCAGCAGCCACTTTTTCACCCTGTGTGGCGTACCCGCCTTGTACCAGCATGT
This sequence comes from Ranitomeya variabilis, assembly GCF_051348905.1. NCBI lineage: Eukaryota > Metazoa > Chordata > Amphibia > Anura > Dendrobatidae > Ranitomeya > Ranitomeya variabilis. The sequence goes on from NC_135235.1 coordinate 567,580,493, forward strand.
GTCCAGGAAGATCACCCGTGCCCTTCCCAATGCACTTACTGGCACTGTCCACTTAATTATTTAATCGCTTGTGGACTGGGATGCTACATTTTCCTGATGGTACACTGGGAGGACAGGGTGGAGGCTGGGGCCAAGTCACACTCTGACATGGCGCATGTGCTCCCAACGCCGAGGATTGCTGCCCCTACTTCTTTCAGGGTTTCCTGCAGTTCCTGCACCCTCTCCTGCTCCTACTCATCCTCCATCTCCGATGTGCTATCTCAGAGCACGTCGTTCACATCAGCTGGAAGCTCTGCAGCACTGCCTCAACAAAGCCTGCTGAAGCTAATTTGTCTAGGAAACAAACCGCACACTGCAACAGAGTTACTTAAAGGAATAACATACCAGACAGATCTGTGGTTTTTGCCTCTGAACCTCCAATCAAGTATGGTTGTGTGTGATAATGGCAGCAATCTGGTGGTGGCTGTGAAGCATGGCAAGATCACACACGTACCATTCTTGGCGCATGTGCTCAACTTTGTAGTTCAGCGGTTTCTGAAAACATATTTGCCAGAGTTTCTGGTTAAAGTTCACCGCGTCAGTGCACATTTCTGCAAGTTGTCTACAGTTGCTGCCACTCTGGCAGTGCTGCAGCAGCACATGCAAGTTCCAGCTCATTGACTGTTGTGTGATGTCACCACTTGCTGGAACTCCCCACTTCAGATGCTCGTAAGGCAGTGTGAGCAGAGGAGGCCAGTGGTTGAGTACCAGCTCCAACACGCCCATTAGCATTCTGGTCAACCTCCGCATATGACAACTGGAGAGTGGGAATGGATGTCTGACATTAGTGTGGTTCACCAAGACTATGAGGACTCCACAAAGCTGGTGTGCGGCGATGACGCCATAGTCAGCACAACGATTCCACTTCTGTGTCTACTTAAACAGTTGCTGCTCACAATTAAACATCAAGCTTTGCAAGAGGAGCAGCTGGGGATGGAGGGAGACATAACACAGAGAGATTGTAGCCAGACCAGCCTCATCTCATCTGCTCTTCGCGGATTGGGTGTACGCTGAGGAGGAGGAAAAGGAGGAACAGAAGCTGGTGGCTCAGTCTCTCCTACGTGGATGGGCAGAGGATGGGAATGAGGATGAGGAGATAGAGAGTCGTCATAATGGTGGAGGAAGGAAAGTCTTGGCTGCATGGAGCTTGGCACATATGGCCAACTTTATGTACCGCTGCAAAGCTCAGGTTACATTCATTTTGGCCCCAAAAAAGAGTACTGGTTGTTCACCTTGCTAGACCAACTCTACAAGGAGGACTTTGCATCTGTTCTTCCTGAGGTGGAGAGATCTTCTTAAATGGTGCTATGCCAGAAGTTCATTGTGGAAAATTTGTTGAAATAATTCCCATCAGACAATGCTAGCAGCAGGGTGCAAGCTTCCTTGCCCAACCACGGAGGAGAGGCTAGGGAGACACACAGCAGAGGCAAGCCAATTTCATGACACCAGCCCAGCGCCCAGGGCCTGATGACCAGGTATTTTTGACAAAGAGGGAAAAGTTTTTAAAGATGGTTAAGCAATACCTGGCCGACAAAACCAGTGTACTCTCTAATTCTGCTGCGACTTTCTTCTATTGGGTCTCAAAAGATGGACACCTAGCAAGAGCTGTCTCTCTATGCCTTGGAGGTATTGTGCTGCCCTGATGCTAGTGGGTTTTTAGTGCCGCCGGGGGGATCATAACAGACAGGTGCTTTCGCCTGTCAACAAAGAATGCTGACAGGCTCACTCTCCTAAAAATCAACAAAGCCTGGATTAGCCCATACTTTTCCACACCAAATTACAGCAGCACAGAAAGTGTTTGTAATGTTCTATATTTTAATGAGGCCTTCCAGGGGTCTATGGATGAATAATTTCTGTCTGGCTTTGCACTTTTTGCAAAGCTTTTGTGACTGTATAAGTACCTCAACTACACTATTAAAATATTTTCATTCAAAATGTTGTTATGGATTCAATGACTCATCCATACAGTTTAACACAGTTATTGTTGCATTACGGTAGAATGTAAAACTTTCAAAAGCGTAGAAAAATATTTCAGGATTAGATTACTCATCCATAGAGTATTGCATGCTTTCTGGCACATTTTAGTGGTATATAACAATACAAAAAAGCGTGAATAAAAAAGCAAAATTTTAGAACACTTCTTATCCATACACTATCCCGGGTTGTGGGATACATTTTTGTAATTATAGCACTATAAATAAAAGTTTTAAATTTTTGCTGGGTTAAATTTGTCAAAAAGAAAAAAATGTCCAGCTTCACCGAATCCGTGAAAAAAAGTTTTCTTTATTCACAAACTTACATATGGAGGATACAAACTTCAGCACAAACCATATGGGTAAGAATCTCAACGCGTTTCTGGAGACTAGGCTCCCTTAATCATGACAATTTTTTTGGTCATGATTAAGGGAGCCTAGTCTCCAGAAACGCGTTGAGATTCTTACCCATATGGTTTGTGCTGAAGTTTGTAATTTCTAAATGTAAGTTTGTGAAAAAAGAAAACTTTTTTTCAAGGATTCGGTGAAGCTGGACATTTTTTTCTTTTGGATTCTACACGCCTGGACACAGCTGGTCCGTGCTCCCGAAATTCAGCTTATGCATCACGGGTGAGCTGGTTTATATTCCTTCTCTTCAAAGTTAAATTTGTCAGCCATAAAGTATCACGTGTTCTTGGGTACATTTCGATGCCATAAAAGCCTAAAAAAACTTGTTAAAAATGTTAGGTTGTGTGCACACGTTGCAGAATTGGTGCTTTTTTTCTGCCCGGATTTGTGACAAAATCTGTAGCAAAACCTGATGACAGCAAAGTAAATTCACACGTTAAGTACGTTAAGTGTTATGATCTGGTGGCCTAAGAGCAGCATGAGACGTACTCTGGAGAAGGTGGTACCTGTACTGACCGCAGACCCTGAACTTAACACCGCAACTAGAAGTAGCCGTGGAATGTACCTATCACTCCCTAGACATCTCGACACAGCCGGAAGACTAATTACCCCTAGAGATAGAAAAGGGAAAACTATCTTGCCTCAGAGAAAATCCCCAAAGGATAGACAGCCCCCCACAAATATTGACTGTGAGAGGAGAAGGAAAAACATACACAGACTGAAATCAGAATTTAGCAAAGGAGGCCACTTCTAGCTAAATAGAAAGGATAGGACAGAGTACTATGCGATCAGTATTAAAACACTAGAAAATATCCACCACAGAAAATACTAAATCTCCACAGCTAACTAAAGATATGGAGGGTATATCTGCATCTCCAGAGACACCAGCTTGGCTAAACAAATCCTTATACTGACCAAGCTGGACAAGACAAAAACATGGAAAAGAACTGAACATTAAGGCCACAGCATGTGGACAGCAAAAATCAAGGCCAGAACTTATCTTTGTTGAAATGACAAGCAAAGCAGGAGAGACCAGGAAGGGATGTGAATCCTCCAGGAACAATGGACAACTGGCACTGACTAAAGGGTCAAGCAAGACTAAATAGCCCAGTCAGAATTGCAAAAAGTGAACACACCTGATAAATGCTGCGATTCAGAGACAGCAGTGCTACCACTTATGACCACCGGAGGGAGCCCAAGAGCAGAATTCACAACAGTTAAGCGTTTTAGTTCTCGCTCATCCCTAGCTGCGGTGTTAAGTCTAAGCCTCATTCCCTATCTTTTCTGGCTAAGTACAACCCTAAAAGTGACATGCATCATCAGATACTGTGTTTTGAAGGTAATCTCCCCAAACATATCTTCCTATGGTTCCAAATCGCAGAGCCTTTAGGACAGGGGTGGGGAATCTTTTTTCTGCCAAGGGCCATTTGGATATTTATACCATCCTTCGGGGGCCGTACAAACTCCACCCACAAAGTACATCCTGGCGCTGGCACTGGTGTCAGGACATAATCTTTCATTGCTTGCCCTTCAGTGTTCAGTAGTGAACATTGTGTGTGCATGCTAACAGAGCAAGAAGAAATTAATGAGCTGGTTGTAATCAAAATACAGCTCCCTGCCCAAGAATGCGGTCCCTGAGAATCTGCCCGGGGGCCTGATAAAAGGTCATCGAGGGCCGTAAATGGCCCTGGGGGCCTGAGGTTCCACACCCCTGCTTTAGGACTTGGCCACATCACAGGTGCATCCTGCTGCGAGGTTTAAGCCCAGTGTTTCAGATATCTTATAGTAATCTCTATGGGTTCTTGATCCAGAGAGCATCTAGTCTATGTGGTGGGAAAGATTAGAGCACGTATGTTACATAGATCTCATGATGTACCCAGCATGGAGGCAGAGCGAGCGCACAGATTTTAGAACCCACAGCATGCCCAATCTATAACTGAAAGGTCATGGGTTTTCCACACAAATTTAATTAACTGCAGTGTAATTTGTAAAGTCCTCTTTACAGCACAAAAATGAACAACGACCGCCGCTGTCTTATTCTTACCTCTAGGCAACACCTCTAAAGTCAGTGATTGGCTACAGCAGTAACATGGATATATGACACTTGATCGCTGCAGGAAGTAATTTTTTTTAAATTATGGAAAACCCCTTTAATATATTCCTTCACATGTATAAGGGTATGTGCATACGTTGCAGATTTGCCTGTGGAATTTTCTGCGCAAATTCTTCCTGTCTTGGCAGAAAACGCAGTTGCGGATTTTCATGCATTTTTTTCATTCAGATTCGTATACGTTTTTGCAAGCTAAATAAAGATCTATTATTTAACAACAAAAAAATTGTGAAGTAATTTCTTGTCCAACCTCTTCATTTACATACTCCATTCAAGAACAATGTTTACACACCGACAGACAGACAGACAGATAGGAGATAGATAGATAGATAGATAGATAGATAGATGATAGACAGAAAATAGATAGATATATAGATAGATAATAGATGATAGATAGATAATAGATAGATAGATAATACATAGATAATACCAAGGCCGATGTTTAGTAATGAACCTAATAAAATGGTACATAAATAGTTAAAGACACACATACAAAATCTGCACGCAATATCTTTAACTAAAAAAAAATGGCGTGGGCTCCCGCACAATTTTTTGCGCCAGAGAGGGAAAGCCGAAGGTCGGGGGTCAATATTTCTAGCCTGGGGAGAGTATAATACACATGGAGCTTCCCAGTCTATGAATATCAGCTCACAGCTGTATAATTAGCCTTTACTTGCTATTAAAATAGGGGGACCCCCCCAAAAAAAAAATGACATGGGATTCCCCTATAATTAATAGCCAGAAAAGGCTATGCAGACAGCTGCGACTGATATTCATAGCCTAGAGAGGGGCCATGGATATTGCTTCCCCCCGGCTAAAAATATTAACACCCAGCTGCCCCAGAATTTGCGCATCTGTACGATGCGCCAATTCTGGCACTTAGCCTCTCATTGCCCACTGCCGTTTAGCTGTGGCAAATGGGGTAATAAGGGGTTAATGTCACCGTTGATTGTAAGGTGACTGTCATGGTCCAGTCCAGAGTTTATTTCCTTCCTATCTCGGGACTGGTCATGCAGGAGTTAATCTCCTCGGCCTCGTTCTGGAGCTAGCTGGGCTATTTCAGTCACTCAGCCTGCTGACCAGTGTTCGTGATAGCGCAAGCTTCCAGTTTAGAGCCTCTGACCCCTTGTACTTTGGTGACCCTCCTGCCTTTGACTTGTATTCACGTGAATGACCCCGGCTTGTCTCTGACCCCATCTGTTGGTATCCATCTCTGCTGCTACGTTCTTTGTCTGGCTTTTTGATTCTCTGGCTTGTTCCCCCACCACGTTTTCCGTCTCATGTTTTTGGACCCCGCATTCAGGTTTGGCTCTTTGACCCTCGGCTTTGTATTTTGACTATGTGTATGGCTGCTCCTTCTTGTACTTCTGTTCCTGATCGGTTCGTCTGACCACTGTTTCATTACCTGTGACACCTGTGCTGTAGTTCTCTGTTGCTACACTTAGTGTTTCAACTCTCTTCCCTCACCAGCTCCCCATGGTGGAGGTTTCACTACAGTGACCTTAGGAGAGGTGTCAATAAGATGCCTATCCATTATTAATCCTATAGTTATTTTTGGATTAAAGAAAAAGATACAGCCAGAAAAATGTATTTTAATGAAATAAAACACTACAAATTTTTTCATAATTTTTATTCCACACACCTAATCCAATTGAAGCCATCGATCACCTGCAAACTTTTTTAAAAAACAAACACAAATACTCCCTGTTCCGACATAGTACCTCTTTAATAACGAGTATCCGATGACCGATGCCTTCGGGGATTAGGTGTTGTGATCCGCTTTTTGGCTCCCCTGGTGGTGGCTGGTGGTACTGGAGACTTGTGTGTGCTTTTCTGCCTCAGCTCACCTGCTTCCATCAGTTTTGGGAGTTCCCTATTTAGCCTTGCTCTCCAGTCACTTCCTTGCCGGTCATCATTGTAACCTGAGTCATTCAGTTGCATGTTCCTGCTACTAGCCTGCTGATCAGCTAAGTGGACTCTTGTCCTTATTGTTTTGTTTTTCTTGTCCAGTTTACAGTTTTGTCATTTCCTGTTACTGGAAGCTCTTGTGGACTGAAATTGCCACTCCTGTGTCATGAGTTGACACAGGAGTCTTAAAGTAATTTCAGGATGGGTTTTTTGAAAGGGTTTTTCAGCTGATCGTGAAGTCCTCTTTTGTATCCTTCCTCTATCTAGTAAGTGGACCTCGCTTTGCTAAATCTACCTTCATACTGTGTATGTCTTTTCCTCTGAACTCACCGTTAATATACGTGGGGGCTACTATCATCTTTGGGGAATTTCTCTAGAGGTAAGCCAGGTCTGTTCCTTCCTCTTCCAGGCGTAGTTAGTTCTCCGGCTGGCGCATGGCATCTAGGCAGCCGTAGGAATGCTTCCTGGCTACTGTTAGTTGTGTGGTAGATTTAGGTCACGGTCAGCTTGAGTTTCCATCACCCGAGAGCTAGTCTGTTATTTTTGTGTTTCTGATGTTCCCATGCCATTGGGGAATCATGACAGTATGACCGGCCGCTGTTAAAGTAATTGGCAGAAGAAAGGAGAGTAAAAGAAGTCTGTAGATTTTTTTTTTTTTTTTTTTCCTCTCATGTTTGCTACTTAGTTGGCTCAGTTGTATTTCTGCTCTATTTACAGCCTTGCCTTTCTCTCCTTCTAATCCTTGAAAGGCTCTGATCTCTCCGGTTTAAGGATGGACCCTCAGAGTTTGGCTGCAGGTTTAAATAATCTTGCTACGAAGGTTCAGAATTTACAAGATTATGTTATACGTACTCCTATTTCTGAACCTAAGATTCCTACACCAGAGGTATTTTCCGGAGATAGATCTCGGTTTCGGAATTTCAAATGTAATTGTAAATTATTCCTTTCTCTCAGACCTCACTCCTCTGGAGATCCTGTTCAGCAGGTTAAGATTGTGATTTCTTTGCTGCGAGGTGACCCTCAGAATTGGGCATTTTCATTGACACCAGGGGATCCTGCGTTGCTCAATGTGGATGCGTTTTTTCTGGCTTTAGGGTTGCTGTATGAGGAACCTAATTTGGAGATTCAAGCTGAAAAAGCTGTAATAGCCCTGTCTCAAGGGCAAGATGAAGCTGAGATATACTGCCAAAAATTTCGTAAATGGTCTGTGCTTACTCAGTGGAATGAGTGTGCCCTAGCGGCAAATTTCAGAGAGGGCCTTTCTGATGCCGTTAAGGATGTCATGGTGGGGTTTCCTACGCCCACAGGTCTGAATGAGTCCATGACAATGGCGATTCAGATTGATCGGCGTTTGCGGGAGCGCAAACCCGTGCACCATTTGGCGGTATCTTCTGAAGGGACGCCAGAGAAAATGCAATGTGACAGAATTCTGTCAAGAAGCGAGCGGCAGAATTATAGGCGCAAAAATGGCTTGTGCTTCTACTGTGGTGATTCCGCGCATGTTATATCAGCATGCTCTAAACGTACTAGGAAGGTTGACAAGTCTGTTTCTATTGGCACTTTACAGTCTAAATTTCTTCTGTCTGTAACTCTGATTTGTTCATTATCAGTTATTACCGTGGATGCCTATGTGGACTCTGGCGCCGCTCTGAGTCTCATGGATTGGTCCTTCGCCAGGCGCTGTGGGTTTGATTTGGAGCCTCTGGAAGTTCCTATACCTCTGAAGGGTATTGATTCTACACCTCTGGCTTGTAATAGACCACAGTTCTGGACGCAAGTGACTATGCGTATGACTCCAGACCATCAGGAGATGATTCGCTTCCTCGTGTTGTATAATTTACATGATGTTTTAGTGCTTGGATTACCATGGTTACAATCCCATAACCCAGTACTGGACTGGAAAACTGTCTGTGTTAAGCTGGGGATGTCGGGGGGCTCATGGGGACATACCTTTGGTTCCTATCTCGTCATCTATTCCCTCTGAGATTCCTGCATTTTTGTCGGATTTTGGGGATATTTTTGAAGAGCCTAAAATTGGTTCTCTCCCTCCCCACAGAGAGTGTGATTGCGCCATAGATCTGATTCCAGGCAGTAAATTTCCAAAGGGTCGTTTGTTTAACCTATCTGTACCTGAGCATGCTGCCATGCGAGAATATGTTAAGGAGTCCCTGGAAAAGGGACATATTCATCCTTCTTCATCACCTTTAGGAGCTGGGTTTTTCTTTGTCTCTAAAAAGGATGGCTCGCTGAGGCCTTGTATTGATTATCGACTCCTGAATAAAATTACTGTCAAATATCAGTATCCGTTGCCGCTGCTTACTGATTTGTTTGCTCGCATAAGGGGGGCTAAGTGGTTCTCCAAGATTGATCTCCGTGGGGCGTATAATTTGGTGCGAATTAAGCAAGGGGATGAGTGGAAAACCGCATTTAATACGCCTGAAGGCCACTTTGAGTATTTAGTAATGCCTTTCGGCCTTTCTAATGCGCCTTCAGTTTTTCAGTCCTTTATGCATGATATTTTCCGTGAATATCTGGATAAATTTATGATTGTGTATTTGGACGATATTTTGATTTTTTCTGAGGACTGGGAGTCTCATGTTCAGCAGGTCAGGAGGGTTTTTCAGGTCTTGCGGGAGAATTCTCTGTGTGTAAAGGGTTCTAAGTGTGTTTTTGGGGTTCAAAAGATTTCCTTTTTGGGGTACATTTTTTCCCCTTCTTCTGTTGAGATGGACCCTGTCAAGGTTCGGGCTATTTGTGACTGGACGCAGCCTACTTCTCTAAAGGGTCTTCAGAAGTTCTTGGGCTTTGCTAATTTTTATCGTCGATTTATAACTGGTTTTTCTGGTGTTGCTAAGCCTCTTACGGATTTGACTAAGAAGGGTGCTGATGTTGCCAATTGGTCCTCTGCCGCTGTGGAGGCCTTTCGGGAACTTAAGCGCCGCTTTTCGTCTGCCCCTGTGTTGCGCCAGCCCGATGTCTCTCCCCTTTCAGGTTGAGGTCGATGCTTCCGAGATCGGAGCGGGGGCGGTTTTGTCGCAGAAAAGTTCCGATTGCTCAGTGATGAGACCTTGTGCGTTCTTTTCTCGAAAATTTTCTGCCGCCGAAAGAAATTATGATGTCGGTAATCGGGAGCTTTTGGCCATGAAGTGGGCATTTGAGGAGTGGCGTCATTGGCTTGAGGGTGCTAGACATCAGGTGGTGGTTTTGACTGATCACAAGAATCTGATTTATCTTGAGTCTGCCAGGCGCCTGAATCCTAGACAGGCGCGCTGGTCGTTGTTTTTCTCTCGGTTTAATTTTGTGGTCTCATATCTGCCAGGTTCTAAGAATGTGAAGGCGGATGCCCTTTCTAGGAGTTTTGAGCCTGATTCCCCTGGTGATTCGGAACCTATAGGTATCCTTAAGGATGGGGTGATATTATCCGCTATTTCCCCAGATCTGCGACGTGCTTTGCAAGAGTTTCAGGCGGATAGACCTGATCGCTGTCCACCTGGTAGACTGTTTGTTCCTGATGATTGGACCAGTAGAGTCATCTCGGAGGTTCATTCTTCTACGCTGGCGGGTCATCCTGGAATTTTTGGTACCAGGGATTTGGTGGCTAGATCCTTCTGGTGGCCATCTCTGTCTCGTGATGTGCGTGTTTTTGTGCAGTCTTGTGATGTGTGTGCTCGGGCCAAGCCTTGTTGTTCTAGGGCTAGCGGGTTGTTGTTGCCCTTGCCTATTCCGAAGAGGCCTTGGACGCACATCTCGATGGACTTTATTTCTGATCTTCCTGTCTCTCAGAGGATGTCTGTTATCTGGGTGGTGTGTGACCGTTTTTCTAAGATGGTTCATTTGGTGCCATTGCCGAAGTTGCCTTCCTCGTCTGAGTTGGTTCCTTTGTTTTTTCAAAATGTGGTTCGCTTGCATGGTATTCCTGAAAATATCGTTTCTGATAGGGGTACCCAGTTCGTTTCTAGATTTTGGCGGGCATTCTGTGCCAGGTTGGGCATTGATTTGTCTTTTTCGTCTGCCTTCCATCCTCAGACTAATGGCCAGACGGAGCGAACTAATCAAACTTTGGAGACGTATTTGAGGTGTTTTGTGTCTGCGGATCAGGATGATTGGGTTGCCTTTTTGCCGTTGGCGGAGTTTGCTCTTAATAATCGGGCCAGTTCTGCCACTTTGGTTTCCCCTTTCTTTTGCAATTCGGGGTTTCATCCCCGTTTTTCTTCTGGTCAGGTGGAGTCTTCGGATTGTCCTGGAGTAGATGCTGTGGTGGATCGGTTGTATCGGATTTGGGAACAAGTGGTGGACAATTTGAATTTGTCCCAGGAGAGGACTCAGCGGTTTGCTAACCGCCAGCGTCTGGTTGGTCCTCGCCTTCGTGTTGGGGACTTGGTGTGGTTGTCTTCCCGTTTTGTCCCAATGAGGGTTTCTTCTCCTAAATTTAAGCCTCAGTTCATCGGTCCCTATAGGATTTTGGAGATTGTTAACCCTGTTTCCTTTCGTTTGGACCTTCCGGCATCTTTCGCTATCCATAATGTGTTCCATCGGTCGTTGTTGCGGAGATACGAGGTGCCGGTGGTTCCTTCTGCTGGGCCTCCTGCTCCTGTGCTGGTTGAGGGTGAATTGGAGTACGTTATAGAGAAGATCTTGGACTCCCGTATTTCCAGGCGGAGACTCCAGTACCTGGTTAAATGGAAGGGCTATGGTCAGGAAGATAATTCTTGGGTAACTGCCTCTGATGTTCATGCCTCGGATTTGGTTCGTGCCTTTCATAGGGCTCATCCAGGTCGCCCTGGCGGTTCTTGTGAGGGTTCGGTGCCCCCTCCTTAAGGGGGGGGTACTGTTGTGATCCGCTTTTTGGCTCCCCTGGTGGTGGCTGGTGGTACTGGAGACTTGTGTGTGCTTTTCTGCCTCAGCTCACCTGCTTCCATCAGTTTTGGGAGTTCCCCATTTAGCCTTGCTCTCCAGTCACTTCCTTGCCGGTCATCATTGTAACCTGAGTCATTCAGTTGCATGTTCCTGCTACTAGTCTGCTGATCAGCTAAGTGGACTCTTGTCCTTATTGTTTTGTTTTTCTTGTCCAGTTTACAGTTTTGTCATTTCCTGTTACTGGAAGCTCTTGTGGACTGAAATTGCCACTCCTGTGTCATGAGTTGACACAGGAGTCTTAAAGTAATTTCAGGATGGGTTTTTTGAAAGGGTTTTTCAGCTGACCGTGAAGTCCTCTTTTGTATCCTTCCTCTATCTAGTAAGTGGACCTCGCTTTGCTAAATCTACCTTCATACTGTGTATGTCTTTTCCTCTGAACTCACCGTTAATATACGTGGGGGCTACTATCATCTTTGGGGAATTTCTCTAGAGGTAAGCCAGGTCTGTTCCTTCCTCTTCCAGGCGTAGTTAGTTCTCCGGCTGGCGCATGGCATCTAGGCAGCCGTAGGAATGCTTCCTGGCTACTGTTAGTTGTGTGGTAGATTTAGGTCACGGTCAGCTTGAGTTTCCATCACCCGAGAGCTAGTCTGTTATTTTTGTGTTTCTGATGTTCCCATGCCATTGGGGAATCATGACAATTAGGTGTGTATGTACTATATGTGTACTGTGTTTTTGTTTTTTTTAACATTCAACACATTAGCCGGATGATGACTACTTTCCCATCATGGTGTCACTGTAGCAGGCATAGCCGGATGGGATTAGTAGTCCCATCAGACGGTGCCTGCCTACACACAGACACACACACATACAGCCCCGCACACAGACACAGACATAGCTCCGCCCACACTTCCCTCCTCTCAATCTGCAGCATTTCTAGCACCCACATCTGCAGCAAATCCGCAGATCTTTTTTACATCTGCGATTTTGCGGCGGATGTGCCTGACTCAATGGAAGTCAATGGATGCAGAAACGCTGCAGATCCACAAAAAGAATCGACATGCTATGGGAAAAAAATGCGTTTCTGTGTGGATTTTTCCACAGCATGTGCACAACAAATCTCCATTTCCCATAGATTAACACTGGCTGTGCACTACACTGCGGATTTGATGCACATCCATGCCGCCAAAAAGGCTGCGGATCCGCATCTAAATCTGCAAATTGTGCAAATAGCTTTTAATATATATGCAAAATGAACTTTCATTTCAGGCTACTTGTTTTAATCATTCAATCTGATTCGCTCTGTCATTGCCAGGTAATCGCTTCACTTGGAGAGCAGCCAAAGAGAGCGGTCCAGAAACGCGTGGAGCGGGTATGTGAATAAGTCACATAGTAAATAAGTAACATTCATTGCTGGGTGTGCCTGGGAGGGTAACGAGTAACGACATGAACAAACACACTCAGATTAACCAATTAGGCTGGGGCTGCCCAACGACATGACGCACTGCAACAATTCTTTGACCAGTTGCAAGCAAGTTGCATTGACGTCTGACATGTGAGCCGCAAACGACCTGTGACCAATGACTAAAAATCCAAAACAAATAGAAACGTTTGCCACTCTGTGATGTAGTAGGAGTAGGTCTCGGGTTGCAATACGACACCATTGGAAATCCCTAACTGCGATGTCGTAATGTGACACTGTGACTTGAGCAATGCGTGTCTCTTTGTATCCTTAGATGAACTCGGGTACAGACAAGAGTATTTTAGGTCCGCTTGTGATCCAACAAAACATTGGATTACACTTGGATCAATGTTATTTTATGGGGCCGTTCATGTGTCTGATTTTTTTTCCCATTTTTTTTTCCTCAGACAGAAACTGCCCGAGGAAAAGATCACAGCATGCCCGAGTTTGATTCAATATTCGGATCACACTCGGCTATGCAAGTTAGTGAGTGCGTAGAAAATTTCAGACTGCACTCAAATGACATCTGAGAGGAGTCCGATTTCAACAGACTGACAGTATGGGAAAGAGAGAATTTTTTTCCCCATCTCCTCATCTGAGAGAATCAGATCACACTATGCTCACACTCAAATCAGAGTTTGATAAGCATATAATTTGCGTAATCCGCCCGATTCTCTAGGATGACAGGACATACGTCCATCTGCCCCCCATTATGCATACATGTGCTATGTACTTTTTTAGCTGATAATAATATTCGGACATATTATTGTTTATTGCTGTAGTAGTATCATGGTGCTATTACATAGCGAAGTTCTCCAGTGCTACTGCTCTGCACACTTCCTCTGGTAGTCTGGTCCTTCACAGATATGTGCATCTGAGGAAGGTCCATAGTATCGAAACATCATGCATATTCTGTGAAATATTGTTTTCAATAAATCACCATTTATTCTTTCATTTATCCTGATTACCAAGTTCAATATGTATTATATGCAGAAAATGGTCAGGGCTCTGTAAGGGCTCCAGTTAGTGGTTACATCAGGGCAATACTATGGAGGGTCCCTGAGCTGGCCATATGACTAACGTGTCGACTGTGACCTTCTTAGTTGCGGACAGGGAAATTCATACTTGTTTTTTCTATACAGGATGTAGACAATGCAGACAGCTTCCGTCCACTCCGACGTTCCAAGAGAAGATGGGTCCTGACAACCATAGTGCTAGAAGAAAATGACCCAGGACCTTTCCCGAAATATGCTGGAGATGTAAGAATCCATCTGAGCTGAGCTCACAATATCATGTAACACAAAATTTTACAGATCTAACAAAGGTTAACCCTGATGTATGGTAAAAAACTTTAACTTGCCATTTTACTCATCTCATGACCCTGATAATTAATAATAATCTTTATTTTTATATAGCGCTAACATATTCCGCAGCGCTTTACACACATTATCATCTCTGTCCTCGATGGGGCTCACAATCTAAATTCCCTATCAGTATGTCTTTGGAATGTCGGTGGAAACCGGAGAACCAGGAGGAAACCCACGCAAACACGGGGAGAACATACAAACTCTTTGCAGATGTTGTCCTTGGTGGGATTAGAACCCAGGACTCCAGCGCTGCAAGGCTGCTGTGCTAACCACTGCGCCACTGTGCTGCCCGATAATTACTAGTGATGAGCGAGTGTGCTCGTTACTCGGGTTTTCCGAGCATGCTCGGGTGTTCTCCGAGTATCTTCGGTGTGCTCGTAGATTCTGTTTGAGTCCCCGCAGCTGCATGATTTGCGGCTGCTAGCCAGCCTGAATACATGTGGGGATTCCCTAACAAAACAAACAGGCAATCCGTGGATGTGTTCAGGTTGTCTAACAGCCGCAAATCATGCAGCTGCGGGAGGGGACTCAGAAATAATTTACGAGCACGCCCAAAATACTCGGAGGACACCCGAGCATGCTCGGAAAACTCGAGTAACAAGCACACTCGCTCATCACTAATAATTAACAGTTGAAGGTTTTTTGTTTTTTTTTAAGAATCTAAAATCCAGCTCGCGGTGGATGGCATCCTGGGGGATTTCGGAGCTCGGAGGCACCGTTTCAAGGTGTAGAAAAATCCAGCTCAGCATATCGTGAATGCTTTATTCACATAAAATGCTTAAAAGAACATACAAAGTCAGCAGTGTAATTTTCATGACACGGGCCATCGACGCGTTTCAGGTGACTGTGCACCTTTAATCATGATGCCTAACATCTAGCAAGTAACTTCTTTTATGCTTTATATTCAGTAAACACACCGGTGTAGTAATTTGCTGATTAAATTTACATATTACAGACATGTGAGCTGCAATTAACAATTGAAACATACATAGAAGACAAATGAAAAGCACTTTGGCGGATTTTAAATAGGCCGCAGCGAATAACAATAATAAAATTATGCATGTAGTAGTTAGCTGTTATGTGAGTATACAGTATATAATTCAATATTATAAAGCATTAATTTACATATCCACAAAAAGAGCTTAATGTGATATACACTGCGTAAACATTAAATAGCACAATATAGAAACGTTCTTTTGTTGGATTTTTTTTATATTTAATATTAAAGTATAAAATGAATGATTTTCACTGTTAGAATTCTGATAACATGTCCCCTCATATTTAAAGCGCCATGGAATAAATGGCACTATAATAACTAATAATAATAATAACATGCATTTTAATGTCTAATCCACTAGATGTTGGTATTAGATTTTTTTAATAGGAAAATAGGGGCAGATGTGAAATAGATACCGTAAATAGTTTAAAAAAAGGGAGACATGGCGGAGTAATAAACCTCGTAGAACAGCATGACATCTTTTCTCAAATTTAAACCATCGGGTACTCTAGTATTTAGCTGGAAAATCCACCATGACTCCTTATTTCTTAATGTTTTTTTCCACATTGCCACCTCAGAGGTTTGTGCATTTTTTTCTATGGCATAAATTATGATATATTTTTATTTTCTATATCAGTAATATTGTTTCTGATTCTAGTCCTTAATTACCGGTAACCATTTGTGCTGCCCACATATTTTAAACAGCAAGAAGTACACTCCATTATGTAGATTATATTGCATGTATTGCAATTGGGAAGTGTTCTGATTTGTAAATTATTTATATTAATAGATTCTGTGATATTTTGACATTTGTAAGAGTATTTCCATACTTCATACTGTGTAGCACGAAACTTGTAAAAGCCTTTAAGGAGCAACCAGTTAGAGGAGTCGGTTTGTGAAGTTTTTAAAAAGCTAGAAGAGAGACTAGATCCGCGCCAGGGGCCTCTTCTTGATACTACTACACATCTACTCTTAATTACATTAGCGATATTTGTGAACGTTTTTAAAATTTATTATTTGCTGTAAAAAAAACAAAACCTAAATTGAAGAAAACTGGCTGCTATATTATACAACAAGTGTAGCAGGAGCATTTTTCTGGCTAGATTGAGGTCTTTTTTGTTTGAATCGCGGTCTGTCTAACACTATTTTTTTCTGTTCTATTTAACATCCATCCAGTTATTAGCCCCTTTTAGATAATCTCTCTCTAATATTTTTTACCTATTTAATGTAATTGTTTTCTGTATTACAGTTGCATTTTTACCAAAACATGTAAATACTCTTATAAATGTCAGTATTTGACACTGTGGATCACCAGCTCCTCCTCACTAGGCTCCGCTCTATCGGCTTCAAGGACACCGTTTTCTCCAGGGTCTCCTCCTACATCTCTAACTGCTCCTTCACTGTATCTTTTGCTGGCTCCTCTACCTTTCTTTTTCCCCTTGCTGTTGGGGTTCCTCAAGGATCAATTCTAGGCCCCCTCCTCTTCTCCTTATATACTGCCCCTTTTGGACAAACATTCAGTAGATTTGGTTTTTAGTACCATGTCTATGCCTATCACCCCCAATTATACACCTCTACTCCTGACATCAAGCCTGTATTATTACAAAACAGTGTGGCGTCACGCTGGCCCGAGACTGCATTGATCCAGGCTTGTCCCACTGAATACTTCTACAATACAGGTTGAGGGTAAAACAATGTGGCAATACATTATTGAACTACAAAGCTGACAAAAACATATAAAATAGTCCGAACAAGTACATAAGATGGTGCAAATTACAGAGTATCACCCTTCGGCTGGCTCGCTGAGATTAGTGCAGCTGTGACTTCTGGGCTTCAAGGACCGACTACCCCAACCAGTGGCATCCCACTTTTGGCAGGCACCCACAGAGAGTAGGTATCGGCAAGCTTAGGAAGCTGACAGTCCATTGAGGTACAGTACAGACCACAAGTTTGGACACAACTTCTCATTTAAAGATTTTTCTGTATTTTCATGACTATGAAAATTGTACATTCACACTGAAGGCATCAAAACTATGAATTAACATGTGGAATTATATACTTAACAAAAAAGTGTGAAACAACTGAAAATATGTCTTATATTCTAGGTTCTTCCAAGTAGCCACCTTTTGCTTTGATGATTGCTTTGCACACTCTTGGCATTCTCTTGATGGGCTTCAAGAGGTAGTCACCGGGAATGGTTTTCACTTCACAGGTGTGCCCTGTCAGGTTTAATAAGTGGGATTTCTTGCCTTATAAATGGTGTTAGGACCATCAGTTGTGTTGTGCAGAAGTCTGGTGGATACACAGCTGATAGTCCTACTGACTAGACTGTTAGAATTTGTATTATGGCAAGAAAAAAGCAGCTAAGTAAAGAAAAATGAGTGGCCATCATTACTTTAAGAAATGAAGGTCAGTCAGTCCGAAAAATTGGGAAAACTTTGAAAGTGTCCCCAAGTGCAGTTGCAAAAACCATCAAGTGCTACAAAGAAACTGGCTCACATGAGGACCGCCCCAGGAAAGGAAGACCAAGAGTCACCTCTGCTTCTGAGAATAAGTTTATCCGAGTCACCAGCCTCAGAAATCGCAGGTTAACAGCAGCTCAGATTAGAGACCAGGTCAATGCCACACAAAATCCTAGCAGCAGACACATCTCAACTGTTAAGAGGAGACTTTGTGCAGCAGGCCTTCATGGTAAAATAGCTGCTGGGAACCACTGCTAAGGACAGGCAACAAGCAGAAGAGACTTGTTTGGGCTAAAGAACACAAGGAATAGACATTAGACCAGTGGAAATCTGTGCTTTGGTCTGATGAGTCCAAATTTGAGATCTTTGGTTCCAACCACCATGTCTTTGTGCGACACAGAAAAGGTGAACGGATGGACTCTACATGCCTGGTTCCCACCATGAAGCATGGAGCAGGAGGTGTGATGGTGTGGGGGTGCTTTTTGGTGACACTGTTGGGGATTTATTCAAAATTGAGGGCATACTGAACCAGCATAGCTACCACAGCATCTTGCAGCGGCATGCTATTCCATCCAGTTTGCGTTTAGTTGGACCATCATTTATTTTTCAACAGGACAACAACCCCAAACACACCTCCAGTGTTGTGAACTCCGTTTTCAGGCTCCCTCTTGTGGTCACAGATGGTATTGTGTGACTTTGGTTTTTGGGCTCCCCCTGGTGGTTTGGTTTATTATCCTGCGGGTCTGCTGGATCAGCTGCCTCGTTATTCACCAGGGAGGCTCCTATTTAGCTCTGCTTCACTTCCACTTGTTGCCGGCTGCCAATGTATTCAGTGCTATTCTGATTACTCCTGATTATCTCGTTTTCTGCCTCTTCAGGATAAGCTAAGTTCTGTTTGAATATTTTTTGCTCATCTGCCTGCAATATGATTTCTGTGTATTATGAGTCTAGTCCAGCTTGCTAACATGTGATTTCTTTTTGCTGGTAAGCTCTGGGGTACGGAGTTGCTTCCCCCGCACCATTAGTTGGTGCGGGGGCTCGAGCAATCTCTGCGTGGATATTTTGAATAGGGTTTTTTATTGACCGCACAGTTTCCTTCCTATTTTCTGCTATCTAGTATTAGCGGGCCTCATTTGCTAAATCTGATTTCATCTCTGCGTTTGTGCTTTCCCCTTAACTCACCGTTAATATTTGTGGGGGGCTATTCTATATCTTTGGGGTCTTCCACTGAGGCAAGTGAGGACTTACTTTCCCTCCAGGAATAGTCAGTTTCTCAGGCCGTGACGAGACGTCTAGGATTTTTAGGTAACGTTCCACGGCTGCCTATAGTTGTTTGCGGATAGGATCAGGTTGCGGTCAATCTAGTTACCACTTCCCCAGAGCTAGTAGTCTGTTCAGTTACTTAGCTAGTCCGACCTGCGATCCTTGCCACTAGGATCATAACAGTACAGCCAGCCTATAAAGTGTTAATTGCATGGCAGAAGCAGGAGAAAAGAAGCTTGGAGATATTTTTTTTTTTTTTGCTGCCGTGTGTCTAGCTGCTGTGTGTCTGGCTTCTCTCCTCCTCTTAATCTTGGTGTGGCTCTGAGTTCAGCTGCTGATATGGATATCCAGAGTTTAGCCTCCAGTGTAGATCATCTTGCTGCAAGGGTACAAAGTATTCAGGATATTGTTGTGCACAGTCCTATGTCAGAGCCTAGAATACCTATTCCGGAATTGTTTTCTGGAGATAGATCTAGGTTCCTGAATTTTAAGAACAATTGCAAGTTGTTTCTTTCTTTGAAACCTCGTTCCTCTGGGGATTCTGTTCAGCAAGTTAAGATTATTATTTCTTTCTTGCGTGGCGATCCTCAAGATTGGGCTTTCGCATTGGCTCCAGGGGATCCTGCATTGTAGCATACTGCCTACATGTAGCATGCTGCCATATCTTCTCCTGTGAACCATGTTTTTGGATCTTGGATTTTATCTTCAATAAATTTTGATATTTTTGGAAGCTGGATTTTCTCCTCTATTTGTTCCATTGGAAAGCAATGTCTGTGTCAAGTTGGGGTTGTCAGGGAATTCATGGCGACGCTCCTGTGGTGTCAATTGCTTCATCCACTCCTTCTGAGGTCCCTGCGTTTTTGTCAGATTACCAGGATGTATTTGATGAGCCCAAACTCAGTTCTCTACCTCCTCATAGGGATTGTGATTGTGCTATAAATTTGATTCCTGGTAGTAAGTTTCCTAAGGGACGACTTTTCAATTTGTCAGTGCCGGAGCATGCTGCTATGCGGAGTTATATAAAGGAGTCTTTGGAGAAAGGACTTATTCGCCCCTCCTCCTCCCCTCTTGGTGCGGGTTTCTTTTTTGTGGCTAAGAAGGATGGTTCCTTGAGACCTTGTATTGATTATCGCCTTTTAAACAAAATCACGGTCAAATTTCAGTATCCTTTGCCATTGTTATCTGATCTGTTTGCTCGCATTAGGGGGTCTAGTTGGTTCACCAAGATAGATCTTCGTGGTGCGTATAACCTTGTGCGTATAAAACAGGGTGATGAATGGAAAACTGCATTTAATACGCCCGAAGGCCATTTTGAGTTCTTGGTGATGCCTTTTGGACTTTCTAACGCTCCTTCTGTCTTTCAGTCCTTTATGCACGACATCTTCCGCGAATATCTGGATAAATTTATGATTGTGTATCTGGATGATATTCTGTTTTTTTCGGATGATTGGGAGTCCCATGTTAAGCAGGTCAGGATGGTGTTTAAGGTCCTGCGTGCCAATGCTTTATTTGTGAAGGGCTCAAAATGTCTTTTTGGAGTCCAGAAGGTCTCTTTTTTGGGTTTCATTTTTTCTCCTTCTGCTATTGAGATGGACCCAGTCAAGGTTCAGGCTATTCATGACTGGACTCAGCCTACATCTGTTAAGAGTCTTCAGAAGTTCTTGGGTTTTGCTACTTTTTACCGTCGCTTCATCGCTAATTTTTCTGGTGTTGTTAAGCCATTGACGGATTGACCAAGAAGGGTTCTGATGTTACTAATTGGTCTCCTGCGGCTGTGGAGGCCTTTCGGGAGCTGAAGCGCCGGTTTTCTTCGGCTCCGGTCTTATGTCAGCCAGACGTCTCCCTTCCTTTCCAGGTCGAGGTTGATGCTTCTGAGATTGGAGCGGGGGCTGTTTTGTCACAGAGAAGCTCTGATGGCTCTGTGATGAAGCCATGTGCTTTCTTTTCAAGAAAGTTTTCGCCTGCCGAGCGGAATTATGATGTTGGTAATCGGGAGTTGTTGGCTATGAAGTGGGCATTTGAGGAGTGGCGACATTGGCTCGAGGGAGCTAAGCATCGTGTGGTGGTCTTGACTGATCACAAGAATTTGATTTATCTAGAGTCGGCCAAGCGGCTGAATCCTAGACAGGCTCGTTGGTCGTTGTTTTTCTCTTGTTTTGATTTCGTGGTCTCATACCTGCCTGGTTCGAAGAATGTGAAGGCTGATGCTCTTTCTAGGAGTTTTGTGCCTGACTCTCCTGGTGATTCAGAGCCAGCTGGTATCCTCAGAGAAGGGGTGATTTTGTCTGCCATCTCCCCAGATTTGCGACGAGTGCTGCAGGAGTTTCAGGCGGATAGACCTGACCGTTGTCCACCGGAGAGACTGTTTGTCCCGGATAGATGGACCAGCAGAGTTATTTCCGAGGTTCATTCTTCGGTGTTGGCAGGCCATCCTGGGGTTTTTGGTACCAGAGATTTGGTGGCTAGGTCCTTCTGGTGGCCTTCCTTGTCGCGGGATGTGCGTTCCTTTGTGCAGTCTTGTGGAATTTGTGCTCGGGCTAAGCCTTGCTGTTCTCGTGCCAGTGGCTTGTTGCCTTTGCCTGTCCCAAAGAGGCCTTGGACGCACATTTCCATGGATTTTATTTCAGATCTCCCTGTCTCTCAGAGAATGTCGGTCATTTGGGTGGTGTGTGATCGTTTTTCTAAAATGGTCCATTTGGTGCCCTTGCCTAAGTTGCCTTCCTCCTCCGAGTTGGTTCCTCTGTTTTTTCAAAATGTGGTTCGTTTGCACGGGATCCCTGAAAATATTGTTTCCAACAGAGGATCCCAGTTTGTGTCTAGATTTTGGCGGACCTTTTGTGCTAAGATGGGCATTAATTTGTCTTTTTCGTCGGCCTTCCATCCTCAGACGAATGGCCAAACCGAGCGCACTAATCAGATTTTGGAAACCTATTTAAGATGTTTTGTTTCTGCTGATCAGGACGACTGGATTACTTTTTTGCCATTGGCCGAGTTTGCCCTTAATAATCGGGCTAGTTCTGCTACTTTGGTTTCGCCTTTTTTTTGTAATTCAGGGTTTCATCCTCGTTTTTCCTCGGGTCAGGTGGAGTCTTCTGACTGTCCTGGAGTGGATGTTGTGGTGGATAGGTTGCATCAGATTTGGAATCATGTGGTGGACAATTTGAAGCTGTCACAAGAGAAGGCTCAGCGCTTTGTCAACCGCCGTCGCTGTGTGGGTCCCTGACTTCGCGTTGGGGATTTGGTGTGGTTGTCTTCTCGCTTTGTTCCTATGAAGGTCTCCTCTCCTAAGTTTAAGCCTCGGTTTATCGGTCCTTATAAGATTTTGGAAGTCCTTAACCCTGTGTCATTTCGTTTGGACCTCCCGGCATCGTTTGCTATTCATAATGTGTTCCATCGGTCGTTGTTGCGGAGGTATGTGGTGCCTGTGGTTCCTTCGGTTGAGCCTCCTGCCCCTGTGCTAGTTGAGGGAGAATTGGAATATGTGGTGGAGAAGATCTTGGATTCTCGTATTTCTAGACGGAGGCTTCAGTATTTGGTTAAGTGGAAAGGCTATGGTCAGGAGGATAATTCCTGGGTTGTCGCCTCTGATGTTCATGCGGCCGATTTGGTTCGTGCCTTCCATGTGGCTCACCCTGATCGCCCTGGGGGCTTTGATGAGGGTTCGGTGACCCCTCCTCAAGGGGGGGGGGGTACTGTTGTGAACTCCGTTTTCAGGCTCCCTCTTGTGGCCACAGATGGTATTGTGTGACTTTGGTTTTTGGACTCCCCCTGGTGGTTTGGTTTATTATCCTGCGGGTCTGCTGGATCAGCTGCCTCGTTATTCACCAGGGAGGCTCCTATTTAGCTCTGCTTCACTTCCACTTGTTGCCGGCTGCCAATGTATTCAGTGCTATTCTGATTACTCCTGATTATCTCGTTTTCTGCCTCTTCAGGATAAGCTAAGTTCTGTTTGAATATTTTTTGCTCATCTGCCTGCAATATGATTTCTGTGTATTATGAGTCTAGTCCAGCTTGCTAACATGTGATTTCTTTTTGCTGGTAAGCTCTGGGGTACGGAGTTGCTTCCCCCGCACCGTTAGTTGGTGCGGGGGCTCGAGCAATCTCTGCGTGGATATTTTGAATAGGGTTTTTTATTGACCGCACAGTTTCCTTCCTATTTTCTGCTATCTAGTATTATCGGGCCTCATTTGCTAAATCTGATTTCATCTCTGCGTTTGTGCTTTCCCCTTAACTCACCGTTAATATTTGTGGGGGGCTATTCTATATCTTTGGGGTCTTCCACTGAGGCAAGTGAGGACTTACTTTCCCTCCAGGAATAGTCAGTTTCTCAGGCCGTGACGAAATTTTTAGGTAACGTTCCACGGCTGCCTATAGTTGTTTGCGGATAGGATCAGGTTGCGGTCAGTCTAGTTACCACTTCCCCAGAGCTAGTAGTCTGTTCAGTTACTTAGCTAGTCCGACCTGCGATCCTTGCCACTAGGATCATAACACTCCAGGCTGTGTAAGGGCTATTTGACCAAGAAGGAGAGTGATGGGGTGCTATGCCAGGTGACCTGGCCTCCACAGTCACCAGACCTGAACCCAATCGAGATGGTTTGGGGTGAGCTGGACCGCAGAGTGAAGGCAAAAGGGCCAACAAGTGCTAAGCATCTCTGGGAACTCCTTCAAGATTGTTGGAAGACCATTTCCGGTGACTACCTCTTGAAGCTCATCAAGAGAATGCCAAGAGCATGCGAAGCAGTCAAAGCAAAAGGTGGCTACTTTGAAGAACCTAGAATATATGACATTTTCAGTTGTTTCACACTTTTTTGCTAAGTATATAATTCCACATGTGTTAATTCATAGTTTTGATGCCTTCAGTGTGAATTTACAATTTTCACAGTCATGAAAATACAGAAAAATCTTCAAATGAGAAGGTGTGTCCAAACTTTTGGTGTGAACTGTATGTGGCCAGGTGACCTGATTGTCCCAACCTGGCTTCTCTAAACGTTTTTGAAGGTTCAATGATGATCAGTGGAGGAGATCTGTATTCTTCCAGCTGGGGCTGTGGTTTCCTAAGTTGACATCCTGTAGAATGTCAAATCTCTGTCCTTCTTGATGGAGCCATGTTGCCCTGGTAGAGTATTCCTTTATGGAGTCATGGTGTCCTGGCTGTTGTTCTGTCAAATCACTTGATTCTTCTTGTAGAATGATGGAAATGCCTCTTTATACCCACATCTGTGGCTTAGGTCATGATCCACAGGTCAGGGGCAAGGTGGTATGAGTTTAATTATCATTATTTGAGTATTTAATCAATCTGCAGAGTTCGTCCTTCGTTCTGCAGGCATCAAACTAGCTAGCCTAGTGCAATGTGTAATCAACATATTCACAAACCTCTGTTGTTTAATTACCCTGCACCCATGTCATCCAAGATAACAACACAATATGCTGCAACAAACGTCAACTCAAAAGTCAATGTTAAAGGCTCATTCAAACAATAAAAAAATTTCATTATTTATTTATTTTTATCACAGATTATAATTATATAATAATTAATTGCTGCATATTAATTTCATAGTATTTTATATACTGATCAGTTTGGAGTTGCCCTGTCCTGCACATACGGGTTTATATAATTAATAAAATATTAAAAATCCCCCCAAAAAACCTCTATTTGAGGAGATAAATTCATCTGCATATGTATTTTATGTATTTTTAATAAAAGTAGTCTATCATTCTAATTTCTTTTATTTTGTCATTTTTTATTTATTTTTTATTTTTTAATAAAGATTTACATAATTTTGGTGATATCATTGTGATTGTATTTGAATATAAATAAAATTATATTTTATGAATTAATTTTTGGTCTGATGAAATTTTTTAAGGGTTTATTTTAATAGTTTTTTTCATTTGACCATATAAGTTGTTATTTCTGGTATCTTTTTCTATATAGGTTTTCATTCAAACAATAGTTTGTATTTCTTGATCAACCAAAAGAGAAACACATAAATTCAAAAATCAACATAAAGATAATAGTCTATTCCTCCTGGCCTACTGAAAATAGACTTCTGGCTCATTAAGATTAAATGCTGTGTCATCACAACTATTGATTGTCTTTCCGCTGTCTCTAACATCATGTCCTCCCTCTATCTGAAACTGAACCTGTCAAAAACTGAACTCCTTCTGTTTCCTCTATCCACACACTGCCTATGCCCAATATTGCCATTTCCATGTGTAGTTCTACCATTACTCCCCAAAAACATGCCCAGTGTCTTGGGGGTCATATTTGATTCAGATATTTATGTACTCCTTACATCCGTTCACTCGCTCACTCATGTCATCTATACCTTAAAAACATTTCTAGAATTCAACCTTTTCTTAATTTTGACTCCGCAAAAACTCTTACCGTTGCTCTTATTCATTCTCATCTGGACTATTAAAACTCGCTGTTAATATGATTCCCTCTTGCTTAACTATCCCCTCTCCAATTTATCCCGAATGCAGCAGCCAGGATTATATTCCTCGCCAGCTGCTACACTGATGCCTCTACCTTGTTCCAGTCATTGCACTGATTACCCATCTGTTACAGAGTTCAATATAAACTATACATCTCCTCCCTCATCTGTCTATCACCCTACCCATGCCCTCCATTCTGCTAATGACCCAAGATTAACATTCTTAATAATCTGAACCTCCCACTTCCGTCTCCGAGACTTCTCGCATGCTGCTCCAATTCTTTGGAATGTATTATTCAGGACACTTTGATTAATTCCCAATACCCACAGTTTTAAGCATTCCCTAAAAACTCATTTCTTCAGACTGGCCTGCCACCTCAATATACTTATCTAACTATCTCTGTTTTGCCCATACAAAATTTTCTTCAAAACCAGAACCCTCGTATCATCTGTTCTCACAATATACATGCAATTACTAGCCCTCTGTGTCTGCACTTGTACACATACTGGTTAGTGACTGGTTCATGCAGCACTATGTGAACACCCTATTTATTACACAGATGGCTGAGCCGTACAATATAAGCGATTGTTTCCATCCACCTTTGGTGTCTCCCCTATTTCTTTCATAGATTATAAGCCTGCGAGAAGGGACCTCACTCCTCTTGGTATTTGTTGATTTTTGTGATTATTGTTATGCTCTATTATTGTCTGTACAAATCCTCTCTAAAATGCAAAGTGCTGCGGAATATGCTGACACTATAAAAATAAAAACTCTTGTGTATTATTTTTGTGTAAAAATCCTAAAATCTTATTGACAACACATGAGAATCTAATACATTGGATATTAAAATACATGTTATCAGAACTACAGCGAAAATCATTCAATTTTTATTGTAATATCACACCGGCGTGGTTACCGGATACACAGCATAAAAGAACTTGCTTGCTAGATATTAGGCATCATGATTAAAGGTGCACCGTCGCCTGAAACACGTTACTGCAGCGTGTCAAGTAACTTTGTATGTCGTCTTAAGTATTTTATGTGAAAAAAGCATTCTTGATTTGTTGAGCTGGATTTTTCTACTTTGTGGGTTTTTGGTTGTTTTTGAGGGGGTGGGGGAGTCTGACTTATCCTTCCTCATTTATTTCTGCTACATTAAAATAATAAACTCAGGTGCTAAACCTTCCCGAATCTAGCGCTGCCTATCCGCTACTGTAACAGTCTTTGTTAGCAAGCTGCAGAGGTGACTTCATGTGACCGCTGCAGCCAATCATTAGGCACAGTTGTCTTGTGACATTTACATCAGCAGAGCTCAGTGATTGGCTGCAGCGATTGTGTACCTTGTAGTTGAGAGATCATGGCTGCAGCTTGTAAACTAAGACTGAGACAGCAGCGGAGAGGTAGCAACATTGTTCCATCTTGGCAATAACAATATGACTGTGGCCAAATACCCACAGTGGATCTGCATGGTCAATAGTCCAAAATGTTGTTGTTAGAGCCATGATTGTGCCATTCATTTGAATGTAGCTTACAGAATCACTGTGGGCCTGCCTCCTGGCAGGATTTGTTTTTTCCGACACGCACAAAAACTTGGATCCGCTCGAGTGAATAGCTCCATTCAGCATCTATCAGAATTTGTTTTTTGAGATAACTCCAACGTAGTGCAGGGCACAAAATGTAAGCCTGGCCCTACTTTGTCGTCATTTTTCACTATCACTGTACTGATTTGCAATTGTTCTATGTTTTCAGCTCTTTAATGACAGAGCAGAAAACATCAGCATTAAATATCTCATCAGCGGACCTGGAGTGGATGAACCCCCAGAGAAGCACCTGTTCCAGATCAATGATCACACCGGTCAGGTCTTTGTGAACCGACCTATTAACAGAGAAAAGACTCCTCTCTTTGTTGTGAGTATGGGAAATCCAGCCTTTTATATGTCACACAATACATTGGCCCCAGGCGTTGTGCCATCATACAGCGTCATGCCACCCAGCAAACAGTCTGACTTGGCAAGCTACAGCGGCGTTTCACAACTACAGTACATGTGATCACAGCAGACAATCACTGGGCGCAGCAGTCTTGTGCTATTTATATTAGCAGAGCCCGCTGATTGGCAGAGGCTATCATGTGTGTTGTAGCTGTGAAGTCACGGCTGCAGCTTGTCAAGAGAGACAGGGACAGCGGCAGAGAGGCAGCAATATTGTTCCAGATCAATGATCACGCCGGTTAGGTTTTTGTGAACTGAACTAATGACAGAGAGAAGACGCATCTATTTGTTGTGGGTATGGATAATCCAGCCTATAATGTCACACAATACACCGGGCCCCAGGCGTTATGCCGTCATACAGCATCATGTCACCAAGCAAACAATGGGGTATTCACCTCACAGCACAGAACTGTTTTGTGTGTAATAATAGGACAGCCAGCTTGCCCTTCATAGGTATAGTCATATATTCATCAGCCAAGCCTGCGGACATTGCAGGTTATCTCACATAGCCAGTAAAGTACTGCACTTATTCACAGCATCTTAAAGGAACAATTAGATTAAAGCCGTTTTTTTTTGTTTTTTTTTTAAATCTGCCATACAGTTCCAGAGATGTGACTTTTTATTTAGTGCTATTTGTTATGATCTTTGCTAAGGAGGCGTGGCTCACAGGATTGCCGGTGGGCGTGTCTTTACGCTGGTCTGCATAATTATTCTGTGAGCTACACACCGTTCATAAAGACAATAAAAATGAGCACTAAAAAGACCCAGATCTCTGGATCCGTATGGTGGATTTAATAACCACAAACAGAATAAATAGGGGAACAGTGGGAATAAAATAAGTGCAAAACCTGGCCACTTTACTCTGACAAGTCCTCTTTAAAGTAGGGGGAAAAGTTGCTCTCATGCAGCAAACAACCCTGAGAAAGTGAATACTGACAGTTCATTTTTCTCCACCGATTTGCTGAACGAGCGCCCATTCCCCGAACTATTATTAGTTACCGTCAATTTTGCATGCTTATAGGTTATAAACGAGGCACTAGGGCCATTCTTGGTGAGGCACTGGTGTCATGCTTGGCGAGGCACTGGTGTCATTCTAGGTGAGGCACTGAGTGCCGTTCTAGGTGAGGCACTGGGGGCCATTCTAGGTGAGGCACTGGGGGTCGTTCTAGGTGAGGCACTGGGGGTCGTTCTAGGTGAGGCACTGGGGGCCGTTCTAGGTGAGGCACTGGGGGCCGTTCTAGGTGAGGCACTGGGGGCCATTCTAGGTGAGGCACTGGGGGCCATTCTAGGTGAGGCACTGGGGGCCATTCTAGGTGAGGCACTGGGGGCCGTTCTAGGTGAGGCACTGGGGGCCGTTCTAGGTGAGGCACTGGGGGCCGTTCTAGGTGAGGCACTGGGGGCCGTTCTAGGTGAGGCACTGGGGGCCGTTCTAGGTGAGGCACTGGGGGCCGTTCTAGGTGAGGCACCGGGGGCCATTTTAGGTGAGGCACTGGGGGCCATTCTAGGTGAGGCACTGGGGGCCGTTCTAGGTGAGGCACTGGGGGCCGTTCTAGGTGAGGCACTGGGGGCCGTTCTAGGCGAGGCACTGCGAACAGGCTGCTCAGGATTATGTACTCCTACTTAATAACGGCATTATTTTTTTTATATACAGATTCGCTTTGATGCTGTGGAAAGAGCAACTGGCAAAATCGTTGACAAGTCGCTTATCTTTAATGTAGAAGTAAAGGATGCAAATGACAATGCCCCGGTATTTGATAAAAACACATACGATGTGCCTGTAAAAGAAACTGTAAACCTCGGTAAGTTAGAGACGTGTCTCTGTGTCTTTCTATTCATTCACTTACATCATCGTCTGCAGCTACAAGGCTTTCCCTGGACCCAATTATTGCATTTACATCTTTTTTCAAAATTTCACTCTTTTTAGTAATTTTGATTTGCAACAAATTCTTATTTTATTTTGAAATATTTAGAATTGAGAGTCCTCAGTGGTTGATAACTTTTAATGGCTAACTGAAAAGATGGTAAATTGCAAGCTTTCGAGATTACTCAGGCCTCTTCATCAGGCATAAACTAATACAAAATCTGAAGAATCACATATTTATACACAACACAGCACAGAAATAATGCAATAGATAAGACAAGTGACGTGAAGCAGAACTATCATTATGGGAGAGGGATACACAGTTGTGTCCATATATATTGGAACAGTTCATATATAAGGAGTGTGAAAGTTTTATTGTCCTCTGATTGGGGTCTGGTCAGGTTGTGATGCCCTCACAAGGTCTGAGGAGCAAATTCCTTAATTGATGTAAAAAAACATAAATCCATGAGACACATTCATTCCTGCACTGAGAGTGTAAAAGGTTTTCTTAAGTTTATACTCCCAGACTCTTCTGTCTCTCTCAGATTTGAAGTTACATTTTAATACAAGTAATTTCATGTACCTAGGATCTTATAGTCTTGATGTGAGTAGGAGATCTTTATCTTGTCCGTGGTCATTATAAATGGACATGTTTTCCATTTTTTCTGGTTGCAAGGAAAGGTTCCTGTAGCTGTTGGAGAGGACAATGATGCTTCTTAGATTTGGGGGCTGCCTAAAACACAGTAGTGGAGGGTCTAGAAATATGGATTGTAATCAGGTTTTCATTTGTTCTTGGATGGTCACCCTGATTCAAAAAGGTCTTTCTGAGGAGTCGAATGTGTTTATCTCTATCCATGGTGTTGGAACATATATGATTATATCGATTATATCTGATGGCTTGGCTGTAGACAAGCTCTCCTGTCATGGTTCTCAATGGCAAGAGACCGTAGTAAAGCATACAAAAGACTAGCTCTTGGAAGATGGGAACTCGAGCTGACTGTGAGCTAAACCTACCGCACAACTGACAGTGGCCGGGTAGCGTGCCTACGTTTTATCCCTAGACGCCCAGCGCCAGCCGGAGGACTGACTGACCCTAGCAGAGGAAAATACAGACCTGGCTTACCTCTAGAGAAATTTTCCCCAAAAGGCAGACAGTAGCCCCCACATATATTGTCGGTGATTTTAGAGGAAAATGACATACGAAGTATGAAGATAGGTTTAGCAAATTGAGGTCCGCTTACTAGATAGTAGGAAGACAGAAAAGGGAACTTCACAGTCAGCTGAAAACCCTTTCAAAACACCATCCTGAAATTACTTTAAGACTCTAATATCAACTCATGACACCAGAGTGGCAATTTCAGCTCACAAGAGCTTCCAGCCTCAGAAATATTCAAAAACAGAGAACTGGAACAAAAATGCAAAACAATCTTAGGACTACAAGTCCAACTTAGCTGATAGTAGTCTAGGAGCAGGAACATGCAACAGAAAGGCTTCTGGTAACATTGTTGGCCGGCATAGAAATGACTGAGGAGCAAGGCTAAATAGAAACTCCCACATCCTGATGGAAACAGGTGAACAGAGGAGATGAAGCACACAAGTTCAGTACCACCAGTAACCACCGGGGGAGCCCAGAAACCAAATTCACAACACTCTCCGCTATGATGAAGAGGCCTGAGTAGTCTCGAAAGCTTGCAATTTGTTCTCATCTTTTCAGTTATCCATTAAAAGGTATCAACCACTGAGGACTCTCAATTCTTAAATATTTTTCTATGTACTGGCTAACACGGTACAAAGATATTTAGCTTTCCTGTATTTTATTTTGCGCTTTTTTTGTTTAAAATCTATCTTCTATTTGTACGCCTGTGTTTTTAAAAAAAGTTTTTTGTTCATAATTTTTGGCAATGTGGGCACGTTTGTTTTCTAGATGTTTTCAGAAGATTAATCAGTTGCAACTGTAAGTCACTATGCAAATATACTCAATTCCCCCTCCCCAGATAGACAGTAGTTTTGATTTAAGATTTTGTACCTATTTTGCAACATTTTAGCGGTACATGTTACCTTTTGCTCTAAAAAGTCATACAAAAAAGTAGAAGACAAAAATAAAGAGCATTTTTTACTTTGTGCAAAATCCTTGAACTGTGTACTAGTGTTCAGCCACCCCCCTAGTGTTCGAGTTCGGTTTGGTTCGGTTCGATGAACTGGGGCATGCTCGACGAATGTTTTGTCGAATGTTCGACGAACACCGTCGAACCCCATTGAAACCAATGGCAGGCAAACAAACACATACAAACACATAGAAAACACCTTAAAAGGTGTCCAAAAGCTGACAAACTGCTCAGAAGACACAACAAATACATGGAAAAGTCACAACTACATAAAGTCCTGCAAAAAGAAAAGAGGTGGAGGAGTAAAAGGAGGAGGAGACACAGCTATAGGCATTTCATGCCCTTCTAAAATCAAGAAAGGCTGGAGTAAAAATGTAAAATCACCCTACCAACACCCAGACGTCGTGACAAAAAAATTAAAAAAGAAATATCTTTAGGTAGAATGGCGGCGGGTCCATTCAGAACACTTTCCTTAGAAGACGTAGTGGTACCCCCGTTGGGAGTTGTGCCAAAAAAGGAACCCAATACATTCAGACTAATCCACCATTTGTCATATCCAAGGGGCAGGTCAGTAAACGACAACATCGAAGAGGAACCAAGTACAGTACTATGTACTGTACCTCCTTTGACGAGGCCGTTAAAAAATGGTACTGAGGTAAACAGGCGGTGTAGCTTTCTTCATGGGTGGGGTACTCTGCTGAGTAGCACAAAATGCTACTAGGTACAAAAGGATTTCCTGGGCCAGATGCAGTTCAAAATTAGTAATTAGATCAACAAGCGGTGTAGCTTGCTTCATGGGTGGGGTACTCTGCTGAGTAGCAGAAATTGCTACTAGGCCCAAAAGGATTTCCTGGGCCAGATGCCGTTAAAAAATAGTACTTAGATAAACAGGCAGTGGGTGGGTGGGCTACTCTGCTGACTAGCAGACACTGAAGCTTTGGAGCAGACCTCTGAATCCCAGGCCATAGTATGAGTAAACAACTCTGCAGATGACCCCACCCACCTAGAATTGACGATATCAACGTCATGTAAAATACAGCAAGGGGACTAAATAACAGAGTCTCCATATTTTCCAAAAATTCGGCCACAGACACCACTTAAGTGGCATCAATTTCGCCAGTTTTTTTAAAACGGTTGGTGAGGTGATTTTCAAAAATCATCAAGCTTTTAGTCTCCCCAGGATGACACAGGGGTAGAAAAGTCCTTGCGGATCCAGGATTTGTTCATCTTGATGAA
This sequence comes from Ranitomeya variabilis, assembly GCF_051348905.1. Lineage (NCBI taxonomy): Eukaryota > Metazoa > Chordata > Amphibia > Anura > Dendrobatidae > Ranitomeya > Ranitomeya variabilis. Next base: position 567,612,961 of record NC_135235.1, read on the forward strand.
CGTTACTCTGTCTACATTGTTATTGGACAGCCGCGTGCGCTTATCTGTCAGCACACCACCAGCAGCGCTGAACACACGTTCAGAGAGAACACTGGCTGCGGGGCATGACAAGATCTCCAAGGCGTGAGTGGCGAGCTCAGGCCATTTTTCAAGATTGGAAGCCCAAAATGAGAAAGGGTCCAGTTCCACAGTCATGGCATCGATGTTAACTTGGAGATACTCTTGTACCATCCTCTCTAGGCGTTGACTGTGCGTCAGACTTCTTGTCTCCTGTGGCCTTGCAAAGGATAGTCTAAAAAAAAATCTTGAAACTATTGGAAAAAAATTGCTGTTACCACCAGATACGATGTTACTGTTACGGTTTGAGTGATGACTCGTTAGTCCCATGGATGGCAAGTTAGAACTCAGAGATTCACTACGTGCACCACTGGTGTTTTGTGGAAAAGCAGATGTTAGATTCTGTAACAGTCTCTGCTGATACTCCTGCATGCGTGAATCCCTTTCTATGGCAGGAATAATTTCACCAAATTTACTTTTGTACCGGGGATCTAAGAGTGTGGCAACCCAGTAGTCGGCATTACTTCGGATTCTGACAGTCCGAGGGTCATGTTGCAGGTAGTGCAGCAAGTAGGCACTCATGTGTCTTGCGCATCCAGGAGGACCAAGTCCTTGTTGTCTTGGTGGTGGCAAGGTGAGAAACATGCTTCCTTCCTCTGCCCTCTCCCCCCAACCTCGCACAACAGAAACTTGATCAAGGTCTCGCTCATCTGATGAGTCTTCCATGCCCAGTGCCAGTTCGTCCTCCACTTCTTCCTCTCCTCCTGCACCTTCCTCAACAGTATAGCTGCTACCATGCGCCCTCGGTAATCTCTCTCCCCCAGCCTCCAATGCCAGCCGCCTTGGTGCTGCCGACCGTCTGGACCTTGGAGATATTATCCCTTCCGCATACGACGACTCCTGTTCCTCCTCCTCCTGACTCCGAATACTGTTTAAGGTGTGCTCCAGCATGTAAATCACCAGAATAGTCATGCTGATAATGGCATCGTCAGCACTAAACATCTTTGTCACTATTTCCGAACTGTGCAGAAGGGTGCATAGGTCCTGATCTGAGACCACTCCTGCAGCGTGATTTGCCCCACCTATGGATTTCGTTGGCCCAAGCTATACGTCACAACGTATTGCACCAGGGCTCGTCTGTGCTGCCACAGTCGCTGCAACATGTGCAGAGTTGAATTCCACCGTGTGGGCACATCGCATTTCAGCCGGTGAACTGGCAGGCCCAACGACTTCTGTAGAGATGTAAGTCGTTGAGCTGCGGGATGCGAACGGCGGAAGTGAGCACAGAGCGACCGTGCCCTCTGCAGAAGCCCATCTAGTCCGGGATAGTGGGATAAAAATTGCTGGACAACCAGGTTCAAAACGTGAGCCTTACAAGGCACATGTGTGACATTGCCCCGATGAAGGGCCGCACCCAGGTTTGCAGCATTGTTGCACATGGCCTTCCCTGGCTGCAGGTTGAGTGGAGACAACCATTGATGCAACTTGGTCTCCAGAGCTGACGACAACTCCATAGCTGTGTGACTCACATTTCCCAGATATTTCAATGTAAACACAGCCTGATGCCGTTGAGCCCTGGTGACAGCATAGTAAGGAGGTGTGCAGGATTCCTTCTGCGCAGTTACAACGCAGGTGGCATTACCAGACAGGCTTTGGGTGCAGGTGGAGGACCGAGAGGAGGTTGAGGAGGCAGAAGCAGTGGAGGAACTTCTAGATACAGAGGATCGACGAGCAACTCGTGGGGACGGCAAGACTTGGACAGCAGCCCCTTCTCCTGATGTCACCATAGTTACCCAGTACCCAGTCACCGACATGTAACGCCCCTGTCCATGTCTACTCGTCCAAGTGTCTGTGGTGAAATGCACCCTGTCACACACAGAGTTTCTCAAGGAAGTGGTGATGTTGTATGCGACATGCTGGTGTAGCGCAGGCACAGCTTTCTTTGAGAAGTAGTGGCGACTGGGCATCTGGTACTGGGGCACTGCGACAGACATAAGGTCTCAAAAAATCCTCTGTGTCCACCAGGCGGAAAGGCAGCATTTCTGTAGCCAACAGCTTGCAGATGGTGAAATTCAACCTCTTAGCTTTGTCATGGCTAGGAGGAAATGGTCTTTTACTTGTCCACATCTGAGGGACTGAGGGCTGGCTGCCGTGCTTAGATTGAGTTGAGTAGGGTGTCCCCCGGCAAACTGCTGGTCTGTGAGGAAGGTGCAGGCGGAGATGTTATGTTGCCTTGATCAAAATGTGGTGTCGATGTCGGAGAGCACTCAACACCAGCAGGTGTTTCCACTTGCAAATGTCCTGACGACCTGCCAATCACTCTGGCTGTTGCGGGTAAAGAGGTGGAAGGTCTGCGTCCAAAACCATGGGCGACTGCTGTCCCCAGTCAGATGATGAAGAGGACGTGGATGCACTTGATGGGGCCGACGGTGGTTGACCCGGCCCACTAGGCCGCATTGTAGCACAGTCAGCTTCCCACTGCAACTTATGCCTCATATCCATGTGACGGTTCATGCATGAAGTACTCAAGCTAGTCATTTTTTGGCCTCTACTGAGATTTTGGTGACAAATCTTACAGACAACATGAGTTGGGTTATCCTTTGTGATGTCAAAAAATGCCCAGGCTATGCAAGGCTTAGAGCCCGTGCAACCTGAAGAGCCACCACGACTTCTGCTCAGAGGCACAGTTGGGGTTGAGGATGCAGTTGTTGACGTGCTTCCAGTACTCCGTCTCTGTCCAGGAAGGCGCAACCTAACCTCGTCGTCACTAGCATCCTCCTCCACCTCCTCTGCTGACCTCATGGACTGGCGGACTGTGGGTTGACAGTAAGTGGGGTCTCCAACCTCGTCATCATCCTGTGTGTTCCCACACCCGTCATCCTCAGAGCAAACCTCTTCCTGCCCTGACCGAAAAGTCAAGTTTTCGTTCCAATCAGGTATCTCAGTCTCATCATCATCTTCCTCATTGTCTCCAACAGGAGTTACAGTTTGAGAACGAGGGTCTACATTATGCTCAGAACTTTCTTCATCTGGGCCTGGATCTGACTCACAAAGAATCTGAGCATCAGTGCAGTTCATTTCCTCGTCTGAATTCACAGAAGCTCTAGAGCAGACGTCTAATTCCCAGGCTATAGTATGAGTAAACAGCTCTGCCGACTCAACCATCTGTGTTACCCCATACTCAGATGGGTGGCTGGAGACTTGGGAGCTGTGAGGAAGCAAGTGCGATTGGGGTGACAACTCTGAGGACTGGAGTAGTTGTGATGTTGAAGTTGACATGGAGGAGAGCCCACTTGAATGAGCACTTGATAGCCGTTCAAGCACCTGCTGTTTTTGTGCCTCATCTGGAATTTTTGGTGATGCTCGTAAGAAAGCGATCATATCAGATTGTCCACGAAAAGAAGTAGACATTTTACTTTGGCTGGAAGATGGTGTTTCTTCTGCGGATGTTACTATTGCTTTACCACCTACCCCACGGACACAACCTTTTTTTCCCTTTCCAACACTCCTATTACTCTTTCCACCAGCAGCAGGCCTTTTGACACTCATTTTGGTGCTTAACTAATTGGCAACTCTGAATCTGTAGTTGTTGGCACAACAACCGATGGATGAAAACTGAGCAGAACTGAGTGGCCAAACTGTGGTACTAGGCCCAAAAGGATTTACTGGGTTAGATGCAGTAAAAATTTAGATACACAGGCGGTGTAGTTAGCTTCACAGGTGGGCTACTACGCTGACGTGCAGACACTGCTCCTAGGCCCAAAACTATTTACTGGGTTAGATGCAGTAAAAATTTAGATACACAGGCGGTGTAGTTACAGTAGCTTCAAAGCCGGGCTAATACGCTGACGTGCAGACACTACTCCTAGGCCCAAAACTATTTACTGGGTTAAATGCAGTAAAAATTTAGATACACAGGCGTGCAGACACTGCTCCTAGGCCCAAAACAATTTAGTGGGTTAGATGCAGTAAACATTTAGATACACAGGCGGTGTAGTTAGCTTCACAGGTGGGCTACTCCGCTGACGTGCAGACACTGCTCCTAGGCCCAAAACTATTTACTGGATTAGATGTAGTAAAAATGTAGATACACAGGCGGGGTAGTTAGCTTCACAGGCAGGCTACTCCGCTGACGTGCAGACACTGCTCCTAGGCCCAAAACTATTTACTGGGTTAGATGCAGTAAAAATTGAGATACACAGGTGGTGTAGCTAGCTTCACAGGCGGGCTACTCAGATGACTATCAGACAATGCTACTAGCCCAAAAGGATTGGCTGAGCTAGATTACACCAAATGCTGTGACAAACACTTGCACAGCACTGGCACACACCTGCCTGGCAAACAGTGCTAGGAACTGCTGTAATCTACCCTGAAAAGAGCTGATATTACAACTAGTCCCAACTCCCTAAACCTATCTCTCTGACAATTCGCTCGCAATTCACACATCCTATACTCTATATCGCCCACAGCAGCAGCGGTGCCGTCTAACACTAAGCTGCAGCAGTGAGGAAATGGTGGTGACGGGGCAAATGGCTGGTTCTAATAGGGCAAGGACATGTGACATACACAGCCAATGACTCATGCCCTTGCTTGTGTGCATCACATGCACATTGCTGTGTGTGTGCGCACTGCTGATAGGCTGAGAGACTGCACCGCCCCTCTGTAAATGCGGGAAAGAAAAAAAAAATGGAGATCGGCGTTATTTCAGCACAGATCTACAATATACACTGAAACAGTCCATTAACAATGATAAACAGTTTTAATGTGCAAATCAAGCTAGGCTTTTGGTGAACGAACAGTTATCGAACAGAAACTCGAACAGCCGAATTTTAAGCAAATTGTTCGAGTTCGACGAACGACTCAAACACCGCCCAAAACAGCTCGAATTTGAAATTGGCGAACAGTTCGACTCGAACACCGCTCATCTCTACTGAGTATGTCGTTTTGAAGAAACTGGTGCAAAAAATGTTAAAAAATACCACAATCTAAAAGTGGCAAACCCCCCACAAATTATGACTATGGCCCTATATTTCAGACTGTCTGATATATTTCTAATGGACAAACAAGTGGTCAGCGACATGTGGATCCACTGGGTTTATCCTGTAAATATAGATTTTATCAATCATGTCTTTGCAATGTTAGGACCTGAATTTTCAGCATAAAATGCTTCTTTGAAGACATCAGTTCATTTCTGTAGAGCAGTGGTCAGACCTGCATCTTAGGGCTCCTTTCCACTTGCGAGACATACGGCCGAGTCTCGCAGGTTAAAACCCTCCTCTGGCGCCGGCACTTGGGAGCGGAGCGTGCAGCTCCATGTATTGCTGTGCGGCCGCACGCTCTGCTCTGGAGTGCCGTCGCCAGAGCAGGGTTTTCACCTGCGAGACTCGGACGTATTTCTCGCAAGTGGAAAGGAGCCCTTAAGGTGGTTGTCCACTTTTACAAAATTATTATTATAATAAATTATACTTTTGTGTGTACATTCATGAGTTTGGGGCTAATAATCAATTTTGCAATTGGGTTTCATTAAAACATGTTGCATCTTTTTGACTTTTACAGGTTTTGTTTCCTGCGCATGCTACTTTGAGAGGAGCTCAGAGAGGACAGATAAAATAGTCAGAAACTAGCTCACTGACACATTCTCAGTTAACTCATTCTGAAGTTGGCAATAGACAGTGCAGCACAGAGAATATAGAAGGCAACCTGAGCAAAATTTGTAATGAAACTTAATTGCAAAAATGATTTCTTAGCTCCAATCACATATATTAAGGTTAAAAAAATCTCCAAAGGGGGACAACTCCTTTAAGGCTGTGTGCACACGATGTGGATTTGCTGCGGATCCGCAGCGGATTTTTCCGCGCAGAAACGCTGCAGATCCGCACTGTGATGTACAGTACAATGTAAATCAATAGGTAAAAAAAAAAACTTGTGCAGATGGTGTGGACAAATCAGTGTGGAATTGCTGCGGATTTCAAAGAAGTGCACGTCACTACTTTTGTGCGGATCTGCAGCGTTTCTGCACTCCTCCATGATAGAAATCCGCAGTGGCAAAAACTGCATAAAATCCGCACAAAATTTGCATCAATTCCAAGGCAAATCCGCACAAAATCCACATAAACTGTGGCAAATCTGCAGCTGCGGATTCTGCCAGGAGATGCTGATTTTGTGCAGAAAATTCTGCACCCCATTCCGCAACGTGTGCACATAGCCTTAATATAGGAGAAGAGATGCACTTGCAATATGCGTGTCTGATACTGGCCATAGGAATGAATTGAGGTTCTCTCACTCTGTTTACCAGGGAGAACTGGGAATATGATGGTGGTGTGTATCTCATTGACCGATAAACTGGCTCACAGGTGTGCTGGTATTTTTATAGGAATTGAGATGTGAAACTTACCAATCTTGTTCATGGTTTATTGCAGATAATCCAGTCTTTCAAGTGACGGCCATTGATCATGACAAGGAGGACACCCTAAATTCTAAAGTTAGCTATTATTTGGTTAATCAAATACCCGACCTTCCTAATGTGAAGTTTAGTGTTGATCCCGTCAATGGATTAATTCGTGGGAAAGGCTGCTTGAATTATGAGGTTTGTCAAGAAATATTGACCTGTTTTATTCTGCCATGGACCCTCAGTGCCCTTCTTACCTTACCCAGGTGGGATCTTCTCTTCTTAAAGGAATAGCCCAAGAAAGACTTCCAAAAAAGCACTATACCTTTTCCCAGTTATGTCTATTGTCAATTGCAGATGTGCTTCATAGAAGGGAATGATCCTAAGGGCTCCTGCAGACAGCCGTAATTTAGATCCAACAAAACATTGGCTCGCACTCAGACCAATGTTATTCTATGGGGCTGTGCACATGTTCAAATTTCTCTGTCCAAGGAACAAAATGGCAGTGTGCATGATTTGTATCTGATATTCGGATTGCACTTGTCCATGCAAGTCAATGAGTCTGTGGGAAAAAAAAATAAAAAAATAAAAAATTGGACCACACTGATATCTGAGTGCAATACGATTTTCATGGACAGACAGAATGAAAAGGATGGAGAAGTTTTTTTTTCTCCATCTTCTACTCATCTAAGAAAATTGAATCACATTAGCATAATTGGCCAAATTTTCCCGCATGAGAGAAAATACGACCGTGTGCCTTAGTCTAATGTAAAGACTTGTGGACAGGTATGCTGCTGTGTTTTTTAATCAGTTTATTCTATCTTGGGAAACCCACTTAATGGAGAATTGTCATCACAGAACAGGTTCGCTAGGATCTGCTATTGCTTTCTGCTTGGTGTGGATTTGATTATTAGGATTCCCACTGATTCTCTAAATAGGGAGACGTTAGATCAGTGCCCCAGCTCCTTCAAGGATCATCCTTGCGCAGAAGCTCCCTGGGCCAAAGGCTGTGCATGGAACTTCAACATCACCAATTCATTCCCTGCAAAAATATGACCTGAACAATCTGCTGTTCACTTTCATTATCAGGATAATTTTCTGACATTTATCATTCAGGCTGCAAACATCATCAGACTGATTGTAGGCGCACGTGACAGTGGAACTGAACCCATGGCGAGCACAACTACCGTTATTCTCCGTTTGGAAGATGGGAATAATAACATGCCTGTGATCATCGGCAACAAAGTGAGTATTAACCATAATATATATATACTATTATTTAACAGATGGTGTGATCCTATTTTTGCATTTTCTTTTTCCAATCAAAATCCGTCGACAAATTTGTGCTGATTTAATCAAGTAATAAAATCTTTATAGGGGTCAGATCTGTGCTTCTCTAACAGCGCTACGTAACCCTCAAATTTTGTACGTTGAACAATGTATTTATGACCCGTGAAGAATCAAGTGGGAGTGTCTGCTGTATGGAAAATGCGTGTTGTCCAACCCCACCCCACCAGCCTTCATTAATATCCCCTAAAACTTGGGCCAGCTATGGTAACAATTTGCAGCCATGACTGGGTCTGTTCCTCTGCATAGCAGATAAGAGCGAGAGCTGCCTGCTATCCACATGCATTTGTCTGGTCCGTAAAATGCTCCATTGGTAAAATAGAAATGTAACATTTCGTTTTTGGTCCATGTGAACAATCGCTGGTGTGCACAAGCTTATAGGTTATTAATGGATCAGTGTGATGTCCACTAAGTTCACAAATCATTGTAGCAAAAATTGTCCTTTATATTTACACTATGGGCAGAAGACATTAGCTCACTTTTCTCATTCAGATGTCATTTTATTTCACGTACAAGAAAAACAGACCAAGTTTCATAAGCAATTTTCATTTGAATATCATCAGAGCTTCATCAGCTTTTGGGCGCAGTCAGACGGCCTCATTACTCGTGAGGATCTCATCGTAATCCTCGGACTGGCTGTTGGCTCTCCTGACTTGTGTGACGGCTGCATAGAAATACATACTGTCACACTCGGATCAAGAGAGCCGACGGCCAGTCCTAGAATTGCGATGCAATTGTCTTCCGTGTTATACAGCTGTCTGACTGCACCTTTTCTCTGATGGGGAAAAAAATGTTTCCCCAGCTTATCCTACCGATCATTATATGAAAAACGGATAGCATCTGAGTGCTGTCTAATTTTTTTTTCAGACCTATAGACTTGCTTTGTCGATTTTGATGAGATGCTTGGATAAACATCAGACAAGTCTGCAATATTACATGGACCACCTGGTCCGAGGAAAAAATCAAACATGTGAATTACGCAATAGATTATCATAAGCGCAAGTTGTGTCTGTGAAATCATGGATAGCACTTGTGTGAGATAAACTTATGTCTGAATGAGGCCTTAGGTTGAGTTCAGATGGCTGTATTTTCTGTCTGTATAGTCAATGGACAGCACACTGACAGTATCTGACTGGGGAGCCAAGGGCCCACCAGTAACCAACTCCAGGGCTCTACTTTTCAGCTACATGCAAATATGACTTTATCCTCATTCACAATTCTATAGCAATAAATTGGGTCAATTGTTAAATTAATAAGATGTTGCCTTTCCCTGTATATGGTGGTGAATCAAGTGTTCTGCTCATATAAGTAGGCAGCGGCCCATTCCAGCACAGGGGCCCACGGGAGAAGATTCTCCTGTGGGCCAGTCCAAGCCTGCACTAACCCATTGTGAACAAACACAGGGACCCAGCAATTTTGTCAGTTATGTCCAGTATTCTGATACCATCCATGTGCTGTCCAATTTTCTTGTTTGATAGTAAAAGCTTGGGAAAACTTCTTGTACATAAAAAAATAAATACCGTAAATGATGAACCCTGATTGTAAAACTGACACCCTGACCAAACACGAAACACTGATAAAAATCAGGTACAAAACACTGGTGGAAATCTGTCAGTTTTTTTGCATATGAAATAAAAATCACTCATGTCTGAATGTTTTCATAAAGGCTCAATCTGGTATCCTTTACGACTACATTCTCACGATGAGTATTTGGTGAGTGCTTGATGATGCAGATTTTCTGCATATATTAGGTAGATTAGATTATTATTTTTTTTAGTTTAGTTTTTGACTGCATATTTTTGCGTTTTTAACTCTGCAGTTTGTCTTTTTTTTTTGGAGGAGGGGTATGTCAATAAAGCTGCTATGTTTTTAATACTTCCTAGTATTTGGCTTTCACACAACTTTATTAATAGTCATGTGTGGATTACATATGTTTTTAGTGTGTTTCTGCAAGGTTATGCATGTGCGTTTTTTACCTGCAGATTTTCCATATCTGATATAAGTCTATCTGAAAAATCCACACATTAAACATAGTGTAACCTCAAGAGAAATTGACATGTTTTGGATTTCAAAAATGCACCCCAGATTAGTTTGCGTGAAGTAAAAAAAGGACAGCGGGCAAAAGATTTCTATAAATCCCATCCACTTTGCTCCAACTGTAAGATGCTACGTTTTTTTTTGCGCAGCAAAAATATGCAGCGTTGAAAACTTGCCAAAATCTCATTGTAAGAACTCAATGGAGAAGGCTACTGGTTATGTTGTAAATTTTGCCACATTTTAATCCACTTCCAGGTTATTTTTTTATTAAATTTGATTAAAACCACATCTCTTGATAGGACATGCTAAAATTTAAAATTCTCATCATGCTGCCAAGCAGAGAAATTTTTGGCAATTTATGGAAGTTATTTTTTTTTTTAAATTTAAAGAAATTAATGTGGAATGAATTTTTGACTTCTGTAAATAAATATTAGAGCTGCAGTCTCCATATGTGTCCCATCTTTGTTTTCAGTTTGAGGTGTCTGTTCCGGAAGGGGTAGTCAAAAATGATGTCTTTCGGTTAAAAGTAGAAGACAAGGATACACCAAAGACAGCGGCTTGGAGAGCAAAGTACAAGATCTTATCTGGAAATGAGAATCAAAATTACAACCTGACAACAGATCCGGAAACCAATGAAGGAATTCTCAGTATTATATCGGTAAGGATCTGCTGGGTCTCTATTTCTAGGGTGTAAAGACCGCCATACATCTTAAATTACAGTCAACAAAACCTGATAATTTTGGTAAACGACCTGCCATCTCCTGTATATAGGATCCTCCTAACTGATCCCTGACAGATAATGTCAGGGTTGAGAAGGATTAGGCAACTGTAAAAGATTATTCCCAGCTGTAGAAGTTATCACCTATCCATCGGATCAGTGAGGTCCACAAAACAGAGCTCAGCAGAACCCCCCTTCTGAATGGAGCGATGGCCAGATATGTACACCAGTGCTACATTAATTCTCTATGGGATTGCTGGAAAAAGCTGAGCACTATACTCTTCCAGCCTTATAGAGAATGAATGGAGCAGTGGAGCAAATAACCATCCACAGTTTCTTCCAGTCGCCCCATCTCTTAAAGCCCTGTTCTATTGGTTGGTGGGGGTCCCAGCAGTTGGCCCCTTACCAATCAACAAGTTATCGGCTTTTCTGTGGATGGGTAATAACTTCTAAAGATGGGAATAAACCTTTAAATGATGAACTTTTATATTTGGTTGTATACTTTTACATAAACTTTAGCTAAATTATTTTGGCCCAGGGAAGGGGAACATTTTCTGTTCGAGTTAGAGGTAGCAGTTGGACATGGATCCTGATGCTAACATCACTTTGCCACATTTGACAATGATATCTTGGTTGATGAGGCCCTGTTGCAGGTTGTTGCTCTTCTGCCATCATCATAGATGAGACATTAATTTTGGGTGACTTATTAAGGAAAGGCCAAACAACTGTGATATATTTTCTATTTTGTTCTTCCGTACGGCTAGAAATACACATGCAGTATTTTGATCAAAAGCCAAAGTGGATCCAATGAGAAGGTGAAGTTTATGTCCTTGCTTAAAGGTACTAGGACATCAGGTTTTTGATATGTAATCAGAGCAGAATGATGTAGGGGCTGAGACCCTCTTTCAAATAATGTGCCACTTACCGGATTGTGTGTTGGTGTTTCAATAAAATCAATGTTTTATCAGCAGGAGATTATCACTGCAGGACTAGGCATCTCGTGCCATGTAGTCCTTCTGCTCTGTGTAATCCCGCCCCACCACTGATTAGCAGCTTTCAGTCAATATTCAGTATACACAGAAAGCTGACAATCAGTGGTGTGAGCTGGGTTATACAGGGATCAGCGATCTGAGCACTGCTAGATCTATAGCAGAAATAAGTCTGTTTCAAAATGACAGCATGCAGTATAGCAAGTGAAACATCCCTGGAATCAGGGTCACAGCCCCTACATCATGCTGCTCTCAGATTACATAGCAAACAAATGCTAACAGATTACCTTTAATATTTTCCATTCCTTTTGAATCCATTGCTGACATTTGCTCTAAAAATTACATATTTGATTCGAGCCTTTTAGTATAGTCAAATGTATTGTGGCAGATTTGGCACAGAAACTTCTACAACTATTCATCTGATTGAGGCCTACTGAAATCCTTGCACATGTGGACTTATATTTGCCATTAATCTTCTGCATTTCAATATTCCACTATAGTACAATTCTTCTCCGTGGTAATATTTAATTAGAAATTACAGACTGAAATTTCACAACTTTTTGTCTGCTTTTCAGCCTCTGGATTTTGAAGGAACTCCCACAAAAATTGTCGTAATATCGGTAGAGAATGAAGAACCTTTCTACACGTGTAAAAATGGCAAACTCGAGATCGAGAAAACAGTAGTCCGGAGCAGCGTAAATGTCAGTATTAATGTAAAAGACTCCAACGACGCTCCCATTTTCTCTCCTATGAGTAAAACAATCCGAGAAAAAGAAGGTCTGAAGCCGGGCAGCGTCCTGGCAACGTGTAACGCAACCGATCCGGATAAAGTGCCAAATAAAATCAGGTATCTACAGTCTGCCATTATTCTGATGATTGCTGCCGCCTTATAACATCCAGTCCTTTTTAGTTTATTATCTTTTTCCAGGAGGAACAACACAGAAATATTTTATGGAGAATTAAACTGACATGGGGGAAAGATTTTTTTCTGTTGTAATAATTAAAGGGTTTTTCAGAGCTTTGATATTGGTTTTCGCATCGCATTGTACAGTAGTGAGAATTGCCGCATATATTGGTCTGCCATTATCCGCAGTACCAAGCACAACCATTATCAAGTGGGTGGCGCTGTGTCCAGTATACAGAACGTGGCACTTGCTGGATTGCTGGGTATTCTTCAGGCAGTTAAATAGCAGGGGTGCTGGAACCTGGTTCATACATGGTATCACATCAGTAAAAATCCATTGTAAAATTTCCTTGAAAAATTGTGTATGAACTTCATAGAAGATTGGTAATTAAAGTAATACAATCTATTATAAAGCGACCAAGCATCCACAGGTTGAAGTCTTCTAATGCAACAAGTAAAAAAAAAATATATATATATTTTAAAAATGACTCCAAATGTTTCCAAAGCAGGAGCACAATCTAACACACCAAAAAATTACCTTTATAAGTTTGATGTCACCGCATGGTACAAAACGAATGAAATATAAATATATTTATCCATACAGTGAACACCAAAATGAGAAACATATTGCAAAAAAGACAGATTTGCACATTTTTGGTCACGTCACCAAAGAAAAAAAAAATCTGAAACGTCGTACAGACCCCAGTAAGAACTGCAGCTTGCCCAGAAAACAGAATTTTAAATGTCTTTCATTTTTTTTTTTTTTAAGCAGTAAAGCAAGGAAGAAAAAATAAAAAGGATTCAAATTTGGTATCACCATAACTATAAACCTATATACAAAGTTACCAGGTAATTACAAAAAAAATAGAAATAAATATATATATATGCAGGTGTATCTCAAAAAATTAGAATATCATCAAAAAGTTATTTTTTTCTTCAGTACAAAAAGTGAAACTCATATATTAGATAGATTCATTACAAACAGAATGATCTATTTCAAGTGTTTATTTCTGTTAATGTTGATGATGATTATGGCCTACAGCCAATGAAAACCCACAAATCAATATCTCAGTAAATTGTCATACTTTATAACACCAGCTTGAAAAAATGATTTTAAAATCCGAAATGTTGGCCTACTGAAATGTATGTTCAGTAAATGCTCTCAATACTTGGTCGCGGCTCCTTTTGCATCAATTACTGCAAATGCGGCACGGCATGGAGGCGATCAGTGATGGGTTGGGGAGCCAAGTCATATGCTTGTTTACGTCCACTGTGTTTTATCAAGACCAAAGTCAGCGCAGCCGTCTACCAGGACATTTTAGAGCACTTCATGATTCCCTGTGCAGACAAGCTTTTTAGAGCCATAATCATCAACATTAACAGAAATAAACACTTGAAATAGATCACTCTATAATGACTCTATATAATATAGGAGTTTTACTTTTTGTATTGAAGAACTGAAATAAATTAACTTTTTGATGATATTCTAATTTTGTGAGAGGCACCTGTATATATACGGTACTTTTTTTTTTTTTCAATCAGCTTCACTGAAAAGCTGAACATTTTTTTCCCTACATTTTGCAGTATATTATATGGTAAAATCACTAGAGCTCCACATCACTTTCAAGGAGGGGTTAAAGAATTGTCGAGCATAGTGATAAATAATGGGATAAGCAAAAGGCAGGTAGACGGGACAAATACCCAGCAACGTTTCTTGTCTAGTGACCCAGCACTGGGGGTTGCATTAGTCTTCACTTTTACCAGGTGACTACTATTGATCAATACATTTTGTGATCTGTTTTGATTGACAGGTATAGAATCGCTGAGGATCCTGCTGGGTGGATGACCATAGATGAAAATACGGGAGTTCTTACAACAACTCAAGAGTTGGACAGAGAATCTCCTTACGTTAACCAGACCTTGTACAAAGTGGTTGTGAATGCTGTAGATGATGGTGAGGACGCCCCTATGGTGGGGTCTGTGCAATTTCCTTTTTTTATTTTTGCATAAATAGTCATGTATATAAATATAGTACAGCTTCCCATTGGTTTGTTCTCCTATTGATTACTGTTGTCCAGTGGGGCTAGCTTCTGAGCGGTGCCAATGGCGTCGTGTCTGCACTTAGCTGCTGAACGCATGCACAATCAGCAGACATTAGACACATGTTTAATTCTAACATCGTTAGTGCCATCATCACTTACCGGTGGCGGACCTGGAAGCGGTCAGCTATTCAATCTAACATCTCCATATGCATGCGCCCTCGACTTGGCTGAGCGTGCATGTGTTTTTCAAACAGGAGCGAGAAGTAGAATCTCTGGTGGTGGCTTATCTTCCCTGAAACTCAGCAAGTCCTAACCTTCTTTACCCCGGCATCATATGTTGAGAGTTGGAATCCCCTGTATAAAAGATAGCTAGGCGATCCTTCTGGAATCATCAGTTTTGGCTCACCTTTCTTCTGTGTGAATGGTCACCCTAACTATGGTTCAAGCAGTGCTTTTCACCTCTGTTAGGCCACGTGCACATGTTGGGCATTTGGTGAGGTTTCTTTTACCTCAGTGTTTCTTCCACTCCTGATTTTGTCTTTCAATCAGAGGAAAAGTATAATAGAAACACGTCACCACTTCTGCATTTATCACCCACTCCTGGTTATGGCTTACAAATACTGATGTATAAACTGACCAAATACTGACTGTGTGCATGGAGCCTTACATTGCTGTAGCCGATCTGTTCTGCTGTTAGGCCAAGTGCACACAATCCAGAAGTAGCAGCAGTTGACATTCTACGTCTGGAAAGACGCGCCGCATGTCAGTCTCCACGGGTGAGCCACGGGCATCTGAGGATGCATAGTGGATATGAGATTTCTTGAAATCCCATCCTCTATGCTGTAAGATCTGGCAGCTGCGGTTTTGACGCTGCATAAATACACAAAGTCAAACCCACATCAACTCTGGATTGTGGGCACATGCCCTTAGCCAGTGATCATTTATGGTAAATCGGATAGAACAATGGCAGCCCAGGAGGAGAGATGGGGCCATGAAAGGGATCTGCTGTTATAATTCCATTATAACACATGGAAAGGTTGGTGCAATATAGAGCTTACTGGAGAATATATGAGAAAGATGTACCAGCAGTGACCAGTAGATGGAGCCAAAACTCCATGTAATGAAGAGTAAGGGTGTGTGCACATGTTCCGGATTTTTCGCCTTTTTTTCGCTATAAAAACGCGATAAAAACACATAAAAAACGCATACATATGCATCCCATCATTATTAATGGATTCCACAATTATTGTGCATATGTTGCGTTTTTTTCCACGAAAAAACGCGTCGTGGTAAAAAACGCAGCATGTTCATTAATTTTGCGGATTTTTTTGCAGATTTCCCACTATATTATTGCATTGGGAACCTCCGGAAAAATCTGCAAAAAAAAAAAAAAAAACCCACGAAAAAAACGCATGTGGATTTCTTGCAGAAAATGTCCGGTTTTGTTCAGGAAATTTCTGCAAGAAATCCTGACGTGTGCACATAGCCTAAAGAAGCAGGAACTTTCCTTCTCGTTTTAGTCAGGGAACTTTTTGTAAGGCCGGTTTCACACGTCAGTGGCTCCGGTACGTGAGGTGACAGTTTCCTCACGTACCGGAGACACTGACACACGTAGACCCATAAAAATCAATGCATCTGTTCAGATGTCATTGATTTTTTGCGGACCGTGTCTCCGTGTGCCAAACACGGAGACATGTCAGTGTTCGTGGGAGCGCACGTATTACACGGACCCATTAAAGTCAATGGGTCCGTGTAAAACACGGACCTCACACGGACGTTCTCCGTCTGGGGTCCGTGTGCGTGCAGGAGACAGCGCTACAGTAAGCGCTGTCCCCCCCACATGGTGCTGAAGCCGCGATTCATATGTTCCCTGCAGCAGCGTTTGCTGCAGAGAAAATATGAATAATAGTGTTTAAAATAAAGATCTATGTGTCCGCCGCCCTCCCACCCCCTGTGCGCCCCCCCGCTGTTCAGAAAATACTCACCCGCTCCCACGTTGGCTGTCACTCCTTCCTCTCTGCCCCGCGCCTTCTACTGTATGCGGTCACGTGGGGCCGCTCATTTACAATCATGAATAGTTGGCTCCGCCCCTATGGGAGGTGGAGCCACATATTCATGACTGTAAATGATCGGCCCCACGTGACCGCATACAGGAGAAGATGGGGCCAGACCAGGAAGCCGTGACAGCCAACGTGGGAGCGGGTGAGTATTTTCTGAACAGCGGGGGGGGGGGGGCGCACAGGGGGTGGGAGGGCGGGGGACACATAGATCTTTATTTTAAACACTATTATTCATATTTTCTCTGCAGCAAACGCTGCTGCAGGGAACATATGAATCGCGGCTTCAGCACGATGCAGGGTACCACACGCGTGGGTACCACACGCTCCGTGTGGTACCCACTCGCCATACGGGCGGCACACGTGTGCCGCACATATGGCCTACGTGAGTTCCCAGGCACACGGACACGGATAACTCCGGTACCGATTTATTCCGGTACCGGAATTATCTGGACGTGTGGGACAGCCCTAAGAGTGCTCTCATATTGTGTTTAATGGCCCTGTCAGGGGGTGAGGGGTTACATTTTTGCCTATACATGTAACATTTTTGGATTCATTAAATATTTAGAAGTTCTTTGCATAAACGTCCATCACTGTTCCTTCTATGCTCGCTGGATACACTCCTTTTTTTGCTTGAATACAGCTGTCATGGCATACGTCCAAACACCCCACCCTGCAAAAAGGAGTTCGGACGTTTGTGTCGACGGGTCCATAGACCGTGATGGTGACTGCAGTGAATGTGAGCTCTGACGTGCATAATTTTTGGGAGTGTATGCCTACTGGAGACATAGACTTAGATGCAGTCTACTACATCCGAGTGTCAGATTTTGACAAAAACCGAACTTGGGGATACAAATATGTGTATATCGATCCCTGTTCAACATCGTGCCCATGGCACTAGAGGGAAGGAGGGAAAGGGACACGCTCCCACAGTCTTATTATATACATCTGAGTGTCAGCCTCCTGTAGGTGTACACTCCCAAAAATGATACATGTCAGAGCTCACGTTCACTGCTGTCACCATCACAGTCTATGGCCCTGTCGGCACAAAAGTCCGAACCATGTTTTGTGGGGGTTTCGGACCTAAACGCCACTGGGGCTATTGAACGGGTGCAAAAACGCAATGTGAAAGCACCCTTAGGTGCACAGGTCCATAGTCTGTGTCCAGGGCAGTAGAGCGGGAGAAAGCTGGAGGAATCTCAGCAACTGGCAGAGACAGTAGGTCATCCCAACAGTATCAGAGAGCTGGAGACAGACTGTGACTGCTCCTAGGAGAAGGCTGCCAGGCAGAGTGACCAGGTACAGAAAGACTGTACAGCACAGAAGGAATCTGGCACCAGGGCCTGCCCCGTACAGAACACGTGCAAGCTGCAGAGCAGGACAAGAGGACAGCATCAAGAATCGGCCTGGGGACCATCACCTGTTACTGCGAGTATTCAGAGACTGATTATTGCCTTTGTGCCTGTATTGCCTCAGAATCCATCCAATTTAAGATACTTTAACTTTACACTTGCTACTGTGCTCTGATCCTCCTGATGTTTCACATGCACCCATAGACATGCTGCAATTGTTTTCTCATGCCAGATCGATGTAAGAAAATAATCACAGATGTGATCTGCCCCATAGAATAAGACTGGGCCGAGTGCTATGTGATGTTTTATTGGAAAGTACTTTGCTGTGTTATACGGTAGTGTGATACGTAAACCGTGGAGCCACTACAGGACAGACTAGCAAACTTCCAATAGGGCTGTTCAGTCGTATTGGATGAGAAAGATGGGTCTGCCACACTTGTCCATGAGCTTGTGTTGCAGCTCCACTACATTCAGTTCACCGTACACGACCCTGTCCATGGCCAAGAATGGCTTTGTTTCTGGAAAATAAGGGTACCTTGTTAATCTAACTTCTTACACATAGTCATCTTGGGTTTTGATTCACACCCTTCCTATCAACTGGTTTTTATTTCTAATATAGGTGTCCCTCCAGCAACTGGAACTGGTACTGTTCTCCTCCACCTGTCTGACGTCAATGACAACACCCCACAGTTGGTTGCACCGTTCTTACAGAGATGCGAGAAGGACAGCAAGATGCCACTTATTGTCGAGGCTACAGACAAAGATCTGGATCCATATTCTGGACCCTTCAAGTTTGAAATCTCGGCAGATCATTCCAGAAGTGTGAAGGAAGTCTGGGATGTCAATCAGAACTCTGGTAAGTCCGGTCCTGAGCTTAGTTACTGTACAGTGCTGAATTTAATGGGATTATGGGATTTACCACCAAATATGTAAAATAGCTTTCTTCCAGAAGGAAGACCACTATAATGCCACTTGTAGGTGATGATTCTAGGGATACAGTTTTCTGAGCAAATATTGTTTTCTTATTTCATTTCTTGTGGTATTATTTATTTGTTGCAGACAAATCTGTTGAAATCCTAATGCGGAAAAGCCTCCCTAAGGGAAACTACACCATCCCCCTGGACATTTATGACCGACAGGGATCTTCCAGCGCACAAGTCCTCAATATACGGGTGTGCAGCTGTCCAGATGGAGCGAGTTGTGAGAAGTTGGATCCGGCCTCACATAACATGGGCCCTGGGGCTATTGGGGCCATTATTGGTGCTGTGCTCTTGTTCCTATGTAAGCCTATAATCAGTTATGTACTTATTGCATTTTCCTGCTGCTCGTTTCGACCCCACGTTTCACAACGAAATCACACATTTTAATAGGAAGCCAATTGTGGTTTGCTCAGACAAAATTATTAAGGCTACGTACCACATTGAGCTTTTGATGTTGCAGATTTTATGAACTTATTTAAATTCGGTTACTTGATTTTTTTTTTATTGCGTGTTTTTTTTTAAACTTGCGTTTTTATTGCATTTTTTTTATGCCATGCTACTTTGTTTTTGAAACTTACTGGTATTTGGCTTGATCATCTGCTGATCACATGCATTTTTCATGCGTTTCTGTGGCATGCATGTGCGTTTTTTTACTTGCAGATTTTCCACATCTAATGCAAGTCTATGGGAAAATCTGCACATAAAACTTAGCGTACTTGCAAGAGAAATTAACATGTAGTGGACTTGAAATGCCCAAAGCAAGTCAGTTCACACTGAGTAAAAAAACATAGTGGGCATGAGATTTCTGTAAGGCCACGTGCACACGTTCAGTATTTAATTAGTATTTTACCTCACTATTTGGTCAGTGTTTTACCTCAGTATTTAAACAGTATTTTACCTCAGTATTCGGTCAGTGTTTTACCTCAGTATTTAAACAGTATTTTACCTCAGTATTCGGTCAGCATTTTACCTCAGTATTTGTAAACCAAAACCAGGAGTGGGTGATAAATTACAGAAGTGGTGACGTGTTTCTATTATACTTTTCCTCTGATTGTTCCACTCCAGGTTTTGGCTGACAAACACTGAGGTAAGAGACTCAACAAATACTCAGTGTGTGCATGTGGCCGAAGACTCTGCATTTTTGATGCAGCGAAAATACGCAGCGTCAAAAACCCAGCCAGCAAATTCATCATAATTTATGCTGGAAAAGTCACATAAATTATGATATAAATATAATCCAGTGGCACACATTAAAAGGGGCGCACGACTATGAATTAGGGACATCTTACCCAAGCGCACCCTTCATTAAGACTTGGGTACAATACACCTTGTTGAATGCGGGCCTTGCAGTGGAGAACTTACAAACTCCAGACTGTAGGATTTAGGCTAAGTTTACACAAGGCGTTTTTGCTGCCTTTTTATGCTAATTTTCAGCTGTTTTTTACAGTACCAGCAAAGCCTATGAGATTTCAGAAGTTTCATGCACACAGCTTGTTTTTTTGTCATCAGTATTTTGTGCTTTGCATGGTTTTCTGGACATAGGGCATGTCACTTTTTCCAGTGCTTTTCACCCATTGTCTTGAATGGGTGATTGGAAAAACGCACCAAAAATGCACGTATCATGTTTTGCAGCATTTTTTGTGCTAAAACCTCATTCTTTGGAACAGGACTTTTTTTTTCAATACTAAACTTTGTCAGCATATGCACAAGAGACAAATCTAGCATGCCAAAACTGCAGCAAAAACATGCTTTTTTATGTAGCTTCTTTCATGCCACGAGGTCAGGTTTTGCTGCAGAAAAAAATGTTGAAAAAACGCCTAGTGTGAACTTACCCTTAAAATGAGGTTCCCAATGCTGCGTGTTTCCTCTTGTGCTTTGTACATCTCTAGTGACTATACTTTTCTTTTTTTTCTTGTAATAGTGGCATTATGTTTGCTTATGTGCTTCCTCTGTGGCGCTGGTGGAAAGAATCTTCATAAGATCCCTGGAAGTGATGAAGGCAATCAAACCTTGATCCAGTATAATGAGGAGGGGGGAAGTGTGCTCTCTCAGGTAAGCTGCACAACCATGACACCAGGGGGCGCTGTGCAAGTGTCAATTAGAATGCAGGCCCCAAATGTTGGAAAAGAAAATACAAAGCAGATCATGTGACTACTCTCATAACATAATGTGACCACTAGGTGGCATTGTATTACATTTTCATCTCACCACCAGGTGGCATATAGCAGGCCCTGATTCCAGTGCCAATGCCATGTGGATTTATAAGCCAAGTTTAATAAAATGACCGGGCAGTAACATTACTTGTACCAGGCATCGAAGGTGTATGCATGGTAATCTCAAATATTCAAGACTAAATGGTCAAAGGTATATAATAAATGCAGGAGACTTATCTAGCTAAATGCATCAGAATTTTGATGCAATTTGCTGCAAAAAAAATTCTCTTAGGACACACTGTTTATTATGTGTTTTATACCCTTTCTGTGCCGAGTGGCTTAGCGGTGCTTTCGGTGATAGAAAGGTAGTCATTGCATTTATATGAATGTGTAGCAGAACAGCAACAGGACTCCCCGATTTACTATTCCCAAATATTGCAGAATATTTTTTTCTTGAACTTCATTAATATAAATGGAAATATGTCCTATTATTAATGCACTATTCTTTATATACCAACAGGCGTCTCCAGCTGTTCTCCTGGTTAATGGAAATGGAAATATGGATCTTGGCGTAAAGGTAACATTATGCCACTTTTGTAAACGTCATAGACCGAATTCATCAAAGCAATTTAGGAAAATTCTGAGGCAAGCTGCTTTGAATAGTTCCAAAAATGTTGCTATTTTTGGCCTTTTCACTCCAGTTTCTTCCAACTCTTAAATGTGTGGATCTGGGGTTGAGACCCTGCCAGAGGTCTTATAATTCATAATGAGCTGTGGCATTGTCTATGCCAGAAATCTTACTCCTAAATCCTCTTAATGAATAAGGAGCATCTGACTTCAACACGTCCTCTCATCACTGGTGTTGATGAATTGGGGTCTCGGCTCAATGTTTTTGGCCTCATGTTTAAGCTGTAAGGATACAGTCCTGCACCATTCCCTTCCATATGTCTTAGTACTTGCCGTGTCACTTGGACCACGATGAGAGCCAAGACCTACATAGGTCCAGTAAAGACCCCATAGTCCTGTATGGGACTACTATTTTGAACAGGGATGTGCTAATGCCTTACATGAGACCTTACTAGGAGCGTCCCTTGTTGGAATCATCACCTGCTATACTTATTAGATTGTATTCACACCTGTCAGTTCTTTAAGTACAAGCTTAGATTCAGTGTACACTGAAGAAGCAAAGCTGCAAGGTAAAGCATGGTTGAGGGAAAATTTAAATGGGTTGTGGCAACTTCTTAAACTGTAAACACAAGGAGCTTTGCAATTTACGTCTTATTAAAAATGTTCTTTGTTCTCAAGAACGGAGGGGTTTTTTTTTTCATTTTTTTGTTTACTGCTCATTTCCAAGGTTACTGGACACTTCTGCAGTCTTTCAGAGGTGGCCGGTCTCCTAGGCAAGGAGTGCGCATTTGCAAGCAGTTTTGTATATAGCTTGTAAGCGTGGGTCTGAAGCTGACCGGATTGCTTCACTGATGCATAGTTCTCACCAGTGGCTACCATTAAACTAATCCGAACTGTCAGTTTTCAGGAGCACACCGTTCCCTGGCAAACAGGAAGCCGGGGAGACCTGTGCTTCTGAAGATAGATGATAAGACAACCAATAAGCGACAAGGCTTGAGGTGGCTTTACTTTAGTACTGATTAAAAGTTGCTAAACATGTAAGCAAGCGAGCATTACCCATAGAAATACCTTGTAATGCCGATCACTTTAGACAACCACACATCTGCTTCAATATTATGTTCCCTAATTGCAGGAAAAAGAAGCAGTCGGACGAACCCTCTCGAGCACACTACAGAGGCCTCCGTATCCATCATGGGAAACAGTGAGTGTCTAGCATATTGGTATTTTACCACTTCACAAGTCCTAGACCACACTTATAACAAATGTCACTCTTTCTTGCATTAGGATGGAGTTGGGCGATCCCCCATATCACGGACACCTCATCAGTCCTGGGAAATGGTGAGTGTGACCTGGCGTCAGCAAATAGCTGGCTTGTGCACTGTTTCTCCAGATAATACCATTTACATATGATCATGTTCTCTTCTATTGCATTGTACTTGTTGGTGCAGTGGGTGCCTCAGAGCTGCTGATCCTGCTTTTACGGGAAGCTGCAGTATAGCTTTCCAACGTCTAATCAATGATTAGCTATTTGATTCAACACATACGATTACTATGTAGATATAGTTCTTCTCTAAATATCTACCCCCTTCTGAAATCCAAGTCATGTTTAATACTGTAGAAAATGAGAAAGCCTTATATACTGGTCTGATAGCTGCTACTGGCAATTATGTGGCTTCCGCTGATGCCAGGTCGAAAGATCTGGGGCTTCTCTTCAACTCTGCTTTGTTGACTGGGTGAGACTGCCGACGTGATGCTGATTGACAGCCGGCTCCCCGCTGCCTAACTGCAGGAAGCCAGATGTCAGTCAGCGTGATGTCAGCAGTCACTCCCTGTCGACAGCAGCCCAGAAGAACAAGAAGAACTGCTCAGTTGACGTGAAGCAGCTTAATCTCTGGCGTACGGTAAAGCAGGCAGGTTGGTGCCTTTCTCTACCTACCTTTTAGTTTTTAGGCCCATAGTACAAGAAAAAAAAATTGTCCTGGGCAACCCCTGTAGGTACTTTAAAAAAACAAAAACAAAAAAAAAACCCCATCCGTAGCTCAGAGTTGCATTCACAGTTCTGCTGGTTGCTATTACTACAGTCGAATAGTTACCGTAAATGGGTTTTTCAGTCATATGATAAGGACCAACGCCCAACACCCTTACCAATCTAAGATAGAGGACCCATCTTGAAAGTAAATAATTAATATCATATGACCGCATAGCCTCTTTATGTAAATGAGAGGACTTTTACATTGGGAAACGTTTGATTTCTTATCACCAGGATGGCGCTGGACTTTTAAGATCTGCCTCTAAGCGAACAGGGCAAAATCAATCCTGGGCACAGGTAAGCTTCAGTAATGACTGGTGGATATTAATGGGTGAAAGACATATTTTTTAAAAATCATGGATCATGAGCAATTCTCCAGTGTGAATGGTTTACCCATAAGCAGATGAAAGCATATAATAATTCAAAGGAGGATTGGTCTTAAATGACTGACTACCCCCTATATGTTTAGTCTGACTTGATAATGGATCTATAAAGGATGCATAAGGAGCAGCAAAATTTTATGATGTAATTAAAAGGGACAGGTGCCTGTTCTGTATAGCTGTATATTCATGTGTCACCATCTCTGATGGACTCAGGGACTCACTATGGATTTAAAGACAATCTGTCACCAGGTTTCTCTTTCCTAATCTGAGGGCAGCATAACATAGGGGCAGAAACCATACTTACCGCACTGGATCACTTACTGGGCTCCTTGCTGCAGTTTTGATGATTCACTTTCTGCTGCAGCTCTGCTAGTCTTCACATTGAAGAGCTCTTATAGTCCCACCTCTACTACTGATTAACAGCTTTCTGCCTACGCTGTGCATTGACAGAAGGAAGCTGCCATTTATTGGTGGGGTGCAGATTTAGCCAGAGCTCATTAATATCAAGGACTACGTAACGAGATCACCACTAAGAATACTAGCAGAGCTTCAGCAGATATAGCAGTATTTTATCAAAATTATAGCAAGAAGCCCAGTAAATGACACCGCACTAACATTATGGTTTTTGCTCCTACTTTATGCTGCTCACAGATTCTCTTTAAGTATTTATTCATAGTCTGATGTAATGTGAAATCTGTTTGCGTAACACAACATTAACCCTTTTTCTTCCATTGTAGGGAAACCAGACCATGCCGAGCCAAAATGGCACATGGCATCAGGTAAAGTCATTACTTTTATATATTCCCTGTGTTAGTAGATGAGAACAGCAGCCAGATCAAGTCCTAAACTAGAGAACGCCACCTAGATGCATAATGTCTGTGCAATGGCTTGATTGTCTTTTAGACATTTAGACATAGTTCTGGTATCCTGTGAGTACATTCCTGGCAAAGTACAAATAAGTTGGTATTATTGCCAAAAGCATGCAATGAGATTATTATGCGGTTAAAAGATGGAAACATTTTGTTATTTTTTCTGTGGGCATTTCTGCTTAGTAAACGGCATAAAAAAGCACCATAACCGTAATGTATGAATACGGCCTAACATATCACCGATAAGAAAGGTGTAAAAGGATGATCTGCATAACCTGACATAAGACACCCACACATTATTTCTTGGTATTTGTGATGGAGATGATAAAATGCAAATTTCTCTCGTTACAACAAGCCAATGCTGAGCTTTACTATATGAAACTACAATGTATTTTAAGCAATTCCCTTTTTCACCACTAGATGTCCTTACACTAAAAGATATGATTATTGCCAATACCTAAAGCATCTGAGTTCCTTGTAATATAGTAGATATTGAACTATAGGCAGGTAGAAGGTAATCACTTTTGTATTTACCTTCTATGTCCTAGCTGCTTGTAAAATCCTAAAATCCTAGTACATTTGTTACTAATTAATTTTTCACGTGTTGTTTCAATTCTAGAATGGCAAATATGTAAGGAGTGGATCCATTAAGAACAGACATGACAATGTGTTTGTAGAGAAAATTGGAGAAATGCTCAGTCAGGTAAGCAAAAATCTGGGTTACTGTTATATATGGATGTATCGGATCAATCGAAGCAAGTGTGACGTAAAGGAGATTGCATAGTTAGTCCTGGTATGCTGGAATGCCATAGTATTACGATTGGTGAAGGTTTGACTTTTGGGAACCCAGTGATACAAAAAAAAAAAAGAATAAGGGTCCGTTTTTACTCTTGTTCTATACAGCGACCCCACCCAGCAACCCATTGTGCAGGGAACTGCAGCTCTGCTCTATTTAAGGCACTATATTAATGGCCCCAGAGTACAGCATAAATAGAAATAAACTCTGGACCAGCGCTCTTCCTCCGATCTCAGAGCTGTGTCCCCCTCACCAGTCATCTGGTATAAACTTGTCCTGTGACTGCTGCAGCCCCTGATTGGCTGCAGTCTTAACTATACAGCTACAGCAAAGCCACAGGGTTTCTTCTGCTTCTTTTTCCATTTTTCATATTGATAATCCATTCATAAAATCTATGGACAGCTGTGTATTATTTGTTCTTCTGGGATGCTTATGATTATGAGCCCTAAAAACTACATCTCCAGCGCTGCTTTACAGTATGCGCAAGGGACTGGGGTTTCCCAAGAAAGGACACATCCTTTAAGAGTCTGAACTGGAAATGTGCTCTGTCTCTTTACAAGAGGTCGATCATTATCAGTTCTCCATTATACTTGGGATAGTTTACCTATTAAGAAAAATGTGGATTTCTCAGGATTTACAGTGGGGAAAAAAGTATTTACACAGCCACCAATTGTTCAAGTTCTCCCACTTAAAAAGATGAGAGAGGCCTGTAATTGACATCATGGGTAGGCCACAACTATGAGAGTCAAAATGAGAAAACAAATCCAGAAAATCACCTTGTCTGATTTGGCAAGATTTATTTTTTGCAAATTATGGTTTAAAATAAGTATTTGGTCACCTAAAAACATGCAAGATTGTCGGCTCTCAGAGACCTGTAACTTCTTCTTTAAGAGGCTCCTCTGTCCTCCACTCATTACCTGTAATAATGGCACCTGTTAGAACTTGTTTTCAGTATAAAAAACACCTGTCCACAACCTCAAACAGTCACACTCCAAACTCCACTATGGTAAAGACCAAAGAGCTGTCGAAGGACACCAGAAACAAAATTGTAGCCCTGCACCAGGCTGAGAAGACTGAATCTGCAATAGACAGGCAGCTTGGTGTGATGAAATCAACTGTGGGAGCAATACTAAGAAAATGGAAGACATAGAAGACCACTGATAGTCTCCCTCGATCTGGGGCTCCTCGCAAGATCTCACCCCGTGGGATCAAAATGATCACAAGAACGGTGAGCAAAAATCCTAGAACCACACGGGGAGACCTAGTGAATGACCTGCATAGAGCTGGGACCAGCGTAACAAAGGCTACCATCAGTAACACACTACGCCACCAGGGACTCAGATCCTGCAGTGCCGGATGTGCCCCCCTGCTTAAGCCAGTACATGTCCGGGCCCGTCTGAAGTTTGCTAGAGAGCATTTGGATTATCCAGAAGAGTACTGGGAGAATGTCATATGGTCTGATTAAACCAAAGTAGAACTGTTTGGTAGAAACAAAACTTGTCATGTTTGGAGGAGACAGAATGCTGAGTTACATCCAAAGAACACCATACCTAATGTGAAGCATGAGGGTGGCAGCTTCATGCTTTGTGGCTGTTTTTCTGCAAAGGGACCAGGACGACTGATCTATGTACATGAAAGAATGAATGGGGCCATGTATCATGAGATTTTGAGTGCAAACCTCCTTCCATCAGCAAGGGCATTGAAGATGAAACGTGGATGGGTCTTTCAGCATGATAACGATCCCAAGCACACCACCAGGGCAATGAAGGAGTGGCTTCGTAAGAAGCATATAAAGGTCCTGGAGTGGCCTGGCCAGTCTCCAGATCTGAACCTCATAGAAAACCTTTGGAGGGAGTTGAAAGTCTGTGTTGCTCAGCGACAGGCCCAAAACATCACTGCTCTAGAGGAGATCTGCATGGAGGAATGGGACAACATACCATCAACAATGTGTGCCAACCTTGTGAAGACTTGCAGAAAACGTTTGACCTCTCTCATTGCCAAAAAAGGATATACAGTTATATGAAAAAGTTTGGGCACCCCTATTAATCTTAAGCTTAATGTTTTATAAAAATTGTTTTTTTTTGCAACAGCTATTTCAGTATCATATATCTAATAACTGTTGGACACAGTAATGTTTCTGCCTTGAAAAGAGGTTTATTGTACTAACAGAAAATGTGCAATCTGCATTCAAACAAAATTTGACAGGTGCATAAGTATGGACACCTCACCAGAAAAGTGACATTAATATTTAGTAGATCCTCCTTTTGCAAAAATAACAGCCTCTAGTCGCTTCCTGTAGCTTTTAATGAGTTCCTGGATGAAGGTATTTTTGACTATTCCTCTTTACAAAACAATTCCAGTTCAGTTAATTTTTATGGTCGCCGAGCATGGACAGCCCTCTTCAAATGATCCCACAGATGTTCAATGATATTCAGGTCTGGGGACTGGGATGGCCATTCCAGAACAGTGTAATTGTTCCTCTGCATGAATGCCTGAGTAGATTTGGAGCGGTGTTTTGGATCATTGTCTTGCTGAAAGATCCATCCCCTGCGTAACTTCAACTTTGTCACTGATTCATGAACATTATTGTCAAGAATCTGCTGATACTGAGAGGAATCCATGCGTCCCTCAACTTTAACAAGATTCCCGGTGCCGGTATTGGCCACACAGCCCCAAAGCATGATGGAACCTCCACCAAATTTTACTGTGGGTAGCAAGTGTTTTTCTTGGAATACTGTGTTTTTTTGCCACCATTCATAACGCCTTTTTGTATGACCAAACAACTCAATCTTGGTTTCATCAGTCCACAGGACCTTCTTCCAAAAAGAAATTGGCTTCTCCAAATGTGCTTTTGCATACGTCAGCCGACTCTGTTTGTGGCGTGCTTGCAGAAACTGCTTCTTTCGTATCACTCTCCCATACAGCTTCTCCTTGTGCAAAGTGCGTTGTATAGTTGACCGATGCACAGTGACACCATCTGCAGCAAGTTGATGCTGCAGCTCTCTTGAGGTGGTCTGAGGATTGTCCTTGACTGATCTCACCATTCTTCTTCTCTGCCTTTCTGATGTTTTTCTTGGCCTGCCACTTCTGGCCTTAACAAGAACTGTACCTGTGTTCTTCCATTTCCTTACTATGTTCCTCACAGTGGAAATTGACAGGTTAAATCTCTGAGACAGCTATTTGTATCCTTCCCCTGAACAACTATGTTGAATAATCTTTGTTTTCAGATCATTTGACAGTTGTTTTGAGGAGCCCATGATGCCACTCTTCAGAGGAGATTCAAACAGGAGAACAACTTGCAAGTGGCCACTTTAAGTAGCTTTTCTCATGATTGCATACACCTGGCTATGAAGTTCAAAGCTCAATGAGGTTACAAAACCAAAAAAAGTGCTTTAGTAAGTCAGTAAAAAGTAGGTAGGAGTATTTTAAACAAGAAAATGATAAGGGTGCTCATACTTATGCACCAGTCAAATTTCGTTTGAATGCAGATTGCACATTTTCTGTTAGTACAATAAACCTCATTTCAAGGCAGAAACATTACTGTGTCCAACAGTTATTAGATATATGAAACTGAAATAGCTGTTGCAAAAAAAAACAATTTTTATAAAACATTAAGCTTAAGATTAATAGGGGTGCCCAAACTTTTTCATATAACTGTATAACAAAATATTGAGATGACCTATTATTAATGACCAAATACTTATTTTCCACTATATTTTGCAAAATAAATCTTGCCAAATCAGACAAGGTTGTTTCTGGATTTGTTTTCTCATTTTGACTCTCATAGTTGTGGTCTACCTATGATGTCAATTACAGGCCTCTCTCATCTTTTCAAGTGGGAGAACTTGCACAATTAGTGGCTGACTAAATGGTTTTTTCCCCACTGTATGTCTTTTTACATCAATTAAGGAATTTGCTCCTCAGACCTTGTGGGGGCTTCACAACACTGAACCAGACCCCAATCAGAGGACAATAAAGCATTCACACTCCTTATCTATGAATTGTTTCAATATTCATGGCCACAACTGTTTATCACTCTCCCATACTGATAGTTCTGCTTAACGGCACTTGTCTTATCTATTACGTTTTTTCTTTCTGTGACGTGTTGTGTATAAATATGTGATTCTTCAGATTATGTATTAGTCTATGCCTGATGAAGAAACCTGAGCAGTCTCGAAAGCTTGCAATTTGTTACCATCTTTTCAGTTAGCCATTAAAAGGTATCAGCCACTAAGGACTCTCAATTCTAAATAGATTTCTCAGGAATAATTCATGGGATTGCAAATATCAAGGTATCATTATACAACTAGGAGGGTGATCCTACTCACAGATTCTCTTTAAGGGTGTGAATTGTTGCAGACATCACACAGCTCCGCTCCTTACCGGGCTGTAACGATGCGTAGGACTTTGGTGTGCACCATCAACTTGGTTCATATACATCAGAAAGGCTACAAGTTGTTAAAAGTTAATCTGCTATAATAAGCATTTTACTGTGTCTCCGAATATTACAGCTGCAGGGACCAGATTTGATGGCTCCAGACAGTAACTTTTTCTGCTACGTGGCATTTTTCCTAGCTCTGCACATAATTACACCTTCCACAGCCCGGAGATTATTCATTGGTAACAGAGCCAAGTTACATTCGGCTTATATAAACCTAACACCCTTCCAGCAATGAATCCGTTTATATCATTACACCTATGGGTACGCCCACCATCGCCTTCAGTAACAATGGGCAAAGCAAATAACATGGCAAATTAGCCGACACCATAAGTGTTAAGTACGACTATCATGAGTCATGACTGGATCACGTCCAAGTCCGAGGAATGTACACCTTGCTCATATTGTGACTGTAATAAAACCCATCAAAGCTGTTGTCATGCTTTGTAATCGGACGCATGCACGCCTTTTAGAATAAGTCACATGCGTGTCAGAGCATGCCGTGATCTGCTACCGCTTGTCAGTTCCAGCCCAGGTGCTTGATCAGAGAGGTCAGCTCTGCAGCACGAAACTCAAGCTGAAATCTGATGATGTTCGGGATTTTTCCCATTCTTGGTATCAAGATAGGGTCAGAATCTTTTAGCTCGTTTGGTTTCCAGTACGATGGAGAATAGAAACTTAAATCTGGTAATGGATGCAATCAGACATGGGGAGTATGAATATAAAAATGTATTGCCTAGATTTTTTTGCAGATAGAATTTTTTACATTTTTTTTTAAATGTTTTAAGCTCGAAAAGAAACTGTTGCCCTTTACAATAGAAAATGTGGCTTAAGAGTTGTCCACTATTGCTTTTTGTAAGCAGCTTCTTTACTGCCAAGAGAGCAGGTTTTGCTTGCGGAACAAAACTCAGCAAAAACGCAACGTGTGAACATAGTCTGTGCTTAATTTCTCTATCTTCTCTATCGCGCCACCACAGAGGGAAATTAACCACTGCATAGCATCAATGAAAATCAGTGGGTTGTCTGTGAAATGTTAGACAAGACAGGTCCTGTACAGAAAAAGACTTTTTGTCTGAATTTCGAATAAGACACCCCCCATTAACCCACATTAATGCACAACCCGTTTAATATCTTTACCTCTCTTACTTTCCAGCGACTTCAGGGCATGAATGGCGAAGATGAAATAAGCACTTACAAGCCGCGCACATATGCCTTTGAGGGGGAGCTAGAGCGGATTGAGTCAATGGACTCATTCACTTTCCCAGACAACGCCATGGACTTCACCTTCTTGGATGATTTTGACCCCAAGTTTTCCAAACTGGAAGAGATCTGCAAGAAGTAATGCTGTGCCGTGTGGACCATGGACTGTTTCCACTCTGCCTACTATTGCACTGAGCAATCTTGGGGAATGTATCTGAAAAGGATTTCACAAAGGCTTATTTAGCGAGAGGTTGAGGGGAATGAATTATTGCTTTGCTGCAGATGCTTTATTATACACTGTGTATTGTACTATTTCCTTTTAAGCACAGAAACTGACAACGTGGATGAATGGGGAGATGAGACAGTCCCTGGCCACTAAGTGATAGACTGCTGTGATTGACTGCTGAGAACATCTCTGGACAGGCTGCTGGGATGATTGCATAGGCAGGAGCTATGGAAATACAATGCTCTGGCTCATTTCTGGACAAGATAGACTGATTGCTTAAATAGTGTAGATGACGGGAGGATGGCTGATGAGGAGCCCCTGGAATGAACAGCCGGACAAGACCTCTGCTGAAATACCTTGCATCTAATTTAAGAACTGATAAGAGAGAAAAGCATGGCACTGCTTAATGGGGCTCTCCAGCCAGAAGCATTTATGATTTGTCCATTGGATCAGTAATGAATGCTAGATCGCTAGTGGTCTGACCCCTTCTGATCTCCCAGCTGCAAGACCACGGTTAGGAGGGGGTTTAATGCAGCATCGGTCACGCACATGTCCTGCCTCTGTATTCAAAGTCTATGGCACTGATGGAAACAGCCGAATATAGTAATCTGCTGTTTTTTTACCAGCAATATTATCTTTAAATGGGTGACGCGACCGATCTAACATTTCCATCCTTTACAAAGACTAGGTGATAAACGCTTCTGGAAGAAATAGACTTTTAAAGGGGACCTGTCACTTGGTTAAAAAATTGAGCTAAATACTTAGTAGAAATGCCTGAGCTCCCTTGTTTCTGCTGCTTTTTTCCACTTTTCTCTGCATGTTGCAGAGATATTCACATTTCTTTCTTGTGGAGCACAGTATGGGAAATCTGTTTGTAGGGCAACTGGGCGTTTCTTCAGTCTTCTCTGGTGATATGCGCTTTCACTCCATCCTCCCAGATGCTGTCAGTCACAGCTTAGCAGAGTCTAAGCCTTATAGACTGCTAGATCAGCTACTGAGAGGTGATGTAAACGCTCTGGGAGAGAGCGGTGAGAGTGCATGCCTCCAGAGAAGACTGAAAAAACTCCTAGTTGACTGCAAGCAGAGATTTCACATACTGCGCTCCGAAAGCTACAAATGTGAATATCTCTGCAATGGAACGACGCAGCACAAAACGGAAATGAGCAGCAAAATTATGAGAGCGCAGGGATTTTAGCCAGGTAATCAACTCAATTTTTTGAGCATGTGGCAGGTCATCTGTAACACAGGGAGGCGTGAAAAGAGGCCAGGTGTGTACGCAATCTATTGCTGAGTCTCTTTGTATGAAACCTAAGTACCCGAATGAATATAATATATATACTGTATGTGTGTTAAATAAGCCGATATGGCTGTAGTAAGAAGTAGATAGTTCCAATTGATCTGCTGTCCTGTGGTGTTTCAGTAAGTACTTACATTCCAGCGGAATAACCATTCTGGAGCATCTTTTCTTAAAATTCTGCATTGTGCTTTTCCTCCTGAAAAATTGATGGATTGATTGATAACTGAGTGTTATTATTCCTCCTGGTCAATAGGGTGCATCCATACACTGTCTGATACTGTCAGCGCAGATTGGATGGCACAGAATATGTAGGCACAGATCCTGTAGACAAGGGAAACGGCAACACTCACTTGTCAATTTATTCATCATTTCATGGAGTAATTATAGAGGAACCGCACAATGCCGAAAGCGAACAAAAGATGTTGTACCATTTGCATACTATGGAGAATGTACGTATTAACTAACGGGTCAGGATTGCTGAGGGATCCTCTAAGATTATAAGACCAAGAGAGCAGCTGAGGGAGACGGGCATGGCTTTGCCGTGGGTGTTGGGTGCCAGAGAGCTTTGTGGTTTTCTGACCGCTGGAGAAGCACAATTTGGAGATCACTGCTATAACCCAATCCTTGAAAATAGAAGTACAAAAGTCTGCTGGAAAATACTAAGAGTGTCTGATACTTCCAGCTGGGCAGGATCTGCTTCACATATTCTGCAGTTTACTTGATGGAAACTATATAGAAGGATTGGGATAGTAGAATTAAACAGGGATGGGCTTCTCCGAGCTTACTTCCATTTTTCTAGGTATTTAAATGGCTTTTCTGTATATAATGTATTTCTGTGTGAAAAGAGGATGAACAGAACCGTCCAACATACGAACAGAACTGTATCTACCTCCTCATCGCACACTTGAGCTAGTGAGCGCCATATTATACAACGGATTCACTTTACAAAAATATAAAAAATACAAGTTTATTTTTCTTTTTTGCTAATAATAAAGCTTAGTAAGCAACTTTCTAATCAACTTTGTGTTCGAACGTCAAACCTATTATTTAGCTCTCTCCTTACTGTCAATGAATAAATGGCTCTAGAGACTTAAAGGGAACCGATCAGATCCCCTGCCTGCTCCAATGTAGCGGTATACAGCAGGATTTCTTTAATCTGATCATGTCTATTTTTTTGTGCTGTGAATACAGTACAGGTTGTCAGGCTCTGGATGTGAGCTGAGAATGGATCTATTCACTGACAGCAAGCTGCACATTTTTTAAATAGTGGGGAGTTGGAACATAGTGTATCAGAAAGTTGTAGAATTTTCAATGGTGCCGTTATCAAGCTTTAAATAAATTCATAAGCCTCCAGCTTTTCAAAATTGCTGACTTCTCTTTAGTATAGGCATATCAGTTAGTTATCATATAGTGGTGGTCCAAATCTTCGCACCCAAACCGATCTACTGATTGAAGTGAATGAGACTGAGATACTGAGCTACAGTACTAGACTCAGACGAGACTAAAAGTATTGAGCTGTGTCCAGTATTAGAACGAGGTTGACATTTCAAAAACTTGATCGGTGGGAGTGATAAGTGTGGGGGTCTCATTCTCAACAACTTTTCCAATCGTGCCAAACCATAGCAAAAAGTGGTTGGTTTGAGTATGTTTCTGTGGACAGGATT
Source organism: Ranitomeya variabilis (assembly GCF_051348905.1). Lineage (NCBI taxonomy): Eukaryota > Metazoa > Chordata > Amphibia > Anura > Dendrobatidae > Ranitomeya > Ranitomeya variabilis. The sequence continues at coordinate 567,647,514 of NC_135235.1, forward strand.
TAAATGCCATTTTGAATTTAAGATGTTAAGTATGGACAAGCACTATTATGGTACTGATGGCCTATTTTAAAGGGGTTGTCCATATTTATGACTTATCCATTGGATTGGTGATCTGACACCTGGCACTCCACCAATCAGATTTTATTACCCTCAGTGGCAGGATGTGCACAGTGTACAGAGCTGGAACACCACAGCTCTGTGCGCTGTGTACTGGTGATCAGCTCCTGTTGAAGAACATAGGAGCCGATCCATAATACCTGGCAGCAGCCACTACACAGGGTATGGAGCTGCGGTGTTCTGCCAAAGGTAAAAAAGCTAATCGGTGGGGGTGCCAGGTGTTGGCCCCCAGCCGATCTGATGTTGATTTACTTATCCTAAGGATAAATCATCATTATCAAAGTAGTGGATACCCCAATTAAGGATAGCCCTTCAGTTTTGTAGAGCTGGACAAATCTGTCCTAAAAGTGCCAAACTCTTGTAACAGTGAATAACTTTTGGAAAAAGTGTTCGGATCTTCTTGCCTAATAAGTAGCACTGGGGAAGGCTGGTGACTCATGGATCTCCGACTGTTGATTTTTACAAGTTTTAATATTTTTTTACACCTTTGTACAAATTAAATCTGATATTTTGCTTCGTGTAAACATTGTGAGCGGTTTCATATTTTGGTTCTTGCTTTAAGAAAAAAAATACAAATAAAACTTTAATACAATGTGGGGGTTCATCAACACTATCCTATGTCTATGTGATAACTTTGGTGTGTGTCTGTGTGTATATATAGGCCAAAAATGGATGTCTTCTTACTGGGATACTGTAAGATATTAAAAGAGCGCACCACTGCGAAAAAACTTTGGTAGAGTAGATGACGACAAGCGATAAATCGCTTACCTGAAAGTGTTGTGCAAAGAACGGGTACAATTCTGGGAATGGGGTATCTGGAGCTGAGCGTGTAGAGCAGCAACTCAGACCATTATCATAAAATAAGGGAAAAAAATGGTTGTAGTGTGAGTGATGTCCATCAAGGATTATCAGATGGAGAAGAGAACGATGTGGAATTAGAAAATACAACGCGTTTTGGAGTCGGTCTGATTTCTTTACTGAAATGGACACTTCTCATTAAGAAAAATCAGGTCCAGTTAATCCAATACACAAAGAGGACCAGAAAACAGAAATCTGGGGAGCTGTTTGTTACCATGTCCTAAATTCATTAAGATAATCCGAGGCATTATTTCTCTTATATCATAGATAGCCGAGGCAACTCTACTGTGAGGGCCTGCAACAAAAAGCTACCCAAATCTCATTTTCCTACACCAGAACTGCTGGGTTATAGGTGGACTTAGAATACCCTAGTAGAGATCCCAGTTTTGACATCTCAACCTTGGATCAACCCTACAAAAAAAGTAATTTTTTCCAAGTAAGGAAACTTGGTTATAGGAGCTTTGTGTTGGGGGGTCCTGTAAATGTAGAACAATTTTAGTTGCCTTTGCCTGTGATATATCTGATATAAGGCACATATCTTAGGTCAGGTGTGCCGCCAGTTGGGACAGGTAATGCGATCTAAGCACAAACCGCGGTTTATGGATGTGTAAATTCAGCTTTAGGGCTCATGCTGACGTTCGTGGGTCTCTGTCTGATCAAGGACTGGCATCTGGTCTATTGACTGGAGCTAACAGGTTTGTATATTTCTATGAGGTTGTCATGCTCAGGTTGGGAGACCCGCGGCCAGTCCATGCATTTTGTAATCTGACCAAAATCTACAGATGTCTGCATTAACCCTTATACAAAAGGACCTGACTTGACAATGATCTGCGTCTGTGAGAGATATCAGTGGGTACCTTGTAATGCTTCATTTCCCCTGTGGTGGCGCTGCAGTGAAATTGAACACTTGCTGTCAGGGACCTTCACAAGTTCGAGACCACCCAGCTTAAGAGATTCCCTTTAAAGACTCCTACGATCACCTACTTAGGCTACGTTCACATTTGCATTGTTGGGCGCAGCGTCGGTGACGCGACGCAACCAACAACGCATGTACACAGCGCAGCGTTTTGCGACGCATGCGTTGTTATAAGATCCTACAGATCGGGACTTTCGGCGCAGGGAAAACACTACAAGTAGCGTCCCCTGCACCCTGTCTTGTGTGTCTATATGACGCATGCTTCGTAAAACGCAGTACAACGCATACCGGCGCATGTCCATGCGCCCCCCATGTTAAAGATAGGGCGCATGACGCATGCGTCGGTATGCGTCGACGACGCTGCGCCCAACAACGCAAATGTGAACGTAGCCTAACTCAGATGGGTTTGCACATTCTGGATGACTGAGCTAACATATCTAATACACTATAGAGGATGTCTGAGAAAATCCCCAGCAGAGGGCACTAAATGTCTATATAATATTAATATAATCTAAATTACAGTGATGCAACCAGTCGGAGAGATCACACAAGGGACAAGGCGTTCTCTGTATAATGCCATAAATCTACATCTAGTTCTCATTAAGTAATGAATGATATATTCTTTATGTAGCTACGACCTATTCCGCAGCGCAGTACTCACAACATAGCCACTCCATTGGTCACTGTGGGGCTATAAAAAGACATTGAGGCAGAATTACTAACGCCATCTAGTTTCTGTACAGTGTAAACTTAGACTATACAGTCTTAAAATGCACCAGATTTAGTATAAAAATGTTGCATGGTGGGGCAGATTTGGGGCATCTGTACAGTCAAGTACAGACCATCTACTGGTTTTTCACCTCAGAAATTGCATCCAAAATTTAAACACTGACATTTTTCATGTAAATCCATCCTCTAAGCCTCGACCCATCGGCCCCAGTGAGGTGTAGACATGTTTAAAACACATAATGAAAAGTGGGGGCAGACTAGTAATGTGCAAGTTTTTTGTTACAAAATGCTACACTATTTTGCTACTCGTGGCTCAGTAGGTGTCCCCCTGTTCAGACATGAAATTTGCAGCAATTTTCACCTCTGATAAATCCTCTGGAAATGCTGTGTAATTAGGTGATATAGCTCCTACAAACAGCCTAAGGCTAGGTTCACATTGCGTTAATGGGTGTCCGCTAGCGGACTCCGTTACATGGCGCAATTGTCGCAATTAACACTATGTAACGGGTCCGTTAGCGCACCCATTGACCGCAATGTGCTAACGGGTCGCTGACGCATGCCATTTTTGGCTTGCGCTAGCGATGTCCCGTTGTTCTCGAACGCTGCTTGCAGCGTCCGAGGTCCGTTCCTCGCTAGCGCAGATCGGTCATCTGCGCCAGTGGGATCGCCGAACGCGATCTCTTTTGGGACATTGCGTTAGCGCAGTCCGCTAGCCTATGCGCTAAACGGATTGCCCTAATGCAATGTGAACCTAGCCTTAGATGTTAGGCAGCCTATGATGTGTGTATCTTCAGATATTAGATTTTCCCTTACCTCTGCTGTGTTTTTTTTTTATAAATGTCCTCTAAATGTCTGTTCTTCTGCTATTTCCTCCCCTTTCACAGCATGCCGTCTTAAAGAGAATCGGTCACCAGATTTTACAAATTTTGAAAGCAGCATAATGTAGAGACAGAGTCCCTGATTCCAGTGATGTGTCACTTACTGGGCTGCTTGCTGTAATTGCAGAGCTCAACATTCTGAGAACTGGTAGATGGAAAAGCAGATAAAACTTTTATTAAAACTACAGCAAAGATCCCATTAAGTGAAACAATGCTGGAATCTGGGTCTCTCCTCCTACATCATGTTGCTGTCAGATGGGATAGTAAAAGCTTTTGATGGATTCCCATTAAGGCCCCCATACATATTAGACTAATGTTGCTAATATTTGCTCTTGGCAAGATTTATCTGCTGCCAGTGTAGTCTTGCAGTGACTCTTTTCTAAAGAACACTGGAACTCTAGGCACAGCGAGCACTCCTGTGTATAGGAGAGGGAGAAATGCTGGCCAAAAGATTGACAACTATCTCCTGTGTATGGTGAAGGGGTGGCCCTTGCCCTCGCAGCTGCATCACATCCAGTCTCATCCCAGGTGACATCCCAATATAAGAACCACAATAATACACAATGTGTTGGGGCTGAGAGCATCTGGTCCCAAGTGGATACTATGGGTGAGAACTGAATGTGGCTTGATCTATTTGCGGTCTTTGCTCCCTTAAAGCGATACAAACCCTATTATTCTGAGTGGTGATATACACTCTTTGTCTTTTTTCTTGTACATATTTGTGGTCTATGGACTAGTACTTTCTTATTTAATGGGAGTAATTACTGCATTTGCACTGGCACTTTATATGGCTTGCTGCTATTTTTTTGCTTACCCCATTCCTCTTTACTTCCTCCTTTTTTTGGGACCATCCGCATTACACCTGTGGTAATCAACTATCCACTTTGTCTTTTTTCGTGTGATCTATGTAATTTACTCTGTTCAATTATATTACTTCTTCTTAACAAACTTTTTAATATACACTGCTCCAAAAAATAAAGGGAACACTAAAATTCCACATCCTAGATATCACTGAATTAAATATTCCAGTTGTAAATCTATATTACATAGTGGAATGTGTTGCGAACAATAAAACCCAAAAATTAAAAACGTAAATCACAACTAATATCCCACGGAGGTCTGGAGTTGGAATGATGCTCAAAATTAAAGTCGAAAATGAAGTTACAGGCTGATCCAACTTCAGTGGAAATGCCTCAAGACAATGAAATGATGCTTGGTAGTGTCTGTTGCCTCCACGTGCCTGTATAACTTTGGAGCGCCCCCAGACGCAGGGCCGCGGGACACTCGGCACCGGGCCCCTCTGTCTCAGTTCTGGGGTTGTCACGGTGGCTAGACCCGGTCCGTGACCCTGCTAAGGGGCGTCCAATGAAAGTGGTGAGTGGTGGTGCGTGGTGCAGGTCGCGATGAATAAAGAGGACACAGGGTTGCAGTCTCTTTACCTCTTTACTGAAGGCTTCAAGGTCCTCAATCCAGAGTACGGTTAACAGGGCTGCAAGAGACTGGCCGGTCCAATGGCACCTCCAGAGTTCCCTTTGCAGGTGGAAATCTGTGCCTACCTTCTAGCGCCTGTGTGTTGTAGTCCTTCCCTGCCGTGCTTAAGGGATAGTCCTGACAACTGTTGTGTCTGTTTCTGATGTTCCCTCACAACTGATTCTGATGTTCTTCTCCGTCCCCCAGATGATATGGATAGGACGCACCCGTATGACGGGTAGGCCTGGAGTTCTTCCGGGACCCTAGTGTCGCCCCTCTCCCACAGTTGCCCCCTATGTCTTCTTAGGTGATTTTGGTGAGACAGCCAACCTAAAATCAACTGTCCTGCCTCTGTTTGAAGTATTGCTTGGAGCCTAATACTTCTTCGGCGTTCTGGCCACCGGCTACGCGCCTCAATAGGATGTTGCCTCGATCTTACAGCACGACTCCTATTGGTGTTGTCTCCTTATTGCTGCGATCTCGTTTCTCACTGCTTCACAATAAACCTCGCTTCTTGTCCTTTCTTGAGATACCGCCGCGATGTAGTGCAGGCGCGGTCCCTTAACGTTCTTTTCTGTTTGCTAGGCCTCTGTCAGGATCCCACCCCTGACAGGGACCCCCCTGAATCTTCCCCTGCAACACCCTCTGCCACAGGATGTTGCTTGGTTCCAACCCAGTCAGCTTTCTGTCTAACTTTCTATCTAACCCCCAGTTTTGCCAGATTGTGAGGAGTGGCCTAATACATAGCACCCTTAGCTCCCCCTGGAGGCCAGACTGTGAAGTGTATTGGTGCCTGTGATACCTGGTCAGGTGAACTCCTTCAGTGCAATCAGATGTACCATCACTCCCCTTAGTGGCAGAGCGATGTTACTGCAACGACCAGGTCTCTGGGGCGCTGCAACTTCTCTGCAATGCATGGGCATGCTCCTGATGAGGGGATGAATGGTCTCCTGAGGGATCTCCTCCCAGACCTGGACTAAAGCATCCGCCAACTCCTGGACAGTCTGTGGTGCAACGTGACGTTTGTGGATTGTGCGAGACATGATGTCCCAGATGTGTTCAATCGGATTCAGGTCTGGGGAACAGGCGGGCCACTCCATAGCTTCAATGCCTTCATCTTGCAGGAACTGCTGACACACTCCAGTCCCATGAGGTCTGGCATTGTCCTGCATTAGGAGGAACCCAGGGCCAACCGCACCAACATATGGTCTTACAAGGGGTTTGATGATCTCATCTCGGTACCTAATGGCAGTCAGGCTACCTATGGCGAGCACATGGAGGGCTGTGCAGCCCTCCAAAGTAATGCCACCCCACACCATTACTGACCCACTGCCAAACTGGTCATGCTGAAGGATGTTGCAGGCATCAGATTGCTCTCCACGGCATCACCAGTCATGTCTGTCACATGTGCTCAGTGTAAACCTGCTTTCATTTGTGAAGAGCACAGGGCACCAGTGGCGAATTTGCAAATCCTGGTGTTCTGTGGCAAATGTCAAGCATCCTGCACGGTGTTGGGCTGTGAGCACAGCCCCATCTGTGGATGTTGGGCATTCAGACCATCCTCATGGAGTCAGTTTCTAACACAGACATGCACTTTTGTGGCCTGCTGGAGGTCATTTTGCAGGGCTCTGGCAGTGCTCCTCCTGTTCCTCCTTGCACACAGGCTGAGGTAGCGGTCCTGCTACTGGGTTGTTACCCTCCTACGGCCCTCTCGACGTCTCCTGATGTACTGGCCTGTCTCCTGGTAGCGCCTCCAGCCTCTGAACACTACGATGAACAGACACAGCAAACCTTCTTGCCACAGCTCTCATTGATGTGCCATCCTGGATGAGCTGCACTACCTGAGCCACTTGTGTGGGTTGTAGAGTCCGTCTCATGCTACCACAAGTGTGAAAGCACAACCAACATTCAAAAGTGACCAAAACATCAGCCAGAAAGCATTGGTATTGAGATGTGGTCTGTGGTCCCCACCTGCAGAACTACTCCTTTATTGAGTGTGTCTTGATAATTGCCAATAATTTCCATCTGTTGTCTGTTCCATTTGCACAACAGCATGTGAAATTGATTGTCAAACAGTATTGCTTCCTAAGTGGACAGTTTGATTTCACAGAAGTTTGATTTACCGTATTTTCCGGCGTATAAGACGACTTTTTAACCCCTCAAAATCTTCTTAAAAGTCGGGGGTCGTCTTATATGCCGGGTACAGATAAAATGTGCATATGGTGGGTGGGGGGGGAGTGGTCCCGATGACTAAGACAGGGGGCGTCTCACAGTAAAGTGTGAGTGGAGTATATCCCCCTATTACCTCATTGCGGCAGCGTGGGGGTCTCTGTGCTGGGAGCGGCAGCTCCTCTTTGTGCCGTGGGTGCTCTGTGCTGTGGGGCGGCGGCGCATCTTCGTGCCGTGGGTGCTGTGGGGCGGCGGCGGCGACGCATCTTCTTGCAGCGTCGGGGCTTCTCCGGCATCTCCTTCAGGCCTGGAGGCACCGCCAGCCCCATTGCTTTGATGCGGTGGCCTCCGGGAAAATGGCTGCTGCTCAGATTTAGATCTCGTCTCCCGAGGTCTTGGGAGACGAGATCTGAATCTGAGCATGCGCCGCCCCCAGCGGCCATTTTCCCGGCGGCCACCTCATCGCAGCCTCCGGGAAAATGGCCGCTGCTCAGATTCAGATCTCGTCTCCCGAGATCTCGGGAGACGAGATCTGAATCTGAGCAGCGGCCATTTTCCCGGAGGCCACCGCATCACAGCAATGGGGCTGCCGGACTGCCTCCGGGCCTGGAGGAGATGCCGGAGAAGCCCCGACGCTGCAAAAAGATGCGCCGCTGCCGCCCCACAGCACCCACGGCACAGAGCACCCATGGCACAGAGCACCCACGCTGCCGCATTGAGGTAATAGGGGGATATACTCCACTCACACTTTACTGTGAGACGCCCCCTGTCTTAGTCATCGGGACTAGGATTGAGCGAAACGGGTCGATCAATTTCAAAAGTCGCCGACTTTTGGCTAAGTCGGCGTCTCATGAAACCCGATCCGACCCCTGTGCTTGTCGGCCATGCGGTACGCGACTTTCGCGCCAAAGTCGCGTTTCAATGACGCGAAAAGCGCCATTTCTCGGCCAATGAAGGTGAACGCAGAGTGTGGGCAGCGTGATGACATAGGTCCTGGTCCCCACCATCTTAGAGAAGGGCATTGCAGTGATTGGCTTGCTGTCTGCGGCGTCACAGGGGCTATAAAGGGGCGTTCCCGCCGACCGCCATCTTACTGCTGCTGATCTGAGCTTAGGGAGAGGTTGCTGCCGCTTCGTCAGAAGCAGGGATAGCGTTAGGCAGGGTCCACTAACCACCAAACCGCTTGTGCTGTAGCGATTTCCACTGTCCAACACCACCTTCGGTGTGCAGGAACAGTGGAAGCTATTTTTTTTTTTTTTTTCCCTCAGCGCTGTAGCTCATTGGGCTGCCCTAGAAGGCTCCGTGATAGCTGTATTGCTGTGTGTACGCCACTGTGGAAACCAACTGCTTTTTTCAAAGCACATATCCTCTTGTTCCTTTCTGCACAGCTATCTTTTCTGTTTGTCCACACTTTTTATTTAATTTGTGCATCAGTCCACTCCTATTGCTGCCTGCCATACCTGGCTTAGATTACTGCAGGGAGATAGTAATTGTAGGACAGTCCCTGTTTTTTTTTTTTTTTTTTTTTTTTGTGGGAGATTAAGATTGGCATTTCTGCTACAGTGCCATCCCTGTGTGTGCCATCTCTCAGTGAGTGGGCCATAGAAAGCCTATTTATTTTTTCCGTGATTTGTGTTCTAAATTCTACCTCAACACAAAAGCACTACATCAATCAGTGGGAGAAAAATATTGGCCTCAGTCAGGGCTTGTGTGCCACTGCTGTGTGTGCTATCTCTCATTCAGTGGGCTATAGAAAGCCTATTTATTTATTTTTTTTGTTTTTTTAATATTATTTGGTTTCTAAAGTCTCCCTGAAAAAAAAAAAAAAAAAAACATAAAAAACCAGTGGGAGAGTAATATTGCCCTTTCAGCTTGTGTGCCAGTCTTGACTCCTGGGTGTGCCACCTCTCTCTCTCTAATTGTGGGCCAGAGAAAGCCTATTTATTTTTTCCGTGATTTGTGTTCTAAATTCTATCTCAACACAAAAGCACTACATCAATCAGTGGGAGAAAAATATTGGCCTCAGTCAGGGCTTGTGTGCCACTGCTGTGTGTGCTATCTCTCATTCAGTGGGCTATAGAAAGCCTATTTATTTATTTTTTTTGTTTTTAATATTATTTGGTTTGTAAAGTCTCCCTGCCAAAAAAAAAAAAATACCTAAAAAAACAGTGGGAGAGTAATATTGCCCTTTCAGCTTGTGTGCCAGTCTTGACTCCTGGGTGTGCCACCTCTCTCTCTCTAATTGTGGGCCAGAGAAAGCCTATTTATTTTTTCCGTGATTTGTGTTCTAAATTCTACCTCAACACAAAAGCACTACATCAATCAGTGGGAGAAAAATATTGGCCTCAGTCAGGGCTTGTGTGCCACTGCTGTGTGTGCTATCTCATTCAGTGGGCTATAGAAAGCCTATTTATTTATTTTTTTTGTTTTTAATATTATTTGGTTTGTAAAGTCTCCCTGCCAAAAAAAAAAAAATACCTAAAAAAACAGTGGGAGAGTAATATTGCCCTTTCAGCTTGTGTGCCAGTCTTGACTCCTGGGTGTGCCACCTCTCTCTCTCTAATTGTGGGCCAGAGAAAGCCTATTTATTTTTTCCGTGATTTGTGTTCTAAATTCTACCTCAACACAAAAGCACTACATCAATCAGTGGGAGAAAAATATTGGCCTCAGTCAGGGCTTGTGTGCCACTGCTGTGTGTGCTATCTCTCATTCAGTGGGCCATAGAAAGCCTTTTTTTTTTTTTTTTTTTTTAAATATTATTTGGTTTCTAAAGTCTCTCTGAGAAAAAAAAAATAAATTAATTAGATGGGAGATTCATATTGACATTAGTGCTTGAGTGACAGTCCTGCGTGTGTGTCATCTCTGTGATTTGGTGCCACAGAAAACAGAGTGTGTAACATTGTGCCTGATTTTCCTTGTGGTCTCACCAACCTGTTAAGGGATATAGAAATCATACTGAATTTATAGCTCACCGTGTAAGTTGTTTGACAGCAAGAAATAAAGTTACTTTGGTTAAGATTTTAAAACAATGAGGAAGTCTGGTGCAAGAGGTCGTCGTGGGCGTTCATTGTCAGCTGGTAATGATGGTAGTGGTAGTGGAGCATCAGGTGGTCGTGGGGATAAAAATATTCCACCTAAGTCTGGAGCTGTGGAGGCAGTTTCGTCGTCAGGCTACACAAGGCCTCGAACGCTCTCTTTTCTGGGAGTAGGAAAACCGCTTTTAAAGGTGGAGCAGCAACAGCAAGTTTTGGCTTACATTGCAGACTCAGCCTCTAGCTCTTTTGCCTCCTCTTCCGAAACTGGTAAATGTAAAAGCAGCGCATCGCTTGTGGATGTTCACGGTCAGGGACAAGTCGCTTCCTTGTCCTCCTCAGCAAAAACTACAACAAGAGAGAAGGATGCAGCAGGCGACACAACGGGTCACTCCATGGAGCTCTTTACACATACCGTCCCTGGCTTAGAAAGTGAAACATTTAACAGGCCATGCCCATTACAAGTAGATTCTGACATGGAGTGCACTGATGCACAGCCACAGCCAGAGTACTATGCTGCTCCTTTGACTCAGACCACCACATTGCCCTCTCAGGGTACAGATCCACAATCAGACCCTGATGAGACTATGTTGCCCCGCCACGAACGCTATACCACCGACCGACACAGTGACACAGACGAAGTTGCACACGAGCTCGAAGAGGAGGTAATAGATGACCCAGTTATTGACCCCGATTGGCAGCCATTGGGGGAACAGGGTGCAGGCGGCAGTAGTTCAGAAGCGGAGGTGGAGGAGGGGCCGCAGCAGGCATCAACATCGCAACAGGTTCCATCTGCCGGGCCCGTATCTGGCCCAAAACGCGTGTCAAAGCCAAAACCTGTTGGAGGACAGCGTGGCCATCCGGTTAAAGCTCAGTCTGCAATCCCTGAAAAGGGATCCGAGTCTAGGAAGAGTGCAGTCTGGCATTTTTTTAAACAACATCCAACTGATCAGCGCAAAGTCATCTGTCAAAAATGTTCAACTAGCTTAAGCAGAGGTCAGAATCTGAAAAGTCTAAATACTAGTTGCATGCATAGACACTTAACCACCATGCATTTTCAAGCCTGGACTAACTACCAAACGTCCCTTAAGGTTGTAGCACCCTCGGCCAATGAAGCTAGTCAGCAACGCAACATCCCTTCCGTCACTGTAAGGCCACCATTTTCCGCACCACCGGCAGTATCTGTGCAGGTTTCTTTGCCAGCCAAAAGCAGTCAGGGTCAGGGAATCACCAGTTTTCTAGGAGGAAATATTGCATCTAGGGCACCGGCGGAAACAATACCGTCTCCAACCGTCTCTCAGTCTGCCATGTACACGGGCACACCCGAAAGTTCCACGATCTCCAGTTCTCCAGTCCAGCTCACCCTACATGAGACTCTGGTTAGAAAAAGGAAGTACTTATCCTCGCATCCGCGTACACAGGGTTTTAACGCCCACATAGCTAGACTAATCTCGTTAGAGATGATGCCCTACCGGTTAGTTGAAAGCGAAGCTTTCAAAGCCCTGATGGAGTACGCTGAACCACGATACGAGCTACCCAGTCGTCACTTTTTTTCCAGAAAAGCCATCCCAGCCCTGCACCAGCATGTTAAACAGCGCATCGTCCATGCACTCAGGCAATCTGTGAGTACAAAGGTGCACCTGACTACAGATGCATGGACCAGTAGGCATGGCCAGGGACGTTATGTGTCCATCACGGCACACTGGGTGAATGTGGTGGATGCAGGGTCCACAGGCGACATCAATTTAGGGACAGTTGTGCCTAGCCCACGGTCTAGGAAACAGTTGGCTGTAGGCGTTCGCACCCCCTCCTCCTCCTCCTCCTCGTCCTCCTGCAGAAGCTACAGCTCTTCCACAGAACGCAGTCTGCCAACCACTCCATCGGCAGATGACACTGTTGCACACCAGTTGTCCCATTATGGGCCAGCTACTGCCAAGCGTCAGCAGGCTGTATTGGCTATGAAGTGTTTGGGCGACAACAGACACACCGCGGAAGTTCTGTCCGAGTTCTTGCAACAAGAAACGCAGTCGTGGCTGGGCACAGTAGATCTTGAGGCAGGCAAGGTAGTGAGTGATAACGGAAGGAATTTCATGGCTGCCATCTCCCTTTCCCAACTGAAACACATTCCTTGCCTGGCTCACACCTTAAACCTGGTGGTGCAGTGCTTATTGAAAACTTATCCTGGGTTCTCCGACCTGCTCCTCAAAGTGCGTGCACTTTGCTCACATATCCGACGTTCGCCTGTACACGCCAGCCGTATGCAGACCTATCAGCGGTCTTTGAACCTTCCCCAGCATCGCCTAATCATAGACGTTGCAACAAGGTGGAACTCAACACTGCACATGCTTCAGAGACTGTGCGAACAGAGGCGTGCTGTTATTTATTTGTGGGAGGATACACGGGCAGGCAGTAGGATGGCAGACATGGAGTTGTCAGGTGTGCAGTGGTCTAAGATACAAGACATGTGTCAAGTCCTTCAGTGTTTTGAGGAATGCACACGGCTGGTTAGTGCAGACAACGCCGTAATAAGCATGAGCATCCCCCTAATGCGTCTGCTGATGCAAAGTTTGACGCACATAAAGGAGCAGGCGTCTGCACCAGAGGAAGAGGAAAGCCTTGATGACAGTCAGCCATTGTCTGGTCAGGGCAGTGTACAGGACGAGGTAGCGGGCGAAGAGGAGGTGGAGGACGAGGAGGATGATGGGGATGAGTATATTTTTAATGCGGAACCTTTCCCGGGGGCACAGGAAATTGGTTGCGTGTCACGGCCGGGTTCTGGTTTTTTGAGGGACACAAGTGACGTAGATTTGCCTGCAACTGCCCCTCAACCAATCACAACCGGAGATTTGACAACTGGAACTTTGGCCCACATGGCGGATTATGCCTTACGTATCCTAAAAAGGGACACACGCATTACGAAAATGATGAACGATGACGATTACTGGTTGGCCTGCCTCCTTGATCCACGCTATAAAGGCAAATTGCAAAATATTATGCCACATGAGAACTTGGAACTAATATTAGCAACCAAACAATCAACTCTTGTTGACCGTTTGCTTCAGGCATTCCCAGCACACAGCGCACGTGATCGTTCTCACACGAGCTCCAGGGGGCAGCAGACTAGGAGTGTTAGGGGTGCACACATCAGAAGTGGCGTTGGACAGAGGGGTTTTCTGACCAGGTTGTGGAGTGATTTTGCTATGACCGCAGACAGGACAGGTACTGCTGCATCAATTGAAAGTGACAGGAGACAACATTTGTCCAGTATGGTTACTAACTATTTTTCATCCCTTATCGATGTTCTCCCTCAACCGTCATTCCCATTTGATTACTGGGCCTCCAAATTAGACACCTGGCCAGAATTGGCAGAATATGCATTGCAGGAGCTTGCTTGCCCGGCAGCAAGTGTCCTATCAGAAAGAGTATTCAGTGCTGCAGGTTCAATATTAACCGAAAAAAGGACTCGTCTGGCTACCCAAAATGTTGACGATCTAACATTCATTAAAATGAACCACAACTGGATTTCGAAATCTTTTGCCCCACCTTGCCCGGCCGACACCTAGCTTTCCTATGAAAAGCTCTTGCCTGTGAATTACTTTTCTAATGTCTAATTTGCTGCAGCTGATTGTACAGCATACGACATGTTTACACCTCCCTAAATGGCCAAACTCCCCCACACGGGGCCGTGGTATCGCGACTTGGCGCAAGCACCCGTGAGACTGCTGTTTGTCTGAAGAGGTGGGTGTGCTCGCTTTTGGTTGACGGCATTGCTACTGGGTCCCTCATAGTACAATGTAGTGTCTCTGGCGGTGGTGGTGCGCACCCAACGTCAGACACACCGTTGTAACATGAGGGGCCCTGGGGCGGTCCCGCCGGCCTCTAGAGAGTTCCCCCCTACCCCAGCTCAAAATGTGCTCTACCGCGTGCAAAAATATGTCGCACAGCTCCACCAATCTTTAGTCTATTCGCTGACATCATTCAATGTCTGGCACTGACAATACAAATTTGTAGACATCTATGATGCAACTTAAAGTAGTCTGTGTCTGTGTCCTATATTGGCACCATTAAATAGTTACTGCCAAATTACTATGTCAGAAACTCAGCAGATGAGCCCACCCCTGTACCTAAGTATGCCACCTTTTTTTTTGTTTGGGTTGTTTTGCGAGACATTAACATCTATTTATATTTGGGGAGTACTGGGACAGACACTCCTTGCACTACTCCTCCACTCACCACCAAGCTGCCCGTGTATCCATGTAACCGCTGTAAAACTGCCATGAGCCTATTGTTTGTTATGTTAGGCCTTTGATAGCCTGTCTGCGGTCCTTACTTTAAATACTCCTCCACTCACCACCAAGCTGCCTGCCCGTGTATCCATGTAACCGCTGTAAAACTGCCATGAGCCTATTGTTTGTTATGTTAGGCCTTTGATAGCCTGTCTGCGGTCCTTACTTTAAATACTCCTCCACTCACCACCTAGCTGCCTGTGTATCCATGTAACCGCTGTAAAACTGCCATGAGCCTATTGTTTGTTATGTTAGGCCTTTGATAGCCTGTCTGCGGTCCTTACTTTAAATACTCCTCCACTCACCACCTAGCTGCCTGTGTATCCATGTAACCGCTGTAAAACTGCCATGAGCCTATTGTTTGTTATGTTAGGCCTTTGATAGCCTGTCTGCGGTCCCTCCTTTAAATACTCCTCCACTCACCACCTAGCTGCCTGTGTATCCATGTAACCGCTGTAAAACTGCCATGAGCCTATTGTTTGTTATGTTAGGCCTTTGATAGCCTGTCTGCGGTCCTTACTTTAAATACTCCTCCACTCACCACCAAGCTGCCTGCCCGTGTATCCATGTAACCGCTGTAAAACTGCCATGAGCCTATTGTTTGTTATGTTAGGCCTTTGATAGCCTGTCTGCGGTCCCTCCTTTAAATACTCCTCCACTCACCACCTAGCTGCCTGTGTATCCATGTAACCGCTGTAAAACTGCCATGAGCCTATTGTTTGTTATGTTAGGCCTTTGATAGCCTGTCTGCGGTCCTTACTTTCAATACTCCTCCACTCACCACCAAGCTGCCTGCCCGTGTATCCATGTAACCGCTGTAAAACTGCCATGAGCCTATTGTTTGTTATGTTAGGCCTTTGATAGCCTGTCTGCGGTCCTTACTTTAAATACTCCTCCACTCACCACCTAGCTGCCTGTGTATCCATGTAACCGCTGTAAAACTGCCATGAGCCTATTGTTTGTTATGTTAGGCCTTCGAAGCCTGTCTGCGCTCCCTCCTTCCACTAGGCCTCCACTGACCAGACCACTGCTGCCCGTGTACCCCTGGAACCAATTATAAAGTGCCTACAGCCAGCCCAATTTTAATATGTTAGGCCTTCGAAGCCTGTCTGCGCTCCCTCCTTCCACTAGGCCTCCACTGACCAGACCACTGCTGCCCGTGTACCCCTGGAACCTATTTTTAATTGCCTAGCGCATCCTTTTTTAATTGTAGGCGCACAAAGTCTGTCTGCGGTACACTATTGAAATTGTCCTCCACTGACCAGAACAATGCTGCCTGTGTACCCCTGTAAGCTTTTTTTAAACTGCAGTGAGCCACATTTTTGGTTTAAGGCCTACTCCATTCAGTTTTTAGTATATATAACAGTAAAGGCATAGCAATAATTTCCAAACCATGAAATCTTTGAGATCTCTTAGAGCCACAATTAAAAAAAAAATATAATGTGACTCATTAGAAACACATATATAAGACACTTTCTTTTTTTTTGTTTCAATAATTTTAATTTGAAAGATAATACAAAGATTTCCCATTCTGGGAATGTTAAGTGTACTTAAGTCACAATAATATCAACATTAACATGAATTTGTATGGGGGAACTTCAGTTTGAGACAAGACAGAGACAGGACAGACACAAAGGGGGACAAATTTCAGATTAGATACAATGTAAAACCATTCTACACATTTACAAAAAGAAAGATTCTACTTATATCAGCAAATATCATTCGGGCACCAACACCGGTCGGATCAGGCCCTTTCTGTTCACCATGGAACAAGAAGTGAGTCAACACTCACGGAGAGAGCGTGAGAGCCAACTTTATCTGGTCATTCGGGAATAAGTCCAGCCATGGCGACCAAATTTGGAAAAAGGAGTTCCAGCTATCAGTTCTCGTCGCTTGGATACGCTCATATATCAAGATAGTGTTCATTCTATCTATGACAGTAGATATTGAGAGCGATGGAGACTTCCAATTTGACGCTATGTGTATTTTAGTCGCCATTCCCAATAGTACCACCAGTCTGTGTAAGTTTCTGGATAGTCCCTGCGGTTTTAATCCCAGAAGAAAAGTCAGATGGCTTCCTGGTATTTCTTTTCCGCATAACCTATCGGCCAAATTCCCCACTTCCCGCCACAAACCAGCTGCTACCGGGCACTTCCACCAAATATGGCCCATGTTTCCAGGAGTATCGCAGCCTCTAAAACATTTGTCGGAGATCTGAGGGTATATGGTATGCAACCTCGTAGGGACCAGGTACGTTCTATGTAATACTCTGAGGGAGGATTCTACTAAGGATACCTGGTGTGAGCCTTTTGATAATACGTTACAACTGCTATGCCAGTCCCCCAGCGAGATATCGAACCCCAGGTCTTCCTCCCACTGTTGCATAAATGGAAGTTTTTTCTCCTCCCGTACAATGGCAAAGGAAGAGTATAAATAAGAAATAACCCCTCTGCCTAATGGGTCACTTGAACATTTTTGCTCAAATCCAGTGACTCGGAAAGGTCTCCTACTTTGTACACTCTTTCTAATAAAATCAAAAATTTGATTAATACGAAAGGTTTCTCGAATTGGCGGTTCATACTTTTGTATAAATTCCTGTTTAGATAGGACTATATTAAACGGAGAACAGAGATGCCGTATTGTAGTTATACCCTTCAGGATCCACCAGGAGTAGGGTTGTGGGTCAAGACCCGGGGGGAAAGCTGGGTTGCAGAACAGTGAATTCAGCGGCGAATTCCTAGTTTGCAGTTCCCTCTTAAACCTTTCTTTTCTCCAAAGGAGCAGAGATTGGGCCGCATAAGGCGAGATGTTGGTGATATGTTTAGGAAGCTTAGCTTCAGTCCACAACAAGCCCATCAAAGAGTAGGGTTTTAATAGAAATGACTCTAGTTGGACCCATCTAGGTTTATCCACACTCGAACATACTCTAGTTAGCTGGGCAATTTGCGCTGCCTTAAAATAATTTTTAAAATTAGGTAAGGAGAGTCCACCCTTTTTTCGGTGAATGAACATAATCTGCTGTTTGATTCTTGGCTTTTTCCCTTTCCAAATAAATTTAGAAACCATGGAATGCATATCGCTAAATATTCTGGCGGGGACCGGAATGGGGAGGGAGCGGAAGAGGTATAGAAATCTTGGGAGAGAAACCATTTTTATGGCATGTATTCTGCCCAGCCATGAGAGTGTCAGCGACGACCACCTAGCTAGATCTTGCTGGAAGTTCTTTATAAGGGGAGCATAATTCCATTTATATAGTGTAGACCTGTTAGATGTAAGGTTAATTCCCAGATAGGTTAGATAGTGTTTTTTTTTTTCAAACCCAAATTGTGACACTAGATATTCTTGCTCTTTTTCAGATGTGTTCAGGAAAAGGGCTTCTGACTTATCGATATTTATTTTAAGTCCTGATATCAATTCAAAATCGTGAAGTAGTGAAAATAAATTTGGGAGGGTGGTATGGGGATTGGTGAGGGTTAGGAGCAGATCATCTGCGAACAAGCTGACTTTATATTGGTCTCCCAGATCGGCAGGTCCTAAGATATCGGGGTTCTTTCTTATGGCTGCGGCGAGAGGCTCCATTGCCAATGCAAACAGAGCTGGTGAAAGGGGGCATCCCTGTCTAGTTCCTCTCATTATATTTATCGGAATAGGATGCAATGATGGGAGTTTCAAAAATGCTGTTGGCTTGTCATATAGTAAAGTTAAACAATTGATTAGTCTGTGAGGCAGTCCGAATAAAGATAGTATCTTGAAAAGGTATGACCATGACACAGAGTCAAAAGCCTTTTCGATATCTAAAGCTAGAAGCAAAGTAGGCCGCTGAGATTTGGTTGCTGAGTCTATGATATCCAGGTTACGCCTTATATTATCCGGCCCTTGTCTCCTTGGTATAAAACCTACTTGATCTCTATGTATAAGGGATGGGAGTATCTTATTAATTCTATCTGTAATAATAGATGTGAATATCTTTAGGTCAACATTAAGTAACGATATGGGGCGGTAGTTTTTAGTTAATTGATGATCTTTTTTGGGCTTGGGAATCACCGCAACATGGGCTATATAGAACTCTGGCGGCATCTGGGTACCATTTAAAAGTGCATTACAAAATTTTGTGATGTGTGGCGTGATAATTTCTTTGATTTTTTTTTAGTATGGGGCAGTAAGTCCGTCAGGTCCAGGGGCTTTATCAGCCTTTAGCTTTTGGATTATTTGGTCCACATCCTCATCTGTTATTTCAGTCTGCAGTGCCTGAGAAGAGGATTCATTAAGTTTTGGGAGTGATAGGTGTTGCAGGAAGGTTTGTATATGATGTGGAGGAGGCGACTTAGGTGATGAATATAATTTTTGATAAAAATTATGGAACTCTTTATAAATATCTTCAGGGTGAGCAGAGATATGTCCGTTACATTTTTTAATTGAGTGGATAGTATTTAAGGACTCTTTCTGGCGCAGTTGTCGTGCTAGTAGCGAGCTCGGCTTATTTGCTAATCTATAAAAGGAGGCCTTTGTCCACGCCATGGCACGTTCTGTTCTATGTGTAAGGACGGTATTTAGCTGGAGTTTGACATCTTGTATCTGCTTAATTAGGTACCGTGAAGGGGATTGCTGGTTTGCTACCTCAAGATTCTGTAGTTTATTTTCTAGTTTGATTTGTAGCTCCAATCTGTTTTTTTTCTTAGCTGTCGCTAGTTTAATTATGGTACCCGTAATATACTTCTTGTGCGCTAGCCATATGATTCCCGGGGATGTTTCTTCATTAACGTTAATTTGAAAATAAAGTTTAAGGTCGTTGCTGATGGCTGTCTTTATTTCAGGGTCTGTCAATAAGGAGTTATTTAATCGCCGTCTGAATAGTTTAGATGTGTTGACATCAAACTTAAATACAGATAGGACTGCGTCGTGGTCCGACCACGAGGACGGTACATGACGGGAGAAGAGGACCCCCGGCAGTGTATTTGCTGTGGTTATGTGTAAATCTATTCTTGAATAAGTTTTATGTACATTAGACAGAAAGGTGTATCCCCTTGTGGTACCATTCATCTCCCTCCATACATCGACCAATCTATTTTCACTCATCAATTTAATTATTCTTCGTCTATCTCTCTTGGACATGTCTGACCGCTTCGTTGCAGTAGAGTCTAGGGTGGGGTTCAGAGTAAAATTGAAATCTCCACACCAGATCAAATGCTGATATGAGATTCTCAATATCTTAGACAATATTAATTTAAATGTTAGTGTCTGAATTACAGTGGGCATGTAGCTATTGATAATGCAGATGCTTTGTCCTTGCAGGTTTCCATATATAATGATAAATCTACCCCCCGGATCCCCAATAGTTCCCTCCACTTGAAATGGGAGGCTATTTTTGAGTAATATGGCGACCCCTCTAGTCTTATGTTCCCACGTCGCTAAGTAAAAACGAGAGTAGTTGGAATCAAAGTATTTAGGACTAGAAGTTTTAGAGAAGTGGGTTTCCTGTAGACATATAATGTCAGGCTTGTGTTTGTGATAGTCTAGGAATGCTTTTTTACGCTTCATGGGCGAGTTAAACCCATGTACATTATGGGACATTACTCTACACACATGGTTGTAAAAAATTTTTACCGCTAATGATCCACCAGTATCCAGTACCCGAATTCTTCAATCCGCCATACATTCGTACCCAAGATAGGTGCAGTAAAAGTATATTGAAACCTGTAGAGAAACAAGAGGGAAAGGACGATACAGGGGGAAACAAAGACACTAAACAATGAACAATTAGACATGCGGGTAAATTACCCGTAGAAGGCAGAGTACCAGGGTCCCACAATAAAAGGGATCCTAGAAGTCGGCCTGATCAGGCAGCAAGCAATGGTACCCAACAGCCTAACCCTTGCTAATTATAAAGCTAATATGGAAGGATCATATACTTAGGTTACAATCAATTGCAATTCTAACTTTCAACTATAGCAGGTTAACTCTGCTATTAACTGTTTACAGATGCCCATCTCAGGGCCAGGGCCTCCGGACTGCAGCAATACAGTTTTCCTCATGAAGGAGATCATCATGGAGACCCAGGGGTGTTTCAAGTGATCCGCACATTTTGGCTCCTGGTTCTGGGAGCCTGCATCCATTCTTTTTGCGGGCGTGGTTTCCTCTTCGGTTGGGGAGGCATGGTTTCTGAGATTGGTATTCCTGCACGTTCAAGGGCTTTTGTTCCTTCTTCTAAGGATCGGCAAATAAACGATTCACCTCCATAGGTAAAAAATAAAGCAAATGGAAACCCCCATCGGTACTTGGTGTTTACTGCCTGGAGTGCCACAGTGATTGGTTTAAGTGACCTTCTCCTCGCCAGCGTAGAGGGTGATAAATCCGCAAAAAGTTTCAATGAATTTGGCAGTCCAGGTAGGGATGACATTTCCCTGGTTGCTGACAAGATTAGGTCCCTTGATTCTTCATAATGCATTTTAAGCACTACATCCCTAGGGGCGTCAGGTGCTCTCGGTCTGCCTAAGGCTCTATGAATCCTTGTGATGTGAAGTAGTGTTGGATCTATATCTGGGAGTAATGCTTTAAATAATGCTGCAGCCGTGTCTTTAAGTGCTAGAATAGACTCTGGGAGGCCTCTGATGCGTATGTTGCCTCTGCGGGACCTGTTCTCAAAGTCCTCACATTTTAATTCCAGTTCCATTATGCGCTCTGTGTGGAGTTTAATGTTTTCCTGATCTTCCTCTAAGGCTTCTACTGCTGCCTCCAATTTATTTTCAAGATTGGAGGTGCGCTGCACTATCTCCTGGATCTGTGAGGTGACATTGTGCATAGCAGCCTTCAGTTCAGAGCGAAATGTCTCTTGTAATGTTCTTACTAAGGCTGCCGTGGGAATTACTGCCTCCCCTGCTGCGTTTGGATCCTCTATTTCCATGTCCGCGCTTACCGCTGTGATGGGGGTTGGTGAAGGAGCTACTGCGGCGGCCATCTTGCCCGCGCTGTTGTTGAGGAGGAGCTCCTCTATTGTGCGGTTTGCCGACTGACCTCCGGCTCCTTTCTTCGGCATAATCACTCCCGCAGTGTTCTGTGGTGAGCCCTCGCTGCAGCCGTTGTTTTCGCTGCGATCCCGGTGCTGTGTGGGGTTATTTCGGCTTATCGGGTTGCGGAGCTCAGTCAGTCATGTCCGACTCAGCTAAGTCCCACGCATGCGCCTATAAGACACTTTCTAAGCGTGTCCCGAGGAACACTCCGGTATAAAACATTAGAAAATATAAAAAAAAAAGAATTTTGCTTATAAAAAAGAAAATACTGGAGAGATATCAAATGCAGACATTTTAACATTTAAAACAGAAACACATACAACCAAAAACTGATACTGTACCAAAATTGGCCACCAGCTACAAAAACTTTCTACTGCAAGTAGTTAACTGAAAGTTTTTTTTCCCATTGAAAACACAGATATGGCATCCACCGAGTGTTGTCCTGTCGCGTCTTCTTTATATTATTGCCAAGAAGCTGCAACTGAATACAGCTGAGCTTCAACCTTCTGCCTCTCATTAACTGGTGTTATTTTAAAAACAAAATGGTGGTTCCGGCCTACTAACGCTGTCTGCCCCTCCCTGGTGTTGCCCTCAACCGAATACAGCTGAGCTTCAACCTTCTGCCTCTCATTAACTGGTGTTATTTTAAAAACAAAATGGTGGTTCCGGCCTACTAACGCTGTCTGCCCCTCCCTGGTGTTGCCCTCAACCGAATACAGCTGAGCTTCAACCTTCTGCCTCTCATTAACTGGTGTTATTTTAAAAACAAAATGGTGGTTCCGGCCTACTAACGCTGTCTGCCCCTCCCTGGTGTTGCCCTCAACCGAATACAGCTGAGCTTCAACCTTCTGCCTCTCATTAACTGGTGTTATTTTAAAAACAAAATGGTGGTTCCGGCCTACTAACGCTGTCTGCCCCTCCCTGGTGTTGCCCTCAACCGAATACAGCTGAGCTTCAACCTTCTGCCTCTCATTAACTGGTGTTATTTTAAAAACAAAATGGTGGTTCCGGCCTACTAACGCTGTCTGCCCCTCCCTGGTGTTGCCCTCAACCGAATACAGCTGAGCTTCAACCTTCTGCCTCTCATTAACTGGTGTTATTTTAAAAACAAAATGGTGGTTCCGGCCTACTAACGCTGTCTGCCCCTCCCTGGTGTTGCCCTCAACCGAATACAGCTGAGCTTCAACCTTCTGCCTCTCATTAACTGGTGTTATTTTAAAAACAAAATGGTGGTTCCGGCCTACTAACGCTGTCTGCCCCTCCCTGGTGTTGCCCTCAACCGAATACAGCTGAGCTTCAACCTTCTGCCTCTCATTAACTGGTGTTATTTTAAAAACAAAATGGTGGTTCCGGCCTACTAACGCTGTCTGCCCCTCCCTGGTGTTGCCCTCAACCGAATACAGCTGAGCTTCAACCTTCTGCCTCTCATTAACTGGTGTTATTTTAAAAACAAAATGGTGGTTCCGGCCTACTAACGCTGTCTGCCCCTCCCTGGTGTTGCCCTCAACCGAATACAGCTGAGCTTCAACCTTCTGCCTCTCATTAACTGGTGTTATTTTAAAAACAAAATGGTGGTTCCGGCCTACTAACGCTGTCTGCCCCTCCCTGGTGTTGCCCTCAACCGAATACAGCTGAGCTTCAACCTTCTGCCTCTCATTAACTGGTGTTATTTTAAAAACAAAATGGTGGTTCCGGCCTACTAACGCTGTCTGCCCCTCCCTGGTGTTGCCCTCAACCGAATACAGCTGAGCTTCAACCTTCTGCC
Source organism: Ranitomeya variabilis (assembly GCF_051348905.1). Classification (NCBI taxonomy): domain Eukaryota; kingdom Metazoa; phylum Chordata; class Amphibia; order Anura; family Dendrobatidae; genus Ranitomeya; species Ranitomeya variabilis. The sequence goes on from NC_135235.1 coordinate 567,670,741, forward strand.
TCTCATTAACTGGTGTTATTTTAAAAACAAAATGGTGGTTCCGGCCTACTAACGCTGTCTGCCCCTCCCTGGTGTTGCCCTCAACTGTATAAAGCTGAGCTTCAGTCTTTAGGCTTTTGGCCTATAGTAGCAGATATTAAACTGCATTTGGCCTACTACTGTGGTTAGGCCCTTAAAACAGTGTCTGCTGCTCCTGGGTTTGCTACTCCACTGAACAAAGCAATGCCGCCTGTTTAGTCCTGTTACCAATTTAGAACTGCATTTAGCCTACTTTATTCTTTGGCCCTATATCTGTGTTTCCTCCTCATCCTGCCCATTGCCCAGCCACTGCTAGATGAGTCTGCCGGTACATTGACCTAGACCACTAAATTCCCCTTGCACTCTACACAGCCAGAATCTGACCCTGCTGAAAGTAAGGTTCCCCTTCCCGCATGTTATACCACCTTACACAGGGACAAAGAGGAAGGTGCAGATGAAAGTGCAGGTTCCTTCATCAGGTGGGGGGGGCATACTCGTTGGAGACGTCACTGGCACAGGGCCCCTCGGAGTACGCAAAAGTGTCGCTGCTGGTGGGAGGCGCCCCCGCCATGCAAACACACCGCCGTACTTTGAGGGGCCCTGTGCCAGTGCCAATGCGAACGAGTGGGCCCCCCCTGCTTGCTCAGGATCACAGCACTTGCAACGTTGAAATACTTACCTCTCCCTGCTCCACCGCCGTGACGTAGTCCACGTTTCCTGGGCCCACTAAAGGCTTGAACCAGCCCTACCCCCCACAACTTTAGCCAAATGACCCCCAATTTCCTATGCCCAACTATTATTACAACGTTAATCAAGAATTACAAGCTTGAGAAACAAGAATGGATGTTTTTGGCAGTAAAATGGGCACTGTAGGTGTTTTCCTGCCCTCCACTCACTGCCGGCTATGCTTCCCCATTGACTTGCATTGGGTTTCGTGTTTCGGTCGATCCCGACTTTTAGCGATAATCGGCCGACTGCACTCGACTCGACCCTGGACAAAATCGGGTTTCCCAAAACCCTCCTCGATCTTAAAAAAATGAAAGTCGCTCAACTCTAATCGGGACCACTCCCCACGCCAAAAGGCACATATTCACCGGCCCTATAAGATGACATACGGCGTATAAGAAGACCCCCGACTTTTAAGAAGATTTTATATTTTAACTGGAAAAGTTGGGGGGTCGTCTTATACGTCCAGTCGTCTTATATGCCGGAAAATACGGTACTTGGAGTTATATTCTGTTGTTTAAGTGTTCCTTTTATTTTTTTGAGCAGTGTATTTTGTTTGGGATTATTTTTGCTCCTTTCTTTCGTTCGTTTGTATATTAAGTAATTGATGCAAAAGGAGCCCCGACCAAGTATTGAGTGCATTTACTGAACATACATTTCAGTAGGCCAACGGATTTTAAAATCATTTGTCAAGCTGGTGTTATAAAGTATTCTAATTTACTGAGATAATGACTTTTGGGTTTTCATTGGCTGTAAGCCATAATCATCAACATTAACAGAAATATACACTTGAAATAGATCACTCTGTAATGGCTCTATATATGAGTTTCACTTTTTGTATTGAAGAACTGAAATAAATTAACTTTTTGATGATATTCTAATTTTGTGAGAAGCACCTGTATATAAATTGTAACGTTATAATGCAGAAGCTGTAGGTGTGAATGATAAAATCAAAAGCATTGTAAAGTTATTCTTCTTGTGCAGGTAATGGTTAACAACATGTTTGATTTCACACCATAGAAATACAAGAAGTTGGGTGACCACCGGGCATATTCTGACTCAGTATGAGTGAATTATGAGACAGTTCTCCAGTAGTGACCTTCAGAGTTTAACAGGACCGGACCTGCCCTTCCAGTTGCCGGCGGCCTGGGCTAATTTTCAAGCTCCAGGAGTCAACATGTGAAAATCGAGAATTGTTTTAAAGGTTATATTATAAGGCAAGAGACGAGAAGATATTTTAAAGTCTGAATATTGACTTTTGGGAGATATTTCAAAACCAGAGTTGAGAATGATTGTTATACTTACTCCAGATATAAGCAAGTATTACACCCTCAGCGCAAAGCCCACTGTGTTATTGTTGAATATGGGTTAACCATACACATTAAACCAATGTTATTCAAATGTGCCCATTTTGGGCAGGGTTAGACATCTATCTATTATTATTATTATTACACCATTTATCCAATGGCGCTTTACATGTGATAGGGGGTATACATAATAGAAAACAAGTACAATAATCTTGTACAATACAAGTTACCAGTTGGTACAGGGGGAGAGACTTTTTCACACAGGGCCCTGTAGGTTTGAATTTATTTTTCCCTTAATAATAAAGACCTTCATTTGTAAAATGCATTTTGTGTTTACTTGTGTTATCTTTGTCAAATATATTACATGTTGATCTGAAACATTTAAGTGTGACAGATATGCAAAAGAATAGGAAATCAGGAAGAGGACAAACACTTTTTCACACAACTCTATATATCTCTGTACATCTATTGGATCTAAAATTCACCTGATGTATGAGACATATCGTACATATATTTTGATCTGACCTATGAGACATGGACATATACTTTCATCTAGCACTTATATAGATGCACATCTAGGAGGCATGTTTACCTGACACCGTATTTGACAACGTTTGGTGCCTATACATTCATTACACCTATACAGTTTTACTCTATTGTCTAGACAGACAAGGTGTAACTAAATTAGAATTTTGTAGCACTTAAGCACTTTATTTGGGCGTTGGTGATGGCTTTTTAGGGAGGTCATTTGAGGGTCAAATAGGGGCAGCCTACGTTGAGCGGGGGTGCTACATTGAACTCTTAGGGTGCTAACCTCCGCTGGCAGGAAGGGCAATCAAGAGTAAGACACCTATTTCCTGAGGTTATTTCCTATAGTTAATTCAAATTTGACTATACCGATCTGGGATTATATAGAGGTGCTTTTCACAAAATTAGAATATCATCAAAAAGTTAATTTATTTCAGTTCTTCAATACAAAAAAGTGTTTATTTCTGGTAATGTTGATGATTATGGTTTGCAGCCAATGAAAACCCAAAAGTCATTATCTCAGTAAATTAGAATACTTTATAACACAAGCTTGAAAAATGATTTTAAAATTCAAATTGTTGGCTTACTGAAATGTATGTTCAGTTAATGCTCTCAATATTTGGTTGGGGCTCCTTTTGCATCAATTATTGCATCAATGCGATGTGGCATGGAGGCGATCAGCCTGTGGCACTGCTGCTGGTATTATAGAAGCGTAGGTTGCTTTAATTGAAGCCTTCAGCTTGTCTGCATTGTTGGGTCTGGTGTCTCTCATCTTCCTCTTGACAATACCCCATAGGTTCTCTAAGGGGTTTAGGTCAGACGAGTTTGCTGGCCAATCAAGTACAATGATACTGTTGTTTTTAAACCAGGTATTGGTACTTTGGGCAGTGTGGACAGGTGCCAAGTCCTGCTGGAGAATGAAATTTCCATCTCCAAAACGCTTGTTGGCAGACGGAAGCATATGAAGTGCTCTAAAATTTCCTGGAAGATGGCTGAGCTGACTTTGGTCTTGATGAGACAGAGTGGACCTACACCAGCAGATGACATAACTCCCCAAACCATCACTGATTGTGGAAACTTCACACTAGACCTCAAGCAGCTTGGATTGTGGCCTCTCCACTCTTCCTCCAGACTCTGGGACCTTGATTTCCAAATGAAATGCAAAATTTTCTTTCATCTGAAAACAACACCTTGGACCACTGAACAACAGTCCAGTTATTTTTCTACTTGGCCTAGGAAAGACGCTTCTGGCGTTGTCTATTGGTCACGAGTGGCTTGACACAAGGAATGCAACACTTGTAGCCCATGTCCTGCATACTTCTGTGTGTGGTGGCTCTTGAAGCAATGACTCCAGCAGCAGTCCACTCCTTGTCAATCTCTCCCAAATTTTTAAATGGCCTTTTCTTAACAATCCTTTCAAGGTTGCTTGTGCACCTTTTTCTACCACACGTTTTCCTTCCACTCAACTTTCCACTCAACTTTCCTTTAATATGCTTGGAGACAGCATTCTGTGAACAGCCAGCTTCTTTAGCAATGACCTTTTGTGGCTTACCCTCCTTGTGGAGTGTGTCAATGACTGCCTTCTGAACATCTGTCAAGTCAGAAGTCTTCCACATGATTGTGGAGCCTACTCAAACAGAGTAAGGGACCTTTTTAAATGCTTTGGAAGCCTTTGCAGGTGATTTTTGTTCATTCTAATTTACAGAGATAATGACTTTTGGGTTTTCATTGGCTGTAAGCCATAATCTACTATATAATTGTCTAAGGGTCACTTCTGTCTTTCTGTCTGTCCTTCTGTCTGTCTTTCTGTCTGTCACGGATATTCATTGGTCGCGGCCTCTGTCTGTCATGGAATCCAAGTTGCTGATTGGTCGTGGCAAAACAGCCACAACCAATCAGCGATGGCCACAGTCCGGCGGAAAAATGGCCACTCCTTTCTCCTGCAGTCAGCGCCCACTCCGTACTCCCCTCCAGTCTGCCCTCACTCAGGGTTAATGGCAGCGGTAATGGACCGCGTTATGCCGCGGTGTAATGCACTCCGTTACCGCTGCTATTAACCCTGTGTGACCAACTTTTTACTATTCATGCAGCCTATGCAGCATGAATAGTAAAACGATCTAATGTTAAAAATAATTAAAAAAATAAAAAATCGTTATATACTCACCGTCCGTCGGCCCCTCGGATCCAGAACCGGCCTTTCCCGCTCGCGACGCTCTGGTAACCTGTCCATGCTGCGATCTCGCGAGATGATGATGTAGCGGTCTCGCGAGACCGCTACGTCATCATCTCGCGAGACCGCAATGCACTCTTGGGACTGGAGCGCGCGAGGAGCATCGGTACAGGCTTCGCTTGGATCCGGGGGCTCCGGAAAGGTGAGTATATAACTATTTTTTATTTTATTTCTTTTTTTTAACAGGGATATGATGCCCACATTGCTATATACTACGTGGGCTGGGCAATATACTACATGGGCTGTGCTATATACTACGTGGCTGGGCAATATACTTCATGGGCTGGGCAATATACTACGTGGCTGGGCAATATACTACATGGGCTGTGCTATATACTACATGGCTGGGCAATATACTACATGGGCTATGCTATATACTACATGGCTGGGCAATATACTACATGACTATACAAGGTGGGCTGCGCAATATACAACGTGGGCTGCGCAATATACAATGTGGGCTGCGCAATATACTATGTGGGCTGCGCAATATACTACGTGGACTGCGCAATATACTACGTGGGCTGTGCTATATACAACGTGGGCTGCGCAATATACTACGTGGGCTGCGCAATATACAACGTGGGCTGCGCAATATACTACGTGGGCTGTGCAATTTACTACTTGGGCTGCGCAATTTACTACGTGGGCTGCGCAATGTACAACGTGGGCTGCGCAATGTACAACGTGGGCTGCGCAATGTACTATGTGGGCTGCGCAATATACAACGTGGGCTGCGCAATGTACTGCGTGGGCTGCGCAATGTACTGCGTGGGCAGCGCAATGTACTGTGTGGCTGTGCAATATACTAAGTGGGCTGTGCTATACACTACACATACATATTCTAGAATACCCGATGCGTTAGAATCGGGCCACCATCTAGTAATCAACATAAACAGAAATAAATACTTGAAATAGATCACTATGTTTGTCATGACTCTTTATATTATGAGTTTCACTTTTTGTATTGAACTATAAAAAATTTACTTTTTGATGATATTCTAATTTTTTTAGAAGCACCTGTAAGTCTGAAAGAGGGAGAAGGGACTCAGAAAGGGAGTGTAAATAAAGGTGCTTGAGATTTCTGTGATAGTGTGCAACCTTGTTGAGTGGGGATTGTGCACCTGGAGAAGATACGGAAGATAATGTAAGTTGTGGTCAGACGGGGCAGAGGTGAGTTAAAGAGGTTAGACATAATAATAATATTAATAATTTTATTTCTATAGCGCCAACATTTTCCGCAGCACTTTACAACTTTAGAGTGGACATTACAGAATAAATAAAACTCAGATATCTAAAGAAGTGAGGGCCCTGCTCGCAAGCTTGCAATCTATGAGGAAATAGAGGAAATTAGGGGAGGCAGTAGGAAGTGAAGGACTATGGGGGTGAGAGTAGAAACAAACAGAAACATTGTTTACTGTGACTATTGTGATGCAGTGACCCCTGTTGCAGCTAGGGGGCTCTGTGTGTGCTCTTCGGGATATGCATGGAGGCGTATCTGTGGTTATAATGGTGGTGAAACAGCGACTGGCAGAATTGTAAGTGGCCGATATGTGTCGCAGAGGGAGTCTGCAAGGTAAGTCTGAAGTAATGTTGTTGTTCTGGGACCTGTAGTCTTTAGTGTAGTGTTTATATAGTTGTAAAGGGAGACTTACTGGGCTAGTTATGAGAGATGGGCGGGTCGAACCAGCCACACACACACACACTCCAACCTGTGGGAGTGGTTACAGGTGTATAATGTGACCAGGGTGTGGGTCACATGGTCTCTGAGTGTGGACCTGAATGGTCTATGCTGGAAGGTCCTGGAGAGCCTATGTCTTGGGAGTGCTATCTCCCTGAAGAGCACATGGTGGGGCTTTGGACCTGGTGGCCTGGGGTGTTGGACATATGTCCTGAATAGCACCCGGACAGGTCACATGCCTGTGTGTTGGACGGTCCCCGGTAGGGACGGACGTCCTGAATAGCGCACTGAGTAGCCTGTGTTGGAAGTCCTGGGAGTAGGCTTCCTGAAGAGCACAAGCTGTGTTGGATGTCCTGGGAGTAGGAGTCCTGAAGAGGACATGCCAGTGTGTTGGACGGTCCCAGGTGGGATGGACAGGCAGCTTCCCTGAGAGAAAGGACTGACAGGAGGTCAGCGTGTGGAGCAGGAGCTCCAGAAAGGTAACACCCGGGAAGGGGGGCTATCATAACGGCAGAGACATATCTGCCAGTGGAACAGACTGTTGGTGCTTGTTGTGTTCCATGGATGAACTGTGTGGTGTCCCACAGTAACTGGATGAAGTGAGGTCCAGCGTGTTTAGAGACGGCGAACCAATGTCGTGTGCGCTATATGACACGGACAATGATACGGCGTACGGACACCCCCGGGAACTAGTCAAGGAGTGCTGGCGGTTGTAGTGTCTGAACTGTGAGTTAAAGTCGTATATGAAATATCTGAGCCAAAGCTGCAACTTAATGTCACCGGTTGGTGCCTATTGTGTTCTATGAAGTTTATAACAAACTGTGCATAACACAGCTTATGATGCTATAATAAACCGCATGGACTGTATTTGTGTTAAAAACGTGCCTGTGTGACTGAATCCTATTCCTAAGCAAGCGTCCCCCAAACACATGCAGTAAGCACAATCTTACACTATGTATCCAGTTACATAGTTACATAGTTACATAGTTATTAAGGTTGAAGGAAGACTTTAAGTCCATCTAGTTCAACCCATAGCCTAACCTAACATGCCCTAACATGTTGATCCAGGGGAAGGCAAAAAAAACCCATGTGGTAAGAGTAAGCTCCACCATGGGGAAAAAAATTCCTTCCCGACCCCACATACGTCAATCAGACTAGTTCCCTGGATCAACGCCTTATCAAGGAATCTAATATACAGTATATACCCTGTAACATTATACTTTTCCAGAAAGGTATCCAATCCCCTCTTAAATTTAAGTAATGGATCACTCATTACAACATCATACGGCAGAGAGTTCCATAGTCTCACTGCTCTTACTGTAAAGAATCCACGTCTGTTATTAAGCTTAAACCTTTTTTCCTCCAGACGTAGAGGATGCCCCCTTGTCCCTGTCACCGGTCTATGATTAAAAAGATCATCAGAAAGGTCTTTGTACTGTCCCCTCATATATTTATACATTAAAATAAGATCACCTCTTACCCTTTGTCTTCGTTTTCCAAGCTAAATAGCCCCAAGTGTAATAACCTATCTTGGTATTGCAGACCCCCCAGTCCTCTAATAACCTTGGTCGCTCTTCTCTGCACCTGCTCCAGTTCAGCTATGTCTTTCTTATACACCGGAGACCAGAACTGTGCACAGTATTCTAAGTGTGGTCGCACTAGTGACTTGTATAGAGGTAAAATGATGTTCTCCTCATGAGCATCTATGCCTCTTTTAATGCATCCCATTATTTTATTTGCCTTTGTAGCAGCTGCCTGACACTGGCCACTGAATATGAGTTTGTCATCCACCCATACACCCAGGTGTTTTTCATTAACGGTTTTGCCCAGAGTTTTAGAATTAAGCACATAGTTTTACATCCTATTACTTCTACCCAAGTGCATGACCTTACATTTATCTCCATTAAAGCTCATTTGCCATTTATCAGCCCAAGCTTCTAGTTTACATAAATCATCCTGTAATATAAAATTGTCCTCACCTGTATTAATTACCCTGCAGAGTTTAGTGTCATCTGCAAATATTGAAATTCTACTCTGAATGCCCCCTACAAGGTCATTAATAAATATGGTAAAAAGAAGAGGGCCCAATACTGACCCCTGTGGTACCCCACTGCTAACCGCGACCCAGTCCGAGTGTGCCCCATTAATAACCACCCTTTGTTTCCTATCCCTGAGCCAGCTCTCAACCCACTTGCACATATTTTCCCCTATCCCCATTATTCTCATTGTATGTATCAACCTTTTGTGTGGCACCATATCAAAAGCTTTTGAAAAGTCCATATACACTACGTCCACTGGGTTCCCTTGGTCCAGTCCGGAACTACCTCTTCATAGAAGCTGATCAAATTAGTCTGACATGAACGGTCCCTAGTAAACCCGTGCTGATATTGGGTCATGAGGTTATTCCTCTTCAGATACTCCAGTATAGCATCCCTTAGAATGCCCTCCAGAATTTTACCCACAGTAGAGGTTAAGATTACTGGCCTATAATTACCGAGTTCAGTTTTTGTCCCCTTTTTGAATATTGGCACCACATTTGCTATACGGCAGTCCTGTGGTACAGACTCTGTTATTATGGACTCTTTAAAGATTAAAAATAATGGTCTATCAATGACTGTACTTAGTTCCTGCAGTACTCGGGGGTGTATCCCATCCGGGCTTGGAGATTTGTCAATTTTAGTGATTTTTAGACGCCGCCGTACTTCCTGCTGGGTTAAGCAGGTGACACTTAATGGGGAATTTTTGTTATCACTGATCATATTGTCTGCCATGGGATTTTCTTTTGTAAATACCGGTGAAAAAAAGTCATTTAGCATATTGGCTTTTTCCTCATCCTCATCCACCATTTCACCCAGACTATTTTTAAGGGGGCCAAGACTTTCATTTTTTAGTTTCTTACTATTTATGTAGTTAAAGAATATGTGAAAGGTAATTGTCTCTCATTGTTGTCAAAAACCGATTTCCTTTGCTGAAACTGCAGGTTTCTGTTCCCCAATCTATTTCAGGGTAGTTGAAGTCCCCCATAATAATGACTTCTCCTTGAGTCGCAGCTTCATCTATTTGCTTTATGAGGATATTCTCCATTGCTTCCATTATTTTTGGCGATTTATAACAAACCCCTATCAGTAATTTAGTATTTTTTCCCCCTCCCCTTATCTCCACCCACAGGGACTCTATATTTTCATTAAATTCACCTATATTATCACGCAGGATGGGCTTTAAGGACGATTTTACATACAGACACACCCCACCCCCTCGCTTATCTGTACGGTCATTTCTGAAAAGGCTATAGCCTTGCAAGTTAACAGCCCAGTCATGGCTCTCATCCAGCCATGTTTCAGATATCCCCACCATGTCATAATTATGTAAAAGGAAAAAAAAAAAAAAGAGAAGCCAGCACTGCTTATGGTCAGAGCGCAATACAAATGGTGCATATGCACCTACTGAATTCTAACTGTAGTTCAAATATGAGACATTTAGCAAATAATTGATCAATTCTTTGAGCTACCCCGCCACTTCACGGCAAGGGAGTGATTCTGAAAATGCTCCAGGTACAGCTTGCATGTCATAGTAAAGTAATGGTGTCTTTCTTTTTATGCTTTTTTTATACATCTAGGAGGCCGTAATGGCACAATGTTAATAAAATACGTAGCGTAGGACTGCCCCATTATGAGATTGCCGTGAAGTGGCGGGGTAGCTCAAAAAATTGATCAATTATTTGCTAAATGTCTCATATTTGAACTACAGTTAGAATTCAGTAGGTGCATGTGCATCATTTGTATTGCGTTCGGACCATAAGCAGTGCTGGCTTCTCCTTTTTTTTTTTTCTATGTCATAATTATGCTCCAACAACATTAAGGCTAGGTTCACATTGCGTTAGTGGGTGATCGCTAACGGACAGCGTTGCACGGCAAAAATGTCGCAATTAACGCCGTGCAACGGGTCCGTTAGCGCACCCATTGACAGCAATGTAAATTTCGCCTGCAGCGCATCACTAGCGCGTGCCTTTTTCGGCTCGCGCTAGTGATGTGCCGTTCTTCTGTGACGCGCCTCGGACGCTGCTTGCAGCGTCCGCGGCGCGCCCGAGGTCCGTTCCCCGCTCTCGCAGATCGGGGATCTGCGAGAGCGGGGACGTTAACGCGACCCCTGAACGCGGCACCTAAATAAACATTGCGTTAGCGCAATCCGCTAGCGCTAGCGCTAAACGGATTGCCCTAACGCAATGTGAACCTAGCCTAATTCTAATTCGTCCATTTTGTTGGCGAGGCTTCTGGCATTAGTATACATGCACTTGATGTTCCTCTCTGTGCCTATCTGTTCCTTATTTGTGCCCAGGTCTCTATCTGCACTATCTTCCCCTCCTATAAATTGAAGACCCTCCCCCCAATCCCTAGTTTAAACACTCCTCCAACCTTCTAGTCATTTTCTCCCCCAGCACAGCTGCACCTTCCCAATTGAGGTGCAGCCCGTCCCTAGCGTAGAGCCTGTAGCCCACTGAGAAGTCGGCCCAGTTCTGCAGGAACCCAAACCCCTCCTTCCTACACCAATTCTTGAGCCACTTATTAACCTCCCTAATCTCCCGTTACCTCTCTGGCATGGCACGTGGTACAGGCAGTATTTCGGAAAATACCACGTTGGAGGTCCTTGCTTTCAGCTTGCAGCCTAATTCCCTGAAATCATCTTTAAGGACCTTCCACCTACTGTACCTCTAACTTTATAATTTGTGCCAATGTGCACCATGACCGCTGGGTCCTCACCAGCCCCTCCCAGTAATCTGTCAGCCCGATCAGCGATGTGTCGGACTCGAGCGCCAGGTAGGCAGCACACCGTCCGACGATCCGTGTCTTTGTGGCAGATTGCCCTATCTGTTCCCCTAATAATTGAGTCCCCCACTACCAGCACCTGTCTGGCCTGCCCTGCTCTCCGATTTCCCTCCTTACTGGAGCAGTCACTCCTCCGGCTTTCAGAGGACATGCCTGGCTGCAGCAGTGCTACCCCTGTACTGGCAGCCCCCTCATCTGCCAACTTAGCAAACTTATTGGGGTGTGCCAGATCAGGACTAGCCTCCCTGGCACTCTTCTCTCTACCCGGCCTTCTAAGTGTCACCCAGTTAGCTCCAGTTCCCTTCTATTTCAGGTCTGATCTAATTAATTGCAGTACACTTAGATGCTACACTTGGATGATGCAGAGCAGACTACATCTATGCACATTGCAGACGTATTACTCAGTATATATGCTTACAAATGCATTCAGGTATGAAACAGAGGGCCGTGGCTTGTACTCATTTTCTTGATCAGTTAATCAAAGCTGAGCCAGATGTAGGATATTTCAGCTAGAGTAAACAAGCAGTTTGTAAAGAAAAGTGGGGAGGAGGTAAGCAGCAGAGGCAAAGAAATATCAGAGTTTGGGAAAGCTGGAGAGAGGTATCATGCATACCTGTGCAAAGAATAGATATCATATTATTTGTAGGTACTTTATACTCTGAGCAAACAGCCATCTATTATCTATAATTCATTTTCACTCTTTCTCAGCAGACAAAATCTGGGGAGAAAAGTATTGGGCATTTTGTATAACATCTCCCAATCCTTTAGTGACAATGGCGTTAAGCCACCTTTACACTAGACACTATAAGTGTCTGGCAGTGACTTAGTTCCTTCTTCCCATTGAAAGCACATGCACACTTGGTCAACTTAAAGTGGTTGTCCGATCAAAACTAATAAGTCTGCAGACTTATGATTTCCCCCAGTGCCCGCACTGTGCACTGCAGGGATTTGCCGGTTTCAAACCCGGGACGAGAGGATATGTATGAGTTATACATACTCTTGGCCAGTGGGTGTGGCCTTGATAATATACACTTGTATTGAGCCGAGGCCGCACCCCGACCAGTGACACGGCGACCAGTGGACGTGTCTGACTATAGGGTGCAGCCTCCCTACATACAAGTGTATGGAGAGCGAGGCCGTGCACACTGCCCGGGAGTATGTATAACTCATAAATACCTCCTGTTCCCAAGTTTGAAACCGGCGAACCCTCGCAGCACACAGTGCTTGCACTGTGGGGATTCATATGTCCGCAGTCACACAGAGTCCAGTCCTGACCTGACAACCCCTTTAAGCTCAGTGTGCACAAAGTCTTTTTCACCAGCTCATGTATACATCTGTTTTAATATCAAATAGCTATGGAGTTATAAAATGACTAAGGTGTACAAGTTTAGATATTAATGATCTTTGCTGTATATTACTACATGGTGACAATGATCTGCAAAAGTTTTAGAAGATCATTTTGGGGGCCTAGATTATGATACAATAATGGGCCCCAAAAGCGCAGCGGAAAACACAATGTAACAGTGATTTTTGAGTAAATCACTTGTCAATGGGGTCTATTTTTTTTGTAATGATTCACTCATCTTATTGATGATATGTCCCTTGAGTACAATTATAGAAATTAAGATAACAACTTAATAATGTACAAGTTCTGTATGGATGGAGGGCAGGGTTACCAATTGCTCAGAAATTCCTGGACAGTCTATAAAAATAGGGCACTTTTTTTGCCCTGTCCTTAAAAAAATTTGAGGCGTCCATAATTTTTTGGCATCTAAGAAACTTATGCAGACTATTATGACTGTAATTATCATTTTTCAGGTCACAATGAATGCAGCTGATGTATTCATATCAGAATTATGGGCTGCAGACATGTATCACTTATAATCATAATGATTTATTATGGTTTTCCAATATGTCCATAAAAATGTTGTCTGTCCCTGATTTTTTTGCTAAGTTGTCCAGAAAACATAAAAGTTGGCAACCCTTATAGAGGATGACATTCAGTGTCATCACCTTTGGTGGACCCAATGAACCCTGTTCTGAGACTGTACACCTCATTGCATTAAGACAACTCCTATAGTCTGTGGAACATTGGATCAGAATAATTAATGAAATGTGGAAAGATAGACTAGACTTATTTTGCCTTAGTATCTTCTGTATATAAGGGTTTTGCACTGTATGTAAGCGGTTTACTCTCTCAATGACATTTGAATGACCTGAACTGAAACTTTCATGGAAACATTCAAGAATATAGCCTAAAAGAGATATGTTGGTACTTTTAATCTAAATGAGAATTTGCGATAAGGCCTAAGGCAACGTCATGGAGACTTACATTTTTTCTTCACTTACACAATGATGGTTATTGTTAGTATACTGTAGGTCAATACAAGATTCAGTATTGCCAGAATTAAATAATACCAAATTCTACTGATTGCTTTACATAATAGGGTCATAAATGTCAGGGACTACAGAGTTAATAGCTAATAGGCCAAATTTCCCTAACTATGAGTTTAGAAAGGTTGAGGGAATATAGTAGAGAATATTGACATGACTCAAGAAGGAAGTCTTAGGATGACTTGTCATCAGGACAAAAGTGTCAAGCTTTTGCTCTTCTTTTATACCTGCTGCACTTCTGAGTATTTTTACGGTTCCAGATATATGAGCCTTTTCATAGTCTTCACAAGGGGACGTTGCCCACAGGACTATACAGAGATATATCTTTAGACTGCTCTGCATAATTACCCTGTCAGCAATGCACCCTTAGAAAAGAGCATAAAAATTAGGACTAAATAAAAAGCAAAAAGCAATAAAAAGTAAAGCATTTGATAAAGTATCTCATACTATCCTTATTGAAAAAATGACCAAGTATGGGATTGACAAGGCTACGGTTAGGTGAATTCATAACTGGCTCAGTGATCGTACTCAAAGGGTGGTAATAAATGGTTGCACATCCAATTGGAGAAGTGTTTCAAGTGGGATACCACAAGGCTCTATCCTGACCCCAGGGTTCTTCAACATTTCTGTAAATTATCTAGGTAAGGTAACTGAAGGTAAATTAATCAAATTTGCAAATGATGTAAAGCAAGGTAACACTAGAGAAGACAGAGAAAGGATTCAGAAGGAGCTAGATAAGCTTGAACAATGGGCAACGACTAATAGAATGGTATTTAACAGGGAGAAATACAAGATTTTATATCTGGACAAGAAAAAGAAATTACATCTTTAGAATGGGAGGAATAGAACTAAGTAACAGCACGTGTGAAAAAGACTTGGATATACTGATAGATCACAGAGTGTGCATCAATCAAAAGTATGATGCAGCAGCAAAAAAGGCAAATACAGTTCCAGGATATATTAAGAGAAGCATAGAGTCTAGATCACGTGAAGTGATTATCCCCCTCTACTCCTCCTTGGTCTGGCATCATCTGGAATACTGTGTCCACTTCTGGACACCACATTTAACCCCTTCACCCCCGGAGCTTTTTCCGTTTTTTCGTTTTCGTTTTTCGCTCCCCTCCTTCCCAGAGCCATAACTTTTTTATTTTTCCGTCAATTTGGCCATGTGGGGGCTTATTTTTTGCGGGACGAGATGTACTTTTGAACGATACCATTGGTTTTACCATGCCGTGTAACAAAAAACAGGAAAAAAATTCCAAGTGTGATGAAATTGCAAAAAAAGTGCAATCTCACACTGGTTTTTTGTTTGACTTTTTTGCTAGGTTCACCAAATGCTAAAACTAACCTGCCATTATGATTCTCCAGGTCACTACGAGTTCATAGACACCTAACATGTCTAGGTTATTTTTTATCTAAGTGGTGAAAAAAAATTCTAAAGTTTGCTAAAAAAAAAAAAATTGCGCGATTTTCCGATACCCGTAGCGTCTCCAATTTTCATGATCTGGGGTCGGGTGAGGGCTTATTTTTTGCGTGCCGAGCTGGCATTTTTAATGATATCATTTTGGTGTAGATACATTCTTTTGATCGCCCGTTATTGCATTTTAATGCACTGTCGTGGCGACCAAAAAAACATAATTTTGGCGTTTTGATTTTTTTTCTCGCTACGCCATTTAGTGGTCAGTTTAATCCTTTGTTTTTATTGATAGATCGGGCGATTCTGAACGCGGCAATACCAAATATGTGTATGTTTAATTTTTTTTTAATTGTTTTATTTTGATTGGGGCGAAAGGGGGGTGATTTTAACTTTTATATATTTTTTATTTTTTTTATATTTTTAAACCCTTTTTTTTTAATTTTGGCATGCTTAAATAGCCTCCATAGGAGGCTAGAAGCATGCACTACACGATCGGCTCTGCTACATAGAGGTGAAATACAGATCACCTCTATGTAGCAGAAAGGCAGGTGTACTTTGAGCGCCGACCACAGGGTGGCGCTCAAAGCAATCGGCCATCAACAACCATAGAGTTCTCAAGGAGACCTCTGGTTGTTATGGCAATGCACCGCTGACCCCCGATCATGTGACGGGGCAGCAGTTCGAGCACTACCGGCCGCGCGGCCGGGAGCGCTAGTTAAATGCCGCTGTCAGCGCTTGACGGCGGCATTTAACTAGTTAATGGGCACGGGCGGATCGCGATTCCGCTCACGCTCATTGCGCGCACATGTCAGCTGTACAAAACAGCTGACATGTCGCGGCTTTAAGGTGGGCTCACCGCCGGAGCCCACCTTAAAGCAGGGGATCTGCCAGCTGACGTACTATTCCATCAGCTGGCAGAAAGGGGTTAAAAAAAGACATTGAAAAACAGGAGCAAGTTCAGAGAAGAGCTACCAGGATGGTAAGCGGACTGCAAAGTATGTCCTATGAGGAACGGTTAAAGGATCTGGGAATGTTTTTCTTGCAAAAAAGAAAGCTAAGAGGAGACTTAATAGCTGTCTACACATATCTGAAGGGATGCTAAAGTGTAGCGAAATTATCATTATTCTCATTTACATATGGAAACACGAGAAGCAATGGAATGAAACTGAAAGGTAGAAGATGCAGATTAGATATTAGAAAAAACTTTTGACAGTGAGGGTGGTCAATGAGTGGAACAGGCTGCCATGAGAGGTGGTGAGTACTCCTTCAATGGAAGTCTTAAAACAGAGGCTGGATAGATATCTGTCGGAGATGGTTTAGTGAATCCTGCATTGAGCAGGGGGTTGGACACGATGACCCGTGAGGCCCCATCCAACTCTAACATTCTATGAGTCTATAACCTATATCTTTGGAATGACTTGGCACAGTTTAAAAATCAAACAAACACAAAGTGCAATGCTCAGGGTAAAATAAGCTAAGAACAAAAATGGTAAACTTTTGACCTTTCTGACAGATCCTCTTAGATTCTTACTGAAAAAACTGAATCCTTAAACCACAAAGTTTGAAGTTAGCTAAGTTAAGGTGCAAAGTGTAGGTAATCTCCCAGCTGCATTTCCAGGTCATGTACCCTAAAGTATTCACTTATTGGTGGCGGGTATACTAGAAGGAACATCTGTAGCAAAAGTCAAGGAAGAGTCAGGAAAAAAGTCAGGGTTTGTCACTAGGACTAGTGCCAGATTGCAATAAACCAAAGAATGGTGTGAAGATGGAAGCAGAAGACCAGAAATCTAGGCAGCCAAATAAGAATTGGCCAACAAATCTGAGTATCAAAGAGAAGGCAAAGCACAGTGGTTCAGAGTCAGGCAAATCAGAAGTAAGGATTGTACATTACAAAGCTGGTGACTGAAGATTTAATCAGTGTGGGCATGTAGTCCTGTACACTTGACACATCTACGACTGCATGCGGAGAGAATTAGGTCGTGGACAAGAGAATGGCACTAGGATTGGGTAGGGTGAGTAACAGCAATATGAAAATGTCATGCTAAAGGTGCTGTGTTGTGACAATTGTATTACCCGTATGCTCTTCCATGTTGGCTCTTCCATTAAATATGACTCTGGGGACTTATCAATACCCACCTAAGTGTGTTTCCACCATATGTGTAACCAAAATCTTTAAGGCTTTACATTTTTAGGTACCCTCCTTCCCGCAGCTATAATGACCCAAGATCCTCCTTCAACTCTTGGAGACCACAAGATTCAGTGGTGGCATCTGACAAGTGCCAGTTTTGGTTTCAACACTATATTAAGTTTTGGAGCCTAGGTCTTTATTAGCTAACTAGATGGTAGCCTGATTCTAATGCATCGGGTATTGTAGAATATGTATGTAGTTTATTTATGAAGATTTTAGAATAATACATTGAATACACAGGATTCGGCCAAACGCGACCTAGTAGCGAAGTGTGGTTCAAATCCCACGCCAATTCGCGGCCGGACTGCGCCTGTCGCTGATTGTTCGCGTCCGGCCACGTAGTATATAGCACAGCCACGTAGTATATAACAGCCCACGTAGGAAATAGCACAGACACTTAGTACATAGCACAGCCACGTAGTTGTTATGATCTGGTGGCTTAGGAGCAGCATCAGACGTGCTCTGGAGGAGGTGGTACCTGTACTGACCGCAGACCCTGAACTTAACACCGCAACTAGCAGTAGCCGTGGGATGTACCTACCAGACCTAGACACCTCGACACAGCCGGAGAACTAATAACCCCTATAGATAGAAACGGGAAACTATCTTGCCTCAGAGAAAATCCCCAAAGGATAGACAGCCCCCCACATATATTGACTGTGAGAGAAGAGGGAAAAAACATACGCAGACTGAAAACAGAATTTAGCAAAGGAGGCCAATCTAGCTAAATAGACAGAATAGGACAAAGTACTATGCGGTCAGTATTAAAAAACACTAGAAAAATCCACCACAGATGCTTCTCCAGAGCTTCCAGCTTGACTGAATAAATCCACACTGACAAAGCTGGACAAGAAAAACATAGAAATGCACTGAACAATAAAGTCCACAGTATGTGGACTGCAAAAACCAAGCCAGGACTTATCTTTGATGATTTGAACTGATAAGCAGGAGAATCCAGGAAGAGATGTGAATCCACCCAGGAACAATGAACAACTGGCACTAACCAAAGGATCTGGCCAGACTAAATAGCCCAGTCAGAATTGGTAATACGTGGAAGCACCTGATGACTGCTGAAATCCAAAGGAGCAGCAGTACCACTTAAAACCACCGGAGGGAGCCCAAGAGCAGAACTCATAACATTACCACTTATAACCACCGGAGGGAGCCCAAGAGCAGGATTCACAACAGTAGTATATTGCACAGCCACGTAGCATATAGCACAGCCATGTAGTATATAGCACAGCCCACGGAGTATATAGCACAGCTCATGGAGTATATAGCACAGCCACGTAGTATATAACACAGCCCACAGAGTATATAGCACAGCCCATGGAGTGTATAACAGCCCACATAGCATATAACACAGCCACGTAGTTTATAACAGCCCACATAGCATATAACACAGCTCACGTAGTATATAACAGCCCAAGCACGCAGTATATAACATAGCCCACATAGTGTATAACACAGCCCACGTAGTGTATAACACAGCCCACGTAGTATATAACAGCCCACGTAGTGTATAACACAGCCCATGTAGTATATAGCACAGCCCATGTAGCATATAACAGCCCATGTAGTGTATAACACAGCCACGTAGTATATTGCACAGCCACATAGTATATTGCACAGCCCACGTAGTATATAGCACAGCCCACTCAGTATATAACACTGCCCACGTAGTATATAGCACAGCCCACGCAGTATATAACACAGCCCACGTAGTATATAGCAATGTGGGCATCATATCCCTGTTAAAAAAAAAAGAATTAAAATAAAAAATAGTTATATACTCACCTTCCGTTGGTCCCCGGATCCAGGCGAAGCATTTACCGATGCTCCTCACGCGCTCCGGTCCCAAGAGTGCATTGCGGTCTCGCGAGATGATGATGTAGCGGTCTCGTGAGACCGCTACGTCATCATCTCGCGAGACCGCAATGCACAGAGCGGTCACCGGAGCATCGCGAGGAGCGGGAAAGGCCTGTTCTGGATCCGAGGGGCCGACGGACGGTGAGTATATAACTAGTTTTTATTTTTTTTTATTATTTTTAACATTAGATCTTTTTACTATTGATGCTGCATAGGCAGCATCAATAGTAAAAAGTTGGTCACAGAGGGTTAATAGCAGCGTTAACGGAGTGCGTTACACCGTGGCATAATGCGGTCTGTTAACGCTGCCATTAACCCTGTGTGAGCGCTGACTGGAGGGGAGTATGGAGCGGGCACTGACTGCGGGAAGTAAGGAGCGGCCATTTTGCCGCCGGACTGTGCCCGTCCCTGATTGGTCGTGGCTGTTTTGCCAGGACCAATCAGCGACTTTGGATTTCCGTGACAGACAGACAGAAGAACAGAGAGAAAGACGGAAGTGACCCTTAAACAATTATATAGTAGATATCTTACATTGATGTTATTAAACTGACCTTTATCCTTTCTTTGCATTTAATGACTTGACTGTACAAGATAAAAAAAATCTGAAAACGATGAACCATTTTGTGTTTTAGGATGCAAAATTTGCAGAAATAATAAAGTACCTCCTTACACTATATGAAATCGAGCTATATTCCCTCTGGGGAGCTTCGTTGGCCAAGACCCAAACATATGAACATCATCTAGAAATTATGTATGGTTATCACCTGTTCGTTATTAAATGCAAGCAATTATCTAGGCTTTGTGTCAGCAACATGTTGAAGCGATGCAAGGGTTTGATCAGGTATCTTCAGACAGAAATCCAGCCAAATACTAAGGACAGATGAGCTGGTAGACCTGGGTCTCTTGAGATATAGCATGACATAACACAATAATACAGCAGATTCTCCAATGATTGGAGATGCGGAGTAGTGCTGGAGGTCTTTGAAGACATTACAGCCATTACATTGTGCGTAGCAGTGGTGGGAGCTTATAGATTGATCCCTGACACTCCAAGGGTTAAATGAATTTGATGTTCATGTATGTTATGAAAGGATGATATCCACTGGGGCTACAGATAGCTGAGGCAGAGTTAACTGTAATGGCTGGCCCAGTTTGGGAGGGGGAACTGAGAGTTAGTAGTAGGTCCAGGAAGTGAGAGGGCCAGTCAATGTGTGGACAGCAGTGAGAAAAGTAGCAGGCCTGCACAAGAGGCTACTAAGGACAACATGGGTCTAATACCCGGGGCAGTGGATTGCCAAAAATAAACTTCAATGTGATTCCGTCTAATGGCCTGGGGCCACCTCGAGATGGACATCGGGGATCTGGGGCAAACTCAGCTTGTGAAGCTACAGGAAAAGATGGACTCAGACTACATGGAGCAGAAGGTCCTGCAATCCGAATATACTGCTAATGTTGGAGAAGACTCCCTAGGACTATGAAAGCCAGTGAGAGGGACATTCTACCTATTATGAGAACCAGGGCTGAAGTTGTATCTGGTACTTGTGGGAAAGATGATAACCCATTGGGCCTTATCCTCTATATCTGCCTGTAAATACTGTACATAGTGCTATTGTTTTTATAAACCTCATGTCTCCTGGATTTATTGCTGCCCTTGTTCCAGAAAAAGGATTCCTGGACTCAGAAGAAGAAGAGGCCTGCTGCCCTAAAGTAAGTGTGCTGCACCTAACACACAGCAACACACCGGGACTGGGACACGAGATGTCTGTAGAATGTCAAAGTGAGTGGGAACAGAAGCTCATCCACAACTACATCGCTTGGGCATCTTACATGTGAATAGGACGTGGCTCCTGGTTATGCATTCCACTTGTTTGCTCTAGTGTTATTAATATTATTATCAGGTCTGAAGAGATCTACAGCCCTTTTATTCAGCTCAGAAAATTTCCTTAGTTAAAATGTCTGGTTGTTTGTTTAAGTCAAATGTATGTGAAACTCACTGCACAAAATTCAACATCAGTTCTGTCTGAAAGCCATACTAAAACTACACCATTAATGAAGGGAAAGGTGCAGAGGCCCAAAGCCTCCACACGTGTTCATTCTCAATTCTGAATTGAGCTTTGTTCCATTTTCAGGCTGTAAGAGCAGGGTCGCACTGGATTCTCCGGTGGGCCCAGGCAGTGACACCTGCTGGCATACAGGGCTGGCAGCTGCCTAGGGCCCCCATAGCTACAGGGGCCCCCAGCTAGTGGCGTGTCACTAATAGTGGCACACCATGCAGCTGCTATGGGGCCCGCGAGTAAGGGAGGCCATCCCGGTGCCAGCAAAGCTGCAGCGGGAGACAAGAGGCAGAAGCCTGTCTCCACTGCTAAAGAGAAATGAATATTCACTTTTCTCTACACCCTTATGGGTGTGGAGAGGGGTGAGTATTCATTTCACTATAATAGCTGGCAGTGTTGCCGCATCTGAAGCCGGTGTGGCTGCACTGGAGGTGGAGGTGGGCCCTGCAGGCAGCTAACACTGAGGGAAATCTGGCCTGTTTATCCGGCTTTGAGGCTCCGGAGGGCCCCTGGTCAGATTGCCCTCATGTGCGGTGGGCAGGGAGCGATGCCTGCTAGGGTTGAGCGACTTTTACTTTTTTGGGGTCGAGTCGGGTTTTGCGAAACCCGACTTTGTCAAAAGTCGAGTCGAGTGAAGTCGGCCGATTATCGCGAAAAGTCGGGGATCGACCGAAACATGAAACCTAATGCAAGTCAATGGGGAAGCATAGTCGGCAGTGAGTGGAGGCCAGGAAAACACCTACAGTGCCCATTTTAATGGCAAACACATCCATTCTTGTTACTGAAGCTTGTCAATCTTAATTTACTTTATAATAATAGATAGGCATTGGAAATTGGGGGTCATTTGGCTAAAGTTGTGGGGGGTAGGGCTGGTTCAAGTTTTTAGTGGGCCCAGGAAACGTGGACTATGTCACGGCGGTGGAGCAGTGAGAGGTAAGTATGTCAAGTTTGCAAGTGCTGTGATCCTGAGCAAGCAGGGGGGGCCCACTAGTTGGCATTGGCACTGGCACAGGGCCCCTCAAAGTACAGCGGTGTGTTTGCACGGCGGGGGCGCCTCCCACCGGCAGCGACACTTTTGCGTACTCTGAGGGGCCCTGTGCCAGTGACGTCGCCAATGAGTATGCCCCCCCATCTGATGAAGGAACCTGCACTTTCATCTGCACCTTCCTCTTTGTCCCTGTGTAAGGTGGTATAGCATGCGGGAAGGGGAACCTTACTTTCAGCAGGGTCAGATTCTGGCTGTATAGTTGCTCAGCGAACGTGAGTCTCTTTTCTGTAATCTTACTATTATATAAACTATAAACTTTTTAAAAAAATGTTTTTCTATTATTTTGCACACAGAACCTGGTGCAGCACAACGCAACCTGGATCTTCCTCTGTTGGAGCGGCCCCTCATCAACCAGCGAACGAACTGTCCCATTCATCCACCAGTGATGGAGCAACCAGGCAGGCTTCACAGGCTGGGAAACAGGCAGCCGGTCCATCAGCTTTTCCCCTCTCCCAGCCCTCTGCACTGGTTTTGTTGGGACTTCTCATCAGTGGCAGAGGGCCTGGGATAGGTCAGTCATGCCCGAGTTTATTCAGCTGAAAGTCATGGAGGCCTGCCAGGCTGCTTACAACCAAGCATTGCAGCAGTCCCGAAGCTACCATCCACAGGCCGGATTTTACCAGCAGGCGAACATTTCATTTCCAACACAGCAACAAGGCCAAGCACAGCATCAGTGGGCAAAGAAGCCAGCACCGAACTATCCTCCACCACCAACACTGGACATTACAGCTGTTCCCCCAGGTCACAGCTACACCATGGTTCAGAGTGCAGCACCCCTGCAGAATGCAGCATCCACCATGCTCCAGAGTGCATCACCCCTGCAGCAAGCAGCATCCACCATGCTGCCCAGTCCAGCACCACACCAGCACACTACTACAGAGGCCACCACTCCCACTCAGCCAACCAAGAGACGCAGAGGTAGCCCCAAAAAACAGACTACCACTAGTGCCTCTGCACAGGAAAAAGACGACATGGAGCCAAAAATGTCCAACAAAAGTGGACCCACCACCTCCCCCCTCATCTCCCAATGTGTCTATGTTGTCAAATCTATCACTACCTTCCCTTGGTACTCTCCCTTCCAATTTGTCTATCCACTCCCACGAATCAACTCCTAATGTCTCATTTACTCCCAATGTGTCCAGTCCCATCCAGGAGCCAATCCTGCAATTTATTGCCCCTTCCCCTGTAACCCTTTCATCATCGAATGCTACCCATTCATCACAGCTCAACATCCCCAAGGTCCACAATATCTCACCGTCAGACAGACCCCAAACATAAACCCAAATTTTGTTTAATGCAAAATAATCACTTGTTTGCTGTTGTTAAATAAATTTTTTATTTTGTTTGCATAATCCCTGTGTTTTCTTTGTCTCTTTATGTGAAAACACACACATGTGTGTATTGTTTTGTTGAGTGAAGTTGTAATGGGTGTTTAACTGGAGGTGTTTTATTAGTAGTAAAGTCAGCAAACATTACAGGTACATTTACTTAAAATGTATTAAACCGTATCGTCTTGCCATGCAAAACGTCCAATATCAGAAACAAAGTAAGCAGCAAATTTATCCCTCATCTGGGCAACTTCCACTGTAGTCCTCAGAGGGTGATCATGGTAATCCTACAAAGTGGAAGCAACAGGTTCGTCAAGTTCTAATTGTTGTCGCTTTTTTGCCAGGATGTAATTGTGCATAACAACACACGCTTTGACCACATCATCAATTGTCTCAGTTTTGTCTCAGATTGAATGGTATTCCCAAAATGCGCCATTGAGATGCCAGCAAACCAAAGGCACACTCCACAGTTGTTCGTGCTGTTGTCAGTCCGTAGTTAAAAATCCTTTTGGCGTGATTCAAGTCCTGACTCAAGTACAGTTTTATGAGGTTGGCACACATTTGAAACGCCTGATCCCCAACAACAATAAATGGCATTGGCGGTCCTTCAGTGTTTGGAAGAGGTTGTTGCGGTGCAAAATTGAAATTATTACCATACAAATGTTGGCCCATGTCAGAGTTTTTGAAATTCTGTGAGTCATTTCCTCATCCAAATGAGCCAACGTCAACGGCGACAAATTGACACTCAGCATCTGCAGTCGCCATGAGAACAATCAAAAAGTATTTTTTTGTAATTGAAATACTCAGATCCATTTCCAACAGGTTTCAGAATCCGAATGTGTTTGCCGTCCACAGCATCCAAACAGTTTGGAAAATTACAAATTTCATGGAATTTTGCAGCATTTTTCAGCCAGAGTTCAGTTGTGGGTTGGGGGAGGAATTCTGCACGCAGAACGTCAGATAAAGCACGGCAGGAGTCTACAACAATCCCAGAAAGGGTGGACACTTCAATCCGGAATTGAAAATGTAGAGATGATAAGGTCTCTCCGGTAGCCACAAATCTGTGGAAAAAATGGAAAACAAAATCAGAACATGGCTGTTAAAACAGTAATACAAACGACGTGTTTAGTTTTCAAAATTACATACCTCAGGGTCACCAACAGACGTTTCTCAGCAGGGAATTGCTCGACATAGTTGTGTGCCCTGCCTGTGATGGATCCTCGGACACGTTGCAGCAAGTCCTCAAAGCTCTGTTCCAACATCCTCGTGTAGTTGAAAAACTTCTCTGGATTTTCATGCAGCTCGCTGTACGAGTGGTAGGCTTCATGACTCTCTTGGACTTCAACGATGGGGTGTTGCCAGTAGCACCAACGTTTTCTCCGTCTTGCTCTTCTTTTTTCTTCTTCACAAGCCACAGCAAACACAAAAGCCAACTTAAATTCCAAATCCAGATTACGATAGCAGCTCTCCATGCCAAGATCCATCTTGCAGCTGGATACAGTATCAAAAGATGAGGATTTCTTCTGTGTAGGGTATATATGCAGAATCCCCATGAGACACACCCATTGTGTGTGGCGTTTGTCAAGGAAATTCTCTTGGAATAACAAAATTCATGGAAATTTCGAACGCATGCGCAGAAACAACGCAAATGCATGCACAAACGCATGCACAAGCAACGTAAGCTGATGCGGATAAAAAATGCAATGTAACCATGCGTTTGAATGCGTTTTGGCATGCGTTTGTGCATGCAGATGATACGCTGCGGACAGACACGCAAATGTGTACTTAGCCATATGGAGCAATATATGGGGCCCATTACAAATGGAGCAGTATATGGGGCCCATTATATATGGAACATCTTATGGGGCCAATTACATATGGAGCATCTTATGGGGCTAATTATATATTGAGCATCTTATTGGGCCAATTACATATTGAGTATCATATGGGACCAATTATATATGGAGCACCTTATGGGGCCAATTATATATGGAGCATCTTATGGGACCAATTACATAAGGTTCAGTATATGGGGCCCATTATATATGGATCATCTTATGGGGCCAATTATATATGGAGCATCTTATGGGACCAATTACATATGGTGCAGTATATGGGGACCATTATATATGGAACATCTTATGGGGCCCATTATATATGGAGTATCTTATGGGGACCATTACAAATGGAGCAGTATATGGGGCCCATTATATATGGAACATCTTATGGGGCCAATTACATATGGAGCATCTTATGGGGCTAATTATATATGGAGCATCTTATGGGGCCAATTACATATTGAGTATCATATGGGACCAATTACATAAGGTTCAGTATATGGGGCCCATTATATATGGAGCATCTTATGGGGCCAATTATATATGGAGCATCTTATGGGACCAATTACATATGGTGCAGTATATGGGGACCATTATATATGGAACATCTTATGTGGCCCATTACATATGGAGCATCTTATGGGGCCCATTATATATGTAACATCTTATGGGTCCAATTACATATGGAGCAGCATATGGGGCCAATTAGATATGGAGCATCTTATGGGGTCCATTATGTATAGAGCATCTTATGGGGCCCATTATATATGGAGCACCTTATGGGGCCAATTATATATGGAGCATTATATGGAGCCCATTCTGTTTAGAGCAATATATGGGGCCCATCTTATACTGTATGGAACAATACATGGTACTCATTATTCTGTATGGAGCACTATGTGGTGCTCATAATAATGTATGGAGCAATATATGGAGCACATTACTCTGTATGGAGCACTATGTGGTGCCCATAATACTGTATGGAGGACTATATTGTCCAGTTTCTGAGCTATTGATATCACTCATGTTATGTAAGAAGTTAAGTCTTTGGCATTGTACTATCCCTATATTTCTCTGCTGTATCTGTGCATCATGACTTGTAGTATGTGTTAAAGGGGCCTACTGAGACTCTTTTGACCTGGACCCACGAAAACCTGGAGCCAGCCCTGACTGTAATGCTGCATTACTGTTTAGCAATGCTACTGTACTATGTCGATGTTGTGACATAGCTATGACACATTAAAAATGTGCGATCCATTATACACTGCTCAAAAAAATTAAGGGAACACTAAAATCCCACATCCTAGAAAACACTGAATGAAATATTCCAGTTATAAATCTTTATTCATTACATAGCGGAATGTGTTGAGAATAAAACCTAAAAATTATCAACATAAATCACAAAGAAATATCCCACAGAGGTCTGCAGTTGGAATGATGCCCAAAATCAAAGTGGAAAATGAAGTTACAGGCTGATCCAACTTCAGTGGAAATGCCTCAAGACAAGGAAATGGTGCTCAGTAATGTGTGTGGCCTCCATGTGCCTGTATGACCTCCCTACAATGCCTGGGCATGCTCCTGATGAGGCGGTTGATGGTCTCCTGAGGGATCTCCTCCCAGACCTTGACTAAAGGATGACTTAACATGCGCTTTCGCAATTGTGCGGAAATCCGCCCACCGGTGACCCCATCACGTGATCGCGGGTCACCGATGGGTTGGCATGACAACCAGAGGTCTCCTGGAGACCCCTATGGTTTTTACTGCTGGCTTGCTGTGAGCGCTTCCCAGTAGTCGGCGCTCAGAGCAAGTGAGTGATTCAGCTACATACAAGCGAACTGATCATTACTTGTATGTAGCTGAGTCGATTGAATTATGGCAGCTTCTATTCTCCCATGGAGACTATTGAAGCATGCCAAAAGTTAAAAAAAAAGTTTTTAAAATTAAAAAAAAAAAAAGTTTCACACCATTTAAAATAAAACAATAAAAAAAAAACGTACACATATTTGGTATCGCCGTGTTCAGAATCACGCAATCTATCAATAAAAAAAGGGTTAACCTGTTAAACGGTGTATTGAGAAAATACGTCAAAACGCCAGAATTATGTTTTTTTAGTCGCCGGGACATTGCATTAAAATGCAATAAGGGGCGATCGAAAGATCATATCTGCACTAAAATGGTATAATTAAAAACAACAGCTCAGCATGCAAAAAATAAGCCCTCACCCAACCCGAGATCACGAAAAATGGAGACGCTACGAGTATCACAAAATGGCACTTTTTTTTTTTTAACAAAGTTTGGAATTTTTTTTCACCACTTAGATAAAAAAAGAACCTAGACATGTTTGGTGTCTATGAACTCATAATGACCTGGAGAATCATAATGGCAGGTCAGTTTTAGCATTTATTGTACCTAGTAAAAAAGGAAAACAAAAAAGCAGTGTGGGATTGCTCTTTTTTTGCAATTTCACTGCACTTAATTTTTTTTTCCCATTTTCAAATACACGACATGGTAAAACCAATGGTGTCGTTCAAAAGTACAACTCTTCCAGCAAAAAACAATCCCTCACATGGCCATATTAACGGAAAAATGAAAAAGTTATGGCTCTGGGAAGAAGGGGAGCGAAAAGAAAACTCAAACACAAAAATACCTCCCGGGGTTAAGTGGTTAAGAATGTTTCTGAGGTTTAATAAACCTGACTGTACATTTTTATGAAAACTGCTTCCTGTGCCTGAGTGAGTAAAACCCTACCTTATATTAATTCTTTACATCTTCAAACTTACAAAAAGGGCTAATGCAAAAGTTTGGGCACCCTGCAAGATTAGCACCTAGTAACACCACCTTTTGAAATTATCAGAGCTTGTAAACATTTTTTGTAGCCAGCCAAGAGTCTCTCAATTCTTGTTTGAGGGATTTTCTTCCATTCTTCCTTGGAAACTTCTTCCAGTTCTTTGAGATTCCTCCATCGTCTTGCATGCATTGCTATTTTGCGGTCGAGCCACAGATTTTCAATGAAGTTCAGATAAGGTGGCTGTGAGGGCCATTATTAAACCTTCAGCTTGCACCTTTGAGGTCGTCTATTGTGGATTTTTACGTGAGTTTAGAATCTTGATACATTTGTAAAAGATATCCTCTTTTCAACTTCAGCTTTATTACGAGATGGTGTTGTTTGCATCAAGAATTTGTTGAAATTTCATTGAATCCATTCTTCCCTCTACCTGTGAAATGTTCCCTGTGCCATTGGATGCAACATAACCCCAAAGCATGATTGATAGACCCCCATGCTTAATGGTTGGCGAGATGTTCTTTTCTTGAAATTCTGTGCCTTTTTTCTCCACAAAAGTTCTATTTTAACCTCATCGGTCCACAGGACTTGTTTCCAAAATGCATCAGGCTTGTTTAAATTTTCTTTCGTATACTTCTGACTAAATTTTAAAGTGATGACGCAAGAGAGATTTCATCTGTTTACTCTTCCATAAAGGCTAGATGTCTCTGAACAGTAGAACGATGTACCACAACTACAGAGTCTGCTAAATATTTCTGAAGGTCTTTCACAGTCAAGCGGGGGTTCTGATTTGCCTTTCTAGCAATCCTATGAGTAGCCCTCAATTAAACTTTGCTTGGTCTTCCAGACCTTATCTTGACCTCCACTGTTCCTGTTAATTTCTTAATTATATTTCGAACTGAGGAAAGGGCAACTTGAAAATGCTTTTCTATCTTCTTAAATCCTTCTCCCGTTTTGTGGTCTCCACCATTTTCATTTTCAGAATACTAGGCAGCTGCTTATAAGAACCGATGGCTGCTGTTTTGGGCACTTATGATGATGGTGAACCAGCCATAGCCCTAACAAGTAATTAAGGTCTGAAACCTTGGTCAAAGTTATTTGAACACACAAATCTCCAAGGGTGCCAACATTTTTGCATTGGCCCGTTCTCCTTTTGGTAATTTTTAAAATGTAAAGAATTACATTTTTTTTAATGTAAAATACAAAGGGAACATGTCATCTTTAACTTTAGGCCTTTTAAAGATCATTTCATGTTCAACTTGCTTAACTGTAATAACAGTAATTTTGACCAGGGGTGCCCAAACGTTTACAGGCCACTGTGTGCATCAGCAGCCAGAAGGAGAGATAGAGAAACCAGGAGGAGGAATGGAGACAGCAGAAACAATGCCTATTTTTCTGGACCCACAGGGTTAACATTCAACGCAGGAGAACTTCAAAAGGTTTTTGAGGGTTATACAGGGGGAATCATGGTGTAATTTAACCATTGATAGACTGTAGTACAGGTGCTGATTAAGGTCATAGTTTTAGTTGACACAGGAAAAAACTGGTGACAGGTTCCCTTTAACGAAGGGAAGGCAGAACCTCCCCAGCGAACTATGTCTTCCAAGGAATGACAAATACAGAGACCCAAACTTTCAATTTAATTAGCTCCATGCTACGCCTACATACCTCCCCTTGATGACCTCATTTAGGGGCTATTTGCGGGATGTTCTCAGTCCTTCAGAATTTTATGCGGTCCCCAACTTACAAAATATCTTTGCCTCTTAAGGTCCCTGGTGTTAGATATTGACGTCATATTTTTTTAGCATGGTTTTACCTTTTCATAGAATTCAAACATGAGATGG
Source organism: Ranitomeya variabilis (assembly GCF_051348905.1). Lineage (NCBI taxonomy): Eukaryota > Metazoa > Chordata > Amphibia > Anura > Dendrobatidae > Ranitomeya > Ranitomeya variabilis. Next base: position 567,700,816 of record NC_135235.1, read on the forward strand.
TATGTATCATCTATAGGAGTGTTATTAAGTTGGAGAAGTTCTTGTGCCCCCCCCGAGGGAATGTGTTCCGTTTGTCCCTTCGCCACAACGACAAAAATCTATATCCCATATATCCAATATCGGATCAATACAAACCCCAATATTCCTATGTGAGCCCCAAAGATGGACCGTTTAGCTGCACTGTCATGCAAATTCTTTGAATCCCTATGCGTAAACAAATATCAATCTTGCTGTCCCTTTCCCAGCACAAATCTCCTATTTTAGTTACCTGGCTACGACAGGAGGTCTCTGCTTCAAAAGGAGCTTAAAGCTTGAACTTCCTGTGTTTTAATTAGTTTTCTCAGTACCCCATGTGTTAAATGTGAATGCCTACTTCATGAGGTTGAATTGTCAGCTCTTCTCCTTCTTCTGCATGAATTTTTTTTCTCTATGACAGTTCCCATACCAGTGTTTCTACAGGACCCCATGTTTTCTTGTTACACCACTGATTACACACAAGAGCTTAGTGTACTATATACAGTACTGTGATATTGCGCTTGTGGTTGCTAAATGTTCTGTTTTCAATCTTGAGATTCATCAATTTAAATAAATCACTTTCCTTTTAATTAATCACGTTGACATAAATATGCATCATTTCCACTCTGTAGTCAGTGTGGGTGGTAAGTGAGGAAAACATTAATGTAGCGAGTCACTGTCAGGCAAGGTGATGTGACAGGTAGACACATGCTGCTGCTGTAATTATCTTATCACATAGGACAGTGGCGCTCCTTCTCCGCAACTTGTGAACAGAACCAGCTTGTTTTCAGCATTACTCTAATGTAAAGAAGGTTGTCTGACTTTTAAAATAAAAATCACAATCATGGGATGGTTAAAACAATATAAATGAATGTGTAATGATCCACCTGAACCACCATAGCTAAAAACGTAAGCGGCTCCTGTGGTCTCCAGCACGACATGAGACAATGATCATATCTCACTATTCTTTTACAAACAGAGAAATGACAAATGAATGAGATAATATAAAAAAATATTCAAAATCTCAGTAATGATAAGCTATTTCATTCCTCAGATTCAATCTCAAAGGAGAATGAGTACCCAAGTTAAAAATGCAGAATGCCTCCCTCACCAATAGATGCCTTCGCATATCACCACCCCGAGCCGGTCCGGTAATTTTTTCAAAACCAAAAACCTTGATAGATGAAAGATTGCCTCTATGTTTGTCAATAAAGTGTTTGGATGCAGAGGATATATATCTATTGTAATGATTATTACCTGTAATAACATTAATATGTTCTGGATTTTTAACTTGGGTACTCGTTCTCATTTGGGATTGAATCTGAGAAATGAAATAGCTTATCATTACTGAGATTTTGAATATATATATTTTTTATATTATCTCATTCATTTGTTATTTCTCTGTTTTCATTTATATTTTATATTTGGATTTTAATACTCATTCATTGTATTTCCTTTCTTTTTCCTTCCTTCCACAGTGCTTTAGTTTTAATTAGTCAATTATTTTTCATGTATGTTGTTTAATTGCACCTGTGTATTTGAGACTGGTGTTTGGTGATTTTTAAGTAAGCTTGATAAAGAACAACCGTGTTCGAAACGCATCGCTTGCTCCTGTTCCCGTCCACCATATTTTTTTAATTGTTTTTTGATGGAATAAAGATTACTCAGAAAATTTTACCAGAACCTGCAACATTTTTTCTTTTTTTGCAATTGCTACACATGAGTGGTCGGCTCGTGGTTCCGTGCACGCTGGACTCCTATAAACTTCAGCGGTGAGCTGGCATTATCCTTTTCTGTTTTCTGAACTCCATTATCTATCTACTGCTGGACTTCATGGGTTTTGTTGGAGATGAGCTACATTATTTATCTAGTCCAAAACCTTAATGGGTTTTTATGGGGCCAAGTTCCTTTATCTAATTACTATCAGATCTCATGGATCTTGTTATGGCTGTACTGTAAAATATGTGGCCCCTTGGACCTAATGGTATTGCTGTACATGAGCTTCCTTACAGTAGCTTGCAAAAGTATTCACTCCTCTTGGTATTTTTTGTGTTTTGCTACCTCAAAACCTGGAATTTCACTGTTTTTTTTGCAGCTTTGCATCAGTTCATGCAAAGAACATGCCTACAACTGTGAACATTTGTTTTCCTTTTGATTGTGAAGCAAACAACAAATAGGACAAAATAACCAAAAACTTCAATGTGCATGATTATTCATTACTTTGCCTCCTTTCACAGCAAAATCAGCTGGAAGTCGCTTTGGATAAATCTCTATGAGCTCTCCACATCTTGCCACTGGGATTTTTGACCACTTCTCAAGGCAAAACTGCTCCAGCTCCCTCAAGTTAGATGATTTTCTATGGTGAAAAGCACTCTTCAATCTGACCACAGGTTCTCAATTGTATTAAGGCTAGGCCACTCCAAAACATTTACACGTTTCCCCTTAAAGGTATCCTGTCAGCAGGATTGTGCACAGTAACCAACAGACAGTATCAGGTCGGCGGCGTTATACTAACGCCTGCTCAACTCTGATAAAACCCAATTGCAGTTGGAGGTGGATGAGTTCTCGTTGTGTGTTTGGCTGGTGACGAGGACAAGATGGTGATCAGTGAGGCCGAGATTCCTCGACTGGGGGTTTCTGGTGGAAATTTTGGGACGGCTCAAATGCGGGATCTTACCCTAAAAGAGGCATTGGAAAATGTGACTCTGATAAATAGGGTTGCCCAAGAGCCGGGGGCTGACAACAGGTTTCCACATTTTGCTTTAATTTAAATGGAGAGCTGTTATATTGAGTCATTAAGCTGAGAGAAAGTGGTAGAGCAGTTGTCAGTACCAAGTCTCTACAGGCGTAGGGTATTAGACATGGCCCAATTCCCATGTCTTGGGTGGACATCTAGAAGTAGACAAAACACAGGAGTGGGTTCTTAGAGGTTCTACTAGCCTGGATGTCACAGAAAGATTGTTAACTACTGCCAGTCCTGCCCTACTTGTCAGCTTACTTCTCCCGTGTCCCATTTCCGAAGTCCCCTAGTACTATTGTCCATTATAGAGGTCGTATTTGACCGGATTGCCATGGACCTTGTAGAGCACCTTGTTAAATCCGCCAGAGGGCACCAATATATTCTAGTGGAGATGGACTATGTAACACGGTACCCAGAGGTGGTACCCCTTAGTAACTCCTCTGCCAGGAGCATAGCCCAATAGTTAGTCCATATTTTTTCTTGGACGGGCCTGCCAAAGAAGATCCTAACAGACCAAGGCACACCGTTTATTACCCAAATTCGCACGTCGATGTACCATCTGCAGACAGATGGCCTGGTGGAGAGATTTAACAAAACATTGAAGTCTATGCTTAAGAAGGTCATGGAGAGGATGGCCAAGACTGGGATTGCCTACTGCTGTACCTGTTATTCTCTATCAGGGAAGTTCTGCAGGCCTCTACGGAGTTCTCACTGTTCGAGCTGTTATACAGATGACATCCTCGGGGACTTCTAGATGTTGCAAAAGAGACCTGGGAAGCAGAAATTACATCCCACCAGAGCATCATCGAGCATATTGCCCAAATTCAGGATCGATCGAAGCGCAGGCGAGGGTCTACAACTGAGCTGCGAGGCTAAGACAATTTAGCCCTGGAGACCGGGTGTTGGTATTTATCCCCACTGTGGAAAGTAAGTTCTTGCCGAAGTGGCAAGGGCCATACGAGGTGGTCGAGAAGTTGAGTGACATCAACTACAAGGTCCACCAACCAGGGAGAAGAAATCCATACCAACTTTACCACATCAACCTGCTCAAACCGAGGCGAGACCAGGAACCGGGGAATGCTTCATGCATTGGAGCCAGTCCATAATCCAGGGTTGAGGATGTCACAGTGGCAGAGACACTGTTACCAGCCCAGAAACAACAGTGCTATAAGCTGTTTCAGCGGAACCAGGACCTGTTTACGGAGCTACCAGGTTATACGTGGAGCACGAAATCCTGACTGAACCACATGTGAGGGTGAATTAAAAGCCGTATTGGATTCCCAAAGCCCACAACGAGGTGATCTCCAAGGAGGTGAGGAGAATGTTAAATAACCAGAAAAAACGTACTATCCTTTAAAACGATATTTTATTACTATTAACTTATCTAAAATTCCAATAAATAAAACTCAATTGTATGCAATCAACATCAGCCAACTGGGTTGGGTAAGCTAGAAAAATAGGGAGAAATTAGCAAATATGCCTGACACAGTCCCTGTAGGTGGCCCTAAAGTGTCTTAAACCTACCTACCAGCGGAGGTTGGCACCCTAGAATTCGATATGGCGCCCCCGCTCACCGTCGACTGTCCCTTCTCACCCTAGTAGGGTCCTACTTGCTACCCACACCCAGGTACCCACAGACATACACACACAAATTGACCAATAGGTCACACTAACCAAAAAACGTGAAAAAGTGAAAAAAGAAAAAAGTGAACGAAAAATTCTAAAAACACTGCAGACATTGCTGCATAATTACACTAAATAGCATGTACCCCACAGTTACCTCAAAAAACTTTTTTGAGGTAACTGTGGGGTACATGCTATTTAGTGTAATTATGCAGCAATGTCTGCAGTGTTTTTAGAATTTTTCGTTCACTTTTTTCTTTTTTCACTTTTTCACGTTTTTTGGTTAGTGTGACCTATTGGTCAATTTGTGTGTGTATGTCTGTGGGTACCTGGGTGTGGGTAGCAAGTAGGACCCTACTAGGGTGAGAAGGGACAGTCGACGGTGAGCGGGGGCGCCATATCGAATTCTAGGGTGCCAACCTCCGCTGGTAGGTAGGTTTAAGACACTTTAGGGCCACCTACAGGGACTGTGTCAGGCATATTTGCTAATTTCTCCCTATTTTTCTAGCTTACCCAACCCAGTTGGCTGATGTTGATTGCATACAATTGAGTTTTATTTATTGGAATTTTAGATAAGTTAATAGTAATAAAATATCGTTTTAAAGGATAGTACGTTTTTTCTGGTTATTCAATTTAATATATCCTTTCAATATTCTAGCTGGTTTTCTATATGAGGAGAATGTTAAGCCTGGGTGTCATCAAGGAGTCGAAAAGCGGTTGGTCCAGCACTATTGTCCTGGTGCCGAATCCGGATGGAGAGGGGCGCTTCTGCAACAATTACAGAAAGCTAAATGAGGTGTCCAAGTTTGACACATATCCAGTGCCCTGGGTTTATGAGATGGATAAGGGAAAAGAAAGGAAAAAATGCCCGGGTAGCTAGGTGGTTTCTGGCGCTCCTGGACTTTACTTTTCATATGGAGCACAGGCCAGGGAAGTTGCATGGGAACGCAGATGCCCTGTCCAGAGTCCCCTGCTTAGCCAGTGAAGGTGCCAAAACCCCCAGCTTTGTGCAGAGGGGGGATATGTGACAAAGTCACAGGTAAAGTAGTGTAGGAGAGATGTGTTACTATGCTTAATGGCGTCAGTGATGTAAAACCCAAAGTATTTTCCTCAAGCACACTATGTGCTGTGAGGTTTTAAGCTAAGTTGCATAATGGACTGGTTTTTATGTGGACATCCATAGAGTTGGTGGGAGGATGTCCACCTTATATCCACCTGCAGAGCCGGCACCGCCGTGTGCTGACAGGACCTGTGTGGTGTCACAGTCATGTCATAGTGTCACATGGGCAGAGGAGTCACATGGTCTGGAGTTTAAGTTCCTGGCCTCCAAAGGCAGGAGGGTGTCAGTGGCTGGAGAGGAACACTCCAGAGAAGTGGTTTGTGTTTTGTTTATGCCTAAAGCGTGAGTCTTGCTAACCCTGAGTGGGCTGACCCCCACTAATGCAAGGACTGTCTCCAGAGCTACAATTTTGTTTTGCTGTTTTGCCCAGAAGGCCATGTTTATTTTTGTGCTTAAATTTGGTTAATGTCGTGTCTAATAAACCAAGTGCATCTTTAAAGCCGCAGGGTTCCTGTGACTACCTCCACATGCAGCCGAGTGAGCCGATCTACCATAGGATATATGTATATAGATTTATACCAATGTATATGGACGCAGGCTCACATATATACTTACAATTACACAAACCTCCCCAAAAGTAGAGGACACAAACACACAAATGTACACACTAACATAATGTACATATGGATGCTGTAACAAAAACCTACACTCAAACTTTATATCAGTACACCTGTAGAAGCTTATAAAGTGTCCCCAAAAACCATTTTTAGTAGATGAACAATGCCACCAGTGCTTTAGCTGCTGACGCCCAGCAGGTTCTGACAGGTTAATACTGGTAGTTGTACTTTCCCAGCAGCTGGATGGCTGAAGGCTATTCACCACGGCATAATATTAAAGAATTGCAGAAATCAGCTGGTACTTTATTACTGTGAGGCAAAATTGATGAGGGATTTCTATCGCTTACAGCATTAATACCTCGGAGCATCAGGCATGCTTCTTATCTGCTCAAGAATGAGCACAATGGACCAATGAAAAGTAGGCCATACACATGAGATAACTGAATCTTCCTTTTGAAGACATCTATTTCTCCTGACTCCCCAATACACATGAGTGTTCAGCTCGCAAAGTGTTCATGTATTTTGAAAACAAAAGAATAAACCGTTTAAATTCCAAGGGCCGATCTGTCTCTCTTGCAACATCAATTGTTGGGGAAGAGGGTCGAAGTCCCCCATATACATCAAATGGTCAATCAAAATTATTTGATTCAGCCTATTTTCATCTAGTGTATGTGAGCCTTTAGCATGCTAATTACATAATGGGCCACAAAATAAACCCAATGATTCTCATACGCAAACTATACAAAGCAAGGGTGAGGAACCGGTTACTCCTGAGCTGTGAATGTCATCTGGTCCAGATCTTAGGTAGATCCCTTGTGAGCTGCAGTGCTTGGGATTCTGGCCTTGTTTTTCTGGCCGTCAGTCCTTTATTACTTCTGTTGAGTGTGTGCACATGCATGCAGCGTTCACTACTGAATTATGTTGCGGTGCAGGAAAAGCTGGATTACAATTGATGCTGACCAGTAAAAGGGTCAGGATATTCTTTTTGGGGACAGTAGTGTGCTCTGTGCTTTTGTCCTGCTTTCGCCTCTTGTGCAGCTTTTGCACGGTCTCCTGTATGATCTATCCAGCAGTTGCAGTGTCTCCTATGCGATGTATATAGCAGTCTCAATGTATCCTATGTGATGTATATACTGCAGGTTCGGTGTATGTTATGTGATGCAAATACAGTAGTCTCAGTGTATTCTATGTGATGTATATACAGCAGCTTCGGTGTATGCTATGTTTGTATATACAGCAGTCTCAGTGAATCCTATGTGATGTGTATATACAGCAGTTTCAATGCATCCTATGTGATGTATATGCATCAGATCAGTCTCAGTGTATCATATGTGATGTTTACAGTAATCTCAGTGTATCATATGTGATGTATAAAGCAGTTTCAGTGTATCCTATGTGATGAATACAGCAGTCTCACTGTAAGTGTATCGTATGCGATGTATAGACAGCAGTCTCAGTCTTTCCTATTTGATATAGTCTCAGTGTATCTTATGTGATGAATATACAGCAGTTCCAGTGTATGCTATGTGACGTATATATACACTACCGTTCAAAAGTTTAGCGTCACTTAGAAATTTCCTTATTTTTGAAAGAAAAGCAGTTTTTTCCAATGAAGCTAACATTAAATGATTCAGAAATACACTCTATACATTGTTAATGTGGTAAATGACTATTCTAGCTGCAAACATCCGGTTTGTAATGCAATATCTTCATAGGTGTATAGAGGCCCATTTCCAACAACCATCACCATATTCTAGCTGCAAACATCTGGTTTGTAATGCAATATCTTCATAGGTGTATAGAGGCCCATTTCCAACAACCATCACTCCAGTGTTCTTAATGTACTTTTTGTTTGCTAACTGTGTAAGAAGGATAATTGATGGTTAGAATACCCTTGAAAACCCTTGTGCAAGTATGTTAGCACAGCTGAAAACAGTTTGGCTGATTAGAGTACCTATAAACCTGAACTTCCTTTGAGCTAGTTGAGAATCTGGAGCGTTACATTTGTTGGTTCCATTAAACTCTCAAAATGGCCAGACAAAAAGAACTTTCATGTGAAACTCCACAATCTATTCTTGTTCTTAGAAATGAAGGCTATTCCATGCAAGAAATTGCCAAGAAACTGAAGATTTCCTACAATGGTGTGTACTACTCCCTTCAGAGGAAAGCACAAACAGCCTGTAACCAGAGTGGAAAGAGAAGTGTGAGGCCCCACTGCACAACTGAGCAACAAGAAAAGTACATTAGAGTCTGTAGTTTGAGAAATCGACACCTCACAGGTCCTCAACTGGCAGCTTCATTAAATAGTACATGCAAAACGCCAGTGTCAACATCTATAGTGAAGAGGCGACTTCGGGATGCTGGCCTTCAGGACAGAGTGGCAAAGAAAAAGCTATATCTGAGACTAGCTAATAAAAGGAAAAGATTAATATGGGCAAAAGAACACAGACATTGGACTGATAAGGACTGGAACAAAGTGTTATGGACAGACGAATCCAAGTTTGAGGTGTTTGGATCACACAGAACATTTGTGAGATGCAGAACAATTGAAAAGATGCTGGAAGAGTGTCTGATGCAATATGTTAAGCATGGTGGAGGTAATGTGATGGTCTGGGGTTGCTTTGGTGCTGGTAAAGTGGGAGATTTGTACAAGGTGGAGTCTTCCACTGTCTTCTAATTTTACTTGCCATTCTTTTCTTCCCCTGCTCTTTAATCATGCTCACATTTGCCCTCACTGTTTTTGCTCCACTAATCCTCACGCTCCTTCGCTATCCCCAAACCCCTGCACCCTTGAACCAAATAACTATCTCCCCCTCTCTCTTACCCCCCACCTTGCTTCATCTGCAGACCTGCTCCTTAACCTCAGACCTCTCCTACTAAAATATAATATAAGCCGATCACTCTCCTTCACCCACCCGCTTTCCCTCTCTCTGTTCCTTCTCACTGCTGGCGACATATCCCCCAATCCTGGCCCCCCGCCTCATACTTCCCACTAATCCTCACCCCTATAATTCTCACACAAAGAGAATCTACCGCAATCCCTCACACTTAAAATCTGTGCCACTGACCCCCACCCCCCTGCTTTCTCTCTCTGAGGCACTTTGGAATGCCCGCTCCGTCAGCAACAAGCTCCACGTGATCCACAATCTCTTTACTTCCCACAACCTTTCCTTCCCGGCATTCACTGAGACCTGGCTGATGCCCGATGACACGGCCTCCCCTGCTGCACTGAGTTACGCTGGCCTCCAATTTACCCACACTCCTTGTTCTGGCAACAGACATGGCGGAGCAGTGGGTTTCCTTCCCTCCCTTATCCTCCCTTCTTTCGAGGTTCACTCTGTCCGTATCTACTCTCCCTCTAATCTCCATTGGCTGTCATATACAGACCACCGGGCTCAACCACTGCCTTCATTGACCAATTTTCCACCTGGCTTCTTTATTTTCTCTCTGCTCACATCCCCACCATCATCATGTATGACTTTAATATCCCTACTGACACCTGCCGGCCAGCAGCCTCCAAACTTCAGTCCCTTACCTCATCCTTTGGACTTACTCAGTGGTCATCCACAGCCACCCACACAGACGGACATACACTAGACCTTATCTTCCCCCCCCTGTGTTCCCTATCTAATCTCACAACCTCTCCATTCCCCCATCTGACCACCATCTACTCACCTACTCATCCTTGTCCTCCTCACCCGCCCCTATGTCCAGCCACTAGCACATCCCCGCAGAAACCTCGCTCACCTAGACATTCACAGACTCTCTGACTCTCTTCTACCTCTGTCCTCCATATCTTCACTCCATGACACGGACAGTGCCACCCCTTTCTATAACACCACCCTCACATCAGCCATAGACTCAGTCACCCCTCTCATGCATGGCAAAGTGTGACAAATCAATAGGCTACCCTGGCATAACAATCTCACAAAAAAACTTCGACAAGCATCCAGGGTCGTGGAGCAGCGTTGGAAGAAAACACGCCTGCCAAACGGCTTCACTGCTTTCAAACAAGCTACACTTGCCTTCAAATTAGCCCTTGCCTCTGCTAAACAGACCTATTTCACAAACCATGTATTTTCATTACCCTACAAACCAAAACAACTGTTCAGCACATTCAACTCTCTCCTCCCTCACCACTGCCACCTTCAACTCCCCTCATCTCTTCCGAGGACTTTGCTACCTACTTCAAAAATAAGATCGACCAAACAAGGCAAACCTTTACTGTTCCACCACCCCAACCACTCCATATACCAGACCTCTGCCCTTCCCTAATGACCTCCCTCTCCAACATCACTGAAGGAGAGTTTACTCACCTCCTTTCTAAATCACACCTCACCACCTGTGCACTTGACCCCATCTTTTCCCACCTGCTCCCCAACCTCATTAACACACTCATTCCAGCCCTAACCCATCTCTTCAACCCAGAGGCATAGCTATTGTTTTGGTTCAGGGGCGAAGCATCTGAGTGGGCCCCTAAACAGGTAACCTTCATTACAATTCGGTGACACACCCTAATAGTGGAGGAGAACCTCAGCAGATGACCGCATTGTTACTGAAGATAATCTCTATATAACGACCAACATGAATATTACTGCCATATGGTCAGTGGTAGATACCAGCCCTACAGAACATGTAAGAGATCACAGCACAGTTACAGATAATGTCTTACCGCTGATGTTCTCTGATGGAATCGTTCACTTTTCCCGTCTTTTCCATCTGGCACAGGCGGACATGACAACTTCTTCCAGCCACGACTCGTCTGCAGAGAATACAACATATTTTTCATATTCCAGCCTGTTGTGAACTCTATTTTTGGGCTCCCTCTAGTGGTCACAAGCGGTACTGTGTAGTGTTGTCTTTCTGCAGGTTGGCAGCATCAGCTGGTTCGTTATCCTTGGTTGGTTTCCTATTTAGCTCACCTGGATACTCAGTTCCTTGCCTGCTCTCAATGTATTCAGTGCTCTTCAGATTCCTTGTGACTACCTTGCTCCCAGTCTCTCCAAGACAAGCTAAGTTTTTGTTTGTTTATTTTTTGATTATCAGCATTCATCATGTTTCTTGTCCAGCTTGCTAAAATGTGATTTCCTCGCTTGCTGGTTGCTCTAGGGGACTGAGTTTCTCCCCCCACACCGTTAGTTGGTGCGGGGGTTCTTGAAATCTCAGTGTGGATATTTTGTAAGGGTTTTTTACTGACCACACAGACCCCTTTTCTATTTTCTGCTATCAAGTATTAGTGGGCCTCATTTGCTGAATCTGCTTTCACCCCTGTGTATGTGCCTTCCTCTTACCTCACCGTTATTATTTGTTGGGGGCTTCTATATCTTTGGGGATTATTTCTCTGGAGGCAAGTGAGGTCTTTCTTTCTCTCTAGGGGTAGTTAGTTCCTCAGGCTGGCTCGAGACGTCTAGGATTTTAGTCACGTTCACCGGCTACCTCTAGTGTGTTGGATAGGTTCAGATTTGCGGTCAGTCCAGTTTACCACCTCCCTAGAGCTTGTCCTATGTTTTGTTACTTAGCTGGAGTATTTTGTGATCCTCAACCACTAAGGATCATAACACCAGCCCCATCACCATCTATTCCCAACCTGCACAAGCTCCTCATCCTGCTGATACCAAAATACTGAGCCACTGCTGCCGTATGTGTTGTGGATTCTGTTTGTGGGCTCCCTCTGGTGGTTACTGCTGGTACTGGGTGACTTTGGTGGGTTGCGGCCTTTGGTTTCCACCTGTCCATCAGAGGCTGGGTGTTTCCTATTTTACCTGGCCTTTCTGTCATTTCCTTGCCGGCTATCAATGTATTCAGATGTGCTCTGTTTGGTTCCTGCCTACCTGCTCCCAGATCTTTCAGGATAAGCTAAGTGCTGATTTTCAGTTGTTTGGTTTTTTGTCCAGCTTGCTTATTATGTCTCTATGCTAGCTGGTAGCTCTAGTGGACTGAGGTTCTCCCCATGTGCCATGAGTTGGCACATGGGTTCTTGTAATCTCAGGATGGTTTTTTGATTAGGGTTTTTTGCTGACCGCTCAGTCCCCTTTTGTATCGTTCTGCTTTCTAGTTTACAGCGGGCCTCAATTTGCTAAATCTATATATATCATCTCTATGTGTGTGCCTTCCTCTCATTTCACCGTCAATACATGTGAGGGGGCAACTATATCTTTTGGGGTTCATTCCTCTGGAGGCAAGTGAGGTCTTTATTTTCTCTGCAGTACTAGTTAGCTCTTAGGCTGGTGCGTGGCGTCTAGAACCAACGTAGGCACGCTCCCTGGCTATCTCTAGTTGCGTTTGTCAGGCGTAGGGCAGTGGTCAGCCCAGGTTCCATCACCCTAGAGCTCGTCCGTTATTTATTTGTACTTTGCTTGTCCTGTGCTATCCCTAGCCATTGGGGATTCATGACAGTATAGCCGGCCCACAAAGTGTTAATTGTTTGGGCTGAAGCAGGAGAAAAAGAAGTGTTTAAGGGAAATTTTTTTTTTTTTTTTTTTTCCCTTCAGAGTTTTGCTGCCTAGCCCTTAATTGCTGTCTAGCTGCTTCTTACCTCCTCTTAACCCTTGAATGGCTCTGATCTTAGCTGTTTAACATGGATGTCCAGAGTTTGGCTTCCAGCCTGAGTAATCTCGCGGCAAAAGTTCAAAACATACAGGATTTTGTTGTTCACACTCCCATGTCTGAACCTAGAATTCCTATTCCAGAGTTCTTCTCTGGAGATAGATCTACCTTCCTGAATTTCAGGAACAATTGTAAATTGTTTCTTTCTTTAAAATCTCGCTCCTCTGGAGACCCTGCTCAACAGGTCAGGATTGTAATATCTTTCCTGCGGGGCGACCCTCAGAATTGGGCATTTGCATTGGCACCAGGGGATCCTGCATTGCTCAGTGTGGATGCGTTTTTTCTGGCATTGGGATTGCTCTATGAGGAACCCAACCTGGAGATTCAGGCTGAAAAGGCTTTATTAGCCCTCTCTCAGGGGCATGATGAAGCGGAAATATATTGTCAAAAATTTCGGAAATGGTCGGTGCTTACTCAGTGGAATGAGTGCGCCCTGGCTGCAAACTTCAGAAATGGTCTTTCTGAGGCCATTAAGGATATTATGGTGGGGTTCCCTACGCCTACAGGTCTGAATGAGTCTATGGCTATGGCCATTCAGATTGATCGGCGTTTGCGGGAGCGCAAACCCGTGCACCAGTTGGCGGTGTCTTCTGAACAGGCACCTGAGACTATGCAATGTGATAGAATTCAGTCCAGAAGTGAACGGCAAAATTATAGGCGGAAAAATGGATTGTGTTTTTATTGTGGTGATTCAGCTCATGTTATATCAGCATGCTCTAAACGCACAAAAAAGCTTGATAAATCTTTTGCCATTGGTACTCTGCAGCCTAAGTTCATTTTGTCTGTGACTCTGATTTTTTCACTGTCTTCCATTTCCGTTGATGCCTATGTGGATTCGGGCGCTGCCCTGAGTCTTATGGATTGGTCATTTGCTAAACGCTGCGGTTTTAGTCTGGAGCCTCTGGAAGTCCCTATTCCTCTGAAGGGAATTGACTCTACACCATTGGCTATGAATAAACCGCAGTATTGGACACAAGTGACCATGCGCATGACTCCCGTTCATCAGGAGGTGATTCGCTTCCTTGTACTGTATAATTTACATGATGTACTAGTGCTGGGTCTGCCATGGTTACAAACTCATAATCCTGTCCTGGACTGGAAAACAATGTCTGTGTTAAGCTGGGGATGTCAGGGGGTTCATGATGATGCACCTCCGATTTCTATCGCTTCATCTACTCCTTCTGAGATCCCTGAGTTTTTGTCTGACTATAGGGATGTTTTTGAGGAGCCTAAGCTCAATTCGCTCCCTCCTCATAGAGATTGTGACTGTGCTATAGAATTGATTCCTGGCAGTAAGTTCCCTAAGGGTCGTTTATTTAATCTGTCACTGCCAGAGCATACTGCTATGCGGAATTATATTAAGGAGTCCTTGGAAAAGGGACATATTCGTCCATCTTCGTCCCCTCTGGGAGCAGGTTTTTTTTTCGTGGCAAAAAAAGATGGTTCCCTGAGGCCTTGTATAGATTATCGCCTTCTGAATAAGATTACAGTCAAATATCAGTATCCATTGCCATTATTGACTGACTTGTTTGCTCGCATTAAGGGGCTAGGTGGTTCACTAAGATAGATCTTCGCGGTGCGTATAATCTGGTGCGGATAAAACAAGGTGATGAGTGGAAAACCGCATTTAATACGCCTGAGGGCCATTTTGAGTATTTGGTAATGCCTTTTGGACTCTCCAATGCTCCGTCAGTCTTTCAGTCCTTTATGCACAATATTTTCCGTGAATATCTGGATAAGTTTATGATTGTGTATTTGGATGATATTTTGGTGTTTTCTGATGACTGGGAGTCTCATGTTCTACAGGTCAGGAAGGTGTTTCAGGTTCTGCGGGCCAATTCTCTGTTTGTGAAGGGCTCAAAGTGTCTCTTCGGAGTCCAGAAGATTTCTTTTTTGGGGTACATTTTTTCTCCTTCTACTATTGAGATGGATCCTGTTAAGGTTCAGGCAATTTGTGACTGGACACAACCTACATCTGTTAAGAGCCTACAGAAGTTCTTGGGGTTTGCTAATTTTTATCGTCGGTTCATTGCAAATTTTTCCAGTACTGTTAAACCTTTGACTGATTTAACTAAAAAGGGTGCTGATGTTGCTAATTGGTCTCCTGCGGCTGTGGGGGCCTTTCAGGAACTTAAGCGCCGGTTTTCTTCTGCTCCTGTGTTGTGTCAACCAGATGTTTCACTTCCTTTTCAGGTTGAGGTTGATGCTTCCGAGATTGGAGCGGGGGCGGTTTTGTCACAGAGAAGTTCTGATGGCTCGGTGATGAAGCCATGTGCGTTCTTCTCTAGAAAATTCTCGCCCGCCGAGCGCAATTATGATGTGGGTAATCGGGAGCTTTTGGCCATGAAGTGGGCATTTGAGGAGTGGCGTCATTGGCTTGAGGGTGCTAAACATCGTGTGGTGGTCTTGACTGATCACAAGAATCTCATTTACCTTGAGTCTGCCAGGCGTTTGAATCCTAGACAGGCTCGTTGGTCGTTGTTTTTTTCTCGTTTCAATTTCGTGGTTTCATACCTGCCAGGTTCAAAGAATGTGAAGGCAGATGCTCTTTCCAGGAGTTTTGTGCCTGACTCTCCTGGAGACTCTGGGCCTACTGGTATCCTTAGGGATGGGGTAATATTGTCCGCCGTATCCCCAGACTTGCGACGTGCATTGCAGGAGTTTCAGGTGGATAAACCGGATCGTTGTCCACCAGAAAGACTGTTTGTTCCGGATGATTGGACCAGTAGAGTCATCTCCGAGGTCCATTCTTCTGTGTTGGCTGGTCATCCTGGAATATTTGGTACTAGAGACTTGGTGGCCAGGTCTTTTTGGTGGCCTTCCTTGTCTAGGGATGTGCGTACCTTTGTGCAGTCTTGTGAAGTGTGTGCTCGAGCTAAGCCTTGCTGTTCTCGGGCCAGTGGGTTGTTGTTATCCTTGCCCATCCCGAAGAGGCCTTGGACGCACATTTCCATGGATTTTATTTCTGATCTCCCGGTTTCACAGAAAATGTCCGTCATCTGGGTTGTGTGTGACCGCTTTTCTAAGATGGTTCATTTGGTGCCCTTGCCTAAGTTGCCTTCCTCCTCTGAGTTGGTCCCTTTATTTTTTCAGAACGTGGTTCGTTTGCATGGGATTCCGGAGAATATCGTTTCTGACAGGGGATCCCAGTTTGTGTCTAGATTTTGGCGGACGTTTTGTGCCAAGATGGGCATTGATTTGTCTTTCTCGTCTGCATTCCATCCTCAGACGAATGGCCAGACGGAGCGAACTAATCAGACCTTGGAAACTTATTTGAGGTGTTTTGTTTCTGCTGACCAAGATGACTGGGTTGCTTTTTTGCCACTGGCCGAATTTGCTCTTAATAATCGGGCTAGTTCTGCCACGTTGGTCTCTCCTTTTTTTTGTAATTGGGGGTTTCATCCTCGTTTTTCCTCTGGTCAGGTGGAGTCTTCGGATTGTCCTGGAGTGGACATGGTGGTGGACAGGCTACATCAGATTTGGAATCAGGTGGTGGACAATTTGAAGTTATCTCAGGAGAAGACTCAGCAGTTTGCTAATCGCCGTCGCCGCGTGGGTCCCCGACTTCTTGTTGGGGATTTGGTGTGGTTGTCTTCTCGTTTTGTCCCTATGAAGGTCTCTTCTCCTAAGTTCAAGCCTCGGTTCATCGGTCCTTATAGGATCTCGGAGATTCTTAACCCTGTATCTTTTCGTTTGGATCTCCCAGCATCGTTTGCTATTCATAATGTGTTCCATCGGTCGTTGTTGCGGAGGTATGAGGTGCCCGTTGTTCCTTCGGTTGAGCCTCCTGCTCCGGTGCTGGTGGAGGGAGAATTGGAGTATGTTGTTGAGAAGATCTTGGATTCTCGTGTTTCCAGACGCAAACTCCAGTATTTGGTTAAGTGGAAGGGTTATGGTCAGGAGGATAATTCCTGGGTGATCGCCTCCGATGTTCATGCGACTGATTTGGTTCGCGCCTTCCATAGAGCTCACCCTGATCGCCCTGGGGGTTCTCGTGAGGGTTCGGTGACCCCTCCTCAAGGGGGGGGTACTGTTGTGGATTCTGTTTGTGGGCTCCCTCTGGTGGTTACTGCTGGTACTGGGTGACTTTGGTGGGTTGCGGCCTTTGGTTTCCACCTGTCCATCAGAGGCTGGGTGTTTCCTATTTTACCTGGCCTTTCTGTCATTTCCTTGCCGGCTATCAATGTATTCAGATGTGCTCTGTTTGGTTCCTGCCTACCTGCTCCCAGATCTTTCAGGATAAGCTAAGTGCTGATTTTCAGTTGTTTGGTTTTTTGTCCAGCTTGCTTATTATGTCTCTATGCTAGCTGGTAGCTCTAGTGGACTGAGGTTCTCCCCATGTGCCATGAGTTGGCACATGGGTTCTTGTAATCTCAGGATGGTTTTTTGATTAGGGTTTTTTGCTGACCGCTCAGTCCCCTTTTGTATCGTTCTGCTTTCTAGTTTACAGCGGGCCTCAATTTGCTAAATCTATATATATCATCTCTATGTGTGTGCCTTCCTCTCATTTCACCGTCAATACATGTGAGGGGGCAACTATATCTTTTGGGGTTCATTCCTCTGGAGGCAAGTGAGGTCTTTATTTTCTCTGCAGTACTAGTTAGCTCTTAGGCTGGTGCGTGGCGTCTAGAACCAACGTAGGCACGCTCCCTGGCTATCTCTAGTTGCGTTTGTCAGGCGTAGGGCAGCGGTCAGCCCAGGTTCCATCACCCTAGAGCTCGTCCGTTATTTATTTGTACTTTGCTTGTCCTGTGCTATCCCTAGCCATTGGGGATTCATGACACGTATGTGTCCCTATTACTGCCCCTGATACCCCAATACTGAGCTACTGCTGCCTTATGTGTCCCTATTACTGCACCTGATACCCCAATACTGAGCCACTGCTGCCGTATGTGTCTCTTTTACTGCACCTGCTGTGTGGTTCTCTGTGCCCTCTAAATTCTAAAGCACTGCTCTATAATATAGGAATGCCGGGTTCAAGTGCCCTAGAAAACAGTGCCTACATTTTGCTCCCTAGAAAGTAATATTGCCATGTGTGTCCCTTTGATAGTCACAGTAACCTGAGATCCCCTATAACAAGAAGTGCCCACTTTACATTTAATAATGTCCCAAGTCTGCCCCCCCTGTACAGCTCCCCTATACAGTATAATGCCCCCTCACTGTATAGTACCATCCACACAGTATACTGACCCCTTAGTAGCCCCCAAACTGTTTGATGGCTCCAACACTGTATGATGGCCCCTTCACTGTAATCTCCACACTGTATGATGGCCCACTAGATGGCCTCCAAATGGTATAATGCACCAGATCATCCTAAATATAGTATAATGCACTCCTAATAGGTCTCCATATAGTATAATGCACTCCCCATAAGCCTCCATATAGTATAATGCACTCCCCATAGGCCTACTATATAGCACAAGGCAGTACCCATAGACAGACTCTATAGCACAAGACAGCACCCCCATAGGCAGACCCTGTAGTATAAGACAGCACCCCATAGGTGGACCCTGTAGCATAAGACAGCACCACATAGGCAAACCCTGTAGTATAAGGCAGCACCCCATAGGCAGATCCTGTAGTATAACGCAGCACCCCATAGACAGACCCTGTAGTATAAGGCAGCCCCCTTAGGCAGACTCTACTAAAAGCAGCACACCATAGGCAGACCCTGTAGTATAAGGCAGCACCCCATAGGCAGACTCTAGTAAAAGGCACCACCCCATAGGCAGATCCTGTAGTATAAGACAGTACCCCATAGACAGACCCTGTAGTAAAAGGCAGTACCCCCATAGGCAGATTCTGAAGTATATGGCAGCACCCATATAGGCAGATCCTGAAGTATAATGCAGCCCCCCATAGGCAGATCCTGAAGTAAAAGGTAGCCCCCTATAGGCAGATCCTGAAGTATAAGGCAGCACCCATATAGGCAGACCCTGTAGTATAAGGCAGCCCCCCATAGGCAGACTGTAGTAAAAGGCAGCACCCCATAGGCAGACCCTGTAGTATAAGGCAGCACCCCATAGGCAGACTCTAGTAAAAGGCAGCACTCCATAGGCAGACCCTGTAGTATAAGACAGCAACCCATAGGCAGATCCTGTAGTAAAAGGCAGTATCCCTATAGGCATATCCTGAAGTATAAGGCAGCCCCCCTATAGGCAGATCCTGAAGTATAAGGCAGCACCCCAATAGGCAGATCCTGAACTATAAAGCAGCCCCCTATAGGCAGATCCTGAAGTATAAGGCAGCACCCCTATAGGCAGATCCTGAAGTATAAAGCAGCCCCCTCTAGGCAGATCCTGAAGTATAAGGCAACACCTCTATAGGCAGATCCTGAAGTATAAGGCAGCCCCCTAAAGGCAGATCCTGAAGTATAAGACAGCCCCCTATAGGCAGATCCTGAAGTATAAGGCAGCACCCCTATAGGCAGATCCTGAAGTATAAGGCAGCACCCCTATAGGCAGATCCTGAAGTTTAAGGCAGCCCCCCTATAGGCAGATCCTGAAGTATAAGGCAGCCCCCATAAAAAACAATGAATAAATACCCACCTCTCTTTCTCCTTGTTCCAGTGGTGCTCCGACCTCCCGCTCATCTTCTGACAGCGGGCACTGGGTGGTGACGTCATCGCACCCACTGTCAGCGTTGGTGTCGGTGATGCCAGATGCTGACAGGGGGATGAAGGGAGTAGGAGCGCAGCACAGCGCTCCTTCCCCCATCAGTGCGGTGATGGGTGAGGGGCCCACTACTGGCACTGGGCCCCTCCGGCCTGCTCAGGGGCCCCATAGCGGGCGGCAGAGCAGGGAGATCAATTCTCCCTGCTTTGCCACAGAAGGTAACTGTATTTGCACGATACAGTTACAGTAGCGTAGCTCCGGGTGAGCCCCTCTGAGCACCGGGCCTGGGGCGATGGCCCCCTCTGCCCCCAGGTAGCTATACTACTGCTTCAACCTATCCCAATCATCTGCTATCTTCCCCTCTGCCTTGAAACATGCCACCATCACACCCATCCTCAAAAAACAAACCTTGACCCAACTGCTATGCCCAGCTATCGCCCCATATCACTGCTGCTGTTTGCTTCAAAACTCCTTGAGCAGCATGTCCATGCTCAACTTTCCTCCCACCTCTCATCTAACTCTCTCCTTGACAACCTCCAGTCTGGCTTCCGCCCCACCACTCCACCGAAACTGCCCTGGCAAAAATTACTAATGACTTACTCACAGCCAAAGCCAACAGACAGTTCTCCATCCTCCTCCTTCTTGACCTATCCTCTGCCTTTGACACAGTCGACTACTGCCTACTGCTACAGATTCTTTCTTCCCTTGACATCAAAGACCTTGCCCTGTCCTGGATTGCCTCATACCTTTCCGACCGCACATTAAGTGTTTCCCACTCCCATACTACCTCCTGATCCCACCCTCTCTCTGTTGGTGTCCCTCAAGGCTCTGTCCTGGGGCCCCTACTTTTTTCCATCTATACCCTTGGCCTAGGACAACTCATAAAGTCCTATGGCTTCCAGTACCACCTCTAAGCGGACGACACTCAGATCTACCTCTCTGGCCCAGATGTCACCTCCCTGCTGTCCAGAATCCCGGAGTGTCTATCAGCTATATCCTCCTTCTTCACCTCTCGCTTCCTAAAACTCAATGTAGACAAAACCGAACTCATCCTCTTTCCTCCACCTCGCGTATCTCCCCTACCCGATCTACCTATTAGGTAAACAGCATCACGCTCTCTCCCGCACCTGTAATCTGCTGCCTCTGAGTAACTCTCGACTCTGCCCTGTCCTTCAAACCACACATCCAAACTCTTGCCACCTCATGTCGCCTCCAACTCAAAAATATTGCCAGAATTTGTCTCTTCTTCAGACCTCAATCTACTAAAACTCTTGTGCATGCTCTCATCATCTCCTGCCTCGACTACTGCAACACCCTTCTCTGTGGCCTCTCCGCTAACTCTCTTGCACCACTCCAGTCTGTCCTCAACTCTGCTGCTCTCCTAATCCACCTCTCTCCTCGCTACTCCCCTGTTTCTCCCCTCTGCAAATCCCTCCACTGGCTCCCAATTCCCCAACAAATCCAGTTCAAACTACTAACACTGATCTATAAAGGCATCCACAACCAGTCCCCTCCCTATATCTGTGAACTAATCTCCCAAAATCTTCCCTCACGCAATCTTCGATCCACCCAAGATCTCCTACTCTCCACCACACTTATTCGTTCCTCACACAACCGCCTCCAAGATTTCTCCCAAATATCCCCCATCCCCTGGAATTCCATGCCTCAACACGTCCAATTATCCACCACCCTCGGATCCTTCAGATGGAACCTGAAAACCCATCTCTTCAGGAAAGCCTACAGCCTGCAATAACCATTCTGCTGCCTTACCACCACCCGAGCTGCCGCCTCACCACCTCCAGAGCTGCTGCACCCCCGACCTTCTGTCTGATCCCCATTATCCCATAGAATGTAAATCTGCAAGGACGGGGTCCTCTCCCCCCTGTACCAGTCTGTCATTGTAAATTCATTTACTGTAAACGATATCTATATCTCTGTATGTAACCCCTTTTTCATGTACAGCACCATGGAACTAATGGTGCTATATAAATAAATAATAATAAAAGGTAAAAGGGATTTTGAGTAAGGAAGGTTATCACTCCATTTTACAATGCCATTCCATACCCTGTGGACAGCGCTTGATTGGAGCCAATTTCATCCTACAACAGGACAATGACCCAAATCACACCTCCAAATTATGCAAGAACTATTTAGGGAAGAAGTAGGCAGCTGGTATTCTATCAGTAATGAAGTGGCCAGTGCAGTCACTAGATCTCAACCCCATTGAGCTGTTTTGGGAGCAGCTTGATTGTATTGTACGCAAAAAGTGCCCATCAAGCCAAACCAACTTGTGAGAGGGGCTTCTGGAAGCATGGAATGACATTTCTCCAGATTACCTCAGCAAATTAACTGCTAGAATGCCAAAGGTCTGCAATGCTGTAATTGCTGCAAAGGGAGCATTCTTTGAAGAAAGCAAAGATTGAAGGAGAAAATTATTATTTCAAATAAAAATCTTTTTTTTTTTAACCTTGTCAATGTCTGGACTAGATTTTCAATTCATTTGGCAACTCATTTGATTAATACAAATATGAGTTTTCATGGAAAACTCAAAATTGTCTGGGTGACCCTAAACTTTTGAACGGTAGTGTAGCAGTCTCAGTGTATCATAGCTGATTTGCAGCAGTCTGTGAATCGTATGTGATGTATATACAGCAGTTTAAAAGCATCCTATGTGATGTATATACATCAGTCCCAGTGTACCCTATGTGATGTATACAGTTATCTCAGTGTTTACTATGTGATGTATACAGCAGTCTCAGTGTAAGTGTATCGTATGTGATCTATAGACAGCAGTCTCAGTATCTCCTATTTGATATCCATTACTACAGACCCTCTCATCCCTTGGCATAACAGACTTGGCCCTATCCTGGATCTCATCATACCTAACAGACCGAACATTCAGCGTCTCCCATTCACACACCACCTCTTCACCTCGCCCCCTATCTGTCGAAGTCCCGCAAGGTTCAGTTCTAGGGCCCCTGCTCTTCTCCATTTACACTTTTGACAGCTCATAGAATATCACAGTTTTCAGTATCATCTCTATGCTGATGATACACAGATCTACATCTCTGGATCAGATATCACCACCCTACTAACCTCTCAATGTCTATCCGCTATTTCATCCTTCTTCTCTGCTAGATTTCTAAAACTTAACATGGACAAAACAGAATTAATTGTCTTTCCCCCATCTCATGCGACCCCCCCAACGACCCTATCCATTACAGTAAACGGCTGCCCACTCTCGCCAGTCCCACAAGCTCGCTGTCTCGGGGTAATCCTCGACACTGATCTCTCCTTCAAACTGCATATCCAAGCCCTTTCCACTTCCTGCTGCCTTCAACTCAAAAATGGATCCGTACATTCCTAAACCAAGAATCTGCAAAAACTGTAGTCCATGCCCTCATCATCTCCCGCCTCGACTACTGTAACCTCCTGCTCTGTGGTCTCCCCTCTAACACTCTCGCACCCCTCCAATCTATTCTAAACTCAGCTGCCCGACTAATCCACCTGTCCCCCCGCTATTCCCCGGCCTCTCCCCTCTGTCTATCCCTTCACTGGCTCCCCATTACCCAGAGACTCCAGTACAAAAGCCTAACCATGACATACAAAGCCATCCACAGCCTGTCTCCTCCATACATCTGTGACCTCGTCTCCCGGTACTTTCCTGCATGCAACCTCCGATCCTCACAAGATCTCCTTCTCTACTCCCCTCTTATCTCCTCTTCCCACAATCGCATACAAGAGTTCTCTCGCGCATCACCCCTACTCTGGAACTCTCTACCACAACATATTAGACTCTCACCTACTATCAAAACCTTCAAAAAGAACATGAAGACCCACCTCTTCCGGCAAGCCTACAACCTGCAGTAACCACTGATCGACCAAACCACTGCACGACCAGCTCTATCCTGACCTACTGTATCCTCACCCATCCCTTGTAGATTGTGAGCCCTCACGGGCAGGGTCCTCTCTCCTCCTGTACCAGTTGCGACTTGTATTGTTCAAGATCATTGTACCTGTTTTTATTATGTATACCCCTCCTCACATGTAAAGCACCATGGAATAAATGGCGCTATAATAATAGATAATAATAATAATAATATCATCTCAGTGTATCCTATGTGATGTATATTCAGAAGTCTCTGTGTCTCCTATGGGATCTATACACAGCAGTCTCAGTGTATTCTATGTGGTGCGTGTACAGGAGTCTCAGTGTATACTATTTGATGTATAGACCAGACCTCCTACTGCTTGAGTTCTGTAAACAGTCCACGAGCAATGATGAATTTCCCACTTTGAGACATACAGTGATGCATATATCTGTGTGCGGAATAACTGACTTCTACGAGTTCTTTTCAAAATGTAAATGAAATAATTGAACATTTTGAAGTGATAACAGAGCATAAAAATCACAACCACAATTAATGCATTATCTTTGAATATTCAAAGATGACTTAATGATAAAGAACAAGAGATAAAAGGAAAAAAACACTCTAAATTTACAAGAGATGAAATTCCATATATCTATGAAAATGACTATAATAGAAAAATTATTTATGAAGGAAAACCAAAGTCAAGAGATAACACTTATCAAACACTTGATGAAATACATACAAATTGAATACAGCGGTTTCTGTTAGTCATAACTATACATATAACCTCATCTCAGGACTCTTTTCATACATTGGAAGACAATAGAAATACAGAAGGGGACAATGTTAACCCTATCACATGCAGAAATCACGAAAATTGGAACACTAGTGGTATTGGGGCAGTATCCAATATACCAGAAACACCAGTCGAACTGAAGCCTATCACCACATAAAATAGATTTGAAATTTTGGAGAATACCAATATTGAAACAACACCACAAGAAAGAACAGCAAGATCAAAGTCATCTAGGAGTAATCCCTCCCCAATGACTACAGGATGCTTTTAATAACAAAAACAAATCCCAGTTAATAAGGATTTTTTCTTAAAGATGAACAAAAAAAAACAAAAACAAAAGGGAAGGTAGAGGAAGGAAATTATCCCAAACAAACATAAAAAAAAATATCCAGTCAAAAGGACATAGGACAAAAAAGATTCAATTTAAGCAAATATAATCCAATCGAAGCGGAATTGAACCTATTACAAAAAAGACTGAAATTTGCCACTTCAGCAAATGTAATGCCTTCATAGGCATAATAAAGTTATGCGTAACATCGCTAAAAACATATTTAAAAAAAACAACAGTCTGTCAAAATATAATGAAAACAGATATGACTGATATAACTAATAGACACATATCCCAATATATACACACAAAACTCAAAAATAATCTATTAAATGAATATTCAGAAGCTTTTCATACCTTCCAAAATGTAGTGATTAGGGATATTAAAATAAAAAGTAAAAAACATTACAATAACCTAACACGAATGGAATATAGGGCATTAAAATAATTACAAAAAAAAAAAATTGTTATACTTATCAGCAGACAAAGGCGATAGTATTGTTATTATGGATTAGAAAGCCTACCATGCTGAATCCATACGATTACTGAATGATGGTATTACATACAAAAAATTAATGTGGGATCCTACAGAAGAGTACAAGATAGTTTTTTTTAATTCAATTAGATATAGGAAAAAATAAAAAATATTATCTTATCACGGGAATATAAATGCGTCAATACTTTAAACCCATGTATAGCTCCAAGATCAATAAGGATAATTGCAATCCACCAGGAAAACACATAATTTCGGGTATCAACTCCTTGACATCAAATTTATCGGAATATTTGATAACATCTTACACAAATATATCCCCTCTATATCCAAATATGACAAAGATACAAAACATATATTATAAACATTAAAACAGATTCCGTGGAAATCTGTTTACATTATGAGAACCTTGGACATATCATCTCTATATACAGTAATGAATAATCAGAAAGGATGTGAAGCGGAAGAAACTTTATTAAAAATGGGTACAGGAGATCTATAAATTCTGTTAGAACAAATCAACTCTATTAAAAACGATTTATTTCAGTGTTGTTTCTTTATATCCCTTTTGTGTAATTTTTTTTAATCACATTTGTAGCTTCCTCCCAATAGTCCTCTATTTTAGTGCAGTTTCTTCAAATTCGCATCAGTTGCCCCAGTTGGGGATATCCATATTTTCTTTTTTAGAGATTAATAAGATTTCTGTAAGGTTTCTGTGGATAATTCTTCTATATACCGTAATTATTTACTACACTACCGATTTTGCATGTTTTCCTACAAAGAATGGAAAGGTCTGTAATTTTTATTGTAGGTATACTTCAACTGTGAGAGACATAATCCAAAAATAAAAACCAAAAAAATCACATTTTATGATTTTTAAATAATTAAATTGAATTTTATTGCATGAAGTAAGCATTTTATCACCTACCAACCAGCAAGAATTCTGGCTCTCACAGACCTGTTCACTTTTCTTTAAGAAGCCCTCCTACTCTACACTCATTACCTGTATTAAATTTGAAGGAAGAAGGATGAGTATTGTCTCAATCATGAAGCATGGTGGGGGAGCATCATACTTTGGGGTGGTTTTCTGCAAACGGGACAGGACGACTGCACCGTATTGACTGGAGGATGGATAGAGTAATTTATCTTGAAATTTTGGTCAACAACCCTCTTCCCACAGTAAGAGCATTGAAGGTAGGTCATGGCTGGGTCTTCCAGCATGACATTGACTCGAAACACACAACCAGGGCAATCTAAGGAGTACCTCCGTAAGAAGAATTTCAAGGTCCTGGAGTGGCCTAGACAGTCTCGAGACCTGAACCCAATAAAACAGAGCTGAATCTCAATGATGCCCATTGACAGCTCCAAAACCTGAATGATCTGGAGAAGATCTGTATGAAGAACTACAGGAAATGTCTGGCCTTTGTAATTGTAAATAACGTTTTATGTACCAAATATTAAGTTCTGTTTTTCTATTGTATCAATTAATTATTTCATGCCATAAAATTCAAATTATTTATGTAAAAATCATACAATGTGATTTTCTGGATTTTTTTTAGATTGTCTCTCACAGTTGAACTGTATTTTTGATAAAAATTACAGACCTCTCCATTCTTTGTAGGAGGGAAAAGTTGCAAAATCATCAGTCTATCAAATACTTATTTTCCCCACGGTACATTTTTGTTTTTTAAAACTTACCATTACAAAGATTTGACTGCTCTCCGGACCGACGCAAACCTGGAAAAGCAGTTGCAAGTAGCAACATCATCAATATCACCTTACATCATATGTCTTACCAAAGAGAAGCAGCTCCAGCCATCACATTAGGGGTGAGTTAATTAATTGTTTGACAAAAGCTAGAAGGCTAATTTTTAAATTGATAATTTTGTATGGCCTTTGAATGATGTTATTAATATCAAAATGGCCATTGGCAGGAAAAAGATTCTCTCGTAAAGGAATAAGGGTACTTGCTTTTTGGATGCAGTTTTTCAAGCCTAAACAGACAGTGTATTAAAAAAGTAGAATCTTCCTGTTCTACTGCCTGTTGATATACAGTCAGCTATACAGTACCCCATCTTACTTGGTGGGTTTCTACGGAATAATGCTTATTGGCTCTCATTCATCACAAATGTCTTCATTGTGAGGGGTACACCCAGAAATTTAACCATCCATGCCTTCTAATGTTTTAGGCTGCTTTGGTGTCCAAACAGAAGTAATGAAAGCAATGTCATTATTCCATTGCTTATTTAGCTTTTATCTCCTCATTAAACTACCATGTAATGTACAACACAGTGATTTACTTGTTAAATTTGGAAAAGGACACTAAAAAGAAAAAGCTGTGTTTTTACCTCCTACATTGCACATTTATGTATTGCATTATTGTTGGCATTTCATTTACAAATTGTTCGTATGATCTCATTCAGCCCAATTAAAAATTAATACATAGCACATGTCAGACCCCTTAAACAATTACAAACCACACATGGAGGCATCATTTGTTGTTTATTATAACTAGGGAGGACACTGTACATGATGTTAAGGGAGGATACTACAGCCTTAATAATGGTACATTTGGAGTCGTTGTTTCACAAACAAGAGTGTTACCATCACCATCGCCTTGCAGATCTTACAAGAAATATATTACTGAAAATAATAAAGATGAGTAGAACTGCACTAGAGTATGTTTCCGTTCACGCCTGTCGATGTTGGTCTCCTAATTTAACTGAAACGTGGTAGCCAATTTCAACAAACAAAACGGTACCCAGCTTGAAAAATACATTGATTCCATATAGTCAAAAAAGAAGAAAAACAGCGGCACTCACCGGGTTGAAAGCAAGTGTTCAGTCCTTTAAAGGGAACCTGTCACCACGTTTTTGGAAGATGGGATAAAAATAGCGTTAAATAGGGGCAGAGGTGGGCGTTACATTAGTGTGTGTGTTATGCGTTTATTACCCACCTAAGTTGCCGAAATAACTTTGCAAAGTCTCCGTTTTCGCCTGTCAATCAGGCTGGTCAGGTCACATGGGCGTGGTGTCTTCACCCAGATTTGGCGTAGTTTTCCGTTGGTGGCGTAGTGGTGTGCGCATGCCCAAAGTCCGGAATCCTCTTCCAGGGGATTTAAAATAGCGCGGTGTTCGTTATTGCATTGGTGATCGGTGGGCGCGGCCATCTTCCTTTGGCCGCGCGTGCGCAGAAGCGGCGCTCTGCTGGCCGCGGCTTCAGGAAAATGGCCGCGGGATGCCGCGCGTGCGCAGATGGATATCGCGGCGGCCATTTTCCTGAAGCCGCGGCCAGCAGAGCGCCGCTTCTGCGCACGCGCGGCCAAAGGAAGATGGCCGCGCCCACCGATCACCAATGCAATAACGAACACCGCGCTATTTTAAATCCCCTGGAAGAGGATTCCGGACTTTGGGCATGCGCACACCACTACGCCACCAACGGAAAACTACGCCAAATCTGGGGGAAGACAACGCCCATGCGACCTGACCAGCCTGATTGACAGGCGAAAACGGAGACTTTGCAAAGTTATTTCGGCAACTTAGGTGGGTAATAAACGCATAACACACACACTAATGTAACGCCCACCTCTGCCCCTATTTAACGCTATTTTTATCCCATCTTCCAAAAACGTGGTGACAGGTTCCCTTTAATTTCACCATTCACGGTGTATACAAGAACAAGTGGACGTGCAGGATCAAGGAGGCATGCGGGAGAGACAGGTGAACTATGGCCGTTTCGCGAGTGTGCGCTTCAACGGGTCTAGTAAATAGATCAACTGACCGAACAATGTATATATATATATATAAATAATTTGTAGCCAAAAAAATTCAAATACAAAAATAGATCAATGACTACATTAGTCTGTGCTAAAAACTAAGGAAAATGTGAAATATGTGAAATAGGAAATAGCATACTGGCTTATGAACTTTATGAACAAACACATGAGATTTTTAGCACAAGATTTGCAAACATTGTGAGCCCATTCAGTCTATACTGGACCTGTTGAAATGCACACTCGAGAAACGGCCACTGTCCACCTTTCTCTCCCACATGCCTCCCTGATTCTGCATGTCCACTTGTTCTTGCATACAATGTGAATGGTGAAAATAAAGGACTGAACACTTGCTTTCAACCCAGTGAGTGCCGCTGTTTTTCTTCTGTTTTAACTATACTACTGATTATTTGCAGTTAAACATGTAATAAAATTTACATCCAGCAATTTACAGCTAATGTTTATTCTGATATGAGTCTATTTTATTCTCCCCTTGATTAACTTTGTGTTTCTAACAACAAATATACTGTACAAGGTGTCACATTAATAAAGTAAAAATTCCTCTAACTGTGCCCCTTGAACACAAATATACCCCAAAATGTACCCTTGGCTAAAAACTGTACCACAATGAACCCCTTGAATATAATGTGAAGGAGGCTGTGGCATTCAAAACCAAAGGGTAAAGTGGTGCAATGAGCCTCTTGGCCACACCAAAGGTGCACCAAGCACCCAAATTAATATTTATTACACTTCAGTTTCTGCAGAGCAGAACCAGTGGTTAGAACACTAAAAGTGTGAGTTTCAGGGGCTATATTTCCTACAAGGCTATATACTTAGATATTATTTTTTTCCATCTGTAAGGGAAATGTGTCCTTCAACGTCTGTTTAGCCTCATCCCTAGAGTCATAATAAAACATTTTAGGAAGTAGGGCCTCCAGCCATGCCTTGTATCAATGTCTCTACACTAATGGTGAAAGTTGAGTTCTTGCATATGATTACCCCCCACATCCTACATGGTGATTAGTGCTTGGCTGTTAATATAACCTCTCCATTGGGATTGTGTTAATGGCACTTCAAATGCTGAGCTTCAGGCAAAAATCCTTCTATTATTTCCTTATACAAATGACTTCACCTTTCATGACATAGAACAATGTATTGCACTGGAGTTAAAGGAAACTTAGAGATGAACTCAGGCCTATAATTTTCTTTCTACATTCATTTGTTCATTAATTTCGCAAAATGGAGCTACTAATAGTACTAGTAAAGTGGAGAGCATGGAGCTACCATAGACATCAATGGTTACTATACTTCCATGCAATCACCCAGTACAGTTTGATAGTCCAGCCTGTGTTCTGCTGAATACAGATTGTCAATGCTGAGTTATGTTTATGTATCACATATATTCCAGAGCAACTTGGATAAGAAATACATTGAGTGAGGGTAGAAACACATGAGAACACATTGGCAGCATGGAAATTATATGACTATTCGTAAAGAAAGTGAAAATAAATTCTGGAAAATTCACACTAAAATGCATAAAATACCAGAAATAAAGGCATACATACTGTATACATTGTCTTATACATGTCCATACACAAATACATTCATACATGTACTCACACTGAACAGTATATACAGGGTTGTTCTATGCTTGTAAAACTAAAGGTTTGAGTAGTACTGCAATACACGCACACATACACACATATACACCCCCCCCCATATACACACCTTTACACACACATACACCCCCCTACACACATATATACTCCCCCCACACTCGCATATACACACCACACACACACATACACCCCCCACACACGCAATCAAAATTAAGAAAATAAAAGTCATACATACTGTATACAATCTTTTGTACATGCCCATACACATGCAGGCGTATATATTTACACATACTGTGCAGTATATACAGGGCTATTCTGTCCTTGACAAATCACAGGTTGGAGTGCTACTGCAACACACACATATAGACCCCCTACACACATGCACACACGTACACCCCCCCACACATATACATCCCAATATACACACATACACCCCCTGTACACAAATATGTATATATACACACTTGTAATCAAAAATAGTTAACCTCCGCTCAAAATTTGGTTCATTAACAAAATTTCCAAACTTTGTGCTGCTTGCAATAAACCATTTAAACAAGAACAGCTCAACACAACTAATATAACACGTGTTTGTTTCAAAACTCTTCATAAAATGCCATAACTACAGCAGTTTCAGAAATATTCAACCCCTTGAATAGAACTCCTCTTAAGAGTGCACATTTGTCCTCAATATCTGATGTAATGCTCAAGAGATTTGCATCAGGCGATGAGATAAAAGAATCAAATACCCTCACAGGCTAGACGAGTATTGTCTGTGACTTGATTTCAAGATAGGCCTCCAAAAAGTTAAGACAAGAGATAATTGCCTCTCATGAATAATTAAAAGTATACAAAAGATACAAAGGCCTTGAAAGTTATAGATATAAATGGAAGCAGAGTTAAAGATAAAAGAAAACTGACTACACTACCTGGATGTCACAGAATGAAGAAACTGTCACCAAGTGCCTTCAGATTCCTGAAGCAACAGAAAAACCCTCAAGTGACTGTCAAAGATGTACATCAAGATTTGGCACTGAGTTTTCAGTTTACATAGTAAGAAAAAAGGTGAAAGTCTCCATGCCACAACTACAAGATGTAGCCTTAACTGATCCAAAGGCACAAGCAAAGTAATCTCTTAAATGTTCAAAAAAATATTAATAGGCTATAGAAGTTTTGAGATTCTGTTTGATGCAGAGATGAGACAAAACTGTGACTTTTTGGGCTTAAAGTTTAGAGATATGCCTGGGGAATGAAGAATGAAGCTTCCGCTCAAAAGAATATCCTGCATACAGTGAATCATATCAGTGGCTTGGTGATGCTCTGAGACACTGGAAACCGTCAGCATGTGGAAGTCAAGATGGATTCGATCAAGTATCTGGAAATTCTATGAGAAAACATCAAATCTTGTGTGAGGAAGCTGAAAATTGGATGTCATTGGACCTTACAACCCGACAAGGATACAAAATATACCTCAAAATCAACCAAAACTTGGTTTCAAAGGAAGTCCTTGAAGACTCTGGAGTGGCAGACAGTCACCTGACTTGAGCAACATACAAAATCTTTGGTTGACTTTAAAGATGACATTTGCACCAGTAAATTCAAGAATATTGCAAAACTGGAGGCTATTGCCCATGAGAAGTTGGATAAGGTTCCTTAAGAACACTGACAGAAGCAGGTGTCTGGATATGCATCACATTTTTCAGCAGGTCATAACAACCAAGGGGTTCTAAGTACAAAAGGCTCTTGTCATAAAAAAATTGGATAATTCTGAGACTGCAGAAATTAGCATTTTGTGTTTATGTCAGGTGGGCTGATATAACCCATTTGTTATGTACCCCACTTATCAGTCAAAGGAGACTTAGTCATATACTGTATATAAGAGGTTTTTACCCTTGATCAGATATTAGCCTTTCATGAAATTCTTTTTCAGCATCTCTTTGCACTATATTTTCATAAAGTTTCATAGCAAGCATTCTTATAATAATCTGAATTTTACTTACATGGCCTAAAGTCAATCCCCAGTAGCCACAGGCCACATGAATGACGTAAATACAGAAAACCAACAGACTTAAACATCTTTACCCAGTCACCCAACTGGTTTTACTTTGGGGCCCAGAGTTTTCTGAAAAATTATTACTATATTCTTAGTGGTAAAAATGTAATTTTTTTTAGCTATAAACGTAAAAGAGGACATATTTTTTAAGGGGGTTGTCTGGTTTAGAAGATATTCTAATTTACATATATTTTGGACCCTCTTCTCCTACCTTTTGGGGGTATAGTATGGCCAACTTTACATCTATAAAAATAATTTTATTTCTATAGCGCCAATATATTCTGAAGCACTTAAACATTAAGACACTTAAAAAGAATATAATGACCAGCGAAAACCTTATCAAGGAAAAAAGGCTCCTATCATGGACAAGTGGATACAGAACAAAGGGGTTATAACAGCTATCCTGGCACATACATAGCCCTTTGAATTCCAACTTCCAACAACGTCCAATCGGCTATTTGTTTCCTGTTCAGCTGTCATTTACTAGCCTGTTCACATGGGAGACCCCAGTTGAGATCTGTGCTGAACAATCTGTAATTGATCATTCACTGCACATATGTTGCCATCATTCTCGACAGTACGGATCCTGTTTACACCTATTAAACTGCCACAATCATAGTAGACGTCATGTAATGTGCATCCCTAATGCGTCTGTAAAGCTAAACACCCCAGCATAAAATATAAAAAACACTTTAAATATTTATACTTTCCATGTAAATCACTGACTTCAAGTCATGTAGGTAGTGCTGGATATTGGTCCAGTCACGCTTCTCAAGCCAGCAGTCATACTCCTCCTGGTAGCAGTCACACTTGTCCGGACAGTATTCATGCTTCAACAGAGTTTGAATGATGGACTGAACTACTCCAAAGTCACAGCCCTTTCCAAGGAAATTCCATGCCTGTCCACTGATCATCAAACTCCCGGGCATGCCATTGAAGCTGGGTGTACGTCTCCAGCTAAATTTTTTATTTGTGAATGCTTCAATAGCCTCTGGTACTCAGAGGAATTCGCATAAAAGGTAACTAAAGATTTAATGTGTTTTTTTAATCTATTGTGGTATAGCGACCCCTGTGGCAGCTAGGGGGCGCTGTGTGTGTGCTCCTTGAGATATGCATTGATGCATATATATGGTGTGCAAGGACCTGTGGTGATGTCACGCTCACCTGACTAGCCATGTGACAGGTACCTGGGTGTGGTTACACCTATGTAAAGGAGGTGTGTGGAGCACATGGTGGAATGTGAGTGTTAGTGGGTAAGTGTCCGTCAGGGTGGACACACTTTCGTGTGTCCTGGCAGGACACTGCAAAGTGGCCTGTGTGCTGGACGGTCCCAGGTGGGGACAGACGTCCTGGAAGCACACAGTGACCATTCCAGGCTGGAGAGCCTGCGTGCTGGACATAGCACGGACGGTTGGTGTTGGAGGCTCCGGCGAGTGGAGTCGTCCTGGAAGCACCTGGAGACCGTAGACCTGGGAGGTCTGTGTTGAGGATCTGGGACTGACCTGAAGTCAGTGTGAGTGAGAAACGTCTGATGGATACCTCTGTGGAGAAGAGGGATCCGGGAAACCTGTGCGGCACCAACAGGTAACGGGAAGGAACCGTGTGACACTGACCGGGGTCAGAGTGAGAGACATTGTGTATGGGCACCTCGGAGGTCAAGGGGTGTCCAGGAACCCGTAAAGGTTGCCAACGGGTAACGGTCTGAAAACCGTGTATAATGCTGACCGGGGCAAGAGACGAACTGTGGTAAAGATGAATATATGCAGACTGTGTTCAAACTGTTACCAAGTTCCTGTGGATGTGGTTTACATTGTGTGAAATAAACCGAAAAGACTGTTTTTGATAGAAAACCGTGCCCGAGTGCTTTGATTCTGCTGCCAAGCGAGTGTTCCCCAAGACACGTAGTAGGCGCTATGCTACACTATGTACTGGGCCAATTAGCTTAGCAAACACATTTGGCATGCATATTACATGACCTGTTTGGCAATGGGTGAAGTTTAGTAGGCCAAAATACATTGACAGGTTCCCTGTAAAAGATTCAAAGTGCAGATACCATTCATACTGCGCAAATATCCATCCATGTGTATATCTCATCTACATATCACAGGTTGTAAATAGCTTTATTGGTGTAATGCTGCTGCGGTTCAGTATAGCGCAACCTCCACAAGGGGATGCTGGTGAGGGAAGAGAGGTTGCACACACAGCGTAACACCACAGAGCAGCAGCACAAGCTCCACCAAGTGGCGAAACAGTGATCTGACGAGCCGAGTCAGAAACCGTCAGGACATGAAGTACCAGAGGTCACAGCAATATACGTGGTCAAATACGAGCCAGAAGTCAGAGCCAGATGGGAGCAGATATAACCGAGACAGAGACAGTAAACAGGTCAGAAGACAAGCTGGGTCACATAGCAAGTGGTCCAAGCACAAAGCAGGGAGGCAGGAAAGGGAAGTTACAGGAACAGGGTACACAGGCAGAGGACAAAGCACAGAATCAAGGGGTCTGCTGCTCTAGCCTGGGAGCATGAACTATAACTGACATTGGTCTGCAGGCCACAGCAGACTGAAATAGCCACATAGAACCCAAAACGAGGCAAAGAAGGTTAACCTCCACATGATCAGACTGAGGAGAAAATAACAAGAAACAAACCCCGCCTGCACCATGACAATTGGCATCTGGTTTTAGATAGCACTTAACATAACCATACATGCTGATTTGACCATTTTTACCAAGAGTCCTCATTTTGCCAGGAAAATTCTACAGCCTGATCCAAAAAAAATGATGGGGCTTGGACTTGCTACACCCAAAGTAGTTGTTTTGGGGAGTTTCTAAATGTTTTAAAGATGTTCCTGGCCTGGGGACGAGGCCTACATATCCAGATTGTGGACTTTAGTAAGTTATTTGATGATGCCTGTATTGACGTTCTGTCAAACTGCTGATTATCCTGTATCATTTCTTGTAGAATGAATCCTTTGTGTAGGCCGCAGTCTAAAGTACCAGAGTTTATAACTCATATTAGGTGGCACTGAGGCTCAGATGTATGGTGCAGGGCGGCATATTTAATTCTGCTCTCTACAGTAGTCACAAAAATTGTGTGCTGCACAAAGGTCTCTGCAGAAGTCAATGGGGCCGAAGCTAAGAAAGGCTCTACCCGTTTTATTATTGAAGATTTCCTTTCAATCTGACTTGTAAGTTTAGTAAACAAGGGTTATGGGATCTTGCTTTGGGTCTCAAGCTAAGCATATGGCAAGGACAAGGGTTTGAAGCAGTAGAGGATGTCACAAGAACCTCAGCCACATTGGGTATTCCAGGTAGGTAAATGGGGTCCTATTTGCAAGTTTTGCACTGTGGTCCAGGAGCTTCATATTACAAACTGTATTTGGGGGTGGGATGCAATTCTTGGTTTCACATATAAGAGTAGGTAATGGATGGAGGCAGGCGAGGAGCTTCAGGACTTGGAGTATTCTACTACAGATAAGTGGGACCTCAGCATTGGAGGGACTGAGGAACATGTATTGTACATGCTGCAAGACCAATGGGAATTAGTAGAGAAGAGGATGATAATGGGATAACTTCTGGGGCCATTGATGATGGTGCAAACTTTGGCCTCAAAGCAAGAAAAGCTACTCATGTGCCACATGCCATACTGCTCTGCCTGTATCTCTTATGCTTTCTCCATAAGCATCAGCAACTAATAACCATCGCTCCAGTTGGGCTCTACTGCCTATTAGCATTAGAAATTTTCTTTCTCCAATTACTAATACAAATGTCATCCTGTCAGGGAGATAACAATGTTCTAAATCATCACTTATATTTCTGATGATCAAAGTGAACAAGACAACTCATCCCTGCAGCTAATGAGTGATGCCAGGCAGCGGGCCCAACCACAGGTTCCTTCTATTCATGAAACAATCTATCTGGAATTTGTCATTTAATTGTTTTCAAAGAATTCTCCTGATGCAGAGATGTGAACCTGACTCAATTACATAGCTGAAACACAACATGAGGCTTTGCAAGGAGTTAACAATTTAATGGCCGCTGTGTGCCCACTGCAGCAGACAAGGAATTATAGGGCTGAAGCTTAGCCCTTTATGCTGGGACAGGCGGATTATGGACTTCTTTGTGTTATTAATTGACTAGGTCTGTGCCCCCACAGATTCCCTTGTAACAGTGTACCTGTCTTAGGTGCCCCAATATAAGTTTGCTACCCACAATCCCCCATATAACACTGCCCATAACACTGGTGCACCATAACTGTTACTGCCACAGGTTAACTGCCACCATAACAATGAGCTTCTCAGAGATGCCCTCATAATAGTGGGACTGCCATAGATGCCACTATTACAATATACCTGCCATCAGTGTACTGTCCACAGGTCGTTGGATAATTTTCTGCAACCCATATGCCCATAACAGTGTGGATGTTATTGATGCCCCATAAGATATAGAGATAATTTGGCACTCAAGTACCACAATTTCCCTGCACTGAATGCTATACTAATTTCAAACACCTTTCTGTGTCTTTTATTCCTTGAGCAAATCGTGTATCTGAGGAAGGTCTGTGTGAGATTGAAATGTCATATGTTTGCTGTGGACTTCAATTAAATCACTTCTTCATGTATTACCTCAGTGCCAAGTTCTCTATATGTCATATTACAGGTTGGGCCCCTACTTGAGCATCAAACCGATTAGGAATGCTGTGTTCTATTTGTACATGCAGTGCCACTCACATAAGAGTCCATGTGTCACTGATGCCCTATAATAGCATTGCTGTCAATGATGCCCCATAGCAGTGCTTCTCTCACTGATGCCCCATAAGAGTTCTGTCTGTCACTGATGCCCCATAACAGGTTGGCTGTCAATGATGTACCATAACAATACAGCTCTCACTGATGCCCCATAACAGGTTGGCTGTCAATGATGTACCATAACAATACAGCTCTCACTGATGCCCCATAACAATCCGACTATCACTGATGCCCTATAACAGTATAGTTGTCAATGATGCCCCATAACAGTGCTTCTCTCACTGATGCCCCGTAAGAGTCCTATCTGTCACTGATGCCCCTTAACAGGTTGGCTATCAATGATGCACCATAACAATACAGCTGTCACTGTTGCCCCATAACAATGTGACTGTCTCTGATGCCCTATAACAGTATGGTTGTCAATGATGCCTCATAACTGTGTGGCTGTCAATGATGCCCCATAACAGTGTGGCTGCCAATGATGCCCCATAACGGTGTGGCTGTCTCTGATGTCCCATAACAGTGTGGCTGTCAATGATGTCCCATAACAGTGTGGCTGTCAATGATGCCCCATAACAGTGTGGCTGTCAATGATGCCCCATAACAGTGTGGCTGTCAATGATGTCCCATAACAATGTGGCTGTCAATGATGCCCCATAACAGTGTGGCTGTCAATGATGCCCCATAACAGTGTGGCTCTCAATGATGCCCCATAACGATGTGGCTGTCTCTGATGTCCTATAACAGTGTGGCTGCCAATGGTGCCCCATAACAGAATGAATGACACTGATGCCTCATAATAGGAGGGTTGTCACTGATGCACCATAACAGTGCAACTGTCATTAATGCCTCATATCAGTGCAGCAGTCAATAATGCCCCCTAACAATGTGACTGTCATTGATGCCCCATAACAGTATGGCTGTCAATGATACCTTATAACAAGGTGGCTTTCACTCATGCCACATAACAGTGTATCTGTCAATGATGCCCCATAACAGTGTGGCTGTCAATGATGTCCCATAACAGTGTGGCTGTCTCTGATGTCCCATAACAGTGTGGCTGTCAATGATGCCCCATAACAGTGTGGCTGTCTCTGATGCCCCATAACAGTGTGGCTGTCAATGATGTCCCATAACAGTGTGGCTGTCAATGATGCCCCATAACAGTGAAGCGATGGCCGGGGGACCACCACGGTGCAGGAAGACTACTGTACACAAGACGAGGTGCAAACAACAAAGGGTAGATTTATTGGGAGGCAAGGAACGAAGTGAATGAGGAAGATGCAAACAGGGGTATACAATGGCAAAAGACAATTTACAAGAGTTATAAACTTTATCTTTTCCATAAAATAGCACAGTACTCCAACTATTACAGACTCAAAATATGTCTAACCAGCAAATGTAAACAATAAACGAGTGATGATGCTACTCTACATATAACCTCCTTGGCCTTTACTAAGTAGGCCACACGGCTCCCGTGTACTGACTATTGAAGCCTACACTAGGCCCTAACAGGTACACCAAACAGGAACAAACTCACGGTGATGTTGGAGAATCAGCTCCAGTCCCAGGGGGGCCCCCAGCAGTTTAATATGGTGGTGCGCACGGCTCTCTGTCAGCTCCGTGAAGCGTGGTCTTCTCCCTGCTTCTGGATCCTAGGGATGCTCCTGGAAACTGTAAATCCCTTTCTCTGTATCTTCGTGGCTTTCTTGCAGCTATATCAGGACACAGTTCCTCTCTTTTTCAGCTATCAGCGCGAAAAGTGCTCTCTGCAGCAGCCTCAGCTCACACGCTGCGCCAGCTCCACACCTGCACTCTGCACAGACTAGTTCATCACACCGACTATTGCAGGGGAGAAGCAGAACATTCCATCACGCCAGACAAGGGGGTGCAGCCTCTTAAAGTGACAGCGTGTTCTTTACTGTCCATAACAGCACCACCCTCTTACAACAATGTGGCTGTCTCTGATGTCCCATAACAGTGTGGCTGTCAATGATGCCCCATAACAGTGTGGCTGTCTTTGATGCCCCATAACAGTGTGGCTGTCAATGATGTCCCATAACAGTGTGGCTGTCAATGATGCCCCATAACAGTGTGGCTGTCTCTCATGTCCCATAACAGTGTGGCTGTCAATGATGCTCCATAACAGAATGAATGACACTGATGTTTCTGTGAGGAGCTGTCTAGAGACTAAAAATTATTGGAGCAATGGACACAGAGCGGAGTCCACTGGTCTAAGGGATCCAGACTTTTTCCAGCATGGAGCATCGGTTACGTCGAGCTTATTGTTGTGTTTTATTAGAGATTTGCTTGCTCGTCAGTTTAAATGCACTATTTTCATCTGGAAAGTGTTCAGCTTCATGAATCAATGTTTCCATTCAGTAACAGTAAGCAGAAGAAGACATACGTGCTGGCTGGATCTTATGCATACATAGGGTCAGACACAAGATTGGTAATCAGGTGAAGCAATCATTACATTACTCTTGTTAGTGTCTTAAGGTACCGTTACACTAAAGGACTTACCAACGATCACGACCAGCGATACGACCTGGCCGTGATCGTTGGTAAGTCGTTGTGTGGTCGCTGGGGAGAGCCTCCCTGCACTGAATGTGTCAGCGCCGGAAGTAACAGCGGTGACGTCACCGCTGTGCTCTGCTTTACGGCCAGCGCTGACACAGTCAGGGCAGGGAAGCTCTCGGCAGCAGCACGTGCATATTAGCAGTGCTCCTGCCGAGAGCAGTTTTAACCCTGTGGACGCCGGGGGACGTGACAGACATCAGAATGTGAGTATGTAATGTTTTTTTTTAACTTTTACAATGGTAACCAGGGTAAATATCGGGTTACTAAGCGTGGCCCTGTGCTTAGTAACCCGATATTTACCCTGGTTACAAGTGAACACATCGCTGGATCGGCGTCACACACACCAATCCAGCGATGACAGCGGGTGATCAGCGACCAAAAAAAGGTCCTGATCATTCCCATCGACCAACGATCTCCCAGCAGGGGCCTGATCGTTGGTCGCTGTCACACATAACGAGATCATTAGCGGGATCGTTGCTACGTCAACAAAAGCGTGACGTTGCAACGATATCGTTAACGATATCGTTATGTGTGACTCAGCCTTTGGGGTCCTCAAGCCATTGTTCTTCCAGCTACTAGTCCCATTATGTGGATAGGGACAGAAGACTCAGCGGAGCCTTCACCACAGTGGGTCTCACATGCAGTCCCAGGTGATGGGCTTGGCATCAGGAAAATACCTCCACCAATACACAGTTAGCTGTGGGGGAAGTGTTTCCAGCATGCCGGGCTCAATTTCGGGGGGAGGGCGGGTGCTTGTCGTATTTAGGACACTGAAGAGGGAATGGGTGGATTGTTGCTGCCTGGAATTGGATACATGTGCTACGGTCATGGAAACCGTCACCTGGAGGAGCTTAGGCTGTGACTGTAGACTATAATGGAGGGAGATACCAAAGCTGTGAGCCAACCAAAAGATGGGAGACAGTGGGTATCGCCTGGCACAGGGGCAGTGGAATTACCGGTTCTGGGTTGAGATCTTGTGGACTGGGGCATCTCATTGTGGCCATCTAACTGAAGTTGCTGTATGACCATGGATGGAAGAAATAAAACTAATTGAATTGTTATCCTGCTAGATGATTAATACAACCCACAACCTCAGATCTTCACAATCTCATATCAGAATGGCTGTTAATAATGCCCCAATCAAGGTCACTGTCATTGATGTCCTATAACAGGGTGGCTGTGACTGATAACCTATAACAGTGCCACTGTCTCTAATGACTCATATCAAGGTGACTGTCACTGATATCTTATAATGGTGAATGTTACTGATGCTCTTGTAACAATATGGCATAGGTTGTTCTCTGCTGTTTAGACTCCCACCAATTGGCTATAATCTACACTTGAATTGGGTTTGCAGATGTTTTATTTTAATGTAGTGCCACCATTGGTCAAATACAATATTATATAGTTCATTTCTTAATCAATGGGCTGTTCATTTAATGCTCAAATATGTTAGGTCCTCCAGAAAGAAATGCCCTTTGTAGTGGGCTGGATCATTTAGAAATCACTATTGGGGACTTTCTCCTGTGCAGGCAGTCAAAAGCATTACAAATAACAGAAATTTTTCAGAGATGAGCAGTGATGATCACCTTATAATCTAAATCAAGGAAAGCTCACTGATAGAGTTACTCAATGGATGAGGTATCAAGTGCACTGGTTGGACTCTGCCCAAAAATACCCCAATAGTAATATGACTGATATACCAGCTCGCCCAGCGCTCCCAAAAGTGGAATAAACACAAATATTGTATAAACCAAATGACTGCTTAATTTGCATTCAATAATCACAATAGATAGTTGCTAAATATTACCTTGCTCTAATAGTGCACCACTAATCTTCTAAAAAAACATAAAAATAAAATTGTATCAAAAACTGAATATTAACAAATCTACTTCAATTCCTCCTAATAGATATTAGAATTTATGTTATACAATTCTGGCAAAAATGAAGAGACCACTGCAAAATGTTCAGTTTGTCTGATTTTTCTCTTTATAGGTATAGTTTTGAGTAAAATGTAAATTGTTCTTTTATTCTATAAGCTTCTGACAACATGTCTCCGAATTACCAAGCAATAAATTTTGTATTTTTTTTTCTGAAAAGGTGAAATAGTGCAAATTAAAAAACACCCAGTGCTTTCAGACCTCAAATAATGCAAAGAAAACAAGTTCATAATCATTTAGAAACAACAATACTAATGTTTTAACTCAGGAAGAGTTCAGAAATCAGTATTTTGTGGAATAACCATGATTTTTAATCACAGCTTTCATGCGTCTTGGCATGCTTTCCACCAGTCTTTCACATTGCTTCTGGCGCAAAAATGTAAGCGGTTCTTCTTTGTTTGATGGCTTGTGACTATCCATCATCCTCTTGATTATATTCCAGAGATTTTCAATGGGGTTCAGGTCTGGAGATTGGGCTGCCCATGACAGGGTTTTGATCTGGTGGTCTCTTCATTTTTGCCAAAGCTGTACATAGCATCTCAAGTTCAGGGGATAAAATACTGTACAAACTTCAAGGGGGTCCTCATGGGGTACAAAGATAGTCAAAATAATTGTATATACAAAATGAATCAAATAAAATATGAACAATCATTACAGTAAACATGTTTTTGCCTTACCAATCCATGGTGGGACCAGTTTTCATGTATAGCTGTTTTTGAGACAGGTTACAACGGCCGATGATGTGCACCCTGCACTTGCATACTGTATCTACGAGTACAGCGTGTTGACGTAGATTATGCTTAAATTGCTTGCTAGTTGCCTGCATGTGTTCTATTCAGGCTTTCCAAGACTTATAGTTCAGTCTTTTCTCCCATTGTTGAACATGCACAGTGCTTCGTCCAAGTTTGCAAGGACTAGGTGTTGAACATCTTAGAGTCGGCACACCTTATAATTCAAGGAAGGTACTGTTAATGGGCTCAGTTGAGAAAATTACACTTATGGAAAAATGTAAAAAATGAAGAATCTCGTATTAAGCTATTTTCTAAACACATTTCGTAGCTCTCTTAGCAACTTCTTCAGATAAGTGACGTTCTTGTGTAGCCATAAAAGCATCTTCAGAATTCATCCCAGCAATGTTTCTCAGTAAAACATCTTGTGCATTCTTGCATTATTTATTCTCTGAAGAAAATGTTCACAAAATATGGAGACAAAGATTTACAATGTATTGTCAAAGAAAGCATGTTTGTATTTACATGTGGTGAGGTGTGCAGTTTCTACACATGTACAGACCACATTCTTTCAAAGAGATGTTTTGTTCTCAGGGAGATCTACTGTATGTCAAAGGAAAGGGGGATAACATTTCACCTGTAGTGTATGGGGTCTAACCAACCAGTTGTAGAGGTGAAAGAAAGGCTTTTATTTTAAGTTTGAGAAAAAGAAATTATAAAAAAAATACAAAATGAAGAAACGTATAAATAGTACTAAAACTGTAAAACTCAATAAATATAAAATAAAACATGCACAAAAGATAAAAAATAGCAATAATATTAAAATTAAAATTAAACAAGGTAAATAGAAAGTGAAACAAGCATTAA
Organism: Ranitomeya variabilis; assembly: GCF_051348905.1. Taxonomy (NCBI): domain Eukaryota; kingdom Metazoa; phylum Chordata; class Amphibia; order Anura; family Dendrobatidae; genus Ranitomeya; species Ranitomeya variabilis. Next base: position 567,743,884 of record NC_135235.1, read on the forward strand.
GATAATTTAAAACACATTCTAGAGAGATACAGCTAAAATAAAACCAAAGTATAAAACAAAAAAGACAAAACTAAAATAAATAATATTAAAATAGATTGATCTAAAATACATTTAAAATAAAATAGAAGAAAAAATAAGGAGAGAAATGAATTGCAAATATTAAAAATAAAGAAATACGTAAAATATAAATTAAGTAAAATAACGATCTGCATAAAAGGAAAAAAATGTAATGATAAAATCTTACTCTTTTCCTAAAATAACATTTTTCAGAAGACATCTAAAGGAAAGATCCATATTTGATCATTAATGAATCTTCAGCTTTCATATGGTATATACGGTATAGAGTATATTTGTCATATATGCTTTTTTTTGCTTTTCTTCTTATATTCTTCAGTATTCTAAGTATTATTTAGTATTGCAGCTCAGCTATAATCACATGTATATTGCAATGCCAGACACTGCCCATTAACAAAAGTGGTGATGTTTCTGGAAAAAACATACAACAATGTGGACAGAAAAATAAAAAAAGTTATGGCTCTTGGAGGAAGGGGGGTAGTGATGAGCAGACTTGTTCGGAAAACATTAGGACTTTGGCTGGGATAGTCGTGCTGTATAATGAGTGGGGGGATGTGTTTGATGAGGGGTGGGGGTTGTGAGATATCAGAGTAGCAGCGGATTGTATTTTTTTTTAGTTTTTAGTTAACTTAGTGTGTGGAAATTCCGGTAGCCAATTAAGGTGCAGAAACCGTCCACAACGTGCAGATACAAGGGCTCCTGTCATTGGCTGCCAAAGTCACAAGTCCCTCTCCATATAAAATGCGGACACTTTGTTTCTGTCCCATTTTTTCAGTGTAACAGCGCAGAGAGGCTGCTCCTGCTGTTGCAAGTAGTCAGATAGTTAGCTAGGTGGTTTATTGTCAGCTAGCTCACCTAGATATGATCTTGTGCCAAATCGACCTTCCAGCATCTAAAATTGTTTGTGCTAATAGAGTGATGCTGTCAAGACTTGGTTGTTGGGTGTCCCCAGATCAGTCAGCAGTGGTTCTCAGTCTGGGCGGTCGCATCTTGGCACCATCCAGGTTGAAAACTGTTTATCCCCCAGACATAGATTATAGCGTGGGACAGAACGACAGACAGGTATGGTATATTGTTTTTTTTCATTTTAGTTTTATTACAGTAGAACGAGGGCTTCAGTGGAATTAGGCGTTAGGTGAGTATAACTGTGTTTGCTATTTTTAAATAAAAAAGTGTGTTTTGTTTTATTTCTAATGAAGGACTTTATACTTGCTGTGTCTTTATTTACCACATAATATAGGATTAGTAATGCATAGGTGTCTTATAGATGCCTCTCCATTACTAAGCCATGGGCTTGATGTCGCCTGACAATACAAATGTGACATCAACCCCACAAATATGAACCCCACTTGCTACCGCTACAGGGCAAGTGGGAAAAGCCAGGCAAAGAGCCAGAATTGGTGCATCTAATAGATGTGCCTTTTCTGGGCAGCTGCGGGCTGCTATTTTTAGGCTGAGGGGCCAATATCCATGGCACCTTACCAGCCTTAGAATACCAGCCCCTAGCTTTCTGCTTTAGCAAGGCTGGTTGTCAAAAACGGGGATGACCCCACATCTTTTTTTGAATATTTATTTAAATAATTAAAATATATGGCGTGGGGACCCCTCTATTCTTGCTTGATAACAAACCTTGCTGAAGCTGACAGCTGAGGGATGCAGCCCCCAGCTTTGAGTTTTGCCTGGCTGGTCATCAAAAATACAGGGAAACCCATGCCATTTTTTTTTAAATTATTTATTTACAACACAGGAGCCAGCTAATGAATACACCCATCAGCCGCTCCAGCTCTCCCTGTTATTAGCGGCAGCAGGTGTCGGATGATGTGAGTTGTAGTCCCATCAGCTGACACCAGTGACTGGAGGTAACCTTTATACCTCCGATCACAGCTGAGTGGTCACGCTGTCTTTTGACAGCGTCGGAATCATGGCTCTCTGACCAGCAGGGATGATTTCACCGCTGATCAGAAGCGGTGTTTGCCACGCTGTCATACACATGACAGTGGGACAAACATCACATGTTTGGGCAGCCGAACCCGAATAATAACATGAACTTAATGGTGAAGTCTATGTTCGGTGTCCGTGCCCGAACAGTAGGTGTTCGATATGGACACCGAATTTTACTGTTCGGGTTCGCCAATCTCTAGTCCACATTTCAGAATCTAAATCCTTTCTGCTAATAGTATTGTCCAGACACCATGTCACATTTCTGAATCTAAATATTTTCAGCCAATAGTTTGTTCCAGACACGTGGCCACATTTCAGAATTAAAATCCTTTCTGATAGTAGTGTGGTCCAGCCAAAAGTCCATATTTCAGAATCTAAATAGTTTGTACTAATACTGTGGTGCAGCCAGGAGTCCACATTTCAGAATCTAAATAGTTTGTGCTAATAGTGTGGTCCAGCCACTAGTCCACATTACAGAATTTAAATCCTTTCTGCTAATAGTGTGGTCCAAACACAAGGCCACATTTTTAGAATCTAAATTGTTTGTGCTAGCAGTGTGGTGCAGCCAGGAGTCCACATTTCAGAATCTAAATACTTTGTGCTATAGTGTGGGCAAGACACCAGGCCACATTTCAGAATCTAAATTGTTTGTGTTAATAACGTGGTCCAGCTAGGAGTCCACATTTCAGAATTTAAATCTTTTCTCCTAATAGTGTGGTCCGGACACCAGGCCACATTTCAGAATCTAAATTGTTTGCTCTAGCAGTGTGCTGCAGCCAGGAGTCAACATTTTAGAATCAACATAGTTTGTGCTAATAGTGTGGTCCAACCAGGAGTCCACATTTCAGTATCTAAATAGTTTGTGCTAATAGTGTGGTCCAGCCAGGAATCCACATTTCAAAATCCTTTCTCGTAATAGTGTGGTTCAGCTAGGAGTACACATTTTAGAATTTTTACTTTTACTTTTTACTGTGTTTTTTCTAGAATAGTGGAGGTTTTTTCCTCCTGTTGTGGTTTTTGCTGTTAGACTAGGACTGGCAAGCGTGAGGACCCGTGACATGGGTTGCCAGCTTACGTATTGTGGCCATAATATTAGCTAACACCTTTCATATTTTGATATGTTCTTGTGCACTTTTTTAATTTAACTTTTTGATGTGCAGTTGGGCCCTGATGGCTATGTATGTTGTGGCCTCTGTTCACACGTGACGCATTACAGCTAGCACTGGGCAGCCCACCACAGGGCGTTACTAATAGGCTATGATCCAGTTGTTGTGCATACTCTGTGTGAACACTGCTACAGATTATTTGTTTGCACTGGTGTGCCAAGCAGCCAATCTCTGATTGTAGGCTGGCTGTCTCATTTGGTATTACCGCACCTGTGTAGTCGCCATCTTTACTTGGGCCCACTGCACCATGATAGTGCATTTGATTTGAGGCCAAGACAGGTAAGCACCTGTTAGGGGTCGAGTTTCCCCCTCTGCACAGGGGGAATCTCGGGCCATCTCCGCTGCGGTCTCCCATTCTCCTCCTGCCGCAGTGGAGCCTGCTCAGCGGAGACGTCGGTCCCAGCGTCTTGCTCAGGCTGACTCTGTACAAAGAGTTACTGCTGCTTCTCCTGCTTCTGCCATTGAAGCCAGTGTTGGGCAGTGGTGAGCAGACGCTTCTGGGACTAAGTCCTGCTTTTCCCGCTCTGAGCATGCCCAGGGTAAGATCTCTCAGTGGAGATCGAGGGTCACATGTTCAGATACTGCAGTCTAATCTATTGGTCCTTCTAGGAAGGTCCTGTAGGTGTGCAGGCTCTGTAGCAGCCTCTCATTGGTCTTCCTAGGAAGGTCCTGTACGTGCTGCAACTATTTAAGGCTCGCATGGCCGCATGGCCATGCGCTAATGTCTTTCTAAAGTTATGTGCTTTGCGCCAGTGTGGTCATGTGAGTGTGTGTTCAGGGACCTGGCTGAAATAAGCCCCTAGAATGCTGGCACCTCTGGCGAGGAGATTGTGTGTGTATGTATTCAGGGACCTGGCTGAAATAAGCCCCTAGAATGCTGGCACCTCCGGCGAGGAGTTGTGTGCATGCATGACCACTGACTGCTCTCATTTCGGTAATTAGCCTGTGCCTCTGTGAAGTCAAACAGGACACAGAGCTTTGCTTTCTCGGCTACTCTGTGAAACAAACAGAGCTAGTTCATACCGCCATATAGTGCCGCCGTTTACTAGCAGCAGGTTCTCCTGCATGGTGGACCCCGGGCTGCGAACGCATCTACTTCAATAAAACATTTATATTTACCCGATGCGTTCCGCTAGCCCTAACAGCACCTTTACCTGTTTTTCTGTGGTGTTTTTTTCTAGAATAGTGGAGGTTTTTTCCTCTTTTTTTTCCTCCTGTTGTGGATTCTGCTAATAGTGTTGTCCAGACACCAGACCACATTTCAGAATCCACATCGTTTGTGCTAATAGTGCATACCTCCCAACTTTTGAAGATGGGAAAGAGGGACAAAGTTTGCGGCGCGCAAAGCGCGCCGCGGCAAATTTTAGGCCACGCCTCTGACCACACCCATTCATAATTAGTCACACCCATATCCACGTCCCAACCACACCCATTTAGCACTGCCGATCACACTGTTTCATATACAATAATTATAAACAAAAAAATATGGCCACACAGTGCCCCATACTGTATAATGGCCACACATGATGCTCCATACTGTACGATGACCACACATGACGCTCCATACTGTATACTGGCTGCACATGACGCTCCATACTGTATAATGACCGCACATGATGCTGCATACTGTATAATGGCCGCACATGATGCTCCATACTGTATACTGGCTGCACATGATGCTCCATACTGTATAATGGCCGCACATGATGCTCCATACTGTATAATGACCACACATGATGCTCCATACTGTATAATGACTACACATGATGCTCTATACTGTATAATATCCGCACACGATGCTTTTTACTGTATAATGACCGCACATGATGCTCCATACTGTATAATGGCCGCACATGATGCTCCATACTGTATAATGACCGCACATGATGCTCCATACTGTATAATGACCGCACATGATGCTCCATACTGTATAATGACCGCACATGATGCTCCATACTGTATAATGACCGCACATGATGCTCCATACTGTATGATGACCGCACAAGATGCTCCATACTGTATAATGACTGCACATGATGCTCCATACTGTATACTGGCTGCACATGATGCTCCATACTGTATAATGACTGCACATGATGCTCCATACTATATAATGACTGCACATGATGCTCCATACTGTATACTGGCTGCACATGATGCTCCATACTGTATAATGACTGCACATGATGCTCCATACTGTATACTGGCTGCACATGATGCTCCATACTGTATAATGACTGCACATGATGCTCCATACTGTATACTGGCTGCACATGATGCTTCATACTGTATAATGGCCACAGTTCTCCATACTGTATAATGACATACAGGCACGCAGCTCACACCCACGCTCACACACACGCACACAGCTCACACACATGGCTCACACACACGCAGCACACACAGGCACGCAGCTCACACCCACGCACACAGCTCACACACAGCTCACACACGCACGCAGCTCACACACATGCAGCATCACACACACACGCAGTATCACACATACACATGCAGCATCACAAACGCAGCTCACAAACACATGCAGCTTTGACACAAATGCATCACACACGCAGCCATCACAGACACACACGCAGCCATCACAGACACACACGCAGCCATCACAGACACACACGCAGCCATCACAGACACACACGCAGCCATCACAGACACACACGCAGCCATCACAGACACACGCAGCCATCACAGACACACAGACACACGCAGCCATCACACACACACACGCAGCCATCACACACACACGCAGCCATCACACACACACCAGATACCTCATACACACACACTCACACACACACAATCTCCTCTGTAGTGCAGGGGCGGCTGCTGTCCATGTGCAGCTCTTCAGTTTTTCCTGCTCACAGCTCTGCACTGTCCCTGCACCTCCCCCATCTCTCCTTCTCTGCCGGGATAGCAGATAAGAGCAGGAGAAGCCGGAGCTCCGTGCACACACAGGAGGTAGTGAGTCGCTGACCTTTCATCTTGATTGCTGCTGGCTCTCTCCCTCAGCGTGGCAGCGCCGCACAGGGGGGGGGGGCGGTGTCGGTCGGGAGGTGAGACCCAGCTTTTATTAAAAAAAAATAAAAAAAAAACAGACACAAACCTTATTCAGATGCCGCCCCCTGCTGCATTGTCCCCGCCCTAGGCACGTAATGCGGGGCAACTAATGTCCCGTCCGGGATCCCGGGGCAGACTGTCAAAATCAGGACAGTCCCGCGGGATCCGGGACGTTGGGAGGTATGAGAATGTTTAAAGGAGTATGCAAGTCACATACTCAAAGTCATATAACCGCCTGCTGCCGTGTCTGGAGAATCCTCACAGCGTGCGATGTGAACGCTGTGAAGATTCAAATGTCTACAGTCACATAGAGCAACCGAGAACAGCGGCATAAATAGAGTGTGATGGGTTGTGGTGCAAGATTTGAACCGGACCCCCGCATCATATCTATCTATAATATAACACTGGGAGCATCACTGTGTCCGAAGCCTTTATAAACTGAGCAAGCGCCTGTGCAGTCTGGACTCCACAGAGTTATGCATCCGGGGATGAGAATTGTGGCCCAGGAGATCGCAGTATGCGTAAGCACTGAACGCATACTGAGATCTCTGACGGAGAAGCACGGACGTGCCAGGAGGGCAAGTATGCGATATTCCCCTGTCCCCATTCAACCACTGGGCTACGGCTTCCGCGTCCTCTGGCTGTGACGTTCAGGTCAGAGGGCGCGATGACGTGCTTAGTGCGCGCCATCTGACTGAACAGTCACAGCCAGAGACCCGGAAGACAGACTGGAGCACAGCGGTGGAACGGGGACAGGTGAATTTCGCAAGTGTCGGGGGCCTGAGCCATTTTTTTTTTTTATTGCAGCAGCATACGGGGCATATTATGCTATGGAGCATCTTATGGGGGCCATCAACCTTCATGGAGCAGCATACGGGGCATATGGATGGGAGCAGCACATGACAGAAAGGGGCCGCAGGATGGGAGCAGCACATGACAGGATGGGGGCGCAGGATGGGAGCAGCACATGACAGGATGGGGGCGCAGGATGGGAGCAGCACATGACAGAATGGGGGCGCAGGATAGGAGCAGCACATGACAGAATAGGGGCACAGGATGGGAGCAAATGACAGGATGGGGCGCAGCACATGACAGGATGGGGGTGCAGGATGGGAGCAGCACATGACAGAATGGGGGCGCAGGATAGGAGCAGCACATGACAGAATAGGGGCGCAGGATGGGAGCAGCACATGACAGGATGGGGGCGCAGGATGGGAGCAAATGACAGGATTGGGACGCAGGATGGAAGCAGTACATATCAGGATGGAGACCATATACCAATATAAATGCTCGCCACCCGGGCGTAGAACGGGTTCAATAGCTAGTCTATCTATATACACACACTGGTATATGTCCCTTATACTGGGCCTCATCTTGGTATATATATCCCCATCCTGGTAATATATCCCTTATCTTGGTATATGCCCCCCCCCATTCTGGTGCTGTTCTTTAACTGCTTTATTACCTATGCCGTAATAGTACGACATAGGTAATAAACCCTGTTTCAGCGCGGGCTCCGGCGCTGAGCCCGCTCTGAACTGAGCATCTCAGCTGATCTATACAGCGGAGCCGCGTGTGTGTACGAGGTGTACTGAGCGGAGCCGCGTGTGTGTACGAGGTGAACCGAGCGAAGCCGCGTGTGTGTGTACGAGGTGTACCGAGCAGAGCCGTGTGTGTGTGTGTGTACGAGGTGTACCAAGCGGAGCCGCGTGTGTGTACGAGGTGAACCGAGCAAAGCCGCGTGTGCGTGTACGAGGTGTACCGAGCGGAGCCGCGTGTGTGTTTGTACGAGGTGTACCAAGCGGAGCCGCGTGTGTGTACGAGGTGAACCGAGCGAAGCCGCATGTGTGTATGTGTGTACGAGGTGTACCGAGCGGAGCCGCGTGTGTGTACGAGGTGTACCAAGCGGAGCCGCGTGTGTACGAGGTGTACCGAGCGGAGGCGCATGTGTGTACGAGGTGAACCGAGCGAAGCCGCGTGTGTGTGTGTGTGAGCGAGGTGTACCGAGTGGAGCCACTTGTGTGTGTACGAGGTGTACCGAGCGGAGCCGCGTGTGTGTACGAGGTGAACCGAGCGAAGCCGCGTGTGTGTGTGAGCGAGGTGTACCGAGCGGAGCCACTTGTGTGTGTACGAGGTGTACCGAGCGGAGCCGCGTGTGTGTGTACGAGGTGTACCGAGCAGAGCCGCGTGTGTGTACGAAGTGTACCAAGTGGAGCTGCGTGTGTGTACGAGGTGCACCGAGTGGAGACACGTGTGTGTCTGTGTACCGAGCGGAGCAGAGTGTGTACCGAGCGGAGCAGAGTGTGTACCGAGCGGAGCTGCTTGTAATTTTTGTGTAGAGCAATGAATTAATTGTGCCATGATTTGCTGTCTCATAGCATATGATGATACAGTGTCAGACTGTCACAGGGGCTTTGGTAGCCCTTTTATGCGTGGGGAAATAGCAGCCACAATAGCGTCGTGTCCTCACCCTCCCCGTGGGAGCTGCAGCTGCTCCTCCTCAAATGCCACTGACTGGAGACAGACATGTCAGCGAGTCATCGATCTGTGACATCGACTACTCACGCACACTGGGCGCTCTGCAATAAGAACACAGCAGTGAGCACTGAGCAGCCGAGGCAAACAGAGGGAGGCTGTGAGTGTGTGTCCGTCCCACCCTGCTCAGCCCCACTCTCATTCCGCACGATTATTATTAGCCAGGCATTATAATTAGCAGCTCCAGCAGTCCACTCACACTCTGGTCTGCTGCTTACATTGCCGCTGGCACCCAGGCTGTGTTCGGCTGTGTTACTAATTACGTACCTCAAACTGAAACTAGAAGTGAGTCACTCCCCTCTCTCCCTCTCTGAACAGTGACGCTGGGAGACTCAGGAACATACAGGGGAAGGGGTGTGGCCTAACAAAAGGGGGCGTGACGGGAGGTCTCCTGCTGTCTCCCGGGATCACAGCGTCCTGCGCTGGACAGCAGGACAAAGAATGAAATCCGGGACAATCCCGCACAATGAGGGACGGTTGGGAGCTATGATAGTGTAGTCAAGAGACCAAGCCACATTTCAGCATCTAAATAGTTTGTGCTAATAGTGTGGTGCAGCCAGGAGTCCACATTTCAGAATAAAAATAATTACTGTTAAAAATGCTTCCTTCTCCCATCCTAGTGATCACATGATAGCTAGGTGATAGCAGGAAGCAGAAGCTGATGGATCGAAGCTGTCTCAGATCAGCTCTTCAGTGCACAAAAGGCTTGATTTGCCCTATAACTGGGGCTAATATGTCAGGTATAGGTATAAAAACTACCTATGTATTAGAGATATAACAATATTTATTATAGAAAGGGGAACACAATTTGAAAGGTATGTTGGAATCTACCATACATTAAATAAAAAATTTGAAAAATGGACACGGTCCTTTTTTCTGTGATATCGACGTGAAAGAATGTTTTAGAGCGCTTGAAAAAAAAAAAATATATTGCTTGATCATGAAAAGGGGTAAATAAGTTGATCTTGGGCTGCAGTTCTTACATAGTCAGCATTGTCCAGATACCACATCCACATGACGGGCTGTCATCTCTCGGATGCCTCATCTTATTAGTGGTGATTTGAGTTGTTCAAAGTAATAGCAAGCTAACATATTTAGTGACAATCACTAAGATGTGTCTGTACCTGCGCTTCTCAGAAATGACGACAAGAACGCCCAGGCAGGGTGCGAGGGTGATAAGCTCATGTTCACATCTACTTAACGAATCCTGGGAAATGGGTGAGACTCAGTACAATATGTCAGTCTGAAAATCAGAGCGGTCTGAAACTTCATGTCTATTCTGTGAATGTGTGTTACAATGTATCAGCGATGACGCTGTTCATAAGAAAAACCTCATCATGGACAATGGAGAATTTACTTCTATTTGATGTAACCCGTGACTGCTGGATTAGACCATGCACGGTTTATTTGGGAGCTGTATCCATAGAGACACATAGGTCCGCAAAGAAGCTGTAGACAAAGAATGACAGAGATTGTTAAAAATCAAGATTATTAGCAAAATATCTTCCTTTATATTGGTGCAATCAAAAACACAGTATATACCTGTTTTTCTTATCCAGAACTCCATATTCCATGGATAGACACAGCATTATATAATTTTAGAAGTCCACATATTGTTTTTGTTAAAGGGGTTGTTCTTCTTTCAGGAGGTGTGTTATATAAAACCAAACTGTGCATTAATAACCCTCCCCATGTCCAGCGCTGTCCTCCACCGCTGCTCCCGATTGCAGCATTAAAGTCATGACAACAGAGCAGCAGCCAATCAGTGAGCGGGGGGCTCTGTGCAAATGTGCCTTGTCGCTGAGCTCAGGGATTGTCTGTCGCTGACAACGTAATGTCAGCGATGCAGCCAATATCAGATACAGTGGGCAGAGGAGGAGGCTCTGTAGTGGACCTGGGGAGGGTGATTGGGCCCATTTTGTTTGTTTTTATAACAAAGTGCAGCCAGGGGACCTGGATTTTTCTGAACTAGGATAATCCCCTTAAGTTAAATGTATCAGCAGCATCAAGTAAACTCCTAATCTTCTTCCCTTTGTTTTTCTGATACAGAGATTCAAACCTCTGTTTCTTGATAGAGTAAAATGATGAAATTCTTACATCCAAATTACCCTGATCAAAATTTCACATACCCTGGTGAATTTGGCCTGAGAAAATGCACAGTATTTTACACAAATGGGTTTGAATGGCTTCTAAAGGTAACATCCTCACCTGTGACCTGTTTGCTTGTAATCAGTGTGTGTGCATAAAAGCTGAGCGAGTTTCTAGGATCCAGACAGACTCTTGCATCTTCCATCCAGCCACTGACGTTTCTGAATTGTGAGTCATGGGGAAAGCAAAAGAATTGTCAAAGGATCTACGGGAAAAGGTAGGTGAACTGTATAAAACGGGAAAGAGATATAAGGTCAGGCGGGAAATCTGCACATGCTCAGTGACGTCAGCGGTAGTCGGCCCCGCCTGACCTGAGGTGAACTTGACAGAGTGGGAAAATGTTCAGAAACTTTCCCACGCTAATGAGTTCATGTCCAGTCAGGTGGGGAGGCTGCGCAGGCAGCTTTTCATTCATTCCTCTGTGGTTTACAGCCGGGTGGTTAGCATTAGCACTGCTCCTGGCTGTAAACTATTTAACCCCTTAAGATGAACTGCAGCGTGGGACTTGACTGTACAGTGGACAGGTATGGGATATTGTTGCTTTTTTATTTTGGATTTTTTACAGAAGAACGAGGGCTTCGCTTGGATTGAGAGTGTAATAAAGATGGTAAACCTGTGTGTTTCATTAAAAGACTTTATTCTTAATGTGTGTGTGTTGATTTAACCCTTTACTAACTATAGGATTAGTAATGGATATGTGTCTTGCTGACACCTCTCCATTATTAACCAGGCTTATTGTCACCTTACAATAGAAGGTGACATTGACACCTTATTACCCCATATCCCACCTCTACAGGGCAATGGGAAGAGAGAGGCTAAGTGCCAGAATTGGCATATCTCACAGATGCGCCTTTTCTGGAGTGGCTGGGGGCAGATGTTTTTAGCCAGGGGAGCCAATAACCATGGTCCCTCTCTAGGCTATTAATATCTGCCCTCAGTCACTGGCTTTCCCTCTCTGGCGGAGAAAATTGCACGGGAGTCCACGACAGTTTTTTCCATGAATTAATCCTTTAATTTAACACCTACAGCTCCAAAATTTGACACACACACACACACTACTAACATAATTAGTGAGGGATATATAAACATCTAACGGATATGCAATGGTTTACTGTATGTAAGCCATGTCTCATATCCTGTCGGGTTCTGTAATTATTTTACAGATGCCGACAATTGAATTATCAGCTATTCTGCTATCTAGCTCTGTATGAAATTGTGAAGAGCGGAACAAAAATGGTTACCTCAATGAACCAAAAAGAATTTGTGATCAATATTGACCTGTCCATTCAAGGACATTTTAGCCATAGTGTGAAATCCTATTTTTTGTTTGTGAAACTGCCACTTAGGCGAAACTGTACTGTTTTGTTTGTTGTGAAACTATCACATAGCCGAAACTGTTTTTTTTTTGTCTTCTCTTTTCTCTCTTTGTTTAAACAAGCAAAACTTGTATAACCACTGAAACTACCTGTACAACTATATAAAGAGGGGATAGCACCTTGAAGGCAGGCGTGCTTCAGAGGCTTCCCAGTGATATACTATACGAGACGTGTCTTGTGTATTATTTCTGGTGATTCCCCACTTCCAAAGGCTGCTCCGACTGAGTGTGGTCCCGACATTTCCTGGCGCCTGAACAGGGACCCGAGGTCTGTGTACTCCTTCAAGAACACCGGCAGAATACGAACGAAAAGAGAATCTGGGATAATGGACGGCAGATGAATAAAAACCTGGCCAGGTAAGAGACACTGTTAGATCTCTTATATCTGCCCTGCACTGTCCGTAAGATTTTCTGTGTCGTGTCCTTTAGCGGGTAGTTCTAGTGGAGGAGGATACCTATAGCTCGGGTTCTTGAACTACTTAGGAATTGACCACCTCACGGAGTACGGCATTGAATGAGAGTGAATGTGAATAGAAGGTGTGTGGAAGTTGGGAATAGCCCTATAAGCCGCCCAGGGTGTTGAAACAGAAGAAGTGACTGTCCCACTGGGCAACGTGGTTGCGTCCTTTCGGGGAGACCTCCGCGCCTATGTTCAATCTCTGATCCTGTCTTTGACGAAAACCTGGTGACGGATAAGTGTATGATAGTATGAGCCCAGGACAGATAAATTAGCCTGGGACAAGATACGTTGTATTTTGATCCTCTGTCTGGTTGCATTTGTGTTGTTTGCTATAGGTGTAGGAATCAGGATTTTCTTACATCAGCACGGTACGCAGAAGCCGTTAAACATCCTAGCTCCTTAGGAAGAAGGTAACGAGGTATTCTCATACCCAAACGCCACCTAGGGCAAGAAAAGAAAAAAGCTCAGGATAAGAAAATGGGGAATAAGCAAACAAAGTCGGAACCAGAAGAATTAGATATCTATACTATCATAAAGGAGAGAAGTGGTGAAGATGCCACTAAGGGGCTGAGAAAGATTTTTAGTAAGTTTGGAGTTACTAAGGCAGAAGCATTTAGTAGAAAAAAATGGGAAGGAATTCAGGAAAAAAAAAAAGGCATAATCAGAGACAAGAAATGGATAGATCAGATCCAAGCGTTGATTGATGTCTCTAGGGTAGCAGAAAAAGAGGGATGGACATATAATCAACAGAATAAAAAGTGGTGTATTAGACCCGCAGGCTATGGAGAAAAACAAAATGTGGAATATAAGAACACCCCACCCCCATACCTTAACCCACATGCCCCATCTTTTCTCCAAACACCACCTCAAAGTTTAGCCGGACCAGGAGGATGGGTATGTCCGCACTGTGGACAACAAAATCCAGACTGGAGAAATGATTGCCTAGCCTGTAGTACACCTAGACATGGCGCTGTACTTGCCCCTGTTAGGGTAGTACCAAGACCCCTTTAGGGAACCTGGTGCTGACGGAGTAATGGGAACTAGATATCACCAAACTCGACAATATTTCCCTTGGTCCCCCGCTGAAGGCATGTCTCTCTTGCATAACGCACCAGATCCCACCCAGTGTCCAGTTAGATTTGCACAATATATACAGCAAATTATGCAGACTCACGCTGGAGTTTGGGCAGATGGAGAAGAATTATGTAGAATGAAAATGACTCCTGGACTCTTCCAGGAGCTATTAGCAAATCTACAGGTACATAGGCCCCAGGCAGGAGATGGTGCCTTACAAACGATAGAATCAGGTACGCAATTTGTAGATCACTTAATGGTTTTCATGAGGGAAAAACAGAGGCAGAGAGGAACAACGGGAGTGGTGGCTCAGAAATCTGGACAATCAGTAGACGAATATTATCTAAGTGTAGAAAATAATTTCAGAGATGAAGGCATGGATCTAACCGCTTCAGGAATGATGAGGTTAGTTACAAAAACCTTTATAGATGGATTGTCTCCAAAAGTGAAGGAAAAGCTTAAGGCCGCAACCCCTGATTGGAGGACATTGGAGGACCTTGGAAGACCCACACCTGGCTAGACAGAAAGCTGTAGGGATAGAAATGGACTTAAGAGAAAATTCTAAGCCAGTAAGAATTGCACAGGCTAATACTGGCTCTGCTAATCAAAAGTTTACTTGTCATTACTGTAAGAAGCCAGGACATTTCCAAAGGGAATGTAGGAAGAGAAAAGCAGATATAGATTCAGGAACCTTTGTACCCAAAAATAGGATAAATAACCCAGCGCCTGATCAAACAGACAGCTCAGAATGACTGAAGGTTATGCAGGTCTCTCTTCCTTCTAGAAGACCAATAATACAAGTTGAGGTTGAGGGTAAAAATGTACCTTTTCTGATAGATACGGGAGCAACATCCTCCATTTTAAATCAAGACTTTTTACCATATCCTGACAATATATCCTCAAAGGTAACATATGCAGAAGGGTATGATGGTAAAATTCAGGCGTTGCCCTTTACAAAACCTTTAAATGTGAGCTTTGGCCCTAAAACCTTTGTACCCAAATTTTTATTTGCTAAAGGTGCACCTACCTGCTTGCTGGGTACTGATGTCTTAAGTAAAATGCACGCAAACATCCATTTTAGAGAAAATGGCACAGTTATGCTGACCATCCCTGAAGATGCAGAAACTCTGGAACAATATGTTAGAATACAGGCAATGGAGGATTTTCCCGAAATTTACACTCAACAAGCAAAAATTGACTTGTCTCGGGTTCCTGACAGCCTATGGGCAAAAGGAGACACTGATGTAGGATTCTTATCAGTAGCTCCTATACTGTTAGAAACTGCCCCGGGAACCATTTTACCTCAGCTTAGGCAATACCCCATCAGCGCCCAGCAAGAACTGGCGATTTCTCAACAAATTCAGGATTATGTGTTACAAGGTGTTTTGGTAGAAATCAGGTCACCCGCCAATACACCCTTATATCCTGTTAAAAAGAAAGTTTCCTCCAAAGAAACTATGGTGAAATATCGCATGGTGCACGACCTACGGGAAATCAATAAGGTTTTGGCACCGGTCACCCCTGTGGTACAGAATCCTCATACCTTACTGTCTCAAATTCCCAGCACTGCTGCATATTTTACGGTAATTGACTTATCAAACGCATTTTTTTCTGTGCCACTACATAAGAACTGTTGGCATTTGTTTGCCTTTACATTCAAGGGTAAACAATTAGCATGGACAAGATTGCCACAAGGTATGGTACACTCACCAACTTTGTACTCTGAAGCAATGCAGACCGTGCTGAAAAATTTCACCCCAGAACCAGGAGTAGTCATTCTACAGTATGTAGATGACTTACTTATTTGTTGCCCTGATGAGCAGACGGCAGTTACCTCAACTGTTAATTTCTTAATTTTCCTAGCGCAAGAAGGCTGTAAAGTAAATAGACAGAAACTCCAGGCTTGTCAACAAACAGTCGTGTTCTTAGGTCACTGCATATCACAGGGCATCAGACACCTCACACCTCAACGTACGGAAGCCATACGTAACATGCTTGAACCCAGGAATCACAAACAGCTGCGTGCTTTCCTGGGTATTGTTTCACACTGTAGACAGTGGATCATACATGCAAGTCAACTCATGCAGTCTTTATATGACTGTATTGCCAACACGCCATATTCACTCAGTGAAGAGGCTAAACAGTCATTTTCCTCTTTGAAAACAGCACTGGTATCAGCTCCGGCTCTGGGACTCCCAGACTACACTAAACCTTTTCAATTGATGGCAGCTGAGATATCCTCACATGCTACAGGGGTGCTCACACAAAAACATGGAAACAAACAGAGACCTGTGGCATACATATCAGCTCATCTGGACCCTGTAGCTAGAGCCGCACCTTCTTGTGTAAGAGTAGTAGCCGCAATTTCACTGTTATTAGATAAAGCTTCTGAGATTGTTCTTGATCACCCACTTCTAGTTCAGACCACTCATGATGTACATGGCATTCTTAACCAGGTCCAACCTAAACACATTTCAATGGCCAGACACCTCCGTCTCCAATGTTCCCTACTACTGCCGCCCAACATTTCCTTTGCCAGGGTTCAGACTCTTAATCTCGCGTCTTTGCTCCCTTTAGAGTCTGAGGGGGGTACCATACCTGAGGAAACTGCACTCTCCAACTCCTTTGACCCACCAGAGTCAATGCATGATTGTGTACAATTAATGGAACAAGAGACTTAGGGCTTACGTAATGTACGTGACAAGCCACTCTGTAATGCTACATTTGAACTTTTCATAGATGGCAGTAGATATGCAGATATGAATGGACAATTTCATACAGGTTATGCGGTAGTAACTCAGCATGAAGTGCTGAAAGCAGAACCTCTCCCTGCTAATCAGTCTGCACAAGAAGCAGAACTTACGGCATTAGTTGAAGCTCTAAAAATAGCCAAAGATCAGACAGCAAACATATACACTGATTCTAGATATGCACATGGCATTATTTTCGATTTTGGCGTAATATGGAGAGCCAGAGGTTATATGACTGCTTCAGGCCAACCTGTTAAACATGCCTCCCTCATTAGACAGATTCTGGAGGCAGCACAAGAAACTAAAGAAATAGCGGTGATAAAGGTAGCTGCACATGTGAGACTCGACACCGAGGAAGCCAGGGGTAACGATAAAGCCGACAAAGCAGCAAAACAGGCAGCACGTAAACCCTTACATCATGCCCACACACTAGATAGCTCTGAAGATGATGAGGAGAGATTGAAGGAAGCTCAGAAACAGGTAGACGACGAAGAACGAGGGCAGTGGCAGAAAAAAGGGGCAGAAGATCAGCAAGGATTATGGAAAAAAGGAACTTTGTTGTGTTTACCCAGAGCCTGGTACCCCGCAGTGGCGAGTGACCTCCACCTACCTACGCATGTATCGGCAAACGGTATGACGCTCAAGGTAAAAGAAAGGTGGTTGGCTCCAGGCTTTGGTAATTTCGCTCGGAACATGTGTGCTGCATGCGCTATATGCCTGGCACACAATCCAGGTCAGACCATTAAAACCCCAACCAAGCATCATGTAAGACCACTGTATCCCTTTCAAAGACTCCAGATCGACTACATCCAGCTTCCTAGGTACAATGGATACGAATATGTGCTTGTGTGTGTGGACATGTTCTCAGGGTGGCCAGAGGCTTATCCAGTTCGTAAAGCCTCAGCAAAAACTACTGCCATTAAAATAGCACATGAACTGATACCCCGTTACGGCATGCCTGAGGTGATCGAGTCAGATAGGGGTACCCATTTTACTGGAGAAATATTCCAGAATGTTATGAAAATGTTGGGAGTAGAAAACCAGTTTCACACTCCGTATCACCCACAGAGTTCAGGTAAAGTGGAAAGATTAAATTGAACAATAAAATTAAAAATCCAGAAGGCCATGGCAGAAACAGGAAAGCCTTGGACCGAGTGTCTACCACTTGCCCTGTATTCCATCCGAAACGCCCCAAGGGGGAAGGCTAAGCTGTCACCACATGAGATTCTTTTTGGTAGAGCAGCAAATTTGGGTTGTTATTTTCCACAACAACTGATGTTGAATACTGAGACTTTAACTGCTTATGTACAAGAATTACAAAAACGTTTAACTAAAGTGCATTCGCAAGTTTTTGCTTCCCTTCCAGATCCAGAAAATCTCGAAGGAGGCCACAAGTTGGAACCTGGTGATCAAATCTACGTGAAAAGACACACCAGAAAGACTCTGGAACCGAGATTTGACGGACCTTTCCAAGTCCTGTTAACAACTCCAACAGCAGTCAAGCTTGAAGGAAAGGCATCATGGATACATGCAAGCCATTGCAAAAAAGCAGTATAAGACTCATGATATTGATTAGTGTTGAGCATTCCGATACCGCAAGTATCGGGTATCGGCCGATCCTTGCGGTATCGGAATTCCGATACCGAGATCCGATATTTTTGTGGTATCGGGTATCGGAATCGGAAGTCCCCACAGTGCTAAAATCACTATAATGTAAAGTGGGCGGTGCGTGGGCGGAGACTGCGTGTCTCTGTGCGGGCGGGGTCTGTGCGGGCCTGCCAGAGATCTCATTCTATGCGGCCGGCGCTGTATGCCCAGGCTTGATGCGGCGTGCCGGGGCTTGATGCGGCGTGGGAGGGCTCTGCGGCGTGCTGGGGGGGTCTATGCGGCGTGAGGGGGTCTAAGCGGCGTGCTGGGGGGTCTATGCGGCGTGAGGGGCTCTCTGCGGCGTTCTGGGGCGTCTATGTGGCGTGCTGGGGGATCTATGCGGCGTGAGGGGCTCACTGCGGCGTTCTGGGGCGTCTATGCGGCGTGCTGGGGGGTCTATGCGGCGTGCTGGGGGGTCTCTGCGGCGTGCGGGGGTCTCAGCGGCGTGCGGGGGTCTCTGCGGCGTGCGGGGGGGTCTCTGCGGCGTGGGGGGGGTCTCTGCGGCGTGGGGGGGGGGTCTCTGCGGCGTGCGGGGGTCTCAGTGCGGGCATCGTCCGATGGGACTACAAGTCCCATCGGGCTATGCCTGCTACACTGACAGTGATTGACACATTAGCCAATGATGGGACAGTAGTAGTCCCATCATCCGGCTAATGTGTTGAATGAAAAAAAAAAAAAAATACTCCATACATACATTCTACATACATAAATACATATAGACATACAGTACATTCATACATTACATACATGACATACATTACATTAAACATAGATTACATACTCACCATTACTTGTCATTTTGATCCCCGAAGCCAGTGTCATCTATAAAAAATGTGAAAAAAACAAACAACCAATATACTCCCTGTCTGCAGAAATCCACGAGTGTCCCACGACGATCTCCCGTGGAGAGCAGCAGCATCAAATAATGCGACCGCTCTCTAGGGGCTCAGAAACACAATGACGGGAGGAAGGTATCCTTCCGCCACTGTATTCCTCCGCCGCTGTAAAAAAAAAAGTCCCTAGTCTCACTTTATGGCATTGCTGTATGAGACATTTTCCCATGCAGCAATTATATAAAGTGACACTTTGAACTCAGGTAACCTCAGTGATGCACTGCAGGAGCCATTGTCTCCTGTCAGTGTGTCACTGAGGGTCCTATAGAACAGTGACGTCACCCGATGTCACTGTTCTCTAGGGGAGATCGTCGTGGGACACTCGTTATTAATTGGACTACGGCGGACAGGTAGTATGCGGTTTATTATTTTACGTTTTTTGCAGGCGCTGAAGTATGGTAAGTATGGTGAAATGAAGAATATTAAAATACTTTTTCCTAATGTGTGCGTGTTTTATTAACCCTTTTCTTACTATTGGATTAATAATGGATAGGCGTCTTATTGACGCCTCTCCGTTATTAACCCGGCTTAATGTCACCTTACGATAGCAAGGTGACATTAACCCCTTATTACCCCATATCCCACCGCTACACGGGAGTGGGAAGAGAGGGGCTAAGTGCCGGAATTGGCGCATCATCTGGCGGAAAAAAATGGATCCGGCAGGAAAAAACGGATCCGACTGAAAAAACGGATCTGGCGGAAAAAAACGGATCCTGCAAATGTGCTCGCAGGATGCATTTTTTTCCCCATAGACTTGTATTAGCGACGGATCGCGACGAATGGCCACACGTCGCGTCCGTTCTGCAAACGGATCCGTCGAGTTTTGGCGGACCGTCGGCATGAAAAAACGTTCAAGTGAACGTTTTTTTGTCCGTCGCGTCTGCCATTTTCTACTGCGCATGCGCAGCAGAAACTCTGCCCCCTCCTCCCCGCACTTCAGAATGGGCAGTGGATGCGTTGAAAAACTGCATCCGCTGCCCACATCGTGTACAAATTTCACAACGTGCGTCGGTACGTCGGCTCGACGCATAGCGACGGACCCGTACTGACGCAAGGGTGAAAGAGGCCTTTATGAGCGTTGAATTTAAAAAAAAAAAAAATGGAAAAAAACGGCGTGGGCTCCCGCGCAATTTTCTGTGCCAGAGGGGGAAAGCCGACGGCCGGGGGCCAATATTTGTAGCCTGCTATGAATATCAGCTCGCAGCTGTCTGCGTAGCCTTTACTGGCTATTAAAATAGGGGGACCCCCCCAAAAAATGACATGGGGTCCCCCTATATTTTATAGCCAGAAAGGCTACGCAGACAGCTGCGGGCTGATATTCATAGCCTAGAGAGGGGCCATGGATATTGGCCCCCCCCCGGCTACAAATACCAGTCCGCAGCCGCCCCGAAAATGGCGCATCCGTAAGATGCGCCAATTCCGGCACTTAGCCCCTCTCTTCCCACTCCCGTGTAGCGGTGGGATATGGGGTAATAAGGGGTTAATGTCACCTTGCTATCGTAAGGTGACATTAAGCCGGGTTAATAACGGAGAGGCGTCAATAAGACGCCTATCCGTTATTAATCCAATAGTAAGAAAAGGGTTAATAAAACACGCACACATTAGGAAAAAGTATTTTAATATTCTTCATTTCACCATACTTACCATACTTCAGCGCCTGCAAAAAACGTAAAATAATAAACCGCATACTACCTGTCCGCCGTAGTCCAATTAATAACGAGTGTCCCACGACGATCTCCCCTATAGAACAGTGACATCGGGTGACGTCACTGCTCTATAGGACCCTCAGTGACACACTGACAGGAGACAATGGCTCCTGCAGTGCATCACTGAGGTTACCTGAGTTCAAAGTGTCACTTTATATAATTGCTGCATGGGAAAATGTCTCATACAGCAATGCCATAAAGTGAGACTAGGGACTTTTTTTTTTACAGCGGCGGAGGAATACAGTGGCGGAAGGATACCTTCCTCCCGTCATTGTGTTTCTGAGCCCCTAGAGAGCGGTCGCATTATTTGATGCTGCTGCTCTCCACGGGAGATCGTCGTGGGACACTCGTGGATTTCTGCGGACAGGGAGTATATTGGTTGTTTGTTTTTTTCACATTTTTTATAGATGACACTGGCTTCGGGGATCAAAATGACAAGTAATGGTGAGTATGTAATCTATGTTTAATGTAATATATGTCATGTATGTAATGTATGAATGTACTGTATGTCTATATGTATTTATGTATGTAGAATGTATGTATGGAGTATTTTTTTTTTTTTCATTCAACACATTAGCCGGATGATGGGACTACTACTGTCCCATCATTGGCTAATGTGTCAATCACTGTCAGTGTAGCAGGCATAGCCCGATGGGACTTGTAGTCCCATCGGACGATGCCCGCACTGAGACCCCCGCACGCCGCAGAGACCCCCCCCACGCCGCAGAGACCCCCCCCCACGCCGCAGAGACCCCCGCACGCCGCTGAGACCCCCGCACGCCGCATAGACCCCCCAGCACGCCGCATAGTCCCCCCAGCACGCCGCATAGACCCCCCAGCACGCCGTATAGATGCCCCAGAACGCCGCAGAGAGCCCCTCACGCCGCATAGATCCCCCAGCACGCCGCATAGACGCCCCAGAACGCCGCAGAGAGCCCCTCACGCCGCATAGACCCCCCAGCACGCCGCTTAGACCCCCTCACGCCGCATAGACCCCCCCAGCACGCCGCAGAGCCCTCCCATGCCGCATCAAGCCCCGGCACGCCGCATCAAGCCTGGGCATACAGCGCCGGCCGCATAGAATGAGATCCCTGGCAGGCCCGCACAGACCCCGCCCGCACAGAGACACGCAGTCTCCGCCCACGCACCGCCCACACTCTCCCCCCCTCCAGAACCCCATATAGAAGGACAGAAAGGGCTGATTTACCGTCCGATACTTGAGTCCCATTCACTTGTATTGGTATCGGGTATCGGTATCGGATTAGATCCGATACTTTGCCGGTATCGGCCGATACTTTCCGATACCGATACTTTCAAGTATCGGACGGTATCGCTCAACCCTAATATTGATGTTAATAATGTTAACCTCAACGGAGGCATGGGAAAGATTGAATTCTCTAGCCCCTTTGAAGAATAGATTCGTACAACATCATAGAAAATTAGTGCATGATTTGTTAAATAATACGCAACCCCTGGCAGATTGTTGGATCTGTACCCATTCACCAGTATCAGCCACAAGTATACCTTTTCTAGCAGTTCCCGTGTCAGCTGAAGAAATATTCGCTTGGCCTAATTGTTCAGACAACCTGGCCAACAACCAACCTGGCAATACTAGACTATGGAATACTACAATCGCCATACCAGTTGTGGGATGGGTAGAATTTCCTTGGTGGCAGGGCAATCTTACAGGAAAAATAGGCAACTTACAATATTTAGCACTCAGAGGAGGAGCATGGGTACCTAGGAATAAGACTGGATTAACTGATTTAGGACAGGTCCCCACTGAAAATCTACAGCTCAGTTTCAGTACAACCACCCCTTCCTCTGATGCTTTCAAACCTACAGTATTGGAAAGGTACATACATAATAGAAAATGGGAACATTCCGAGTTGTTCCCCCAAGGTGATGCAAACAGTTGTACAAGTAAGCCGGGGAACCTGGTTTGTAATGAATCCGATGAGTATGTCAACGGAATGCATGTATGTGGGAATCCCGCAGCCGGGTACTGTAGCCCCTTGGGACAAAAACCCTCTTGGTGTATGCTTCAGAATGTATCTAGTTTTGTGGATTTGGCTCACAGATTGGTATTGCAGCACTCAGCTTTGTGGGATCTGCCTGAGGGTACATTTTGGATATGCGGAGAAGGAGCATATAAATGGCTTCCCGTAGGTATAAAGGGTACTTGTACATTAGGACGCCTAACCCCGGCTACTTTCATAATTTCGAACAAACAAGTGAATATGCAAGCCGTGCCCAAGCACACACTGTATAAAAGAGCTGCAGATAACTCACCACGTCCCTCGGGGAGGCCACATATAGTACAAATGGGAATTCCCAACAAAATTGCTAGTACCATTTTTATTTATCCTATGTTAACACAGATGTGGGATAAATTAGTTAGAGCCACGGATTATCTAGATGACCAGATTTGGGATATATTGGACATATTAAATACTAGTATAGCTGTACAGAATCAGCTTATAATAGTCACTAACCAACATACCCTGGTATTGGATTACCTAACTGCCTCACAAGGGGGTATGTGTCAAATCATCGGACCCACCTGCTGTCATTATATAGACCCGAATAGTACTATGAGTATGAGATTTAAATTAGAAGACGTACAACGACTCAGGGATCAGTATGACAAAGACAATGACCAAAATAAGGATAGCTGGTGGTCAGATACCTTTTCTTTTCTTAACCCGGCCAATTGGTTCAGGGGGATCGGTGGGTGGGTTACCGGGATTATGCAAAGCCTAATACATACAGTTATAGTTATTGTAATTATATATGTATTATTCAAGGTTGTACTCAAGGGTATCTCGGTATGCACAAATAAATTTTGTGTAATGGATGCGAGAATATAAAGTTTTTTTTTTGTAATATCACAAAAAGAATGACTAAAATAATCGTCTATACGACAAGGTTTTGAATGGAATATGTCAAAGGGGGGATTGTGAAGAGCGGAACAAAAATGGTTACCTCAATGAACCAAAAAGAATTTGTGATCAATATTGACCTGTCCATTCAAGGACATTTTAGCCATAGTGTGAAATCCTATTTTTTGTTTGTGAAACTGCCACTTAGGCGAAACTGTACTGTTTTGTTTGTTGTGAAACTATCACATAGCCGAAACTGTTTTTTTTTTTGTCTTCTCTTTTCTCTCTTTGTTTAAACAAGCAAAACTTGTATAACCACTGAAACTACCTGTACAACTATATAAAGAGGGGATAGCACCTTGAAGGCAGGCGTGCTTCAGAGGCTTCCCAGTGATATACTATACGAGACGTGTCTTGTGTATTAT